>NC_040887.2:17425710-18144432 GCF_900634795.4 Betta splendens | reverse complement strand
ACCTGAAAAGCTCAAAAACAATGTTTTAGTGTTTATGCATTGGTTTCTACCTTTACAGCTTAAGATGGTCATGTTCTGATACTAGGCAACTTTAAAACAGCTCAATACACCATAAAAAGCACAGTTTCAAATGCCTTGGTTTAAACTAGTGTTCGTATGACCTGAAAACCACAAAAACTATGTTTTAGTGTTTAAGCATTGGTTTCATTCAGAACAGCCTCTAATGGTCATGTTCTGATGCCAGAATACTGTCAAACAGCGCAATGCATCCTAATTGTACAGTTGCATTTGCTGTGGTTTAAACTAGTGTTCTTATGACCTAAAAAGCTCAAAAACTATGTTTTAGTGTTTATGCATTGGTTTCTAACATTACAGCTTAAGATGGTCATGTTCTGATGCCAGGCAATTTTAAAACAGCCCAATACACCATAAAAGCACAGTTTCAAACCCCTTGGTTTGAACTAGTGTTCTTAAGACCTGAAAAGCTCAAACACGATGTTTTAGTGTTTCTGCATTGGATTCCTTCAAAAAAGCCTCTAATGGTCATGTTCTGATGCCAGAATACTGTCAAACAGCTTAATGCATCCTAAATGTACAGTTGCATATGTCGTGGTCTAAACTAGTGTTCGTATGACCTGAAAACCACATAAACTATGTTTTAGTGTTTAAGCATTGGTTTCATTCAGAACAGCCTCTAATGGTCATGTTCTGATGCCAGAATACTTTAAAACAGGTCAATAGACCCTACAAGCACAGTTGCATATTCCGTGGTTTAAACTAGTGTTCTTATGACCTGAAAAGCTCAAAAACGATGTTTTAGTGTTTGTACATTGGTTTTTAATTGTACAGTTTGTAATGGTCATGTTCTGATGCCAGAACACTGTCAAACAGCCTAATGCATCCTAAATGTACAGTTGCATATTCCGTGGTTTAAACTAGTGTTCTTATGACCTGAAAAGCTCAAAAACGATGTTTTAGTGTTCATGCATTGGTTTCATTCAGAACACCCTCTAATGGTCATGTTCTGACGCCAGAATACTGTCAAACAGCTCAATGCATCCTAAATGTACAGTTGCATTTGCTGTGGTTTAAACTAGTGTTCTTATGACCTTAAAAGCTCAAAAACGATGTTTTAGTGTTTATGCATTGGTTTCTAACATTACAGCTTAAGATGGTCATGTTCTGATGCCAGGCAACTTTAAAACAGCTCAATACACCATAAAAGCACAGTTTCAAATGCCTTGGTTTAAACTAGTGTTCGTATGACCTGAAAACCACAAAAACTATGTTTTAGTGTTCATGCATTGGTTTCATTTAGAACAGCCTCTAATGGTCATGTTCTGATGCCAGAATACTGTCAAACAGCTCAATGCATCCTAAATGTACAGTTGCATATTCCGTGGTTTAACTAGTGTTCTTATGACCTGAAAAGCTCCAAAACGATGTTTTAGTGTTTGTGCATTGGTTTTTAACTATACAGTTTGTAATGGTCATGTTCTCATGCCAGGCTACTTTAAAACAGCTCAATGCATCCTAAATGTACAGTTGCATATGCCGTGGTTTAAACTAGTGTTCTTATGACCTGAAAAGCTCAAAAACGATGTTTTAGTGTTTATGCATTGGTTTCTAACATTACAGCTTAAGATGGTCATGTTCTGATGCCAGGCAACTTTAAAACAGCTCAATACACCATAAAAGCACAGTTTCAAATGCCTTGATTTCAACTAGTGTTCCTATGACCTGAATAGCTCAAAAACGATGTTTTAGTGTTTAAGCATTGGTTTCCACCTGAACAGCCTCTAATGGTCATGTTCTGATGCCAGAATACTGTTAAACAGCTCAATGCATTCTAAATGTACAGTTGCATATGACGTGGTCTAAACTAGTGTTCTTATGACCTGAAAAGCTCAAAACGATGTTTTAGTGTTTCTGCATTGGTTTCCTTCAGAACAGCCTCTAATGGTCATGTTCTGATGCCAGAATACTGTCAAACAGCTCAATGCATCCTAAATGTACAGTTGCATATGCTGTGGTTTAAACTAGTGTTCTTATGACCTAAAAAGTTAAAAAACAATTTTTTAGTGTTTCTGCATTGGTTTCTAACATTACAGCTTAAGATGGTCATGTTCTGATGCCAGGCAACTTTAAAACAGCTCAATACACCATAAAAGCACAGTTTCAAATGCCTTGGTTTAAACTAGTGTTCCTATGAACTGAAAAGCTCAAAAACGATGTTTTAGTGTTTAAGCATTGGTTTCCACCTGAACAGCCTCTAATGGTCATGTTCTGATGCCAGAATACTGTCAAACAGCTCAATGCATCCTAAATGTACAGTTGCATATGCCGTGGTCTAAACTAGTGTTCTTATGACATGAAAAGCTCCAAAACGATGTTTCAGTGTTTGTACATTGGTTTTTAATTATACAGTTTGTAATGGTCATGTTCTGATGCCAGAATACTGTCAAACAGCTTAATGCATCCTAAATGTACAGTTGCATATGTCTTGGTCTAAACTAGTGTTCGTATGACCTGAAAACCACAAAAACTATGTTTTAGTGTTTAAGCATTGGTTTCATTCAGAACAGCCTCTAATGGTCATGTTCTGATGCCAGAATACTTTAAAACAGGTCAATAGACCCTAAAAGCACAGTTGCATATGCCATGGTTTTAAACTAGTGTTCTTATGACCTGAAAAGCTCAAAAACGATGTTTTAGGGTTTCTGCATTGGTTTCCACCTGAACAGCCTCCAATGGTCATGTTCTGATGCCAGAATACTGTCAAACAGCTCATTGCATCCTAAATGTACAGTTGCCTATGCCGTGGTTTAAACTAGTGTTCTTATGACCTGAAAAGCTCCAAAACAATGTTTTAGTGTTTGTGCATTGGTTTTTAACTATACAGTTTGTAATAGTCATGTTCTCATGCCAGGCTACTTTAAAACAGCTCAATGCATCCTAAATGTACAGTTGCATATGCCGTGGTTTAAACTAGTGGTCTTATTACCTGAAAAGCTCAAAAACGATGTTTTAGTGTTTATGCATTGGTTTCTAACATTACAGCTTAAGATGGTCATGTCTGATGCCAGGCAACTTTAAAACAGCTCAATACGCCATAAAAGCACAGTTTCAAATGCCTTGGTTTAAACTAGTGTTCGTATGACCTGAAAACCTCAAAAACTATGTTTTAGTGTTTAAGCATTGGTGTCCTTCAGAACAGCCTCTAATGGTCATGTTCTGATGCCAGAATACTTTAAAAACAGGTCAATATACCCTAAAAGCATAGTTTCATATGGCGTGGTTTAAACTAGTTTTCTTATGGCCTGAAAAGCTCAAAAACGATGTTTTAGTGTTTCTGCATTGGTTTTCTTTCAGAACAGCCTCTAATGGTCATGTTCTGATGCCAGAGTACTGTCAAACATCTCAATGCATCCTAAATGTACAGTTGCATATGCCGTGGTTTAAACTAGTTTTCTTATGGCCTGAAAAGCTCAAAAACGATGTTTTAGTGTTTCTGCATTGGTTTCCACCTGAACAGCCTCTAATGGTCATGTTCTGACGCCGAGAGACTGTCAAACAGCTCAATGCATCCTAAATGTACAGTTGCATATGTCTTGGTTTAAACCTAAGCATTGGTTTCCTTCAGAACAGCATCCAATGGTCATGTTCTGATGCCAGAATACTTTAAAACAGGACAATACACCCTAAAAGCATAGTTGCATATGTCGTGGTTTAAAGTAGTTTTCTTATGGCCTAAAACCTCAAAAATGATGTTTTAGTGTTTCTGCATTGGTTTCCACCTGAACAGCCTCTAATGGTCATGTTCTGACGCCAGAATACTGTCAAACAGCTCAATGCATCCTAAATGTACAGTTGCATATGCCCTGGATTTAAACTAGTGTTCTTAAGGCCTAAAAAGCTCAAAAACGATGTTTTAGTGTTTATGCATTGGTTTAGTGTTTATGCATTGGTTTCTAACATTACAGCTTAAGATGGTCATGTTCTGATGCCAGAATCCTGTCAAACAGCTTAATGCATCCTAAATGTACAGTTGCATTTGCTGTGGTTTAAACTAGTGTTCTTATGAGCTTTTTAGGTCATAATCTAAAAAGCTCAAAAACGATGTTTTAGTGTTTATGCATTGGTTTCTAACATTACAGCTTAAGATGGTCATGTTCTGATGCCAGGCATCTTTAAAACAGCTCAATGCACCATAAAAGCACAGTTTCAAATGCCTTGGTTTAAACTAGTGTTCGTATGACCTGAAAACCTCAAAAACTATGTTTTAGTGTTTAAGCATTGGTGTCCTTCAGAACAGCCTCTAATGGTCATGTTCTGATGCCAGAGTACTGTCAAACACCTCTTGCATCCTAAATGTACAGTTGCATATGCCGTGGTTTAAACGAGTGTTCTTATGAACTGAAGAGCTAAAAAACGATGTTTTAATGTTTATGCATTGGTTTAATTCAGAACAGCTTCTAATGGTCATGTTCTGATGCCAAAATCCTGTCAAACAGCTCAATGCATCCTAAATGTACAGTTGCCTATGCCGTGGTTTAAACTAGTGTTCTTTTGACCTGAAAAGCTCAAAAACAATGTTTTAGGGTTTCTGCATTGGTTTCCACTTGAACAGCCTCTGATGGTCATGTTCTGATGCCAGAATATTTTAAAACAGGTCAATACACCCTAAATGTACAGTTGCATACGCCGTGGTTTAAACTAGTGTTCTTATTACCTGAAAAGCTCAAAAACGATGTTTTAGTGTTTATGCATTGGTTTCTAACATTACAGCTTAAGATGGTCATGTTCTGATGCCAGGCAACTTTAAAACAGCTCAATACGTCATAAAAGCACAGTTTCAAATGCCTTGGTTTAAACTAGTGTTCGTATTACCTGAAAACCTCAAAAACTATGTTTAGTGTTTCTGCATTGGTTTCCACCTGAACAGCCTCTAATGGTCATGTTCTGACGCCAGAAGATTGTCAAACAGCTCAATGCATCCTAAATGTACAGTTGCATATGTCTTGGTTTAAACCTAAGCATTGGTTTTCTTCAGAACAGCCTCCAATGGTCATGTTCTGATGCCAGAATACTTTAAAACAGGTCAATACACCCTAAAAGCATAGTTGCATATGCCGTGGTTTAAAGTAGTTTTCTTATGGCCTGAAAACCTCAAAAACGATGTTTTAGTGTTTCTGCATTGGTTTCCACCTGAACAGCCTCTAATGGTCATGTTCTGACGCCAGAATACTGTCAAACAGGTCAATACACACTAAATGTACAGTTGCATATGTCGTGGTTTAAACTAGTGTCCTTATTACCTGAAAAGCTCAAAACGATGTTTTAGTGTTTATGCATTGGTTTCTAACATTACAGCTTAAGATGGTCATGTTCTGATGCCAGGCAACTTTAAAACAGCTCAATACACCATAAAAGCACAGTTCCAAATGCCTTGGTTTAAACTAGTGTTCGTATGACCTGAAAACCTCAAAAACTATGTTTTAGTGTTTAAGCATTGGTTTCCTTCAGAACAGCCTCCAATGGTCATGTTCTGATGCCAGAATACTGTCAAACACCTCAATGCATCCTAAATGTACAGTTGCATATGCCGTGGTTTAAACTAGTGTTCTTATGAACTGAAGAGCTAAAAAACGATGTTTTAGTGTTTATGCATTGGTTTCTAACATTACAGCTTAAGATTGTCATGTTCTGATGCCAGAATCCTGTCAAACAGCTCAATGCATCCTAAATGTACAGTTGCATATGTCTTGGTTTAAACTTAAGCATTGGTTTTCTTCAGAACAGCCTTTAATGGTCATGTTCTGATGCCAGGCAACTTTAAAACAGCCCAATACACCATAAAAGCACAGTTTCAAATGCCTTGGTTTAAACTAGTGTTCTTATGACCTGAAAAGCTCAAAAACAATGTTTTAGTGTTTCTGCATTGGTTTCCACCAGAACAGCCTCTAATGGTCATGTTCTGATGCCAGAATACTTTAAAACAGGTCAATGCATCCTAAATGTACAGTTGCATATGCCGTGGTTTAAACTAGTGTTCTTATGACCTGAAAAGCTCAAAAACAATGTTTTAGTGTTTCTGCATTGGTTTCCACCAGAACAGCCTCTAATGGTCATGTTCTGATGCCAGAATACTGTCAAACAGCTCAATGCATCCTAAATGTACAGTTGCATATGCCGTGGTTTAAACTAGTGTTCTTATGATCTGAAAAGCTCAAAAACGATGTTTTAGTGTTTATGCATTGGTTTCTAACATTACAGCTTAAGATGGTCATGTTCTGATGCCAGGCAACTTTAAAACAGCTCAATGCACCATAAAAGCACAGTTTCAAATGCCTTGGTTTAAACTAGTGTTCGTATGACCTGAAAACCTCAAAAACTATGTTTTAGTGTTTAAGCATTGGTGTCCTTCAGAACAGCCTCTAATGGTCATGTTCTGATGCCAGAATACTTTAAAACAGGTCAATGCATCCTAAATGTACAGTTGCATATGCTGTGGTTTAAACTAGTGTTCTTATGACCTAAAAAGCTCAAAAACAATGTTTTAGTGTTTCTGCATTGGTTTCCACCAGAACAGCCTCTAATGGTCATGTTCTGATGCCAGGCAACTTTAAAACAGCTCAATACACCATAAAAGCACAGTTTCAAATGCCTTGGTTTAAACTAGTGTTCGTATGACCTGAAAACCTCAAAAACTATGTTTTAGTGTTTAAGCATTGGTTTCCTTCAGAACAGCCTCCAATGGTCATGTTCTGATGCCAGAGTACTGTCAAACACCTCAATGCATCCTAAATGTACAGTTGCATATGCCGTGGTTTAAACTAGTGTTCTTATGACCTGAAAACCACAAAAACGATGTTTTAGTGTTTATGCATTGGTTTAATTCAGAACAGCTTCTAATAGTCATGTTCTGATGCCAGAATCTTTTCAAACAGCTCAATGCATCCTAAATGTACAGTTGCCTATGCCGTGGTTTAAACTAGTGTTCTTATGACCTGAAAAGCTCCAAAACGATGTTTTAGTGTTTGTGCATTGGTTTTTAACTATACAGTTTGTAATGGTCATGTTCTCATGCCAGGCTACTTTAAAACATCTCAATGCATCCTAAATGTACAGTTGCATATGCCGTGGTTTAAACTAGTGTTCTTATGATTTGAAGAGCTATACTGTAAAACGATGTTTTAGTGTTTATGCATTGGTTTCTAACATTACAGCTTAAGATTGTCATGTTTTGATGCCAGAATCCTGTCAAACAGCTCAGTGCATCCTAAATGTACAGTTGCATATGTCTTGGTTTAAACTTAAGCATTGGTTTCCTTCAGAACAGCATCCAATGGTCATGTTCTGAAGCCAGAATACTTTAAAACAGGACAATACACCCTAAAAGCATAGTTGCATATGCCGTGGTTTAAACTAGTTTTCTTATGGCCTGAAAAGCTCAAAAACTATGTTTTAGTGTTTAAGCATTGGTTTCCTTCAGAACAGCCTCCAATGGTCATGTTCTGATGCCAGACTACTGTCAAACACCTCAATGCATCCTAGATGTACAGTTGCATATGCCGTGGCTTAAACTAGTGTTCTTATGACCCGAAAAGCTCCAAAACGATGTTTTAGTGTTTGTGCATTGGTTTTTAACTATACAGTGTGTAATGGTCATGTTCTCATGCCAGGCTACTGTAAAACAGCTCAATGCATCCTAAATGTACAGTTGCATATGCCGTGGTTTAAACTAGTGTTCTTTTGACCTGAAAAGCTCAAAAACGATGTTTTAGTGTTTATGCATTGGTTTCTAACATTACAGCTTAAGATGGTCATGTTCTGATGCCAGGCAACTTTAAAACAGCTCAATACACCATAAAAGCAATGTTTCAAATGCCTTGGTTTAAACTAGTGTTCGTATGACCTGAAAACCACAAAAACTATGTTTTAGTGTTTATGCATTGGTTTCATTCAGAACAGCCTCTAATGGTCATGTTCTAATGCCAGAATACTGTCAAACAGCTCAATGCATCCTAAATGTACAGTTGCATATTCCGTGGTTTTAACTAGTGTTCTTATGACCTGAAAACCACAAAAACTATGTTTTAGTGTTTAAGTATTGGTTTCATTCAGAACAGCCTCTAATGGTCATGTTCTGATGCCAGAATACTTTAAAACAGGTCAATAGACCCTAAAAGCACAGTTGCATATGCCATGGTTTAAACTAGTGTTCTTATGACCTGAAAAGCTCAAACACGATGTTTTAGTGTTTGTGCATTGGTTTTTAAGTATACAGTTTGTAATGGTCATGTTCTGATGCCAGAATACTGTCAAACAGCTTAATGCATCCTAAATGTACAATTGCATATGTCTTGGTCTAAACTAGTGTTCCTATGACCTGAAAAGCTCAAAAACGATGTTTTAGTGTGAATGCATTGGTTTCCACCTGAACAGCCTCTAATGGTCATGTTCTGATGCCAGAATACTGTCAAACAGCTTAATGCATCCTAAATGTACAGTTGCATATCTCTTGGTCTAAACTAGTGTTCGTATGACCTGAAAACCACAAAAACTATGTTTTAGTGTTTAAGCATTGGTTTCATTAAGAACAGCCTCTAATGGTCATGTTCTGATGCCAGAAAACTTTAAAACAGGTCAATAGACCCTAAAAGCACAGATGCATATGCCATGGTTTAAATTAGTGTCCTTATGACCTGAAAAGCTCAAAAACGATGTTTTAGTGTTTATGCATTGGTTTCCTTCAGAAAGCCTCCAATGGTCATGTTCTGATGCCAGCATACTGTCAAACAGCTCAATGCATCCTAAATGTACAGTTGCATATTCCATGGTTTTAACTAGTGTTCTTATGACCTGAAAAGCTCAAAAACAATGTTTTAGTGTTTATGCATTGGGTTCTATCATTACAGCTTAAGATGGTCATGTTCTGATGCCAGGCAACTTTAAAACAGCTCAATACACCATAAAAGCACAGTTTCAAATGCCTTGGTCTAAACTAGTGTTCGTATGACCTGAAAACCACAAAAACTATGTTTTAGTGTTTAAGCATTGGTTTCATTCAGAACAGCCTCTAATGGTCATGTTCTGATGCCAGAATACTGTCAAACAGCGCAATGCATCCTAATTGTACAGTTGCATTTGCTGTGGTTTAAACTAGTGTTCTTATGACCTAAAAAGCTCAAAAACTATGTTTTAGTGTTTATGCATTGGTTTCTAACATTACAGCTTAAGATGGTCATGTTCTGATGCCAGGCAACTTTAAAACAGCTCAATACACCATAAAAGCACAGTTTCAAATGCCTTGGTTTAAACTAGTGTTCGTATGACCTGAAAACCACAAAAACTATGTTTTAGTGTTCATGCATTGGTTTCATTTAGAACAGCCTCTAATGGTCATGTTCTGATGCCAGAATACTGTCAAACAGCTGAATGCATCCTAAATGTACAGTTGCATATGCCGTGGTTTAAACTAGTGTTCTTATGACCTGAAAAGCTCAAAAACGATGTTTTAGTGTTTATGCATTGGTTTCTAACATTACAGCTTAAGATGGTCATGTTCTGATGCCAGGCAATTTTAAAACAGCCCAATACACCATAAAAGCACAGTTTCAAACCCCTTGGTTTGAACTAGTGTTCTTAAGACCTGAAAAGCTCAAACACGATGTTTTAGTGTTTCTGCATTGGTTTCCTTCAAAACAGCCTCTAATGGTCATGTTCTGATGCCAGAATACTGTCAAACAGCTTAATGCATCCTAAATGTACAGTTGCATATGTCGTGGTCTAAACTAGTGTTCGTATGACCTGAAAACCACAAAAACTATGTTTTAGTGTTTAAGCATTGGTTTCATTCAGAACCGCCTCTAATGGTCATGTTCTGATGCCAGAATACTTTAAAACAGGTCAATAGACCCTACAAGCACAGTTGCATATTCCGTGGTTTAAACTAGTGTTCTTATGACCTGAAAAGCTCAAAAACGATGTTTTAGTGTTTGTACATTGGTTTTTAATTGTACAGTTTGTAATGGTCATGTTCTGATGCCAGAACACTGTCAAACAGCCTAATGCATCCTAAATGTACAGTTGCATATGCCGTGGTTTAAACTAGTGTTCTTATGACCTGAAAAGCTCAAAAACGATGTTTTAGTGTTTATGCATTGGTTTCCTTCAGAACAGCCTCCAATGGTCATGTTCTGATGCCAGAATACTGTCAAACAGCTCAATGCATCCTAAATGTACAGTTGCATATTCCGTGGTTTAAACTAGTGTTCTTATGACCTGAAAAGCTCAAAAACGATGTTTTAGTGTTCATGCATTGGTTTCATTCAGAACACCCTCTAATGGTCATGTTCTGATGCCAGAATACTGTCAAACAGCTCAATGCATCCTAAATGTACAGTTGCATTTGCTGTGGTTTAAACTAGTGTTCTTATGACCTGAAAAGCTCAAAAACGATGTTTTAGTGTTTATGCATTGGTTTCTAACATTACAGCTTAAGATGGTCATGTTCTGATGCCAGGCAACTTTAAAACAGCTCAATACACCATAAAAGCACAGTTTCAAATGCCTTGGTTTAAACTAGTGTTCGTATGACCTGAAAACCACAAAACTATGTTTTAGTGTTCATGCATTGGTTTCATTTAGAACAGCCTCTAATGGTCATGTTCTGATGCCAGAATACTGTCAAACAGCTCAATGCATCCTAAATGTACAGTTGCATATTCCGTGGTTTTAACTAGTGTTCTTATGACCTGAAAAGCTCCAAAACGATGTTTTAGTGTTTGTGCATTGGTTTTTAACTATACAGTTTGTAATGGTCATGTTCTCATGCCAGGCTACTTTAAAACAGCTCAATGCATCCTAAATGTACAGTTGCATATGCCGTGGTTTAAACTAGTGTTCTTATGACCTGAAAAGCTCAAAAACGATGTTTTAGTGTTTATGCATTGGTTTCTAACATTACAGCTTAAGATGGTCATGTTCTGATGCCAGGCAACTTTAAAACAGCTCAATACACCATAAAAGCACAGTTTCAAATGCCTTGATTTCAACTAGTGTTCCTATGACCTGAAAAGCTCAAAAACGATGTTTTAGTGTTTAAGCATTGGTTTCCACCTGAACAGCCTCTAATGGTCATGTTCTGATGCCAGAATACTGTTAAACAGCTCAATGCATTCTAAATGTACAGTTGCATATGACGTGGTCTAAACTAGTGTTCTTATGACCTGAAAAGCTCAAAAACGATGTTTTAGTGTTGATGCATTGGTTTCCTTCAGAACAGCCTCTAATGGTCATGTTCTGATGCCAGAATACTGTCAAACAGCTCAATGCATCCTAAATGTACAGTTGCATTTGCTGTGGTTTAAACTAGTGTTCCTATGACCTAAAAAGCTCAAAAACGATGTTTTAGTGTTTATGCATTGGTTTTTAACATTACAGCTTAAGATGGTCATGTTCTGATGCCAGGCAACTTTAAAACAGCTCAATACACCATAAAAGCACAGTTTCAAATGCCTTGGTTTAAACTAGTGTTCGTATGACCTGACAACCACAAAAACTATGTTTTAGTGTTTATACATTGGTTTCATTCAGAACAGCCTCTAATGGTCATGTTCTGATGCCAGAATACTTTAAAACAGGACAATACACCCTAAAAGCATAGTTGCATATGCCGTGGTTTAAACTATTTTTCTTATGGCCTGAAAAGCTCAAAAACGATGTTTTAGTGTTTCTGCATTGGTTTCCACCTGAACAGCCTCTAATGGTCACGTTCGGATTCCAGAATACTTTAAAACAGGTCAATACACCATAAAAGCACAGTTTCAAATGCCTTGGTTTAAACTAGTGTTCGTATGACCTGAAAACCTCAAAAACTATGTTTTAGTGTTTAAGCATTGGTGTCCTTCATAACAGCCTCTAATGGTCATGTTCTGATGCCAGAATACTTTAAGACAGGTCAATATACCCTAAAAGTATAGTTTCATATGGCGTGGTTTAAACTAGTTATCTCATGGCCTGAAAAGCTCAAAAACGATGTTTTAGTGTTTCTGCATTGGTTTCCTTCAGAACAGCCTCTAATGGTCATGTTCTGATGCCAGAATACTTTAAAACAGCTCAATGCATCCTAAATGTACAGTTGCATATGCTGTGGTTTAAACTAGTGTTCTTATGACCTAAAAAGTTAAAAAACAATTTTTTAGTGTTTCTGCATTGGTTTCTAACATTACAGCTTAAGATGGTCATGTTCTGATGCCAGGCAACTTTAAAACAGCTCAATACACCATAAAAGCACAGTTTCAAATGCCTTGGTTTAAACTAGTGTTCCTATGACCTGAAAAGCTCAAAAACAATGTTTTAGTGTTTAAGCATTGGTTTCCACCTGAACAGCCTCTAATGGTCATGTTCTGATGCCAGAATACTGTCAAACAGCTCAATGCATCCTAAATGTACAGTTGCATATGCCGTGGTCTAAACTAGTGTTCTTATGACATGAAAAGCTCCAAAACGATGTTTTAGTGTTTGTACATTGGTTTTTAATTATACAGTTTGTAATGGTCATGTTCTGATGCCAGAATACTGTCAAACAGCTTAATGCAACCTAAATGTACAGTTTTATATGTCTTGGTCTAAACTAGTGTTCGTATGACCTGAAAACCACAAAAACTATGTTTTAGTGTTTAAGCATTGGTTTCATTCAGAACAGCCTCTAATGGTCATGTTCTGATGCCAGAATACTTTAAAACAGCTCAATGCATCCTAAAAGCACAGTTGCATATGCCATGGTTTTAAACTAGTGTTCTTATGACCTGAAAAGCTCAAAAACGATGTTTTAGTGTTTCTGCATTGGTTTCCACCTGAACAGCCTCCAATGGTCATGTTCTGATGCCAGAATACTGTCAAACAGCTCAATGCATCCTAAATGTACAGTTGCATATTCCGTGGTTTTAAACTAGTGTTCTTATGACCTGAAAAGCTCCAAAACGATGTTTTAGTGTTTGTGCATTGGTTTTTAACTATACAGTTTGTAATGGTCATGTTCTCATGCCAGGCTACTTTAAAACAGCTCAATGCATCCTAAATGTACAGTTGCATATGCCGTGGTTTAAACTAGTGTTCTTATGACCTGAAAAGCTCAAAAACGATGTTTTAGTGTTTATGCATTGGTTTCTAACATTACAGCTTAAGATGGTCATGTCTGATGCCAGGCAACTTTAAAACAGCTCAATACGCCATAAAGCACAGTTTCAAATGCCTTGGTTTAAACTAGTGTTCGTATGACCTGAAAACCTCAAAAACTATGTTTTAGTGTTTAAGCATTGGTGTCCTTCAGAACAGCCTCTAATGGTCATGTTCTGATGCCAGAATACTTTAAAACAGGTCAATATACCCTAAAAGCATAGTTTCATATGGCGTGGTTTAAACTAGTTTTCTTATGGCCTGAAAAGCTAAAAAACGATGTTTTAGTGTTTCTGCATTGGTTTTCTTTCAGAACAGCCTCTAATGGTCATGTTCTGATGCCAGAGTACTGTCAAACATCTCAATGCATCCTAAATGTACAGTTGCATATGCCGTGGTTTAAACTAGTTTTCTTATTGCCTGAAAAGCTCAAAAACGATGTTTTAGTGTTTCTGCATTGGTTTCCACCTGAACAGCCTCTAATGGTCATGTTCTGACGCCGAGAGACTGTCAAACAGCTCAATGCATCCTAAATGTACAGTTGCATATGTCTTGGTTTAAACCTAAGCATTGGTTTCCTTCAGAACAGCATCCAATGGTCATGTTCTGATGCCAGAATACTTTAAAACAGGACAATACACCCTAAAAGCATAGTTGCATATGTCGTGGTTTAAAGTAGTTTTCTTATGGCCTGAAAACCTCAAAAATGATGTTTTAGTGTTTCTGCATTGGTTTCCACCTGAACAGCCTCTAATGGTCATGTTCTGACGCCAGAATACTGTCAAACAGCTCAATGCATCCTAAATGTACAGTTGCATATGCCGTGGTTTAAACTAGTTTTCTTATGGCCTGAAAAGCTCAAAAACGATGTTTTAGTGTTTATGCATTGGTTTAGTGTTTATGCATTGGTTTCTAACATTACAGCTTAAGATGGTCATGTTCTGATGCCAGAATCCTGTCAAACAGCTTAATGCATCCTAAATGTACAGTTGCATTTGCTGTGGTTTAAACTAGTGTTCTTATGAGCTTTTTAGGTCATAATCTAAAAAGCTCAAAAACGATGTTTTAGTGTTTATGCATTGGTTTCTAACATTACAGCTTAAGATGGTCATGTTCTGATGCCAGGCATCTTTAAAACAGCTCAATGCACCATAAAAGCACAGTTTCAAATGCCTTGGTTTAAACTAGTGTTCGTATGACCTGAAAACCTCAAAAACTATGTTTTAGTGTTTAAGCATTGGTGTCCTTCAGAACAGCCTCTAATGGTCATGTTCTGATGCCAGAGTACTGTCAAACACCTCTTGCATCCTAAATGTACAGTTGCATATGCCGTGGTTTAAACGAGTGTTCTTATGAACTGAAGAGCTAAAAAACGATGTTTTAATGTTTATGCATTGGTTTAATTCAGAACAGCTTCTAATGGTCATGTTCTGATGCCAAAATCCTGTCAAACAGCTCAATGCATCCTAAATGTACAGTTGCCTATGCCGTGGTTTAAACTAGTGTTCTTTTGACCTGAAAAGCTCAAAAACAATGTTTTAGGGTTTCTGCATTGGTTTCCACTTGAACAGCCTCTGATGGTCATGTTCTGATGCCAGAATATTTTAAAACAGGTCAATACACCCTAAATGTACAGTTGCATACGCCGTGGTTTAAACTAGTGTTCTTATTACCTGAAAAGCTCAAAAACGATGTTTTAGTGTTTATGCATTGGTTTCTAACATTACAGCTTAAGATGGTCATGTTCTGATGCCAGGCAACTTTAAAACAGCTCAATACGTCATAAAAGCACAGTTTCAAATGCCTTGGTTTAAACTAGTGTTCGTATTACCTGAAAACCTCAAAAACTATGTTTTAGTGTTTCTGCATTGGTTTCCACCTGAACAGCCTCTAATGGTCATGTTCTGACGCCAGAAGATTGTCAAACAGCTCAATGCATCCTAAATGTACAGTTGCATATGTCTTGGTTTAAACCTAAGCATTGGTTTTCTTCAGAACAGCATCCAATGGTCATGTTCTGATGCCAGAATACTTTAAAACAGGACAATACACCCTAAAAGCATAGTTGCATATGCCGTGGTTTAAAGTAGTTTTCTTATGGCCTGAAAACCTCAAAAATGATGTTTTAGTGTTTCTGCATTGGTTTCCACCTGAACAGCCTCTAATGGTCATGTTCTGACGCCAGAATACTGTCAAACAGGTCAATACACACTAAATGTACAGTTGCATATGCCGTGGTTTAAACTAGTGTCCTTATTACCTGAAAAGCTCAAAAACGAAGTTTTAGTGTTTATGCATTGGTTTCTAACATTACAGCTTAAGATGGTCATGTTCTGATGCCAGGCAACTTTAAAACAGCTCAATACACCATAAAAGCACAGTTCCAAATGCCTTGGTTTAAACTAGTGTTCGTATGACCTGAAAACCTCAAAAACTATGTTTTAGTGTTTAAGCATTGGTTTCCTTCAGAACAGCCTCCAATGGTCATGTTCTGATGCCAGAATACTGTCAAACACCTCAATGCATCCTAAATGTACAGTTGCATATGCCGTGGTTTAAACTAGTGTTCTTATGAACTGAAGAGCTAAAAAACGATGTTTTAGTGTTTATGCATTGGTTTCTAACATTACAGCTTAAGATTGTCATGTTCTGATGCCAGAATCCTGTCAAACAGCTCAATGCATCCTAAATGTACAGTTGCATGTGTCTTGGTTTAAACTTAAGCATTGGTTTTCTTCAGAACAGCCTTTAATGGTCATGTTCTGATGCCAGGCAACTTTAAAACAGCCCAATACACCATAAAAGCACAGTTTCAAATGCCTTGGTTTAAACTAGTGTTCTTATGACCTGAAAAGCTCAAAAACAATGTTTTAGTGTTTCTGCATTGGTTTCCACCAGAACAGCCTCTAATGGTCATGTTCTGATGCCAGAATACTTTAAAACAGGTCAATGCATCCTAAATGTACAGTTGCATGTGCCGTGGTTTAAACTAGTGTTCTTATGACCTGAAAAGCTCAAAAACAATGTTTTAGTGTTTCTGCATTGGTTTCCACCAGAACAGCCTCTAATGGTCATGTTCTGATGCCAGAATACTGTCAAACAGCTCAATGCATCCTAAATGTACAGTTGCATATGCCGTGGTTTAAACTAGTGTTCTTATGACCTAAAAAGCTCAAAAACGATGTTTTAGTGTTTATGCATTGGTTTCTAACATTACAACTTAAGATGGTCATGTTCTGATGCCAGGCATCTTTAAAACAGCTCAATGCACCATAAAAGCACAGTTTCAAATGCCTTGGTTTAAACTAGTGTTCGTATGACCTGAAAACCTCAAAAACTATGTTTTAGTGTTTAAGCATTGGTGTCCTTCAGAACAGCCTCTAATGGTCATGTTCTGATGCCAGAATACTTTAAAACAGGTCAATGCATCCTAAATGTACAGTTGCATATGCTGTGGTTTAAACTAGTGTTCTTATGACCTAAAAAGCTCAAAAACAATGTTTAAGTGTTTCTGCATTGGTTTCCACCAGAACAGCCTCTAATGGTCATGTTCTGATGCCAGGCAACTTTAAAACAGCTCAATACACCATAAAAGCACAGTTTCAAATGCCTTGGTTTAAACTAGTGTCCGTATGACCTGAAAACCTCAAAAACTATGTTTTAGTGTTTAAGCATTGGTTTCCTTCAGAACAGCCTCCAATGGTCATGTTCTGATGCCAGACTACTGTCAAACACCTCAATGCATCCTAAATGTACAGTTGCATATGCCGTGGTTTAAACTAGTGTTCTTATGACCTGAAAACCACAAAAACGATGTTTTAGTGTTTATGCATTGGTTTAATTCAGAACAGCTTCTAATCGTCATGTTCTGATGCCAGAATCTTGTCAAACAGCTCAATGCATCCTAAATGTACAGTTGCCTATGCCGTGGTTTAAACTAGTGTTCTTATGACCTGAAAAGCTCCAAAACGATGTTTTAGTGTTTGTGCATTGGTTTTTAACCATACAGTTTGTAATGGTCATGTTCTCATGCCAGGCTACTTTAAAACAGCTCAATGCATCCTAAATGTACAGTTGCATATGCCGTGGTTTAAACTAGTGTTCTTATGATTTGAAGAGCTATACTGTAAAACGATGTTTTAGTGTTTATGCATTGGTTTCTAACATTACAGCTTAAGATTGTCATGTTTTGATGCCAGAATCCTGTCAAACAGCTCAGTGCATCCTAAATGTACAGTTGCATATGTCTTGGTTTAAACTTAAGCATTGGTTTCCTTCAGAACAGCATCCAATGGTCATGTTCTGAAGCCAGAATACTTTAAAACGGGACAATACACCCTAAAAGCATAGTTGCATATGCCGTGGTTTAAACTAGTTTTCTTATGGCCTGAAAAGCTCAAAAACGATGTTTTAGTGTTTCTGCATTGGTTTCCACCAGAACAGCCTCTAATGGTCATGTTCTGATGTGTCACGATCTGGGTTTTGTGTCTAGTTGTTTCCGGTTTTATTTTGGTAATCTCCCGGTCTCTGTTTTTGGTTTGAGCTTTACTTCCGGTTTTTGTTCTTCTCACAGCTGTTCCCTGTTAGTACCGGTCCGCATTATCCACACCTGCACTTCATCGGCTATTAGTTCACTTTGTATTTAACCACCACCTTTGTCCTCGGTTCCCCGCCAGATCGTTGTTTGTGTTTCCTCGTTCTAGTGTTTGTATGTTACCGTTGCTCCAGTTCGTTGACTCTGAGCCTGCCTTATCCCTGCCTGTCACGTCTCTCTGGATTACCTACTGTTACCTGTGTATGACCCCGGACCGTTGTGACCTGAGTTCTGGAATAAACCCTCATTTTCACTAACTACGTCGTGTCCTGGCGCTGTGCATTTGGGTCCTTATATGCCGTTACTGACAGAACGATCTGGCCAGACTTGGACCCAGCCAGCGCCAACCCGCACCCAGGTCGGTTACGAGTTTTTTGTTCCCGTTTTTTCCTTTTTCCTCTCCGTTTGTTTTTGGCTCCGTGCGCAAGTCACTCGCCGGAGCAATGGAGTTTTCCTGCCCGAGTCTGCCGGTGGATATTCGCGGAGACCTAGATAGGTTCGCTAAGGCATACGCGGAAGCGCACAGCCTTGAGGACCGTCTCCGCCATGTAAAGCAGGGCATCGAACTGCTGACGGCTGAGTTCTGGTGGCGTGCGTATCCCGGGGTGCAGACGTTCTACGAGAGACTTCGTTCGCTGCAGAGGGAATTGGCGTGCGCGCTGCACGCATCGGCCACCTGTGTCTCCGCAGCCGCTCCTACCGCTGTTTCATCGCTTTACGTTCCCGTTCCTGTTCCTGTCGCCGCTCCGGCGGCTCCAGCCCAAGTTCCAGACGCCGCGACCTCGTTTCACCATGCGGATCCCGGTACAGAGGTCCGGTCCACACCGCTCCCAGCGCCTCAAACGACGGACAGTCGTAGTTGCTCCGGACGGCGACGGCGGAGGCGCGGTTCCAGGATTCCGGGTCCCGCGGTCTCGGTCATGGGGGACCGAGCAGCCTCCCTCTCGGACAGAGGAGTCCCTTGAGTCTCCGACTGACTGTGTCCCTCTGATAGCAGGCATCCCAGACAGCGTCGCCCGACGGGTCCACCTCCACTGTTCTCCCCCGGTCGCGTTCCTCTTCGCTCACCTGATGGACATGGCTGATTCAGCAGCAGACTCGGGCACAAGGGACCAGTTGTTTGAGGAGGCAGCGGCCCTCATCCTGAGGGAACCTGTCCTGCGTGCGGCTCTGCAACTCCCAGGTCTGCAACCAGCAGTCACGCCTCATCCCACGTCTCAGTCAGGTCAGTCAAGCCACGTTCAGTCTCCAGTCCAGCCGAGCCCAGTTCAGTCTCCAGTCCAGCCGAGCCCAGTTCAGTCTCCAGTCCAGCCGAGCCCAGTTCAGTCTCCAGTCCAGCCGAGCCCAGTTCAGTCTCCAGTCCAGCCGAGCCCAGTTCAGTCTCCAGTCCAGCCGAGCCCAGTTCAGTCTCCAGTCCAGCCGAGCCCAGTTCAGTCTCCAGTCCAGCCGAGCCCAGTTCAGTCTCCAGTCCAGCCGAGCCCAGTTCAGTCTCCAGTCCAGCCGCGAGCTGTTCAGTCTCCAGTCCAGCCGCGAGCTGTCCAGTCTCCAGTCCAGCCGCGAGCTGTCCGGTCTCCAGTCCAGCCGCGAGCTGTCCGGTCTCCAGTCCAGCCGCGAGCTGTCCGGTCTCCAGTCCAGCCGCGAGCTGTCCGGTCTCCAGTCCAGCCGCGAGCTGTCCGGTCTCCAGTCCAGCCGCGAGCTGTCCAGTCCAGTCACGTTCCTGTCCAGGCTCCAGTTCAGTCCAGTCACGTTCCTGTCCAGGCTCCAGTTCAGTCCAGTCACGTTCCTGTCCAGGCTCCAGTTCAGTCCAGTCACGTTCCTGTCCAGGCTCCAGTTCAGTCCAGTCACGTTCCTGTCCAGGCTCCAGTTCAGTCCAGTCACGTTCCTGTCCAGGCTCCAGTTCAGTCCAGTCACGTTCCTGTCCAGGCTCCAGTTCAGTCCAGTCACGTTCCTGTCCAGGCTCCAGTTCAGTCCAGTCACGTTCCTGTCCAGGCTCCAGTTCAGTCCAGTCACGCGCAGGTCGTGTCCCAACCAGAGGGCACCACCTGTCGTACAGGTGCTATGCACACCCGATCAGGCCCGACGTCTGCTCCGTCGAGCTCGGCGGCGGCAAGTAGCCATGCCAGCTCCAGAGTAGATGCCGTTCCAGTCCCTGTCGGCAAAGTAGATGCCGTTCCAGTCCCTGTCGGCAAAGTAGATGCCGTTCCAGCCCCTGTCGGCAAAGTAGATGCCGTTCCAGCCTCTGTCGGCCATGTTGCGGCCGTCCATCCACCAGCCTGCTGTCGGCCATGTTTGCGGCCGTTCCAGCTCTGTCGCCATGTTGCGGCAGTTCCAGCCTCTGTCGGCCATGTTGCGGCCGTTCCAGCCCTCTGTCGGCCATGTTGCGGCCGTTCCAGCCTCTGTCGGCCATGTTGCGGCCGTTTCCAGCCTCTGTCGGCCATGTTGCGGCCGTTCCAGCCTCTGTCGGCCATGTTGGCGGCCGTTCCAGCCTCTGTCGGCCATGTTGCGGCCGTTCCAGCCTCTGTCGGCCATGTTGCGGGCCGTTCCAGCCTCTGTCGGCCATGTTGCGGCCGTTCCAGCCTCTGTCGGCCATGTTGCGGCCGTTCCAGCCTCTGTCGGCCATGTTGCGGCCGTTCCAGCCTCTGTCGGCCATGTTGCGGCCGTTCCAGCCTCTGTCGGCCATGTTGCGGCCGTTCCAGCCTCTGTCGGCCATGTTGCGGCCGTTCCAGCCTCTGTCGGCCATGTTGCGGCCGTTCCAGCCTCTGTCGGCCATGTTGCGGCCGTTTCCAGCCTCTGTCGGCCATGTTGCGGCCGTTCCAGCCTCTGTCGGCCATGTTGCGGCCGTTCCAGTCCCTGTTGGCCATGTTGCGGCCGTTCCAGCCTCTGTCGGCCATGTTGCGGCCGTTCCAGCCCCTGTTGGCCATGTTGCGGCCGTTCCAGTCCCTGTCGGCCATGTTGCGGCCGTTCCAGTCCCTGTCGGCCATGTTGCGGCCGTTCCAGTCCCTGTCGGCCATGTTGCGGCCGTTCCAGTCCCTGTTCCTGTCCCTGTCGGCCATGTTGTGGCCGTTCCAGTTCCTGTCACCCTCGGAGCCGCAGCGCCCGCCGGCCTCCAGGAGGAGGCGGCGCCAGCTGCAGTCCCTGCGCACCTCCAGGAGGAGGCGGCGCCAGCTGCAGTCCCTGCGCACCTCCAGGAGGAGGCGGCGCCAGCTGCAGTCCCTGCGCACCTCCAGGAGGAGGTCGCGCCAGCTGCAGTCCCTGCGCACCTCCAGGAGGAGGTCGCGCCAGCTGCAGTCCCCGCGCACCTCCAGGAGGAGGTCGCGCCAGCTGCAGTCCCCGCGCACCTCCAGGAGGAGGTCGCCCACTGCAGTCCGCGCACCTCCAGGAGGAGGTCGCGCCAGCTGCAGTCCCCGCGCACCTCCAGGAGGAGGTCGCGCCAGCTGCAGTCCCCGCGCACCTCCAGGAGGAGGTCGCGCCAGCTGCAGTCCCCGCGCACCTCCAGGAGGAGGTCGCGCCAGCTGCAGTCCCCGCGCACCTCCAGGAGGAGGTCGCGCCAGCTGCAGTCCCCGCGCACCTCCAGGAGGAGGGTCGCGCCAGCTGCAGTCCCCGCGCACCTCCAGGAGGAGGTCGCGCCAGCTGCAGTCCCCGCGCACCTCCAGGAGGAGGTCGCGCCAGCTGCAGTCCCCGCGCACCTCCAGGAGGAGGTCGCGCCAGCTGCAGTCCCCGCGCACCTCCAGGAGGAGGTCGCGCCAGCTGCAGTCCCCGCGCACCTCCAGGAGGAGGTCGCGCCAGCTGCAGTCCCCGCGCACCTCCAGGAGGGGGTCGCGCCAGCTGCAGTCCCCGCGCACCTCCAGGAGGAGGTCGCGCAGCGCCAGCTGCAGTCCCCGCGCACCTCCAGGAGGAGGTCGCGCCAGCTGCAGTCCCCGCGCACCTCCAGGAGGGGTCGCGCCAGCTGCAGTCCCCGCGCACCTCCAGGAGGAGGTCGCGCCAGCTGCAGTCCCCGCGCACCTCCAGGAGGAGGTCGCGCCAGCTGCAGTCCCCGCGCACCTCCAGGAGGGGGTCGCGCCAGCTGCAGTCCCCGCGCACCTCCAGGAGGGGGTCGCGCCCGTCGCAGTCCCGGCGGACCTCCAGGAGGGGGTCGCGCCCGTCGCAGTCCCGACGGACCCCCAGGAGGGGGTCGCGCCCGTCGCAGTCCCGGCGGACCTCCAGGAGGGGGTCGCGCCCGTCGCAGTCCCGACGGACCCCCAGGAGGGGGTCGCGCCCGTCGCGGCTCCGGCCGCACCTGCATCGGTTCCTGGCGGCTCGGCTCCGGCCGCACCTGCATCGGTTCCTGGCGGCTCGGCTCCGGCCGCACCTGCATCGGTTCCTGGCGGCTCGGCTCCGGCCGCACCTGCATCGGTTCCTGGCGGCTCGGCTCCGGCCGCACCTGCATCGGTTTCCTGGCGGCTCGGCTCCGGCCGCACCTGCATCGGTTCCTGGCGGCTCGGCTCCGGCCGCACCTGCATCGGTTCCTGCCTCGTCCCCACGTCTGCCTTCGCCTCCGGTTCCTGCCTCGTCTCTGGCTCCGCCGCCGGACGGGTGGCCTCGCCCTCGGTACCTCCCGCTGCTTGGATGGCGCTGCCTCCTGCGGCGCCGTCCGCCTCGACTCCTCAACCGCCTGGATCAGCGTCCGCCAGGAGGACATCGCCGTTCGGGGAGATCCCCGTGGACGCTGGCCCAGCCCAGGGGCGCTGGGTGTGCCCCTCTGCCTCAGAGGGGGCAGAGGCGGCTGGGCAGGATCTCGCCGCGTCTCCACCCGCCTTAAGAAGGAGCAGCGGGACGTTTCGGTTATTCATGCACCCTGGACTTCTCTCAGGGACTCTGTTCTTGTTTCATGGACATTCGTGTTGGTTTCTTGATTTTGGGACTCGGTCTTGTTCTGTTTTTCTGTTAGGTCCTCTGGTCTGTCGAGTTCGGGCGTGAGTTTTGTTTTGATGGGGGTTCCCGTTCTGCCCTCCCCCAGTCCGCCCTCCGCCCGCCCTGTCGGTGTTCTGTGCGGGTTGTTTTCGGTTCTGTCCCTCCGCCGGTCCTCCCTCCGCCCGCCCTGCTCGGGTTTGTTGTTTTTTGTTTGGTCGTCTGGAATCCGCCCTTGGGGGGGGGTACTGTCACGATCTGGGTTTTGTGTCTAGTTGTTTCCGGTTTTATTTTGGTAATCTCCCGGTCTCTGTTTTTGGTTTGAGCTTTACTTCCGGTTTTGTTCTTCTCACAGCTGTTCCCTGTTAGTACCGGTCCGCATTATCCACACCTGCACTTCATCGGCTATTAGTTCACTTTGTATTTAACCACCACCTTTGTCCTCGGTTCCCCGCCAGATCGTTGTTTGTGTTTCCTCGTTCTAGTGTTTGTATGTTACCGTTGCTCCAGTTCGTTGACTCTGAGCCTGCCTTATCCCTGCCTGTCACGTCTCTCTGGATTACCTACTGTTACCTGTGTATGACCCCGGACCGTTGTGACCTGAGTTCTGGAATAAACCCTCATTTTCACTAACTACGTCGTGTCCTGGCGCTGTGCATTTGGGTCCTTATATGCCGTTACTGACAGGTTTCCACCAGAACAGCCTCTAATGGTCATGTTCTGATGCCAGGCAACTTTAAAACAGCTCAATACACCATAAAAGCACAGTTTCAAATGCCTTGGTTTAAACTAGTGTCCGTATGACCTGAAAACCTCAAAAACTATGTTTTAGTGTTTAAGCATTGGTTTCCTTCAGAACAGCCTCCAATGGTCATGTTCTGATGCCAGACTACTGTCAAACACCTCAATGCATCCTAAATGTACAGTTGCATATGCCGTGGTTTAAACTAGTGTTCTTATGACCTGAAAACCACAAAAACGATGTTTTAGTGTTTATGCATTGGTTTAATTCAGAACAGCTTCTAATCGTCATGTTCTGATGCCAGAATCTTGTCAAACAGCTCAATGCATCCTAAATGTACAGTTGCCTATGCCGTGGTTTAAACTAGTGTTCTTATGACCTGAAAAGCTCCAAAACGATGTTTTAGTGTTTGTGCATTGGTTTTTAACCATACAGTTTGTAATGGTCATGTTCTCATGCCAGGCTACTTTAAAACAGCTCAATGCATCCTAAATGTACAGTTGCATATGCCGTGGTTTAAACTAGTGTTCTTATGATTTGAAGAGCTATACTGTAAAACGATGTTTTAGTGTTTATGCATTGGTTTCTAACATTACAGCTTAAGATTGTCATGTTTTGATGCCAGAATCCTGTCAAACAGCTCAGTGCATCCTAAATGTACAGTTGCATATGTCTTGGTTTAAACTTAAGCATTGGTTTCCTTCAGAACAGCATCCAATGGTCATGTTCTGAAGCCAGAATACTTTAAAACGGGACAATACACCCTAAAAGCATAGTTGCATATGCCGTGGTTTAAACTAGTTTTCTTATGGCCTGAAAAGCTCAAAAACGATGTTTTAGTGTTTCTGCATTGGTTTCCACCTGAACAACCTCTAATGGTCATGTTCTGACGCCAGAAGACTGTCAAACAGCTCAATGCATCCTAAATGTACAGTTGCATATGTCTTGGTTTAAACTTAAGCATTGGTTTCCTTCAGAACAGCATCCAATGGTCATGTTCTGATGCCAGAATACTTTAAAACAGGTCAATACACCCTAAATGTACAGTTGCATATGCCGTGGTTTAAACTAGTGTTCTTATTACCTGAAAAGTTAAAAAACGATGTTTTAGTGTTTATGCATTGGTTTCTAACATTACAGCTTAAGATGGTCATGTTCTGATGCCAGGCAACTTTAAAACAGCTCAATACACCATAAAATCACAGTTTCAAATGCCTTGGTTTAAAACTAGTGTTCGTATGACCTGAAAACCTCAAAAACTATGTTTTAGTGTTTAAGCATTGGTGTTCTTGACAACAGCCTCTAATGGTCATGTTCTGATGCCAGGCAACTTTAAAACAGCTCAATACACCATAAAAGCACAGTTTCAAATGCCTTGGTTTAAACTAGTGTTCGTATGACCTGAAAACCTCACAAACTACGTTTTAGTGTTTAACCATTGGTTTCCTTCAGAACAGCCTCCAATGGTCATGTTCTGATGCCAGAGTATTATCAAACACCTCAATGCATCCTAAATGTACAGTTGCATATGCCGTGGTTTAAACTAGTGTTCTTATGAACTGAAGAGCTAAAAAACGATGTTTTAATGTTTATGCATTGGTTTCTAACATTATAGCTTAAGATTGTCATGTTCTGATGCCAGAATACTTTAAAACAGGACAATACACCCTAAAAGCATAGTTGCATATGCCGTGGTTTTAAACTAGTGTTCTTATGACCTGAAAAGCTCAAAAACGATGTTTTAGTGTTTATGCATTGGTTTCTAACATTACAGCTTAAGATGGTCATGTTCTGATGCCAGGCAACTTTAAAACAGCTCAATGCATCCTAAATGTACAGTTGCATATGCCGTGGTTTAAACTAGTGTTCTTATGACCTGAAAAGCTCAAAAACGATGTTTTAGTGTGCATTGGTTTCATTCAGAACAGCCTCTAATGGTCATGTTCTGATGCCAGAATACTTTAAAACAGGTCAATATACCCTAAAAGCATAGTTTCATATGGCGTGGTTTAAACTAGTTTTCTTATGGCCTGAAAAGCTCAAAAACGATGTTTTAGTGTTTCTGCATTGGTTTCCACCTGAAGAGCTTCTAATGGTCATGTTCTGATGCCAGAATAATGTCAAACAGCTCAATGCATCCTAAATGTACAGTTGCATATGCTGTGGTTTAAGCTAGTGTTCTTATGACCTAAAAAGCTCAAAAACAATGTTTTAGTGTTTCTGCATTGGTTTCCACCATTACAGATTAAGATGGTCATGTTCTGATGCCAGGCAACTTTAAAACAGCTCAATACACCATAAAAACACAGTTTAAATTGCCTTGGTTTAAACTAGTGTTCGTATGACCTGAAAACCTCAAAAACTATGTTTTAGTGTTTAAGCATTGGTTTCCTTCAGAACAGCATCCAATGGTCATGTTCTGATGCCAGAATACTTCAAAACAGGACAATACACCCTAAAAGCATAGTTGCATATGCCGTTGTTTAAACTAGTTTTCTTATGGCCTGAAAAGCTCAAAAACGATGTTTTAGTGGTTCTGCATTGGTTTCCACCTGAACAGCCTCTAATGGTCATGTTCTGATGCAAGAATAATGTCAAACAGCTCAATGCATCCTAAATGTACAGTTGCATATGCTGTGGTCTAAACTAGTGTTCCTATGACCTGAAAAGCTCAAAAACGATGTTTTAGTGTTTATGCATTGGTTTTTAACTATACAGTTTGTAATGGTCATGTTCTGATGCCAGGCAACGTTAAAACAGCTCAATACACCATAAAAGCACAGTTTCAAATGCCTTGGTTTAAACTAGTGTTCGTATGACCTGAAAACCTCAAAAACTATGTTTTAGTGTTTAAGCATTGGTGTCCTTCAGAATAGCCTTTAATGGTCATGTTCTGATGCCAGAATACTTTACAACAGGTCAATATACCCTTAAAGCATAGTTTCATATGCCGTGGTTTAAACTAGTTTTCTTATGGCCTGAAAAGCTCAAAAACGATGTTTTAGTGTTTCTGCATTGGTTTCCTTCAGAACAGCCTCTAATGGTCATGTTCTGATGCCAGAATACTGTCAAACAGCTCAATGCATCCTAAATGTACAGTTGCATTTGCTGTGGTTTAAACTAGTGTTCTTATGACCTAAAAAGCTCAAAAACGATGTTTTAGTGTTTATGCATTGGTTTCTAACAAAACAGCTTAAGATGGTCATGTTCTGATGCCAGAATCCAGTCAAACAGCTTAATGCATCCTAAATGTACAGTTGCATATGTTTTGGTTTAAACTTAAGCATTGGTTTCCTTCAGAACAGCATCCAATGGTCATGTTCTGATGCCAGAATACTTTAAAACAGGACAATACACCCTAAAAGCATAGTTGCATATGCCGTGGTTTAAACTATTTTTCTTATGGCCTGAAAAGCTCAAAAACGATGTTTTAGTGTTTCTGCATTGGTTTCCACCTGAACAGCCTCTAATGGTCATGTTCGGATTCCAGAATACTTTAAAACAGGTCAATACACCATAAAAGCACAGTTTCAAATGCCTTGGTTTAAACTAGTGTTCGTATGACCTGAAAACCTCAAAAACTATGTTTTAGTGTTTAAGCATTGGTGTCCTTCAGAACAGCCTCTAATGGTCATGTTCTGATGCCAGAATACTTTAAGACAGGTCAATATACCCTAAAAGCATAGTTTCATATGGCGTGGTTTAAACTAGTTATCTTATGGCCTGAAAAGCTCAAAAACGATGTTTTAGTGTTTCTGCATTGGTTTCCTTCAGAACAGCCTCTAATGGTCATGTTCTGATGCCAGAATACTTTAAAACAGCTCAATGCATCCTAAATGTACAGTTGCATATGCTGTGGTTTAAACTAGTGTTCTTATGCCCTAAAAAGTTAAAAAACAATTTTTTAGTGTTTCTGCATTGGTTTCTAACATTACAGCTTAAGATGGTCATGTTCTGATGCCAGGCAACTTTAAAACAGCTCAATACACCATAAAAGCACAGTTTCAAATGCCTTGGTTTAAACTAGTGTTCCTATGACCTGAAAAGCTCAAAAACGATGTTTTAGTGTTTAAGCATTGGTTTCCACCTGAACAGCCTCTAATGGTCATGTTCTGATGCCAGAATACTGTCAAACAGCTCAATGCATCCTAAATGTACAGTTGCATATGCCGTGGTCTAAACTAGTGTTCTTATGACATGAAAAGCTCCAAAACGATGTTTTAGTGTTTGTACATTGGTTTTTAATTATACAGTTTGTAATGGTCATGTTCTGATGCCAGAATACTGTCAAACAGCTTAATGCATCCTAAATGTACAGTTGTATTTGTCTTGGTCTAAACTAGTGTTCGTATGACCTGAAAACCACAAAAACTATGTTTTAGTGTTTAAGCATTGGTTTCATTCAGAACAGCCTCTAATAGTCATGTTCTGATGCCAGAATACTTTAAAACAGCTCAATGCATCCTAAAAGCACAGTTGCATATGCCATGGTTTTAAACTAGTGTTCTTATGACCTGAAAAGCTCAAAAACGATGTTTTAGTGTTTATGCATTGGTTTCTTACATTACAGCTTAAGATGGTCATGTTCTGATGCCAGAATCCTGTCAAACAGCTCAATGCATCCTAAATGTACAGTTGCATATGTTTTGGTTTAAACTTAAGCATTGGTTTCCTTCAGAACAGCCTCTAATAGTCATGTTCTGATGCCAGAATACTTTAAAACAGCTCATTGCATCCTAAATGTACAGTTGCCTATGCCGTGGTTTAAACTAGTGTTCTTATGACCTGAAAAGCTCCAAAACAATGTTTTAGTGTTTGTGCATTGGTTTTTAACTATACAGTTTGTAATAGTCATGTTCTCATGCCAGGCTACTTTAAAACAGCTCAATGCATCCTAAATGTACAGTTGCATATGCCGTGGTTTAAACTAGTGTTCTTATTACCTGAAAAGCTCAAAAACGATGTTTTAGTGTTCATGCATTGGTTTCTAACATTACAGCTTAAGATGGTCATGTTCTGATGCCAGGCAACTTTAAAACAGCTCAATACGCCATAAAAGCACAGTTTCAAATGCCTTGGTTTAAACTAGTGTTCGTATGACCTGAAAACCTCAAAAACTATGTTTTAGTGTTTAAGCATTGGTGTCCTTCAGAACAGCCTCTAATGGTCATGTTCTGATGCCAGAATACTTTAAAACAGGTCAATACACCCTAAAAGCATAGTTGCATTTGTCGTGGTTTAAACTAGTTTTCTTATGGCCTGAAAAGCTCAAAAACGATGTTTTAGTGTTTCTCTGCATTGGTTTTCTTTCAGAACAGCCTCTAATGGTCATGTTCTGATGCCAGAATACTGTCAAACAGCTCAATGCATCCTAAATGTACAGTTGCATATGCCGTGGTTTAAACTAGTTTTCTTATGGCCTGAAAAGCTCAAAACGATGTTTTAGTGTTTCTGCATTGGTTTCCACCTGAACAGCCTCTAATGGTCATGTTGTGACGCCGAGAGACTGTCAAACAGCTCAATGCATCCTAAATGTACAGTTGCATATGTCTTGGTTTAAACCTAAGCATTGGTTTCCTTCAGAACAGCATCCAATGGTCATGTTCTGATGCCAGAATACTTTAAAACAGGACAATACACCAAAATAAAAGCATAGTTGCATATGTCGTGGTTTAAAGTAGTTTTTCTTATGGCCTGAAAACCTCAAAAATGATGTTTTAGTGTTTCTGCATTGGTTTCCACCTGAACAGCCTCTAATGGTCATGTTCTGACGCCAGAATACTGTCAAACAGCTCAATGCATCCTAAATGTACAGTTGCATATGCCGTGGTTTAAACTAGTTTTCTTATGGCCTGAAAAGCTCAAAAACGATGTTTTAGTGTTTATGCATTGGTTTAGTGTTTATGCATTGGTTTCTAACATTACAGCTTAAGATGGTCATGTTCTGATGCCAGAATCCTGTCAAACAGCTTAATGCATCCTAAATGTACAGTTGCATTTGCTGTGGTTTAAACTAGTGTTCTTATGAGCTTTTTAGGTCATAACCTAAAAAGCTCAAAACGATGTTTTAGTGTTTATGCATTGGTTTCTAACATTACAGCTTAAGATGGTCATGTTCTGATGCCAGGCATCTTTAAAACAGCTCAATGCACCATAAAAGCACAGTTTCAAATGCCTTGGTTTAAACTAGTGTTCGTATGACCTGAAAACCTCAAAAACTATGTTTTAGTGTTTAAGCATTGGTGTCCTTCAGAACAGCCTCTAATGGTCATGTTCTGATGCCAGAGTACTGTCAAACACCTCTTGCATCCTAAATGTACAGTTGCATATGCCGTGGTTTAAACGAGTGTTCTTATGAACTGAAGAGCTAAAAAACGATGTTTTAATGTTTATGAATTGGTTTAATTCAGAACAGCTTCTAATGGTCATGTTCTGATGCCAAAATCCTGTCAAACAGCTCAATGCATCCTAAATGTACAGTTGCCTATGCCGTGGTTTAAACTAGTGTTCTTTTGACCTGAAAAGCTCAAAAACAATGTTTTAGGGTTTCTGCATTGGTTTCCACTTGAACAGCCTCTGATGGTCATGTTCTGATGCCAGAATATTTTAAAACAGGTCAATACACCCTAAATGTACAGTTGCATACGCCGTGGTTTAAACTAGTGTTCTTATTACCTGAAAAGCTCAAAAACGATGCTTTAGTGTTTATGCATTGGTTTCTAACATTACAGCTTAAGATGGTCATGTTCTGATGCCAGGCAACTTTAAAACAGCTCAATACGTCATAAAAGCACAGTTTCAAATGCCTTGGTTTAAACTAGTGTTCGTATTACCTGAAAACCTCAAAAACTATGTTTTAGTGTTTAAGCATTGGTGTCCTTCAGAACAGCCTCTAATGGTTATGTTCTGATGCCAGAAAACTTTAAAACAGGTCAATATACCCTAAAAGCATAGTTTCATATGGCGTGGTTTAAACTAGTTTTCTTATGGCCTGAAAAGCTCAAAAACGATGTTTTAGTGTTTCTGCATTGGTTTTCTTTCAGAACAGCCTCTAATGGTCATGTTCTGATGCCAGAGTACTGTCAAACATCTCAATGCATCCTAAATGTACAGTTGCATATGCCGTGGTTTAAACTAGTGTTCTTATGAACTGAAGAGCTAAAAAAAACGATGTTTTAGTGTTTATGCATTGGTTTCTAACATTACAGCTTAAGATTGTCATGTTCTGATGCCAGAATCCTGTTTAACAGCTCAATGCATCCTAAATGTACAGTTGCATATGTCTTGGTTTAAACTTAAGCATTGGTTTCTTTTTGAGCAGCCTCTAATGGTCATGTTCTGATGCCAGAATACTTTAAAACAGGTCAATACACCCTAAAAGCATAGTTGCATATGCCGTGGTTTAAACTAGTTTTCTTATGGCCTGAAAAGCTCATAAACGATGTTTTAGTGTTTCTGCATTGGTTTCCACCTGAACAGCCTCTAATGGTCATGTTCTGATACCAGAATACTGTCAAACAGCTCAATGCATCCTAAATGTACAGTTGCCTAAGCCGTGGTTTAAACTAGTGTTCTTATGACCTGAAAAGCTCAAAAACAATGTTTTAGTGTTTTATGCATTGGTTTAAAAGCTCTGCCCCCTGTTCTACATTTAAACACGGTTCCTAGAGTGTTTAAATGTAGAACAGGGGGCAGAGCTTTTAGCTACCAAGCTCCTCTCCTCTGGAACCAGCTCCCTCTTCAGGTTCGAGAAGCTGACACACTCTCCACGTTTAAGATTAGGCTTAAAACCTTCCTTTTTGATAAAGTTATAGTTAGAGATGGTTCAGGTCACTGGCAATTATTGTTAGTCACAGGAACCATCTCTTAGTTAAGCTGCAATAGACATAGACTGCTGGGGGACTTAATTTATACACTGAGCTCCTCTGTTTCCTCCTACCTCCTCTGTCCCATAACCTCCCATCATTGTCCCATGTTTAACTAACCTTGTCTCTTTCTGTCCAGTAGTTGTGCTTCTCTCCTCTCTCCCCCCCCCACCCCCACTCTTTCTCCCTCTCTGTCCTCACCCACAGGTATCATTGGACTCAAAGTTTGGTGTCTGTGATGGGCAGCTGCGGATCCAACCATCCTGCCTGCATCCAGTCCCTGGTCCTACCATCCTGCCTGTGCTCTGTTGTTGCTTGTTGTTGCTTGTTGCTGTTGCTGTGCTTTTCTATCTCTCTATCCTCTCACCCCAGCCGGTCGAGGCAGATGGCCGCCCACATCCAGTCTGGTTCTGCTGGAGGTTTCTTCCTCGTTAGAGAGGGAGTTTTTCCTCTCCACTGTTGCTGTCAAATTAAATGCTTGCTGTATGTGGGATTTGTTGGGTTTAGTTGTGTGAGGTTTTAAACCTTACTTTGTAAAGTGCCTTGAAATAACTTTGTTGTGATTTGGCGCTATATAAATAAAATTGAATTGAATTGAAATGAATTTAATTCAGAACAGCTTCTAATGGTCATGTTCTGATGCCAGAATTCTGTCAAACAGCTCAATGCATCCTAAATGTACAGTTGCCTATGCCGTGGTTTAAACTAGTGTTCTTATGACCTGAAAAGCTCAAAAACAATGTTTTAGTGTTTCTGCATTGGTTTCCACCAGAACAGCCTCTAATGGTCATGTTCTGATGCCAGAATACTTTAAAACAGGTCAATACACCCTAAAAGCATAGTTGCATATGCCGTGGTTTAAACTAGTTTTCTTATGGCCTGAAAAGCTCAAAAACGATGTTTTAGTGTTTCTGCATTGGTTTCCACCTGAACAGCCTCTAATGGTCATGTTCTGATGCCAGAATACTGTCAAACAGCTCAATGCATCCTAAATGTACAGTTGCCTAAGCCGTGGTTTAAACTAGTGTTCTTATGACCTGAAAAGCTAAAAAACAATGTTTTAGTGTTTATGCATTGGTTTAATTCAGAACAGCTTCTAATGGTCATGTTCTGATGCCAGAATCCTGTCAAACAGCTCAATGCATCCTAAATGTACAGTTGCCTATGCAGTGGTTTAAACTAGTGTTCTTATGACCTGAAAAGCTCAAAAACAATGTTTTAGTGTTTCTGCATTGGTTTCCACCAGAACAGCCTCTAATGGTCATGTTCTGATGCCAGAATACTTTAAAACAGGTCAATATACCCTAAAGCATAGTTGCATATGCCGTGGTTTAAACTAGTTTTCTTATGGCCTGAAAAGCTCAAAAACGATGTTTTAGTGTTTCTGCATTGGTTTCCACCTGAACAGCCTCTAATGGTCATGTTCTGACGCCAGAATACTGTCAAACAGGTCAATACACACTAAATGTACAGTTGCATATGTCGTGGTTTAAACTAGTGTCCTTATTACCTGAAAAGCTCAAAAACGAAGTTTTAGTGTTTATGCATTGGATTCTAACATTACAGCTTAAGATGGTCATGTTCTGATGCCAGGCAACTTTAAAACAGCTCAATACACCATAAAAGCACAGTTCCAAATGCCTTGGTTTAAACTAGTGTTCGTATGACCTGAAAACCTCAAAAACTATGTTTTAGTGTTTAAGCATTGGTTTCCTTCAGAACAGCCTCCAATGGTCATGTTCTGATGCCAGAATACTGTCAAACACTCAATGCATCCTAAATGTACAGTTGCATATGCCGTGGTTTAAACTAGTGTTCTTATGAACTGAAGAGCTAAAAAACGATGTTTAGTGTTTATGCATTGGTTTCTAACATTACAGCTTAAGATTGACATGTTTGATGCCAGAATCCTGTCAAACAGCTCAATGCATCCTAAATGTACAGTTGCATATGTCTTGGTTTAAACTTAAGCATTGGTTTTCTTCAGAACAGCCTTTAATGGTCATGTTCTGATGCCAGGCAACTTTAAACAGCTCAATACACCATCAAAGCACAGTTGCAAATGCCTTGGTTTAAAACTAGTGTCTTATGGACCTGAAAAAGCTGCAAAAACAATGTTTTTAGTGTTTCTGTCCATTGGTTTCCACCAGAAAACATGCCTCTAAATGGGTCATGTTCTGATGCCAGAATACTTTTAAACAGGCCCAATGCAATCCTAAATGTACACAGTGCATGTGACGTGGTTTAAACTAGTGTTTCTTATGACCTGAAAAAACTCAAAAACAATGTTTAGTGTTTTCTGCCATTGGTTTCCACCAGAACAGCCTCTAATGGTCATGTTCTGATGCCCAGAATACTGTCAACAGCTCAATTGCATCCTAAATGTACAGTTGCAAATATGCCGTGGTTTAAACTAGTGTTTCTTATGACCTGAAAAGCTCAAAACAATGTTTTAGTGTTTCTGCATGGTTTCCACCAGAACCAGCCTCTAATGGTCATGTTCTGATACCTAGAATACTTTAAAACAGGTCAATAAAACACCCTAAATGTACAGTTGCATATGCCGTGGTTTAAACTAGTGTCTTATTACCTGAAAAGCTCAAAAACGATGTTTAGTTTTTATGCATTGGTTCTAACATTACAGCTTAAGATGGTCATGTTCGGATGGCCAGGCAACTTTAAAACAGCTCAATACAACCATAAAAGCACAGTTTCAATGCCTTGGTTAAACTAGTGTTCGTATGACCTGAAACCTCAAAAACTATGTTTTACGGTGTTTAAGCAATGGTGTCCTTCAGAACAGCCTCTAATAGTCATGTTCTGATGCCAGAATACTTTAAAACAGGTCAATAATACCCTAAAAGCATAGTTTCATATGGCGTGATTTAAACTAGTTTTCTTATGGCCTGAAAAGCTCAAAAACGATGTTTTAGTGTTTCTGCATTGGGTTCCTTCAGAACAGCCTCTAATGGTCATTTCTGATGCCAGAGTACTGTCAAACATCTCAATGCATCCTAAATGTACAGTTGCATATGCCGTGGTTTAAGGAGTGTTCTTATGAATTGAAGAGCTAAAAAAACGATGTTTTAGTGTTTATGCATTGGTTTTTAACATTACAAAGCTTAAGATTGTCATGTTCTGATGCCAGAATCCTGTCAAACAGCTCAATGCATCCTAAATGTACAGTTGCATATGTCTTGGTTTAACTTAAGCATTGGTTTCCCTTTGAACAGCCTCTAATGGTCATGTTCTGATGCCAGAATACTTTAAAACAGGTCAATACACCCTAAAAGCATGTTGCATATGTCTTGGGTTTAAACTAGTGTTCTTATGGCCTGAAAAGCTCAAAAAACGATGTTTTAGTGTTTCTGCATTGGTTTATACCGGAACAGTCTCTAATGGTCATGTTCTGATGCCAGAATACTGTCAAAAAGCTCAATGCATCCTAAATGTACAGTTGCATATGACGTGGTTTTAAACTAGTGTTCTTATGACCTGAAAAGCTCAAAAACGACTTTTTAGTGTTTATGCATTGGTTTAATTCAGAACAGCTTCTAATAGTCATGTTCTGATGCCAGAATCCTGTCAAACAGCTCAATGCATCCTAAATGTACAGTTGCCTATGCCGTGGTTTAAACTAGTGTTCTTATGGCCTGAAAAGCTCAAACACGATGTTTTAGTGTTTCTGCATTGGTTTTGGTGTTTAAGCATTGGTTTCCACCAGAACAGCCTCTAATGGTCATGTTCTGATGCCAGAATATTTTAAAACAGCTCAATACAACCATTAAAACACAGTTTCAAATGCCTTGGTTTAAACTAGTGTTCGTATGCCCTGAAAACCTCAAAAACTACGTTTTAGTGTTTATGCATTGGTTTCCACCAGAACAGCCTCTAATGGTCATGTTCTGATGCCAGAATACTGTCAAACAGCTCAATGCATCCTAAATGTACAGTTGCATATGCCGTGGTTTTAAACTAGTGTTCTTATGACCTGAAAAGCTCAAATACAATGTTTTAGTGTTTCTGCATTGGTTTCCACCTGAACAGCCTCTAATGGTCATGTTCTGATGCCAGAAATACTTTAAAACAGGTCAATACACCCTAAATGTACAGTTGCATATGCCGTGGTTTAAACTAGTGTCCTTATTACCTGAAAAGCTCAAAAAACAAAGTTTTAGTGTTTATGCATTGGTTTTTCTACATTACAGCTTAAGATGGTCATGTTCATGATGCCAGGCAACTTTAAAACAGCTCAATACACCATAAAAGCACAGTTTCAAATGCCTTGGTTTAAACTAGTGTTCGTATGACCTGAAAACCTCAAAAACTATGTTTTAGTGTTTAAGCATTGGTTTCCTTCAGAACAGCCTCTAATGGTCATGTTCTGATGCCAGAATACTGTCAAACAGCTCATGCATCCTAAATGTACAGTTGCATATGCCGTGGTTTAAAGTAGTGTTCTTATGAACTGAAAAGCTCAAAAACGATGTTTTAGTGTTTATGCATTGGTTTCTACCATTACAGCTTAAGATGGTCATGTTCTGATGCCAGAATCCTGTCAAACAGCTCAATGCATCCTAAATGTACAGTTGCATATGTCTTGGTTTAAACTTAAGCATTGGTTTTCTTCAGAACAGCCTTAATGGTCATGTTCTGATGCCAGGCAACTTTTAAAACAGCTCAATACAACACATAAAAGCACAGTTTCAAATGCCTTGGTTTAAACTAGTGTTCTTATGACCTGAAAAACTCAAAAACAATGTTTTAGTGTTTCTGCATTGTTTTCCACCAGAACAGCCTCTAATGGTCATGTTCTGATGCCAGAATACTGTCAAACAGCTCAATGCATCCTAAATGTACAGTTGCATATGCCGTGGTTTAAACTAGTGTTCTTATGACCTGAAAAGCTCAAAAACAATGTTTTAGTGTTTTTGCATTGGTTTCCACCAGAACAGCCTCTAATGGTCATGTTCTGATACCAGAATACTTTAAAACAGGTCAATACACCTAAATGTACAGTTGCATATGCCGTGGTTTAAACTAGTGTTCTTATTACCTGAAAAAGCTCAAAACGATGTTTAGTTTTTATGCATTGGTTTCTAACATTACAGCTTAAGATGGTCATGTTCTGATGCCAGGCAACTTTAAAACAGCTCAATACACCATAAAGTATAGTTGCATATGCCGTGGTTTAAACTAGTGTTCGTATGACCTGAAAACCTCAAAAACGATGTTTTAGTGTTTCTGCATTGGTGTCCTTCAGAACAGCCTCTAATAGTCATGTTCTGATGCCAGAATACTTTAAAACAGGTCAATATACCCTAAAAGCATAGTTTCATATGGCGTGATTTAAACTAGTTTTCTTATGGCCTGAAAAGCTCAAAAACGATGTTTTAGTGTTTCTGCATTGGTTTCCTTCAGAACAGCCTCTAATGGTCATGTTCTGATGCCAGAATACTGTCAAACAGCTCAATGCATCCTAAATGTACAGTTGCATATGCCGTGGTTTAAAGTAGTGTTCTTATGAACTGAAAAGCTGAAAAACGATGTTTTAGTGTTTCTGCATTGGTTTTTAACACTACAGCTTCAGATTGTCATGTTCTGATGCCAGAATCCTGTCAAACAGCTCAATGCATCCTAAATGTACAGTTGCATATGTCTTGGTTTAAACTTAAGCATTGGTTTCCTTTTGAACAGCCTCTAATGGTCATGTTCTGATGCCAGAATACTTTAAAACAGGTCAATACACCCTAAAAGCATTGTTGCATATGTCGTGGTTTAAACTAGTTTTCTTATGGCCTGAAAAGCTCAAAAACGATGTTTTAGTGTTTCTGCATTGGTTTCCACCTGAACAGCCTCTAATGGTCATGTTCTGATACCAGAATACTGTCAAAGAGCTCAATGCATCCTAAATGTACAGTTGCCTAAGCCGTGGTTTAAACTAGTGTTCTTATGACCTGAAAAGCTCAAAAACAATGTTTTAGTGTTTATGCATTGGTTTAATTCAGAACAGCTTCTAATGGTCATGTTCTGATGCCAGAATCCTGTCAAACAGCTCAATGCATCCTAAATGTACAGTTGCCTATGCCGTGGTTTAAACTAGTGTTCTTATGACCTGAAAAGCTCAAAAACAATGTTTTAGTGTTTCTGCATTGGTTTCAACCAGAACAGCCTCTAATGGTCATGTTCTGATGCCAGACAATTTTAAAACAGCTCAATACACCATTAGAACACAGTTTCAAATGCCTTGGTTTAAACTAGTGTTCGTATGACCTGAAAACCTCAAAAACTATGTTTTAGTGTTTCTGCATTGGTTTCCACCTGAACAGCCTCTAATGGTCATGTTCTGATGCCAGAATACTGTCAAACAGCTCAATGCATCCTAAATGTACAGTTGCATATGCCCTGGTTTAAACTAGTGTTCTTATGACCTGAAAAGCTCAAAAACAATGTTTTAGTGTTTCTGCATTGGTTTCCACCAGAGCAGCCTCTAATGGTCATGTTCTGATGCCAGAATACTTTAAAACAGGTCAATACACCCTAAATGTACAGTTGCATATGCCGTGGTTTAAACTAGTGTCCTTATTACCTGAAAAGCTCAAAAACAAAGTTTTTAGTGTTTATGCATTGGTTTCTAACATTACAGCTTAAGATGGTCATGTTCTGATGCCAGGCAACTTTAAAACAGCTCAATACACCATAAAAGCACAGTTTCAAATGCCTTGGTTTAAACTAGTGTTCGTATGACCTGAAAACCTCAAAAACTATGTTTTAGTGTTTAAGCATTGGTGTCCTTCAGAACAGCCTCTAATGGTCATGTTCTGATGCCAGAATACTGTCAAACAGCTCAATGCATCCTAAATGTACAGTTGCATATGCCGTGGTTTAAACTAGTGTTCTTATGAACTGAAGAGCTAAAAAACGATGTTTTAGTGTTTATGCATTGGTTTCTAACATTACAGCTTAAGATTGTCATGTTCTGATGCCAGAATCCTGTCAAACAGCTCAATGCATCCTAAATGTACAGTTGCATATGTCTTGGTTTAAACTTAAGCATTGGTGACCTTCAGAACAGCTTCTAATGGTCATGTTCTGATGCCAGAATCCTGTCAAACAGCTCAATGCATCCTAAATGTACAGTTGCCTATGCCGTGGTTTAAACTAGTGTTCTTATGACCTGAAAAGCTCAAAAACGATGTTTTAGTGTTTCTGCATTGGTCTCCACCAGAACAGCCTCTAATGGTCATGTTCTGACGCCAGAATACTGTCAAACAGCTCAATGCATCCTAAATGTCTAGTTGCATATGCCGTGGTTTAAACTAGTGTTCTTATGAACTGAAGAGCTAAAAAAAGATGTTTTAGTGTTTATGCATTGGTTTCTAACATTACAGCTTAAGATGGTCATGTTCTGATGCCAGGCAACTTTAAAACAGCTCAATACACCATAAAGCACAGTTTCAAATGCCTTGGTTTAAACTAGTGTTCGTATGACCTGAAAACCTCAAAAACTATATTTTAGTGTTTCTGCATTGGTTTCCACCAGAATAGCCTCTAATGGTCATGTTCTGATGCCAGAATACTTTAAAACAGGTCAATACACCCTAAAAGCATAGTTGCATAAGCCGTGGTTTAAAGTAGTTTTATTATGGCCTGAAAAGCTCAAAAACTATGTTTTAGTGTTTAAGCATTGGTTTCCTTCAGAACAGCCTCCAATGGTCATGTTCTGATGCCAGAGTACTGTCAAACACCTGAATGCATCCTAAATGTACAGTTGCATATGCCGTGGTTTAAACTAGTGTTCTTATGAACTGAAGAGCTAAAAAACGATGTTTTAGTGTTTATGCATTGGTTTGTAACATTACAGCTTAATATGGTCATGTTCTGATGCCAGGCAACTTTAAAACAGCTCAATACACCATAAAAGCACAGTTTCAAATGCCTTGGTTTAAACTTGTGTTCGTATGACCTGAAAACCTCCAAAACTATATTTTAGTGTTTAAGAATTGGTGTCCTTCAGAACAGCCTCTAATGGTCATGTTCTGATGCCAGAATACTTTAAAACAGGTCAAAATACCCTAAAAGCATAGTTTCATATGGCGTGGTTTAAACTAGTTTTCATATGGCCTGAAAAGCTCAAAAACGATGTTTTAGTGTTTATGCATTGGTTTCTAACATTACAGCTTAAGATTGTCATGTTCTGATGCCAGACTCCTGTCAAACAGCTCAATGCATCCTAAATGTACAGTTGCATATGTCTTGGTTTAAACTTAAGCATTGGTTTCCTTCAGAACAGCATCCAATGGTCATGTTCTGATGCCAGAATACTTTAAAACAGGACAATACACCCTAAAAGCATAGTTGCATATGCCGTTGTTTAAACTAGTTTTCTTATGGCCTGAAAAGCTCAAAAACGATGTTTTAGTGTTTCTGCATTGGTTTCCACCTGAACAGCCTCTAATGGTCATGTTCTGATGCCAGAATACTGTCAAACAGCTCAATGCATCCTAAATGTACAGTTGCATATGCCGTGGTTTAAACTAGTGTTCTTATGACATGAAAAGCTCAAAAACAATGTTTTAGTGTTTCTGCATTGGTTTCCACCAGAACAGCCTCTAATGGTCATGTTCTGATGCCAGAATACTTTAAAACAGGTCAATACACCCTAAAACCATAGTTGCATATGCCGTGGTTTAAACTAGTGTTCTTATTACCTGAAAAGCTCAAAAACGATGTTTTAGTGTTTCTGCATTGGTTTCCACCAGAGCAGCCTCTAATGGTCATGTTCTGATGCCAGAATACTTTAAAACAGGACAATACACCCTAAAAGCATAGTTGCATATGCCGTGGTTTAAACTAGTGTTCTTATGACCTGAAAAGCTCAAAAACGGTGTTTTAGTGTTTCTGCATTGGTTTCCACCAGAACATCCTCTAATGGTCATGTTCTGATGCCAGGCAACTTTAAAACAGCTCAATACACCATAAAAGCACAGTTTCAAATGCCTTGGTTTAAACTAGTGTTCGTATGACCTGAAAACCTCAAAAACTATGTTTTAGTGTTTAAGAATTGGTGTCCTTCAGAACAGCCTCTAATGGTAATGTTCTGATGCCAGAATACTTTAAAACAGGTCAAAATACCCTAAAAGCATAGTTTCATATGGCGTGGTTTAAACTAGTTTTCTTATGGCCTGAAAAGCTCAAAAACGATGTTTAAGTGTTTATGCTTTGGTTTCTAACATTACAGCTTAAGATTGTCATGTTCTGATGCCAGAATCCTGTCAAACAGCTCAATGCATCCTAAATGTACAGTTGCATATGTCTTGGTTTAAACTTAAGCATTGGTTTCCTTCAGAACAGCATCCAATGGTCATGTTCTGATGCCAGAATCCTGTCAAACAGCTCAATGCATCCTAAATGTACAGTTGCCTATGCCGTGGTTTAAACTAGTGTTCGTATGACCTGAAACCCTCAAAAACGATGTTTTAGTGTTCCTGCATTGGTTTCCACCTGAACAGCCTCTAATGGTCATGTTCTGACGCCAGAATACTGTCAAATAGCTCAATGCATCCTAAATGTACAGTTGCATATGCCGTGGTTTAAACTAGTGTTCTTATTACCTGAAAAGCTCAAAAACGATGTTTTAGTGTTTATGCATTGGTTTCTAACATTACAGCTTAAGATGGTCATGTTCTGATGCCAGGCAACTTTAAAACAGCTCAATACACCATAAAAGCACAGTTTCAAATGCCTTGGTTTAAACTTGTGTTCGTATGACCTGAAAACCTCAAAAACTATGTTTTAGTGTTTAAGAATTGGTGTCCTTCAGAACAGCCTCTAATGGTCATGTTCTGATGCCAGAATACTTTAAAACAGGTCAAAATACCCTAAAAGCATAGTTTCATATGGCGTGGTTTAAACTAGTTTTCTTATGGCCTGAAAAGCTCAAAAACGATGTTTTAGTGTTTATGCATTGGTTTCTAACATTACAGCTTAAGATTGTCATGTTCTGATGCCAGAATCCTGTCAAACAGCTCAATGCATCCTAAATGTACAGTTGCATATGTCTTGGTTTAAACTTAAGCATTGGTTTCCTTCAGAACAGCATCCAATGGTCATGTTCTGATGCCAGAATACTTTAAAACAGGACAATACACCCTAAAAGCATAGTTGCATATGCCGTTGTTTAACCTAGTTTTCTTATGGCCTGAAAAGCTCAAAAACGATGTTTTAGTGTTTCTGCATTGGTTTCCACCTGAACAGCCTCTAATGGTCATGTTCTGATGCCAGAATACTGTCAAACAGCTCAATGCATCCTAAATGTACAGTTGCATATGCCGTGGTTTAAACTAGTGTTCGTATGACCTGAAAACCTCAAAAACTATGTTTTAGTGTTTAAGCAATGGTGTCCTTCAGAACAGCCTCTAATAGTCATGTTCTGATGCCAGAATACTTTAAAACAGGTCAATATACCCTAAAAGCATAGTTTCATATGGCGTGATTTAAACTAGTTTTCTTATGGCCTGAAAAGCTCAAAAACGATGTTTTAGTGTTTTCTGCATTGGTTTCCTTCAGAACAGCCTCTAATGGTCATGTTCTGATGCCAGAGTACTGTCAAACATCTCAATGCATCCTAAATGTACAGTTGCATATGCCGTGGTTTAAAGTAGTGTTCTTATGAACTGAAGAGCTAAAAAAACGATGTTTTAGTGTTTATGCATTGGTTTTTAACATTACAGCTTAAGATTGTCATGTTCTGATGCCAGAATCCTGTCAAACAGCTCAATGCATCCTAAATGTACAGTTGCATATGTCTTGGTTTAAACTTAAGCATTGGTTTCCTTTTGAACAGCCTCTAATGGTCATGTTCTGATGCCAGAATACTTTAAAACAGGTCAATACACCCTAAAAGCATTGTTGCATATGTCGTGGTTTAAACTAGTTTTCTTATGGCCTGAAAAGCTCAAAAACGATGTTTTAGTGTTTCTGCATTGGTTTCCACCTGAACAGCCTCTAATGGTCATGTTCTGATACCAGAATACTGTCAAAGAGCTCAATGCATCCTAAATGTACAGTTGCCTAAGCCGTGGTTTAAACTAGTGTTCTTATGACCTGAAAAGCTCAAAAACAATGTTTTAGTGTTTATGCATTGGTTTAATTCAGAACAGCTTCTAATGGTCATGTTCTGATGCCAGAATCCTGTCAAACAGCTCAATGCATCCTAAATGTACAGTTGCCTATGCCGTGGTTTAAACTAGTGTTCTTATGACCTGAAAAGCTCAAAAACAATGTTTTAGTGTTTCTGCATTGGTTTCCACCAGAACAGCCTCTAATGGTCATGTTCTGATGCCAGACAATTTTAAAACAGCTCAATACACCATTAAAACACAGTTTCAAATGCCTTGGTTTAAACTAGTGTTCGTATGACCTGAAAACCTCAAAAACTATGTTTTAGTGTTTCTGCATTGGTTTCCACCTGAACAGCCTCTAATGGTCATGTTCTGATGCCAGAATACTGTCAAACAGCTCAATGCATCCTAAATGTACAGTTGCATATGCCGTGGTTTAAACTAGTGTTCTTATGACCTGAAAAGCTCAAAAACAATGTTTTAGTGTTTCTGCATTGGTTTCCACCAGAGCAGCCTCTAATGGTCATGTTCTGATGCCAGAATACTTTAAAACAGGTCAATACACCCTAAATGTACAGTTGCATATGCCGTGGTTTAAACTAGTGTCCTTATTACCTGAAAAGCTCAAAAACAAAGTTTTAGTGTTTATGCATTGGTTTCTAACATTACAGCTTAAGATGGTCATGTTCTGATGCCAGGCAACTTTAAAACAGCTCAATACACCATAAAAGCACAGTTTCAAATGCCTTGGTTTAAACTAGTGTTCGTATGACCTGAAAACCTCAAAAACTATGTTTTAGTGTTTAAGCATTGGTGTCCTTCAGAACAGCCTCTAATGGTCATGTTCTGATGCCAGAATACTGTCAAACAGCTCAATGCATCCTAAATGTACAGTTGCATATGCCGTGGTTTAAAGTAGTGTTCTTATGAACTGAAGAGCTAAAAAACGATGTTTTAGTGTTTATGCATTGGTTTCTAACATTACAGCTTAAGATTGTCATGTTCTGATGCCAGAATCCTGTCAAACAGCTCAATGCATCCTAAATGTACAGTTGCATATGTCTTGGTTTAAACTTAAGCATTGGTTTTCTTCAGAACAGCCTTTAATGGTCATGTTCTGATGCCAGGCAACTTTAAAACAGCTCAATACACCATAAAAGCACAGTTTCAAATGCCTTGGTTTAAACTAGTGTTCTTATGACCTGAAAAGCTCAAAAACAATGTTTTAGTGTTTCTGCATTGGTTTCCACCAGAACAGCCTCTAATGGTCATGTTCTGATGCCAGAATACTTTAAAACAGGCCAATGCATCCTAAATGTACAGTTGCATGTGCCGTGGTTTAAACTAGTGTTCTTATGACCTGAAAAACTCAAAAACAATGTTTTAGTGTTTCTGCATTGGTTTCCACCAGAACAGCCTCTAATGTTCATGTTCTGATGCCAGAATACTGTCAAACAGCTCAATGCATCCTAAATGTACAGTTGCATATGCCGTGGTTTAAACTAGTGTTCTTATGACCTGAAAAGCTCAAAAACAATGTTTTAGTGTTTCTGCATTGGTTTCCACCAGAACAGCCTCTAATGGTCATGTTCTGATACCAGAATACTTTACAACAGGTCAATACACCCTAAATGTACAGTTGCATATGCCGTGGTTTAAACTAGTGTTCTTATTACCTGAAAAGCTCAAAAACGATGTTTAGTTTTTATGCATTGGTTTCTAACATTACAGCTTAAGATGGTCATGTTCTGATGCCAGGCAACTTTAAAACAGCTCAATACACCATAAAAGCACAGTTTCAAATGCCTTGGTTAAAACTAGTGTTCGTATGACCTGAAAACCTCAAAAACTATGTTTTAGTGTTTAAGCAATGGTGTCCTTCAGAACAGCCTCTAATAGTCATGTTCTGATGCCAGAATACTTTAAAACAGGTCAATATACCCTAAAAGCATAGTTTCATATGGCGTGATTTAAACTAGTTTTCTTATGGCCTGAAAAGCTCAAAAACGATGTTTTAGTGTTTCTGCATTGGTTTCCTTCAGAACAGCCTCTAATGGTCATGTTCTGATGCCAGAGTACTGTCAAACATCTCAATGCATCCTAAATGTACAGTTGCATATGCCGTGGTTTAAAGTAGTGTTCTTATGAACTGAAGAGCTAAAAAAACGATGTTTTAGTGTTTATGCATTGGTTTTTAACATTACAGCTTAAGATTGTCATGTTCTGATGCCAGAATCCTGTCAAACAGCTCAATGCATCCTAAATGTACAGTTGCATATGTCTTGGTTTAAACTTAAGCATTGGTTTCCTTTTGAACAGCCTCTAATGGTCATGTTCTGATGCCAGAATACTTTAAAACAGGTCAATACACCCTAAAAGCATTGTTGCATATGTCGTGGTTTAAACTAGTTTTCTTATGGCCTGAAAAGCTCAAAAACGATGTTTTAGTGTTTCTGCATTGGTTTCCACCTGAACAGCCTCTAATGGTCATGTTCTGATACCAGAATACTGTCAAAGAGCTCAATGCATCCTAAATGTACAGTTGCCTAAGCCGTGGTTTAAACTAGTGTTCTTATGACCTGAAAAGCTCAAAAACAATGTTTTAGTGTTTATGCATTAGTTTAATTCAGAACAGCTTCTAATGGTCATGTTCTGATGCCAGAATCCTGTCAAACAGCTCAATGCATCCTAAATGTACAGTTGCCTATGCCGTGGTTTAAACTAGTGTTCTTATGACCTGAAAAGCTCAAAAACAATGTTTTAGTGTTTCTGCATTGGTTTCCACCAGAACAGCCTCTAATGGTCATGTTCTGATGCCAGACAATTTTAAAACAGCTCAATACACCATTAGAACACAGTTTCAAATGCCTTGGTTTAAACTAGTGTTCGTATGACCTGAAAACCTCAAAAACTATGTTTTAGTGTTTCTGCATTGGTTTCCACCTGAACAGCCTCTAATGGTCATGTTCTGATGCCAGAATACTGTCAAACAGCTCAATGCATCCTAAATGTACAGTTGCATATGCCGTGGTTTAAACTAGTGTTCTTATGACCTGAAAAGCTCAAAAACAATGTTTTAGTGTTTCTGCATTGGTTTCCACCAGAGCAGCCTCTAATGGTCATGTTCTGATGCCAGAATACTTTAAAACAGGTCAATACACCCTAAATGTACAGTTGCATATGCCGTGGTTTAAACTAGTGTCCTTATTACCTGAAAAGCTCAAAAACAAAGTTTTAGTGTTTATGCATTGGTTTCTAACATTACAGCTTAAGATGGTCATGTTCTGATGCCAGGCAACTTTAAAACAGCTCAATACACCATAAAAGCACAGTTTCAAATGCCTTGGTTTAAACTAGTGTTCGTATGACCTGAAAACCTCAAAAACTATGTTTTAGTGTTTAAGCATTGGTGTCCTTCAGAACAGCCTCTAATGGTCATGTTCTGATGCCAGAATACTGTCAAACAGCTCAATGCATCCTAAATGTACAGTTGCATATGCCGTGGTTTAAACTAGTGTTCTTATGAACTGAAGAGCTAAAAAACGATGTTTTAGTGTTTATGCATTGGTTTTAAACATTACAGCTTAAGATTGTCATGTTCTGATGCCAGAATCCTGTCAAACAGCTCAATGCATCCTAAATGTACAGTTGCATATGTCTTGGTTTAAACTTAAGCATTGGTGACCTTCAGAACAGCTTCTAATGGTCATGTTCTGATGCCAGAATCCTGTCAAACAGCTCAATGCATCCTAAATGTACAGTTGCCTATGCCGTGGTTTAAACTAGTGTTCTTATGACCTGAAAAGCTCAAAAACGATGTTTTAGTGTTTCTGCATTGGTCTCCACCAGAACAGCCTCTAATGGTCATGTTCTGACGCCAGAATACTGTCAAACAGCTCAATGCATCCTAAATGTACAGTTGCATATGCCGTGGTTTAAACTAGTGTTCTTATGAACTGAAGAGCTAAAAAACAATGTTTTAGTGTTTATGCATTGGTTTCTAACATTACAGCTTAAGATGGTCATGTTCTGATGCCAGAATACTTTAAAACAGGTCAATACACCCTAAAAGCATAGTTGCATAAGCCGTGGTTTAAAGTAGTTTTATTATGGCCTGAAAAGCTCAAAAACTATGTTTTAGTGTTTAAGCATTGGTTTCCTTCAGAACAGCCTCCAATGGTCATGTTCTGATGCCAGAGTACTGTCAAACACCTGAATGCATCCTAAATGTACAGTTGCATATGCCGTGGTTTAAACTAGTGTTCTTATGAACTGAAGAGCTAAAAAACGATGTTTTAGTGTTTATGCATTGGTTTGTAACATTACAGCTTAATATGGTCATGTTCTGATGCCAGAATCCTGTCAAACAGCTCAATGCATCCTAAATGTACAGTTGCATATGTCTTGGTTTAAACTTAAGCATTGGTTTCCTTCAGAACAGCATCCTATGGTCATGTTTTGATGCCAGAATACTTTAAAACAGGACAATACACCCTATAAGCATAGTTGCATATGCTGTGGTTTAAACTAGTTTTCTTATGGCCTGAAAACCTCAAAAACGATGTTTTAGTGTTTCTGCATTGGTTTCCACCTGAACAGCCTCTAATGGTCATGTTCTGACGCCAGAATACTGTCAAACAGCTCGATGCATCCTAAATGTACAGTTGCATATGCCGTGGTTTAAACTAGTGTTCTTATGACCTGAAAAGCTCAAAAACAATGTTTTAGTGTTTCTGCATTGGTTTCCACCAGAACAGCCTCTAATGGTCATGTTCTGATGCCAGAATCCTGTCAAACAGCTCAATGCATCCTAAATGTACAGTTGCATATGTCTTGGTTTAAACTTAAGCATTGGTTTCCTTCAGAACAGCATCCTATGGTCATGTTTTGATGCCAGGCAACTTTAAAACAGCTCAATACACCATAAAAGCACAGTTTCAAATGCCTTGGTTTAAACTAGTGTTCGTATGACCTGAAAACCTCAAAAACTATATTTTAGTGTTTCTGCATTGGTTTCCACCAGAATAGCCTCTAATGGTCATGTTCTGATGCCAGAATACTTTAAAACAGGTCAAAATACCCTAAAAGCATAGTTTCATATGGCGTGGTTTAAACTAGTTTTCTTATGGCCTGAAAAGCTCAAAAACGATGTTTTAGTGTTTATGCATTGGTTTCTAACATTACAGCTTAAGATGGTAATGTTCTGATGCCAGACTCCTGTCAAACAGCTCAATGCATCCTAAATGTACAGTTGCATATGTCTTGGTTTAAACTTAAGCATTGGTTTCCTTCAGAACAGCATCCAATGGTCATGTTCTGATGCCAGAATACTTTAAAACAGGACAATACACCCTAAAAGCATAGTTGCATATGCCGTTGTTTAAACTAGTTTTCTTATGGCCTGAAAAGCTCAAAAACGATGTTTTAGTGTTTCTGCATTGGTTTCCACCTGAACAGCCTCTAATGGTCATGTTCTGATGCCAGAATACTGTCAAACAGCTCAATGCATCCTAAATGTACAGTTGCATATGCCGTGGTTTAAACTAGTGTTCTTATGACATGAAAAGCTCAAAAACAATGTTTTAGTGTTTCTGCATTGGTTTCCACCAGAACAGCCTCTAATGGTCATGTTCTGATGCCAGAATACTTTAAAACAGGTCAATACACCCTAAAACCATAGTTGCATATGCCGTGGTTTAAACTAGTGTTCTTATTACCTGAAAAGCTCAAAAACGATGTTTTAGTGTTTCTGCATTGGTTTCCACCAGAGCAGCCTCTAATGGTCATGTTCTGATGCCAGAATACTTTAAAACAAGACAATACACCCTAAAAGCATAGTTGCATATGCCGTGGTTTAAACTAGTGTTCTTATGACCTGAAAAGCTCAAAAACAATGTTTTAGTGTTTCTGCATTGGTTTCCACCAGAACAGCCTCTAATGGTCATGTTGTGATGCCAGAATACTTTAAAACAGGTCAATACACCCTAAAAGCACAGTTTCAAATGCCTTGGTTTAAAGTAGCTTTCTTATAGCCTGAAAAGCTCAAAAACGATGTTTTAGTGTTTAAGCATTGGTTTCCTTCAAAACAGCCTCTAATGGTCATGTTCTGATGCCATAATATTTTAAAACAGGTCAATACACCCTAAAAGCATAGTTGCATTTTCTGTGGTTTAAACTAGTGTTCGTATGACCTGAAAACCTCAAAAACTATGTTTTAGTGTTTAAGTATTGGTGTTCTTCAGAACAGCCTCTAATGGTCATGTTCTGATGCCAGAATACTTTAAAACAGGTCAAAATACCCTAAAAGCATAGTTTCATATGGCGTGGTTTAAACCTGTGCATTGATTTCCTTCAGAACAGCATCCAATGGTCTTGTTCTGATGCCAGAATACTTTGAAACAGGTCAATACACCCTAAAAGCATAGTTGCATATGCCGTGGTTTAAAGTAGTTTTCTTATGGCCTGAAAAGCTCAAAAATGATGTTTTAGTGTTTCTGCATTGGTTTCCACCTGAACAGCCTCTAATGGTCATGTTCTGACGCCAGAATACTGTCAAACAGCTCAATCCATCCTAAATGTACAGTTGCATATGCCGTGGTTTAAACTAGTGTTCTTATGACCTGAAAAGCTCAAAAACAATGTTTTAGTGTTTCTGCATTGGTTTAATTCAGAACAGCTTCTAATGGTCATGTTCTGATGCCAGAATCCTGTCAAACAGCTCAATGCATTCTAAATGTACAGTTGCATATGCAGTGGTTAAAACTAGTGTTTTTATTACCTGAAAAGCTCAAAAACGATGTTTTAGTGTTTATGCATTGGTTTCTAAAATTACAGCTTAAGATGGTCATGTTCTGATGCCAGGCAACGTTAAAACAGCTTAATACACCATAAAAGCACAGTTTCAAATGCCTTGGTTTAAACTAGTGTTCGTATGACCTGAAAACCTCAAAAGCTATGTTTTAGTGTTTAAGAATTGGTGTTCTACAGAACAGCCTCTAATGGTCATGTTCTGATGCCAGAATACTTTAAAACAGGTCAAAATACCCTAAAAGCATAGTTTCATATGGCGTGGTTTAAACCCTATGCATTGATTTCCTTCAGAACAGCATCCAATGGTCTTGTTCTGATGCCAGAATACTTTAAAACAGGACAATACACCCTAAAAGCATAGTTGAATATGCCGTGTTTTAAACTAGTTTTCTTATGGCCTGAAAAGCTCAAAAACAATGTTTTAGTGTTTATGCATTGGTTTAATTCAGAACGGCTTCTAATGGTCATGTTCTGATGCCAGAATCCTGTCAAACAGCTCAATGCATTCTAAATGTACAGTTGCATATGCAGTGGTTTAAACTATTGTTCTTATTACCTGAAAAGCTCAAAAACGATGTTTTAGTGTTTATGCATTGGTTTCTAAAATTACAGCTTAAGATGGTCATGTTCTGATGCCAGGCAACGTTAAAACAGCTTAATACACCATAAAAGCACAGTTTCAAATGCCTTGGTTTAAACTAGTGTTCGTATGACCTGAAAACCTCAAAAGCTATGTTTTAGTGTTTAAGAATTGGTGTTCTTCAGAACAGCCTCTAATGGTCATGTTCTGATGCCAGAATACTTTAAAACAGGTCAAAATACCCTAAAAGCATAGTTTCATATGGCGTGGTTTAAACCTATGCATTGATTTACTTCAGAACAGCATCCAATGGTCTTGTTCTGATGCCAGAATACTTTGAAACAGGTCAATACACCCTAAAAGCATAGTTGCATATGCCGTGGTTTAAAGTAGTTTTCTTATGGCCTGAAAAGCTCAAAAATGATGTTTTAGTGTTTCTGCATTGGTTTCCACCTGAACAGCCTCTAATGGTCATGTTCTGACGCCAGAATACTGTCAAACAGGTCAATACACCCTAAATGTACAGTCGCATATGCCGTGGTTTAAACTAGTGTCCTTATTACCTGAAAATCTCAAAAACGAAGATTTAGTGTTTATGCATTGGTTTCTAACATTACAGCTTAAGATGGTCATGTTCTGATGCCAGGCAACTTTAAAACAGCTCAATACACCATAAAAGCACAGTTTCAAATGCCTTGGTTTAAACTAGTGTTCGTATGACCTGAAAACCTCAAAAACTATGTTTTAGTGTTTAAGCATTGGTGTCCTTCAGAACAGTCTCTAATGGTCATGATCTGATGCCAGAATACTGTCAAACAGCTCAATGCATCCTAAATGTACAGTTGCATATGCTGTGGTTTAAACTAGTGTTCTTATGACCTAAAAAGCTCAAAATCAATGTTTTAGTGTTTCTGCACTGGTTTTCACCAGAACAGCCTCTAATGTTCATGTTCTGATGCCAGGCAACTTTAAAACAGCTCAATACACCATAAAAGCACAGTTTCAAATCCCTTGGTTTAAACTAGTGTTCGTATGACCTGAAAACCTCAAAAACTATGTTTTAGTGTTTAAGCATTGGTGTCCTTCAGAACAGCCTCTAATGGTCATGTCCTGATGCCAGAATACTTTAAAACAGGACAATACACCCTAAAAGCATATTTGCATATGCCGTGGTTTAAACTAGTTTTCTTATGGCCTGAAAAGCTCAAAAACGATGTTTTAGTGTTTTTGCATTGGTTTCCCCCTGAACAGCCTCTAATGGTCATGTTTTGATGCCAGAATACTTTAAAACAGGTCAATACACCCTAAAAGTATAGTTGCATGAGACGTGGTTTAAAGTAGTTTTCTTATGGCCTGAAAAGCTCAAAAACGATGTTTTAGTGTTTCTGCATTGGTTTCCTTCAGAACAGCCTCTAATTGTCATGTTCTGATGCCAGAATACTGTCAAACAGCTCAATGCATCCTAAATGTCCAGTTGCATTTGCTGTGGTATAAACTAGTGTCCTTATGACCGAAAAGCTCAAAAACGATGTTTTAGTGTTTATGCATTGTTTTCTAACATTACAGCTTAAGATGGTCATGTTCTGATGCCAGGCAACTTTAAAACAGCTCAATACACCATAAAAGCACAGTTTCAATTGCCTTGGTTTAAACTAGTGTTCGTATGACCTGAAAACCTCAAAAACTATGTTTTAGTGTTTAAGCATTGGTTTCCTTCAGAACAGCCTCCAATGGTCATGTTCTGATGCCAGAATACTTTAAAACAGGTTAATGCATCCTAAATGTACAGTTGCATATGCCGTGGTTTAAACTAGTGTTCTTATGACCTGAAAAGCTCAAAAACGATGTTTTAGTGTTTCTGCATTGGTTTCCACCAGAACAGCCTCTAATGGTCATGTTCTGATGCCAGAATACTTTAAAACAGGTCAATACACCCTAAAAGCATAGTTGCATATGCCGTGGTTTAAACTAGTTTTCTTATGGCCTGAAAAGCTCAAAAACGATGTTTTAGTGTTTATGCATTGTTTTCTAACATTACAGCTTAAGATGGTAATGTTCTGATGCCAGAATACTTTAAAACAGCTCAATGCATCCTAAATGTACAGTTGCATATGTCTTGGTTTAAACTTAAGCATTGGTTTCCTTCAGAACAGCCTTCAATGGTCATGTTCTGATGCCAGAATACTTTAAAACAGGACAATACACCCTAAAAGCATAGTTGCATGTGCCGTGGTTTAAACTAGTTTTATTATGGCCTGAAAAGCTCAAAAACGATGTTTTAGTGTTTCTGCATTGGTTTCCACCTGAACAGCCTCTAATGGTCATGTTCTGATGCCAGAATACTGTCAAAGAGCTCAATGCATCCTAAATATACAGTTGCATTTGCCGTGGTTTAAACAAGTGTCCTTATTACCTGAAAAGCTCAAAAACGATGTTTTAGATTTTATGCATTGGTTTAATTCAGAACAGCTTCTAATGGTCATGTTCTGATGCCAGAATCCTGTCAAACAGATCAATGAATCCTAAATGTACAGTTGCCTATGCCGTGGTTTAAACTAGTGTTCGTATGACCTGAAAAGCTCAAAAACAATGTTTTAGTGTTTCTGCATTGATTTCCACCAGAACAGCCTCTAATGGTAATCTTCTGATGCCAGAATACTTTAAAACAGGTCAATACACCCTAAAAGCATAGTTGCATCAACCGTGGTTTAAAGTAGTTTTCTTATGGCCTGAAAAGCTCAAAAACGATGTTTTAGTGTTTCTGCATTGGTTTCCTTCAGAACAGCCTCTAATTGTCATGTTCTGATGCCAGAATACTGTCAAACAGCTCAATGCATCCTAAATGTCCAGTTGCATTTGCTGTGGTATAAACTAGTGTCCTTATGACCAAAAAGCTCAAAAACGATGTTTTAGTGTTTATGCATTGGTTTCTAACATTACAGCTTAAGATGGTCATGTTCTGATGCCAGGCAACTTTAAAACAGCTCAATACACCATAAAAGCACATTTTCAAATGCCTTGGTTTAAAGTAGCTTTCTTATGGCCTGAAAAGCTCAAAAACGATGTTTTAGTGTTTCTGCATTGGTTTCCTTCAGAACAGCCTCCAATGGTCATGTTCTGATGCGAGAGTACTGTCAAACAGGTCAATGCATCCTAAATGCACAGTTGCATATGCCGTGGTTTAAACTAGTGTTCTTATGAACTGAAGAGCTAAAAAACGATGTTTTAGTGTTTATGCATTGGTTTGTAACATTACAGCTTAAGATGGTCATGTTCTGATGCCAGAATCCTGTCAAACAGCTCAATGCATCCTAAATGTACAGTTGTATATGTCTTGGTTTAAACTTAAGCATTGGTTTCCTTCAGAACTGCATCCTATGGTCATGTTCTGATGCCAGAATACTTTAAAACAGGACAATACACCCTATAAGCATAGTTGCATATGCCGTTGTTTAAACTAGTTTTCTTATGGCCTGAAAAGCTCAAAAACGATGTTTTAGTGTTTCTGCATTGGTTTCCACCTGAACAGCCTCTAATGGTCATGTTCTGATGCCAGAATACTGTCACACAGCTCAATGCATCCTAAATGTACAGTTGCATATGCCGTGGTTTAAACTAGTGTTCTTATGACCTGAAAAGCTCAAAAACAATGTTTTAGTGTTTCTGCATTGGTTTCCACCAGAACAGCCTCTAATAGTCATGTTCTGATGCCAGAATACTTTAAAACAGGTCAATACACCCTAAAACCATAGTTGCATAGGCCGTGGTTTAAAGTAGTTTTTTTATGGCCTGAAAAGTTTAAAAACGATGTTTTAGTGTTTCTGCATTGGTTTCCTTCAGAACAGCCTCTAATGGTCATGTTCTGATGCCAGAATACTGTCAAACAGCTCAATGCATCCTAAATGTACAGTTGCAATTGCTGTGGTTTAAACTAGTTTTCCTATGACCTAAAAAGCTCAAAAACGATTGAAGCCGGGATAAATATAGGCACACAGGACTTCAAATACAAAATTTTCGTGGGGTCTTTGTTTCCCGTATTTATTATTTTTTTTTGTATTTACTTTTTTTAAAGTATATGATTTACAAAGAATAGAAATGTAAAATAAAAAATGAACTCAAGGCAAGAAAATAAGATGCAACAGTACAATACTCTAATAGTATACGGCAGTGGCACCGAACACATGTAACACTCCAGCAAACATGAGCTTCGTAGCTACTCCATACACATTCACTGTCCGCTCATGTCGCCAGCCATTTTCTCAGAGTGCGTTTCACTGCGTCTCCTACTTCTACTCGCGTGTCCTCTAACCTCGCTGATCACCGCTACTTAGACCGCATTGCGCCCTCTGCTGTTCCACCGCAATAGTAACCACTGGACTTGTCAAACTTGTTTGTATAAATAATAATTAATTGGATTTCGCCAGCAAACAATATGTTTATACCACCTGGTTACATTCTCCCCTGCTCAATTGTCACCGTCCTCGGTGACAGCATAGATACTTTTAACCTCATGAAGAGCCTCTCTGAAGAACGTGGTTCCCAAACTAGCGATAATCTGAGATAACGTTGATGGATTTACCGACGACTTCTGCAACACTGATCTTGGCTCATGATGAGGATTTGAGTGATTTCCCGCAGTTCTTCTTTTACTTCGGCGAGGAGCTGGCACTGGCAGCTGAACCTGTGATACAAGACTATGTTTTTGTCTGGGAGACACACTTGGAACAGCAGTCTGAACATTAGCCTTTTCCACCCCCTCCGACTCTGTCTCTCTCTGATTAACCAAAGACAGGGTACTTCCTACCCCTTCAAACACAGGGCGTACCTCAGACTCAACACTAAGGGACTCACACTCAGTGTTCCCGACAACGGAGCTTTCAGCGCCAATAGTTGGGTGTAGAGTCAAAGAAACCTCCTCTACAATCACTCCTTCTGTTTCCTCATCCGAGTCTTGTGTTTCTGCGTCATCATCCTCGACAACCTGAAGCTCACATACAGGTTCCGTGATGTTTTTTGGCTCCACCATAGGCGGATTAACACATACTCTGATGTCCACCCTGTTTACTCTCTTAGCAGGTCCTCCCTCTACCGGCTGCACTGTGTAAGTAGTTCCCACCATGTCTATAACTTGATATACAGTTGCACTCCAGGCATCCTGTATTTTGTTGCGACCTGTAGGTCTGTGCCTGAGATATACATATTGACCTACATCTATTTCAGGACAATACACCTTTTCAGTGTGACGAGCAACACGTTCAGCAGCTTTCTGCTCTGCATATTCCTGGGCCCTCGCATGTGCATCTTTCAGCCTTTCCTGATGAACAACAAGCCAGTCATGCTTCTGGCCTCTGGGATGATCACCCGACAGAAGTGCATCAACTGGAGGATGTGGTTCCACTCCATACAGCAAATAATATGGAGAATAGCCGGTGGTTGCATGTGGAGTCACATTGTAAGCATACAGTAACTCTGGTAAATGTTCAGGCCAACGTCTCTTTTTTTCAGCTGGAAGTGTTCGCAACAACTCATGTAGAGTGCGGTTAAAACGTTCACATTGAGCATTGCCTGTGGGATGGTGGGGTGTTGTACGGGACTTCTTTACTCCATACAGTTTACAGAGTTCAGCTATCACTTCTGATTCAAAATTCCGACCTTGATCAGAATGCAACCTCTCAGGAATCCCATATTTCATAAACCATTCCCTCAACAACACTTTTGCTGTTGTCTCTGCTTTTTGGTCCCGAGTTGGAAAAGCCTGAGTAAACTTTGTAAACACATCTGTGATCACCAAAACATTTTCTCTCCCATCTGTGGCTGGCTCCAGCACAGTGAAATCCACTGCCACTACCTCCAATGGTCTGGAAGCAAGAAACGACTTCATCGGGGGGTGAATTTTGGGATGGGGCATCTTTGTCAGGATACACCTCTGACAATTTTTCACCCAATGTTCAACATCTTTGTACATTCCGACCCAAAAAGCTCTCTGTTTTAGCAACTGCAGAGTCCTCTCTATGCCTTGATGACCCATAGAGTCATGTACACTTTCCATCACCTGTTTCTGCAAACAATGGGGCACCAGTAGCTGAAAACAGGTTCCATGGTGGACATCCTCCACCACCCGGTACAATAATCCATCCCTTTCACTGATATATTTCCACTGTTTAAACAGAAACATAACAGCTTTAGGGAGACCTTTCCTCTCCCGGGGACCTGGTTTCCGCTTTTGACTCCAAAAGGACTTAAAAACACTAAGCACAGAGTCCTGGCTCTGAAATGTTCTTAGTTCTCCTTTTGTATAGCCTGGAAAAGTAGCTGTAGCTTCTAGAGCTAAAGACTTAACAGCACCAGCTTCTGAAGTCCTGATATGATTGACTTGGTAACATTTAGTGCCTTTGGAGACCAATTCATACTCAAGGATTGTCCCTCTGCAGATCACATTACAAATAGCAACGCAGTCGTCAAACTGCTCATCATCTATGTCTGGATCAGGCTCCCCTGCTAACGGGTGTCGTGATTGCGCGTCAGCTGCAGAGTTACACCGTCCTGGGCGATACTGCACATCAAAATCAAAAGCAGCCAACTGAGCCACCCATCTTTGCTCAATGGCTCCCAGCTTTGCAGTCTTGAGGTAACATAACGGGTTATTGTCAGTTACAAATGTGAATTTTGAGCCAAGTAAGTAACCGCGAAATTTCTCAGCTATGGCCCACTTGAGTGCCAATAGCTCCAACTTCATGCTGCTGTAGTTCTTGTCATTTTGTTCTGCAGCCCTGAGTCGCCTACTCGCATATGCAATCACTCTTTTTCTGTCACCTTGCTGCTGATACAAAATGGCTCCAAGACCCTGCCCACTTGCATCAGTTTCCACAATGAAAGGACGAGTGAAATCTGCATAACCTAAAACAGGGGCTGTCACAAGTTTTTCCTTCAACGTGTCAAGTGCCCTTTGACAGTCTGTATCCCATAATTCACTTAACTTGCTCGTGTTATCGTACAGGTGGTGTTGCACTGATTCACCACATCATGCAAAGGGGCGGCAATTTTCGAGAACCCCTCAACATACCGTCTGTAATAACTGCAGAGGCCCAGGAAAGACTGCAACTCCTTCACACTGGATGGCACAGGCCATTCCTTAACAGCATTTACCTTAGATGGATCTGTTGCGATGCCATCTGCAGAAACCTGATGTCCTAAAAACCTCACCTCTTTCTGAAGAAAATGGCACTTCACTTTAAGGCCTGTATGCTTGAGGCGCTTAAACACTGTGTTGTGAGATTGAAATGAGGGAGAATACACCAGGATATCGTCAAGATATACAAGCATTATCTCAAATATCAAGTCACTCATGGCAACCTGCATTAACCTTTGAAAAGTTGCAGGACCATTACAAACACCCATGGGCATACGCAGATACTCGAAAAGCCCGAACGGCGTCGTGAAAGCAGTTTTATGTCTGTCGTGCTCATCCACTGCCACCTGGTGGTAACCACTTGCAAGGTCAATGGTAGAAAAGTATTTGGCGCCTTTTAGAGCGTCAAAACTCTCGTCAATACGTGGCAATGGGAATGCATCTTTCTTAGTTTTCAGATTCAGTTTACGATAGTCTACACAAAGACGGATGCTACCATCTTTTTTCCGTACCACCACCACAGGTGAGGCATATGAGCTCTCACTCTTCTGGATGATACCCTTTTTCAACAACGTTGAGATGTGCTCCTGAACTTCCTTATACTGGTTAGGTGGAATACGTCTATATGGTTGTGTCACTGGTACACCATCATCCAACTTGATTTCATGCTTTACTTTGTCAGTAAATCCCAGATCATCATCATCACCTGCAAAGACATCAACATACTGAGCGAGTAGTGCATGCAGAGCGGCTCGCTCTTCATCAGTGCCCCCAATGTCCAGGTTGTCTAAGAGTGATTGCACTTTACTATCAGACGGAGCATCCGGAGAATCAACAAAGACTTGCTCTACATCAGCAGAAATGCGATGAAATTTAACATCACACGTCTTGTCACTTTCCACACATTCAACTACAGATATAATACCCAGCCTGGTTCTTGGGCATAACCACACATCTTCAGATGAAAAGTTTACAATCTTGACTGGCAAATGAGAACTTTTCCTGTTTACTAGGGTTGGAATGAGAGCTACACCTGTTGGAAGAGGTGCGTTTGCAGGCTCAATTATCAGTTGACTGGTTTTGCCTAACTCATTCAAGTGACCCTTAACCATGACTGTTGCCATCGAAGCTGCTGGCACACGCACTTTGTCTCTACCTGCAACTCTGACAATTCTTTTCTTTTCAACAGTGCAAGTCTGAATTTTCTGGAAAACACTTCTCCAGCCTGAGTCCAAAGAACCCCCCATGACAGTGTCAAACTCTGCTGTTATCAGTTGTTGACATTTGCTTATGATATTCATGCCAATGATACAATCTTCTGACCCAGTGGCCAGATTTGGGGCTTTTAAGACTAAGAAAACACAATTTGGGATCTTCAAACCCATCATTTCGACCTGTAGTTCGACACAACCCTGATATGGAATGTCAAGACCATTTGCAGCACTTATCTTAAGCCAACTAGCAGTGGAAAGCATAGAATTGTCATCCCCAAACAATTTACTTCTGAAAAATTCATCTGTGATGGTACTAACTTGGCTGCCCGTGTCCAGCAAACAGTGTGCTGGTGTGCCATTCAGCTCGAGATTAACTACTGGACATTTTCCTATGGCCCGATCAATCAGTTGTTCTCGTGACATTTCAGATTCGGTTGAGTCTGTCTTATCCCCCTGCATTGTTCGACTCACTGCAACCAGGGGCTCCCGTTTCCCTGCTGACCTGACATTGAAGAGTTCTCTGTAGCTTTGCGCCTTCTCTGTGGACATTGTCTTGCAATATGACCTTCGGTTTGACATCGGTAGCATATGGGTTTACCATCAGCGGTGAACTTCAGTGCAGTCTGAGCCCTATCTGGTACTAGGACACTGTTTTGGTTATGAGTAGTCAAATCCTTCACAGCCTTGGTAAGTTCAGTTATAACCTTGCCTTGTTCTGCAAGAAGCTTTACAACATCATCTAGGGAGACAGACTTCTCATTACACTGTTAGGATGTGCTGACCTGCCCTTGGTTTGGAGAACTGATGATGCTGTCCACATGCACTGGTTTCTCTCTAGCATTTACAGCTGTACATTGTGCATCCGTATAAATGTAACTACTAGACCTCACTTTGCTCTTCACTCCTTTTGTGCCCGCTGTCAGGTCTTCTGAGGCCCACAGGTAGGCTTCTTCACGCACTTCTATCAGAGATGAGTCAGGGTGAGCTCTGACATATCGGCGGAGGTCCCTTCTCAAGGAAGAATCTATCAAACCTTCTACAAACTGATCCCTTAGTGCTACCCTCTCATTTGCGAGTGAGTTGGGACAGCGTTTAAGTACAGAGCTTAGTGTTTGGGATAAAGCATGAGAGAAGTCACGTATATTTTGACCATCAGTCTGTTTACAGCTATAGAAGTTCTTTAGCAGCTGAGAAGCACTGCGTTTATCTCCAAACGCTTCCTGAAGGTAATGAAACAAATCACTTGTCTGATCAGATCCCTCATCTTTTCGTAGGCGCACCTCCTCTAATGCTGAACCTCTCAAGAGAGACATCACAAAGTCAAACTGCTCAGGTGGGGACTGGTTTCTAGCAGAAAGCACACATTCCACCTCTTCAATGAATTCATCCACAGACCTTCCATCTTTATCAATATCCCCACTAAATGGTGCAACATGACGCTCTCTCGGTACATAAACATAAGACCTAGAAGGTACAGTATTCAACGAGGATATAGCTGCCATGACTTCTTGTTATCGTCTAGTGAGTTCACTTATTTTTGCTTGTACATCAGTTCGTTCTTCATCCTCGGATTCACTGTTCTGGTTCTATTCTGTCCCCTGGTCATCCCCTATTGAGACTGTGTTACCTTGAACTGACATTTTAACAATAAATCTTGTTTTGTTTTTTTGTTTTTTTTAGTTACACACTTCAGTATTTAGTCTCTTTTTCACAACAAAGGATAAATTTACTGCAGACGTCAGCGTCGTTCCTGGAGTCCTTCCCCCTCTGGTGGCCACTTATTCAGCCTCCTTCGCCCTGTTCCACGCTGTCAACAACACCAGAATCCTCAAGGTGCCATCTCGGTTCTCTTCTGCAGCAAAGATCTCTGTCCCAGGATCTTCAGCCAGATCCCTCTCCACCACTGCCGTACACTGTACTGTGCCAGATAAAGTTGTGCCCAAAAAAAAAAGGAAACCCCAATCCTGGTACCAAGATTTGAAGCCGGGATAAATACAGGCACACAGGACTTCAAATACAAAATTTCCGTGGGGTCTTTCTTTCCCGTATTTATTTATTTTTTTTGTATTTACTTTTTTTAAAGTATATGATTTACAAAGAATACAAATGTAAAATAAAAAATGAACTCAAGGCAAGAAAATAAGATGCAACAGTACAATACTCTCATAGTATACGGCAGTGGCACCGAACACATGTAACACTCCAGCAAACATGAGCTTCGTAGCTACTCCATACACATTTACTGTCCGCTCATGTCGCCAGCCATTTTCTCAGAGTGCGTTTCACTGCGTCTCCTACACTCAGCGTGTCCTCTAACCTCGCTGATCACCGCTACTCAGACCGCATTGCGCCCTCTGCTGTTCCACCGCAATAGTAACCACTGGACTTGTCAAACTGGTTTGTATAAATAATAATTAATTGGATTTCGCCAGCAAACAATATGTTTATACCACCTGGTTACACGATGTTTTAGTGTTTATGTATTGGTTTCTAACATTACAGCTTAAGATGGTCATGTTCTGATGCCAGGCAACTTTAAAACAGCTCAATACACCATAAAAGCACAGTTTCAAATGCCTTGGTTTAAAGTAGCTTTCTTATGGCCTGAAAAGCTCAAAAACGATGTTTTAGTGTTTCTGCATAGGTTTCCTTCAGAACAGCCTCCAATGGTCATGTTCTGATGCCAGAGTACTGTCAAACACCTCAACGCATCCTAAATGTACAGTTACATATGCCGTGGTTTAAACTAGTGTTCTTATGAACTGAAGAGCTAAAAAACGATGTTTTAGTGTTTATGCATTGGTTTCTAACATTACAGCTTAAGATGGTCATGTTCTGATGCCAGGCAACTTTAAAACAGCTCAATACACCATAAAAGCACAGTTTCAAATGCCTTGGTTTAAACTAGTGTTCGTATGACCTGAAAACCTCAAAAACTATGTTTTAGTGTTTAAGCATTGGTTTCCTTCAGAACAGCATCCAATGGCCATGTTCTGATGCCAGAATACTGTCAAACAGGTCAATACACCCTAAAAGCACAGTTGCATATGCCGTGGTTGAAACTAGTGTTCTTATGACCTGAAAAGCTCAAAAATGATGTTTTAGTGTTTATGCATTGGTTTCATTCAGAACAGGCTCTAATGGTCATGTTCTGATACCAGAATACTGTCAAACAGCTCAATGCATCCTAAATGTACAGTTGCATATGTCTAGGTTTAAACTTAAGCATTGGTTTCCACCGGAACAGCTTCTAATGGTCATGTTCTGATGCCAGAATACTGTCAAACAGCTCATTGCATCCTAAATGTACAGATGCATATGCCGTGGTTTAAACTAGTGTTCTTATGAACTGAAGAGCTAAAACACGATGTTTTAGTGTTTATGCATTGGTTTCTAACATTACAGCTTAACATGGTCATGTTCTGATGCCAGAATACTTTAAAACCGGACAATACACCATAAAAGCACAGTTTCAAATGCCTTGGTTTAAACTAGTGTTCGTATCACCTGAAAACCTCAAAAACTATGTTTTAGTGTTTAAGCATTGGTTTCCTTCAGAACAGCATCCAATGGTCATGTTCTGATGCCAGAATAAAGTCAAACAGCTCAATGCATCCTAAATGTACAGTTGCATTTGCTGTGGTTAAAACTAGTGTTCTTATGACCTAAAAAGCTCAAAAACGATGTTTTAGTGTTTATGCATTGGTTTCTAACATTACAGCTTAAGATGGTCATGTTCTGATGCCAGGCAACTTTAAAACAGCTCAATACACCATAAAAGCACAGTTTCAAATGCCTTGGTTTAAACTAGTGTTCGTATGACCTGAAAACCTCGAAAACTATGTTTTAGTGTTTAACCATTCGTTTCCTTCAGAACAGCCTTCAATGGTCATGTTCTGATGCCAGAGTACTGTCAAACAGGTCAATGCATCCTAAATGTACAGTTGCATATGCCGTGGTTTAAACTAGTGTTCTTATTAACTGAAAAGCTAAAAAAAATATGTTTTAGTGTTTATGCATTGATTTCTAACATTACAGCTTAAGATGGTCATGTTCTGATGCCAGAATCCTGTCAAACAGCTCAATGCATCCTAATTGTACAGTTGCATATGTCTTGGTTTAAACTTAAGCATTGGTTTCCTTCAGAACAGCATCCAGTGGTCATGTTCTGATGCCAGAGTACTGTCAAACACCTCAATGCATCCTAAATGTACAGTTGCATTTGCTGTGGTTTAAACTAGTGTTCTTATGACCTAAAAAGCTCAAAAACGATGTTTTAGTGTTTATGCATTGGTTTCTAACATTACAACTTCTAATGGTCATGTTCTGATGCCAGGCAACTTTAAAACAGCTCAATACACCATAAAAGCACAGTTTCAAATGCCTTGGTTTAAACTGGTGTTCGTATGACCTGAAAACCTCAGAAACTATGTTTTAGTGTTTAAGCATTGGCGTCCTTCAGAACAGCCTCTAATGGTCATGTTCTGATGCCAGAATACTTTAAAACAGGTCAATACACCCTAAAAGCATAGTTTCATATGGAGTGGTTTAAACTAGTTTTCTTATGGCCTGAAAAGCTCAAAAACAATGTTTTAGTGTTTCTGCATTGTTTTCCACCTGAACAGCCTCTAATGGTCATTATCTGACACCAGAATACTGTCAAACAGCTCAATGCATCCTAAATGTACAGTTGCATATGCCGTGGTTTAAACTAGTGTTCTTATTACCTGAAAAGCTCAAAAACGATGTTTTAGTTTTTCTGCATTGGTTTCCACCTGAACAGCCTCTAATGGTCATGTTCTGACGCCAGAATACTGTCAAACAGCTCAATGTATCCTAAATGTACAGTTGCATATGCCGTGGTTTAAACTAGTGTTCTTATGACCTGAAAAGCTCAAAAACAATGTTTTAGTGTTTCTGCAATGGTTTCCACCAGAACAGCCTCTAATGGTCATGTTCTGATGCCAGAATCCTGTCAAACAGCTCAATGCATCCTAAATGTACAGTTACTAATGTCTTGGTTTAAACTTAAGTATTGGTTTCCTTCAGAACAGCATCCAATAGTCATGTTCTGATGCCAGAATACTTTAAAACAGGTTAATGCATCCTAAATTTACAGTTGCATATGCCGTGGTTTAAACTAGTGTTTTTTATGAACTGAAGAGCTACAAAACAATGCTTTAGTGTTCATGCATTGGTTTCTAACATTACAGCTTAAGATGGTCATGTTCTGATGCCAGAATACTTTAAAACAGGACAATACACCCTAAAAGCATAGTTGCATATGCCGTGGTTTAAACTAGTGTTCTTATGACCTGAAAAGCTCAAAAACAATGTTTTAGTGTTTCTGCATTGGTTTCCACCAGAACAGCCTCTAATGGTCATGTTCTGACGCCAGAATACTGTCAAAAAGCTCAATGCATCCTAAATGTACAGTTGCATATGCCGTGGTTTAAACTAGTGTTCTTATGACCTGAAAAGCTCAAAAACAATGTTTTAGTGTTTCTGCATTGGTTTCCACCAGAACAGCCTCTAATGGTCATGTTCTGATGCCAGAATACTTTAAAACAGCTCAATACACCCTTAAAGCATAGTTGCATAAGCCGTGGTTTAAAGTAGTTTTCTTATGGCCTAAAAAGCTCAAAAACAATGTTTTAGTGTTTCTGCATTGGTTTCCTTCAGAACAGCCTCTAATGGTCATGTTCTGATGCCAGAATACTGTCAAACAGCTCAATGCATCCTAAAAGTACAGTTGCATTTGCTGTGGTTTAAACTAGTGTTCTTATGACCTAAAAAGCTCAAAAACGATGTTTTAGTGTTTATGCACTGGTTTCTAACATTACAGCTTAAGATGGTCATGTTCTGATGCCAGGCAACTTTAAAACAGCTCAATACACCATAAAAGCACAGTTTCACATGCCTTGGTTTAAACTAGTGTTCGTATTACCTGAAAACCTCAAAAACTATGTTTTAGTGTTTAAGCATTGGTGTCCTTCAGAGCAGCCTCCAATGGTCATGTTCTGATGCCAGAGTACTGTCAAACACCTCAAGGCATCCTAAATGTACAGTTGCATATGCCGTGGTTTAAACTAGTGTTCTTATGAACTGAAGAGCTAAAAAACGAAGTTTTAGTGTTTATGCATTGGTTTCTAACATTACAGCTTAAGATGGTCATGTTCTGATGACAGGCAACTTTAAAACAGCTCAATACACCATAAAAGCACAGTTTCAAATGCCTTGGTTTAAACCAGTGTTCGTATGACCTGAAAAGCTCAAAAACAATGTTTTAGTGTTTCTGCATTGGTTTCACCAGAACAGCCTCTAATGGTCATGTTCTGATGCCAGAATACTGTCAAAAAGCTTAATGCATCCTCAATGTGCAGTTGCATATGCCGTGGTTTAAACTAGTGTTCTTATTACCTGAAAAGCTCAAAAACAATGTTTAGTGTTTCTGCATTGGTTTCCTTCAGAACAGCCTCTAATGGTCATGTTCTGATGCCAGAATACTGTCAAACAGCTCAACGCATCCTAAATGTACAGTTAGATTTGCTGTGGTTGAATGTGTGTGTGTGTTTGCGGTACCGTCTTCTGCGTCACGTGAAAAGGAACCGTCACCTTCCTCCTTCCCCAACCATCAGTCTGATGTGAGCGCCAGTGGGTGAAGCCTGACGTAGATGGGACAGTTGTTCCTCGATGACAGACCTTTTCTGGATCCTCGCATGCAGCTCTTTTGGGCCGATCACGTCTGAAGCCTCTCCTGTTGTTTCAGCCAGTGTCTTTGTCAGAGCACGTCTTCTCTGCTGTTGCTCTTTCCTTGTTTTCCTTTGCTGATTGTCATAAGCAGGTGTCTGTGTCGGACACACATGCTTGTATGACGGTTTCACGGCCTCTGAAGCTTCAGACACAGTCTTTTCCTGCTGGTGCAGAGCTTGTAGTAGCTGGTTCATCTGATGAGCCCAGAACGTGATGGCTGCAGACGTTGTGGGAGTCGCTGAGGCCTCCATGCTGTGGTCTGTGTCCTCCAGCTGCTGTGGTATAAGAGCTTCCACCCTGTTCTGGTTGTTGGTCAGGCGCTTCTTCTCCTTCGGTTCTTCTGCTGATGGTGGGAAAGGAGTCCAGATTCGGATTTACCCTCATCGCGCTCAGTTCTGCATTAGGACAGAGAGCAGAAACAATGGGAGTGTTTGCTCTTGACATGATATGTGTGTGTGTGGTATGTGTGTGTGTGGCAGAGTGCAAACAATTCTTCCCCAGAGTTGTTATCTCCTTTCTTTTTTCTGGTACTCTCATCACTCTTTTGTTTCTTTTAGGGGTTTAGTTTCAATAGTCTTTGTTTTTTCAAATCTTTTCTTTTGTCTCTAACTTTTCTTTTAAAGGTGCATATGTCTTTTACACTAAGCGATTCTCCTTTTGAACCCATAACCAGTTTCCCACTCGTGGAAACATGAAACGCCCTAATAACCATATTTACTTTTTACTTTTAATTACTTCTACTTTTATAATGCTGCAGTCTGGTGGTGGAGACTTAGATCACCCCGAACCCATCTTTCAGAGTCCCGGCGGTTTCCTGCCTTAGACTTTTTTGTGTTCCGGCCGGAACCTTTTTTCGAAATTTCTCTTCCACGGACGTCTCCGTAGAAAGGGAACCGCTCAGATCAGCGACAGCGTTCTCGGAAGTGCTCCCTCACCGTCAGGCCCCTCTAAGACCCGGGTCCCTCGTATCTCAAAAACACTTCCCCCTGCAAACGCGCTCCGTATTTCAGAAGCCGTCTTTATTTCCTTGTCCACTCCCGTTGGACTGCGCTCAGATCTGCACACTGGTCTGTATCCTCAGTACAGACAAAACAAGCTCGGTTCCACGAGCCAACCCTTAGCAACCACCGTCTCGGCCACCAGGGCAGACTTTGACCTAATTAATTTTACCCGAATAATAAATTTTAATATTGTAATTTTTTCCCTAATATTAAATTTTGAATGTTTTCAGCCAAATAGTCGTTTTAGAAATATTATCATCTCTAGTCCTAATTATGTTCTCTTTTATGTTTTAGTCTAGTAGGGGATGCTTTAGAATTAATTGTAATTTGCCTTACTTTCCCTAAACCAAATGATCAGAGACAAAATACCTGAAACCAATTTCAAACCCGTTTTCTTTTTTTTCTTTTTTTCTTTTTTTTTTCTCCAATAAGTCGCGACAAAACGGAATCTCTCTCACCAGGCCAAGTAGAGGTTGAATTTTGTGTTTGTTGGATCTCGTCAGAGGCGATCCAGACGGGTGAGCAGTCCTCCCACTCAGAACAGCTGTAGAGGTTTGGAGGCTGAGCGACCCTAGTCCTCAGGACTATCGTCCTTGGTCACACCGTCCAGACGACCTGCAGCGGATCCTGTTCGTAGACGCCAATTTCTGTGGTGGAAATTTTCCATAAAGAAGCAGATGAGAAAGAGTTGTCCTTTTGTGCGATTTATTGAAAAAATAAAGAAAATAAAAATAATGGGGAAAGCAAATAAAAAGCATGGATGTTGATCGTGCACATCAACAAACCAAAAACCAGCTGGGGAGATCAGTGCACACACCACTACCACAGGTGTGATGCAAAGAGCCCACGATCCTCAAGTTGTTTCTGCCTTTTAGCTTCTCTGTCCAACTAGGGTGGAATGTCTTTCTAACCCAATCAAATTACATGCACCATCTCCTCCCTGTCGCAGTGTGTGTGAAGATATTTACATTCTCACACCTGCATTGCTGACGTCCAACTATCTGTGAGAAAGGAGCACCAAGTCTCAACAGACAGAGACACAACTCCCTGACCTTGGGTTTGGGAGCTAGAGTTGAGAGTCTATCAGGCAGAGACAACCATTGAACAATCTAGGTCAAATGTCAAATGCATGCAGTAAGACAAAACATTAGATATTAATTGCAGAACATAAGTCATAAATCATATAATAACTGCATAGAAGTAAGGAAGACACATAGAAATAAGGAAGAGACAATTTTTGCCATAACAACCACGGCATATGCAACTGTACATTTAGGACGCATTGAGCTGTTTGACAGTGTTCTGGCATCAGAACATGACCATTGGAGGCTGTTCTGAAGGAAACCAATGCTTAAACACTAAAACATAGTTTTTGAGGTTTTCTGGTCATACGAACACTAGTTTAAACCAAGGCAATTGAAACTGTGCTTTTATGGTGTATTGAGCTGTTTTAAAGTTGCCTGGCATCAGAACATGACCATCTTAAGCTGTAATGTTAGAAACCAATGCATAAACACTAAAACATCTTTTTTTAGCTTTTCAGGTCATAAGTACACTAGTTTAAACCACGGCATATGCAACTGTGCTTTTAGGGTGTATTGACCTGTTTTAAAGTATTCTGGCATCAGAACATGATCATTAGAGGCTGTTCTGATTGAAACCAATGCATAAACACTAAAACATTGTTTTTGAGCTTTTCAGGTCATAATGTGGTAAATTCTGTTCCTCCTATGGAGTTATTTCTGCCCATTGCAACAAATGTCAAGTTGACCGTGGTGTCAGATTGGCCACTAAAACAAATAAACTGCTGCAGCTGAGTAAACATGGACTTTCGATGGACACGTAGGCACTTGCTGGTTGCATAAACAGCACAGCTTAAAAAGTGGGCATTGGGAGATGTTTCTTAGAGTGCTTCGCAGAGGGTCTGCTGCAGACACCCAGCTGACCTTTTTCGACCTCTCAGTTCTTTCTGCAGAAGAACAAGCGGGTGAATTCGGCCACCACCTCTCTCATGATTATTCTGTGATTGTACTATTTCATTCTATGTAATAAATTCATGTGTTAATGAAAATGTGTTATGTGTTAATTTGAGCATAAAAGTTGAGTCTGTGTGAACTCTCTAACAATGTCGGAACATCAAAATACACGACAGAATGGCGTCACGAACACAGGCGTGAGGAGCCGTGTCCAGAACCAACATTTGTCCGGACTGGCCCGGACGCACGACCGTCGTCATCATTGAAGGTAAATAGCGCTTAAAGCTTTTACATGACGATTCTCTGTGTTCGTGACAGTGTGAGCAAATGTTGGTAAGATTAGAGAAATCTGATCATTAAATTCTGATTTGGCTGCTTCTAGTAAAGTATCTGTGTGGGAGAGACAAAGAGAGGCGGTGGAGAATTTACCTGTGCCTATATTGCTGTAAATAGCTGCTTTGCATAACCAACTGCTGTGTGTGTATGTGCTATCTTGCGCTTGGGGAAAAATGACATGGCCTATTGACCTCTAGAAGTTACGTAGGTTAACGTGAGGCAGGCGACGTTGGGAAAATCTAAAGTATGGGCGTTGTAGTTTGCATTCGGATAAAATAAATTTAAGGCTGTGTAAGTTCTGTGTCGACGCTGGAAAATTTGGTCCAGGTATTTAGCAGGGTCACTGAACCATACCTCGTTGAGCGGCTGTTAAATTAAAGGGAAAGACGTACGGTACCGGCGTCGGTGGACAGTGCGGCCTCGGTGCAACGGGTTGTGGAATTCGGTAAATTTGACCTGCTCGATAGAATCGAAATTTATTAGGCACTGTAGGCTTGTGTAATGTATTGGGGATCTACATTAAGCTTGAAACGGATCAATCCAAGTGTAGAGCTTCCCAAGGTTTGTGAGGCCTGGTAACATAGGGATAACCGGTAAAAGCGCTTTTTGTTTATTGTGTGTTGAACTGCAGTGTGTTGATGTGTCAGTATTGCGCAAGTATAGTTAAGTTGGGGTGAGTATATGTTTAGTATATGTTAATGCATTTAAGGATAGTGTGATAAGTGCTAAGTTGTTGCGGTGTTAATAATAATTAACAGGTGTCGAGGTAATAACATTTGAGTTTGTGTCGGTAAAAAACCTTTAGTGTGTGTTAATAATTGACAGTGTGCGTTCCCTTTTGGTCCTTTGGAGCAGAGAGTGTGTGTGTGTGTAACGGGGGAGATAAAACCTCGCTGTTCAGTGTCTGTGTGTGTGTTTGTTTGTTTTTGAACAGTCTGGGGAGAGCCGTGGGGTAAGTGCTGTGTAGATTACACTTTCGAACGTTTTGATCATTCTATCATTTTTGATAATTCTAATATTTTTTAGTGTCCTGTGTGGACATTGGGGTAATCATTGTTTGAAATAATCTGCGTATTTTAGAACGATGTTTCCACACTGTGGTTGGGACTGGTCAAGCAGGTCACAGAGTGTGTGCAGATTGCGGCCTCCTGGTTTGGTTAAAAAAGAAAAAGGGGGGAGGAGTGAATTGGGACTCCAAATTGGGCCCGGAGACGTTAGTTTTGTTCCTCTTCGCGTGTTCACTTCTCATGTGTGTGCGTGTGAATGTGTGTGTGTGTGTGTGAATACTGCCCAGAGCAGGAAGTCAAATAAGTCAACTAAGTAGGATAAAACACCTATAATAAGTCCATTAACATTCATTCCTGGTCGGTCCATTTAAGTATGTCATATACTCTTTTCTCAGGAGATTCAGAAGTATTCAAAGAAATAGAATAAGCGGACGCATAAAGCTACGTCACCCTGGCCAACAGAGGGGACATTTGATCTGAGGCAGTGGGTTAAGATCAAATCTGTGAAGTTAAACGGGAACGAGAAAATGCAGTGTTGCATTTTATTAGCTGTGTAAAAATGATGGGCAAAAAGACGGCCCAATGTTGTAATAATCAATCTAATCAGATCACTATAATTAAGTCTCTTTCAGATGCGTCCCAGATGGATGCAGAAGAAACAAAACCTGGAAGGACAAAGAAGCCAGTTCACCCAGTAGCTGGTCTAGAAGGGACAGACAGGGCAGTGAAAAGGGATGAATTATTAGAACTGCCCGACGTTTTTTAAAAAAACAGAAAATATCAATTGGAAATTCCTGCAGTGAAAGTGACCTGTGTGACAGAGCAGTTAGATCACTGTGGGCTGGGTCAGATGAGGAATTAGTGTGTGTGGGTGACGAACAGGTAAATGAGGTTTCTGATGGACGTCCTCCGCTGGTCAAAGGGGCAAAGCGTCAAAATCTGCCCTGGCCTTCAAGACCGTATCAGAAGGATCTGAATGACACTGTGAGACTGTGCAACATGTCAGTAGAACAAATAACTGACCATGTGATTCATGCTGTTGAGCTGCATCAAAAACAAGCAAAGGAGGCAGTGAAAGAAGCAACACGCCAGCAGCAGCGAAAAGAGGGGGAGAAAAGAGCTCAACCAACCAGCGTGCCTCAGAGCCCACCTACACCACCAGGCATGGCCACACCTCAGGTGATGTACATTCTAGCAGGAGGGTGGACAAGACGACCTCCTATGAGGAGAGGAGGGACTCCTCCAGGCCGAGGAGCAAGACGAGGATGCTGTGGAAAAACTGTGAACTGCTTCCAGTGTGGGAGGTATGGACATGTGCAATGCCAGTGATGGAACAAGAGTCCACCTGGACGGCCAAGGAAGGCTGAGGCTGAAGCAGGGCCACTGAGACAGTGCAGGCTGTCAGATATGAACTGTGTCAATGGACGTTATCAAAAGCCAAAAAGCCAGAGGCCTCTGAATCTGTGTTCTCACCTTGCTGCACACTTTAGTACTTTGAGACAAATATCTAAATTTTTAAAAACAAAATAAATAAGTCGAATTGGTGAAAATAACTCAGTCCTTAAAGCTGCCAAAAGCTTAAAATAAATAAATGAATAAAATAAAATAAAATATTTCAATTTTACAAGGAAAGGGAGAGGTATGGAGAATATTTATATTAATAAAGTTCAACTTTATTTCAAAATAAAGTTCCCAATTCACTCACTCTGCTGTTCAAATGCTTCACCTGATGCTCAGTGGTTGACTGTGTTTTATCCTCCAAGAGGTTTGGCTGTATGTGGGTTTATATGAACTTTCTTTAGTAAGTTAAAATATTTTAGTTGTAGTTTTTATCCATAGTTGTTACAGTATGGTGTCATTAGAGACTCAGATAGTCACGGGGGAAATTACAATTAGATGCAGTAGTTATTGTGGGGTTGTTTGTGTTTCTAGGTTTATTGCTTTGTGCAACAGGTTCAACAGGTTGTGTTATGTCTAATGTGTCATCTCTGATAGGTTGTGAGAATGCAGCTTATTTAGTCTGTATGTTAATTTCGTCATAGAGTCACTTAGTGCATGCATTTACAGCAATTCCTGAATTAAATAAGTTTTATCGCAGTGATTCTGTGTTCTTCATCAGGTTAGTCACTGTAATGGAAAAATTTTACCTTAGTGCTATTTCTTATCCAACACACTCATCATGTGCTGGTTAGATGCAATACTGAACATTCTTACACAAACAAATAATCTCTTGTGCCCTGACGTACATCAAGTCTAAACATCTGATGTTCCATTTGACTGACTAATAATTTATGATATATGTTTCTCTTTTACACCCGGACTCTGGCTCCTTCCTATCTGACTCCCCACCAGACCCAAGGCTATTAAAGCGAATGCATCTTGTCTTGGAAGCTCGGTGTTCCTTCCTTTGGATAACAAGACATGATGATGCAGAAGTGAGAAAGCAAACATTCTCACTCACAGCAAGATAAGGTGGCACAAACAATGTCATTGCTGCAGAGAGACATTCCACCAGAGCCAGAGAAAGGGGTTAAAAGGGGTTTTTGGTTTGTTGATGTGCACGATCAACATCCATGCTTTTTATTTGCTTTCCCCATTATTTTTATTTTCTTTATTATTTCAATAAATCGCACAAAAGGACAACTCTCTCTCATCTACTTCTTTATGGAAAATTTCCACCACAGAAATTGGCGTCTACGAACAGGATCCCGCGGCAGGTCGTCTGGACGGTGTGACCAGGGACGATAGTCCTGAGGACTAGGGTCGCTCAGCCTCCAAACCTCTACAGCTGTTCTGAGTGGGAGGACTGCTCACCCGTCTGGATCGCCTCTGACGAGATCCAACGAACTCAAAATCCAACCTCTACTCGGCCCGGTGAGAGAGATTCCGTTTTGTTGCGATTTATCGAAGAAAAAAAAAAAAAGAAAGAAAACGGGTTTGAAATTGGTTTCAGGTATTCGGGTTTACTTGGTTCTGATCATTTGGTTTAAGGAAAGTAAGTGAAATAACAATTAATTCTAAAACATCCCCAACTAGACTAAAACAACGACAAAAGAAAATATAACTAGGACTATAGATGATAATATTTCTAAAACGACTATTTGGCTAAAAACATCCAAAATATAATATTAGGGGAAAAAAATTATAATTTTAAAATTTAATATTTGAGTAAAAAATTAATTAGGTCAAAGTCTGCCCTGGTGGCCGAGACGGTGGTTTCTAAGGGTTGGCTCGTGGAACGGGCTTGTTTTGTCTGTACTGAGGATACAGACCAGTGTGCAGATCTGAGCGCAGTCCAAAGGGTGTGGACAAGAAATAAAAGACGGCTTCTGAAATACGGAGCGCGTTTGCAGGGGGAAGTGTTTTTGAGATACGAGGGACCCGGGTCTTAGAGGGGCCTGACGGTGAGGGAGCACTTCTGAGAACCCTGTCGCTGATCTGAGCGGTTCCCTGTCTACGGAGACGTCCGTGGAAGAGAAATTTCGAAAAAAGGTTCCGGCCGGAACACAAAAAAGTCTAAGGCAGAAAAACGCCGGGACTCTGAAAGATGGGTTTGGGGCGATCTAAGTCTCCACCACCAGACTGCAGCATTTCAAAAGTAAAAGTAATTAAAAGTAAAAAGTAAATATGGTTATTAGTGCGTTTCATGTTTCCATGAGTGGGAAACTGGTTATGGGTTCAAAAGGAGAATCGCTTGTGTAAAAGACATATGCACCTTAAAAAGAAAAAATTAGTTACAAAAGATGAGATTTGAAAAAGCAAAACTATCAAAACTAAAGCCCTAAAAGAAACAAAAGAGTGATGAGAGTACCAGAAAAAAAAAAGGAGATAACAACTCTGGGGAAGAATTGTTTGCACTCTGCCACACACACACATACCACACACACACATGTCATGCCAAGAGCAAATGCTCCCATTGTTTCTGCTCTCTATCCTAATGCAGAACTGAGCGCGATGAGGGTGAATCCGGATCTGGACTCCTTTCCCACCATCAGCAGAAGAACTGAAGGAGAAGAAGCGCCAACCAACAACCAGAACAGGGTGGAAGCTCTGACACCACAGCAGCTGGAGGACACAGACCACAGCATGGACGCCTCACAGACTCCCACAACAACTGCAGCCATCACGTTCTGGGCTCATCAGACTCACCAGCTACTACAAGCGTGTGTGTCTGACACAGACACCTGCTCATGACAATCAGCAAAGGAAAACAAGGACAGAGCAACAGCAGAGAAGACATGCTCTGACACAGACACTGGTTGAAACAACGGGAGAGGCTTCAGACGTGATTGGCCCAATAGAGCTGCATCCGAAGATCCAGGAAAGGTCTGTCAACAACTGTCCCATTGAAAGGCTTCACCCACTGGCGCTCACATGAGACTGATGGTTGGGGAAGGAGGAAGGTGACGGTTCCTTTTCACGTGACGTACAAGACGGTACCGCAGACACACACACACACACATTCATACACGCAATGAAGAAACACGCTTACAGCTGATACACGCTCAAATTCATGTTCATGCTTATCTGCTCGCAATGAAGAATCGCTTTTTGCTTAAAAAAATCCCACAGAGTGATTTTAAAATGATGACAAACAGCTAAATGACAACTGCTGCATGACTTTACAGTCTGATGGGTTTAATCTATTTTAACTTGCAACAAATTCAGTAATAAAATCCTCCATGTTTCTAAAAAGATTTGCGCACACTATAGGTTTCTCTGGCCAGACTAGAAGACTGAAATCAAAACAAAAAACAAAAAATTGAAAACAAAACAGACTATAGAAAAAAACAAAACCAGACCATAGGAAGACTGAAACCGACTGAAACAGACTATTAATGACTATTAAATGGAAGACGACTATTAGAGAGAAGTAATAATAATTACTGTACGTACCAGACTATTAAACTATTAAAAACTTATTCTTTCACTGTCTTGTGCAACATCTGACAGCAAGACACCTTAAAATTCATTTTTGATTTCAAACTTATGCCCAGAAAAATTTTAAGGAAGAGATCTCATGTGTAGTTTAGGTATTTGATTGATTTCCACTCCAGACGGAGTGCAGGTTACATCTACAGACATTCTAAATAATCCCTCTTTTGTTGGTGTTAACTTCAGCTCAGCTGTGCTCTCATCATTGGCTGCTGAGGGGGGGCTGTCTGAGGCCCTCACACAGGCTGCATCACAGCTTGTTTATGATTTCACACACACACACACTGACAAACTGACCTCAACTTCCCTTTTTGGGATGAACACAGGTCTGCGCTTGCGATTTCTTTTACTAACGAACAAAAAGATTTTTGATGTTTATTCTACAGTTCCACACGTCCCTCTGTGAAAACATGATGGAGACAGATGCAGGACGTGGGTCCTTTCGTGAACAGATGTCAACGGGGTGGAGACTGGTGAACGACTTCCGACCCCATGTGACGTATTTACCCACACTACATGCTTTTGTTTTTTTTTTTATTTTTCAGAGGACGCTCTGACCCAACACTCAGCCTTACAGGAAGCCCTGCTTCCCTGTGGCTCACACACAGACATGATGTAGGTTCGATCAGAGGATGTGAACCAGTGGTCATCACACCTGAATCTGACCACAGACCATGTAAACAACATCCATCCATCCATCCATTTTCTGAACCGCTTACTCCCTAGTGCGGGGTCACGGGGGTGTTGGAGCCTATCCCAGCTGTCTACGGGCGAGAGGCAGGGTACACCCTGGACGGGTCGCCAGTCCATCGCAGGGCAACACATAGACAGACAACCATTCACTCACACACTCACACCTACGGGCAATGGAGAGAGGCCAATCAACCTAATGCACGTCTTTGGACTGTGGGAGGAAGCCGGAGAACCCGGAGAGAACCCACGCAAACACGGGGAGAACGTGCAAACTCCACACAGAAAGGCACGAGGTCCGCCTCCGGGAATCGAACCCAGAACCTTCTCGCTGTGAGGCGACAGTGCTACCCACCGCACCACCGTGCCGCCCTCATGTAAACAACACCACCCTCTTAAAGGAAGCCATAGATGGCGTTACTGCAGACACCACTAAGCTACTGAAACATTGGATGCTACAGGCCACAAAGAGAGCCTGTCTAAATTACAGTTTATTCAGACAAAATTATTTTCTGGGTCATTGTAATTACAGCTGATGGCAAATCCATCTCACCCAACAGAGTTAAAGCAATTTGAAACCTGCCTAAACCGTGCACGTTAAAACAGCTGATATCTTTTCTAGGTCTTTGTTCTTATTGTAGGAACTTCATTCCTAACTTTAATGTCTTTGAGGCCCCACTCAGGGTTCTGATGCAGACGTCTTCATCGTCCACTTCTTGTCTCACGTGGACGTCTGAGGCTGAACAACGTTCACTGACCTCATGCTTCCTCTTCAGTCGGCTCCTACTTTGGGTCTTCCTGATCTGACCCTACGCGACCTTTCACTCAAACAGTGGATGAGAAATCAGGTTGTACGACTTCTGTTCTTTTGTCCTCATACTGTGTCTTTGATTCTTTTGGAATAGATCACATCTTTCTACAGCCCGATGGCTTAGATGCAACACCACCTTGCTCAACATGCTGAACGTTACTATCAAGAGGCCGTCTTGAAGTCTAGTGCTTTGCTAAGACACTACTCTGCTCAGGCTGCAGAGTTGATCGCGTTGACTGAAGCTAGTAAACTAGCAGAAGGAAAGTCTGTTACCATCTACACAGACTCTACAGATGCTCTGTGGAAGCATAGGAAGTTTTTGAAGTCCGATTGCAAACCTATTTTACATCATGATTAGGTTCTGCTTTGCTGGACGCTGTCCTGCTGCCTACAGCTAATGCTGTTTGTAACCGTCCGACTCACAACATCAGTGACGACTTTGTTTGTGCCGACATGCAGCTGGTCATGTCACTGCCCAACAACCCCTCCCTCTCCTGATCCTCATTTCCCTCTCCAACTCTCTCTACCTTTCCTCCTCTCTCTCCCTGTGCTTTAAACATTTTCTACCTCACAGGAACGCAGACTCTGGCAGACGAATAGTTCCACCTGTAGCCATGGTCTGGTTTGGGCCTGATGACAAGCTGTGCCGCCCAAACACCTTTTCCCCATAATTCAGATTTCCCAACAGGTGAAAGCAGGTGACAAGACCATCACACCATCCAACCAGGGCACTGGGCGATCGTTAAGGACTTCAGGAGGAAGCATTGGGACTCCAAACGGTGGCAAGGTCCCTTCCAGGTCCTTCTGACGACCCACACGGCTGTGAAGATTGCAGAAAGAGCAACTTGGATCCACTCCATAAAGGAAGGTCCCGGATCCGACAGACGACCCTCCATCTACATCTCACGGAGAATTCACCACTAAAGAAAAGAATTAAGAAGGACGACCCTCGCTGTGCTCACACACGCACTGAGGCGAGGCTGCGTTGACCATTCAGCTAAAGGTGTGAGCCAAGCGCCGCCTGAAGCTGCACCGGTGAATCACACTATCAGACCATACATCTACACACACGTTCCTGAGAAAACACACACACGAGCAGCCTTGAGTTGCCGACGCTGGACGACGTGTAGACTCTTCACATCACAGGAGTGACAGTGACTCAGACGACATTGGGAGGAAACCTGGCGGTGATAATGAATCCCAAGTGTCTCTGTGATCAGCTGATCACAACCTGAAGAACTCCAACGAACTGTCAATACTTCAACACACAGGTTGGAAACAATCTAACGCTACTGTTCAACAGGATGAAGCAGATTGTTACAAGACATCAATTGTAACCATGCTTTGTTAAACTTACATGGATTATTGCCTTGATCATATGATGTTTCCATGTAACTTTACACAATACTTTTGAATGAGAAAATTCACAACAACAACAACACTGAGTTAAATATCCTAAAGTTGACTTGGTGTTTAATTTGCTCACAATCACTTTATTCACTGCTACAATTAGTTTTATCCTTCATATTTCTATGTTCTATCCTACAGATGAAAGACAACACAAGCGGCAATATGCATCATCATTCTGGTTAAATCCCTGATTCTCTTATTCATTCTAGACCCAAATCTACAATTAAAGATCTGAAAGTTATCCCACTGGTTAGAGGTCTCATCATGCGTGCGACCTCAGCAACACTCTCGTATCAAATGGCACAATGAACTATGTTCAAAAACCCCAACTCTAATTCACGTAATGACTTTGACGATGGTCTTAGGCTATCCGATCACAAAATATAATCTGATACAAATATGATTATGGGCTTATTTTCTTCACATGCTCATACAGAGGTTATTCTTGTTTAACTACCCACCAAAACAGTTCCCAACCTTTGTCCCTAAGTTACTTGCATTTTATGTGAAGGTGTATTTTTGAATTTTGACTTAATAGACTTACTGTTTCATTTGTAAGGGTTGTTACTACAAAATGCAATGTTTGAAAATTTTTATTATTTTAGTGTTTGATTAATGTGTAATCAAAAGGGGGGAATGTAATGGAAAAATTTTACCTTAGTGCTATTTCTTATCCAACACACTCATCATGTGCTGGTTAGATGCAATACTGAACATTCTTACACAAACAAATAATCTCTTGTGCCCTGACGTACATCAAGTCTAAACATCTGATGTTCCATTTGACTGACTAATAATTTATGATATATGTTTGTCTTTTACACACAACTCGGTGTTCCTTCCTTTGGATAACAAGACATGACGATGCAGAAGTGAGAAAGCAAACATTCTCACTCACAGCGAGATAAGGTGGCACAAACAATTCTATTGCTGCAGAAAGACATTCCACCAGAGCCAGAGAAAGGGGTTAAAAGGCAGAAGCAACTTGAGGATAGCGGGCTCTTTGCATCACACCTTCGTGGTGTGTGCACTGATCTCCCCAGCTGGTTTTTGGTTTGTTGATGTGCACGATCAACATCCATGCTTTTTATTTGCTTTCCCCATTATTTTTATTTTCTTTATTATTTCAATAAATCGCACAAAAGGACAACTCTCTCTCATCTACTTCTTTATGGAATATTTCCACCACAGTCACTAAATCTTAATCCTTCTTGTTTAGCTGTCAGCTGACATCGAGGGTGTAACCTTGAAGTTTAGATGCTGTATAAGGTTCTTAATTTCACTTAGTTTATTAAGTCCCGGTAAGGATAGATAAGTAAGGGTAAGAAATGATTTTTAGGGGTTGTACTAATGTGCCCATCTTAAGTTAGCGATTCGATTGTCCTCACTTTCTAAATTAGTAATATGTATAATCACTTGGATGCAGTATGTGTGTATGGGAAGTATGAAAATGAAAATGAATGACAGGAGACTTGTATGTGTGGCGTCTGCTGTTAGACTATTCTTCTATTCTGTTTCTGTTGTGTCTCATCCCAAGTTGGCGAACTTATTCGAAGGAGGCCTATTGGTTCAAAAGTTGGTGTTTGAGTCGGTTCATATGTTGAATTGGAGTGTAAATAGCTTGCGAAGAGGATGATCTCAGCAGGATTCCTAGTGGAGTGAGAGAAAAAGAGATGGTAGCATGGTACAGTATGTGAGGGAGGAAAGGAGGTCAATGAGTGAAGGAAAGGGAAAGTGTGAATGTTGACAATAGAGAGATGAAACAGTGCTGTGTACCTTGCATTTCAGGGTGTAGCTTGTAAAAAATATGCAGAACGCATAAAACTAACATTGCATAAAGCTTTGCTTGACAGAATAGTGTTTAATGCATCAACCAGTGACCTACGTTTTTATGTAAAACAGATAATTAACAAACGCAGGAGTGCTGTGCTGTTCCATTGCAGGAAAGAAGAGGTCAAAGAAGATCAAACTCCGGATCACTGATGGGCCCTGAGTGACACTGCTGACTCATTTAGCAGAACAAGGTCACAGGCTAGCCTTTCTAAATTATAGTTCTCATAGAGCAAGAGGTTTCTCTCTTAGCTCACGTGCACGATAAAAACCCTGAGCTCATGACAATGACATGACTGACTGATATATGCTCTATGGACTGACCATGACACGTGTCAATGATGTTTTTTTGTTGTTGATTTTATATAATGAGGATTTAACCATTTTCATTCTGCATCTCAGTGTGTTGTTGTACACAGGAAGCTCACATTAACAACTTCAACCCTTCTCTTTAGGCGGAGCAGCAGTGGAGAAACTGTGTCAGCATAAACACCTCGCTTAAACTGATTTTCTTGCCTAACCGAACCGATTTCTCTCCTAACCCTAACCTCTGTCCACAGGTTACTTCAGTATCAGAAGAGGGTCTTCTATCTTCTGACCTGCTACAAATTGGTTATTTTATATTCTCTGATTTTCTGATTTCTACATGACGGCCTGGGATAAAAAGTAAACTATATGTTCTATTCAGTCTAACCCTAGCTCTGTAGGATGGTTTATGCTGCACTATGGTGCAGAGCTTTCTGCCTCTCAGCTATCAGCTCTCAGGTCAAGCTGGAGCACCAGTCTGAGGGGGACAGAGGATGACGCAGCAGAGGAGTGCTGAAGCCCTGGACAGTCTGGAAGCGAGTGACTCGGTGTGAGGGCCACAAGTGAGCTGGGCCAACTGGGTCGGCTAGCAGAGAGGCTAGGCATCAGATGAGCTTCCTAGGACAACGCAGAGGGTGCAGTGCCACAACTTCCAGAACAACCATGATGGAAGAGCCACTGGAGCCGAAGGAGCCGATGAAGAGTCCAATTAAACCAATTCCAGCTAGACCAAGACTTCTCACCCACCTAATATTGTGGGGCTGCACGGACCAACACATCTATAGGAGGCGGAACGACGTGGCAGCACAGACCTTCATGACTGACTGTTGCTGTGTATGAGGATCACCTGTTGGAGCTGAAAGAAGAGCCTAGGCAAAAGGAGACGTCCTAGGCAAAGGACAAGCTGGAGCTGAAGTTAAAACCTGGGGATCCGGTGTATATCAAGGGGTTTTAGGAGAACATGGGACCAAGCCAGACAAGAGACCTCAAGAGAAGTTCAAGTTAAAGGCTCTCCCACCTGGTATCATCTGAACCACTGTGTTAAAGTATCAGAGGGGGAAATGGGGAACCCTAAGATTGATGTTTAGTAAAAATGGTCCAAGTGTGTTTGTAAACTTGTCAGTAATTTGTTTTTGTGTTTATTTTTAGAGGCAGGTACCGGATTCACCTGTGAAATGTTCGGAGGTCATCAAGCTGGCTGCCCTGAAAATTCCTGTATTAGCAGTAGGATAAGTTTGGCTATTTTAAGTGATTTATGTGTCCACATTGCTAAGGTTAAACGAAACTTAAAATGGGTTGGGACCTTGCTATCAGTGCTTATCACTGGTTTAAGGCAGTAAAGTAAATTGGGCTTAGCTTTAATGGACGTTTGTCTGTCCATTGAGGGGGAAAGTTTGTAGTAAATTCTGTTCCTCCTATGGAGTTATTTCTGTCCATTGCAACAAATGTCAAGTTGACCGTGGTGTCAGATTGGCCATTAAAACAAATAAACTGCTGCAGCTGAGTAAACATGGACTTTCGATGGACACGTAGGCACTTGCTGGTTGCATAAACAGCACAGCTTTAAAAAGTGGGCATTGGGAGATGTTTCTTAGAGTGCTTCGCAGAGGGTCTGCTGCAGACACCCAGCTGACCTTTTTCGACCTCTCAGTTCTTTCTGCAGAAGAACAAGCGGGTGAATTCGGCCACCACCTCTCTCATGATTATTCTGTGATTGTACTTTTTCATTCTATGTAATAAATTCATGTGTTAATTTGAGCATAAAAGTTGAGTCTGTGTGAACTCTCTAACAATGTCGGAACATCAAAATACACGACAATAAGAACACTAGTTTAAACCACGGCATATGCAACTGTACATTTAGGATGCAATGAGCTGTTTGACAGTATTCTGGTATCAGAACATGACCATTAGAGCCTGTTCTGAATGAAACCAATGCATAAACACTAAAACATCGTTTTTGAGGTTTTCAGGTCATACGAACACTAGTTTAAACCAAGGCAATTGAAACTGTGCTTTTATGGTGTATTGAGCTGTTTTAAAGTTGCCTGGCATCAGAACATGACCATCTTAAGCTGTAATGTTAGAAACCAATGCATAAACACTAAAACATCTTTTTTTAGCTTTTCAGGTGATAAGTACACTAGTTTAAACCACGGCATATGCAACTGTACATTTAGGATGCATTGAGCTGTTTGACAGTATTCTGGCATCAGAACTTGACCATTGGAGGCTGTTCTGAAGGAAACCAATTCTTAACACTAAAACATAGTTTTTGAGCTTTTCAGGCCGTAAGAAAACTAGTTTAAACCACGGCATTTGCAACTGTGCTTTTAGGATGCATTGAGCTGTTTGACAGTATTCTGGTATCAGAACATGACCATTGGATGCTGTTCTGAGGGAAACCAATGCAGAAACACTAAAACATAGTTTTTGAGGTTTTCAGGTCATACGAACACTAGTTTAAACCAAGGCAATTGAAACTGTGCCTTTATGGTGTATTGAGCTGTTTTAAAGTTGCCTGGCATCAGAACATGACCATCTTAAGCTGTAATGTTAGAAATCAATGCATAAACACTAAAACATCGTTTTTGAGCACTAGTTTACACCACGGCATATGCAACTGTGCTTTTAGGGTGTATTGACCTGTTTGACGGTATTCTGGCATCAGAACATGACCATTAGAGGCTGTTCTGAGGGAAACCAATGCAGAAACACTAAAACATCGTTTTTGAGCTTTTCAGGTCATAAGAACACTAGTTTAAACCACGGCATATGCAACTGTACATTTACAACACATTGAGCTGTTTGACAGTATTCTGGCATCAGAACATGACCATTGGAGGCTGTTCTGAAGGACACTAATGCAGAAACACTAAAACATTGTTTTTCAGCTTTTCAGGTCATAAGAACACTAGTTTAAACCACGGCATATGCAACTGTACATTTAGGATGCATTGAGCTGTTTGACAGTGATCTAGTATCAGAACATGACCATTAGAGCCTGTTCTTAATGAAACCAATGCAAAAACACTAAAACATCGTTTTTGAGCTTTTCAGGTCATAAGAACACTAGTTTAAACCACAGCATATGCAACTGTACATTTAGGATGCATTGAGCTGTTTGACAGTATTCTGGTATCAGAACATGACCATTAGAGCCTGTTCTGAATGAAACCAATGCATAAACACTAAAACATTGTTTTTGAGGTTTTCAGGTCATACGAACACTAGTTTAAGCCAAGGCAATTGAAACTGTGCTTTTATGGTGTATTGAGCTGTTTTAAAGTTGCCTGGCACCAGAACATGACCATCGTAAGCTGTAATGTTAGAAACCAATGCATAAACACTAAAGCATTGTTTTTGAGCTTTTCAGGTCATAAGAACACTAGTTTACACCACGGCATATGCAACTGTGCTTTTAGGGTATATTGACCTGTTTGACAGTATTCTGGCATCAGAATATGACCATCTTAAGCTGTAATGTTAGAAACCAATGCATAAACACTAAAACATCTTTTTTTAGCTTTTCAGGTGATCAGTACACTAGTTTAAACCACGGCATATGCAACTGTACATTTAGGATGCATTGAGCTGTTTGACAGTATTCTGGCATCAGAACTTGACCATTGGAGGCTGTTCTGAAGGAAACCAATTCTTAACACTAAAACATAGTTTTTGAGCTTTTCAGGCCGTAAGAAAACTAGTTTAAACCACGGCATTTGCAACTGTGCTTTTAGGATGCATTGAGCTGTTTGACAGTATTCTGGTATCAGAACATGACCATTGGATGCTGTTCTGAGGGAAACCAATGCAGAAACACTAAAACATAGTTTTTGAGGTTTTCAGGTCATACGAACACTAGTTTAAACCAAGGCAATTGAAACTGTGCCTTTATGGTGTATTGAGCTGTTTTAAAGTTGCCTGGCATCAGAACATGACCATCTTAAGCTGTAATGTTAGAAACCAATGCATAAACACTAAAACATTGTTTTTGAGCTTTTCAGGTCATAAGAACACTAGTTTAAACCACGGCATATGCAACTGTGCTTTTAGGGTGTATTGAGCTGTTTGACAGTATTCTGGCATCAGAACATGACCATTAGAGGCTGTTCTGAATGAAACCAATGCAGAAACACTAAAACATCGTTTTTGAGCTTTTCAGGTCATAAGAACACTAGTTTAAACCACGGCATATGCAACTGTACATTTACAACACATTGAGCTGTTTGACAGTATTCTGGCATCAGAACATGACCATTGGAGGCTGTTCTGAAGGACACTAATGCAGAAACACTAAAACATTGTTTTTCAGCTTTTCAGGTCATAAGAACACTAGTTTAAACCACGGCATATGCAACTGTACATTTAGGATGCATTGAGCTGTTTGACAGTGATCTAGTATCAGAACATGACCATTAGAGCCTGTTCTTAATGAAACCAATGCAAAAACACTAAAACATCGTTTTTGAGCTTTTCAGGTCATAAGAACACTAGTTTAAACCACAGCATATGCAACTGTACATTTAGGATGCATTGAGCTGTTTGACAGTATTCTGGTATCAGAACATGACCATTAGAGCCTGTTCTGAATGAAACCAATGCATAAACACTAAAACATTGTTTTTGAGGTTTTCAGGTCATACGAACACTAGTTTAAGCCAAGGCAATTGAAACTGTGCTTTTATGGTGTATCTAGCTGTTTTAAAGTTGCCTGGCACCAGAACATGACCATCGTAAGCTGTAATGTTAGAAACCAATGCATAAACACTAAAGCATTGTTTTTGAGCTTTTCAGGTCATAAGAACACTAGTTTACACCACGGCATATGCAACTGTGCTTTTAGGGTATATTGACCTGTTTGACAGTATTCTGGCATCAGAACATGACCATTAGAGGCTGTTCTGATGGAAACCAATGCAGAAACACTAAAACGTCGTTTTTGAGCTTTTCAGGTCATAAGAACACTAGTTTAAACCACGGCATATGCAACTGTACATTTAGGATGCATTGAGCTGTTTGACAGTATTCTGGCATCAGAACATGACCATTGGAGGCTGTTCTGAAGGAAACCAATTCTTAACACTAAAACATAGTTTTTGAGCTTTTCAGAACGTAAGAAAACTAGTTTAAACCATGGCAAATGCAACTGTGCTTTTAGGGTGTATTGACCTGTTTTAAAGTATTCTGGCATCAGAACATGATCATTAGAGGCTGTTCTGAATAAAACCAATGCATAAACACTAAAACATTGTTTTTGAGCTTTTCAGGTCATAAGAACACTAGTTTAAACCACAGCATATGCAACTGTACATTTAGGATGTATTGAGCTGTTTGACAGTATTCTGGTATCAGAACATGACCATTAGAGCCTGTTCTGAATGAAACCAATGCATAAACACTAAAACATCGTTTTTGAGGTTTTCAGGTCATAAGAACACTAGTTTACACCACGGCATATGCAACTGTGCTTTTAGGATGTATTGACCTGTTTGACAGTATTCTGGCATCAGAACATGACCATTAGAGGCTGTTCAGGTGGAAACCAATGCAAAAACACTAAAACATCTTTTTTGAGCTTTTCGGGCCATAAGAAAACTAGTTTAAACCACGCCATATGCAACTAAGCTTTTAGGGTGTATTGCCCTTTTTTAAAATATTCTGGCATCAGAACATGACCATTGGAGGCTGTTCTGAAGGAAACCAATGCAGAAACACTAAAACATCGTTTTTGAGCTTTTCAGGTCATAAGAACACTAGTTTAAACCAAGACATATGCAACTGTACATTTAGGACGCATTGAGCTGTTTTAAAGTAGCCTGGCATGAGAACATGACCATTACAAACTGTATAGTTAAAAACCAACGTACAAACACTAAAACATCATTTTGGAGCTTTTCATGTCATAAGAACACTAAATTAGACCACGGCATATGCGACTGTGCTTTTAGGGTGTATTGACCTGTTTTAAAGTATTCTGGCATCAGAACATGATCATTAGAGGCTGTTCTGAATAAAACCAATGCATTAACACTAAAACATCGTTTTTGAGCTTTTCAGGTCATAAGAACACTAGTTTAAACCACAGCATATGCAACTGTACATTTAGGATGCATTGAGCTGTTTGACAGTATTCTGGTATCAGAACATGACCATTAGAGCCTGTTCTGAATGAAACCAATGCATAAACACTAAAACATTGTTTTTGAGGTTTTCAGGTCATACGAACACTAGTTTAAGCCAAGGCAATTGAAACTGTGCTTTTATGGTGTATTAAGCTGTTTTAAAATTGCCTGGCACCAGAACATGACCATCTTAAGCTGTAATGTTAGAAACCAATGCATAAACACTAAAACATCGTTTTTGAGCTTTTCAGGTCATAAAACACTAGTTTAAACCACGGCATATGCAACTGTACATTTAGGATGCATTGAGCTGTTTGACAGTATTCTGGCATCAGAACATGACCATTGGAGGCTGTTCTGAAGGAAACCAATTCTTAACACAAAAACATAGTTTTTGAGCTTTTCAGAACGTAAGAAAACTAGTTTAAACCATGGCAAATGCAACTGTGCTTTTAGGGTGTATTGACCTGTTTTAAAGTATTCTGGCATCAGAACATGACCATTAGAGGCTGTTCTGAATGAAACCAATGCATAAACACTAAAACATCGTTTTTGAGCTTTTCAGGACATAAGAACACTAGTTTAAACCACGGCATATGCAACTGTACATTTAGGATGCATTGAGCTGTTTGACAGTATTCTGGTATCAGAACATGACCATTAGAGCCTGTTCTGAATGAAACCAATGCATAAACACTAAAACATCGTTTTTGAGCTTTTCAGGTCATAAGAACACAAGTTTACACCCGGCATATGCAACTGTGCTTTTAGGGTGTATTGAGCTTTTTGACAGTATTCTGGCATCAGAATATGACCATTAGAGGCTGTTCAGGTGGAAACCAATGCAAAAAAAACCTAAAACATCGTTTTTGAGCTTTTCAGGCCATAAGAACACTAGTTTAAACCACAGCATATGCAACTGTACATTTAGGATGCATTGAGCTGTTTGACAGTATTCTGGCATCAGAACATGACCATTAGAGCCTGTTCTGAATGAAACCAATGCATAAACACTAAAACATTGTTTTTGAGGTTTTCAGGTCATACGAACACTAGTTTAAGCCAAGTCAATTGAAACTGTGCTTTTATGGTGTATTGAGCTGTTTTAAAATTGCCTGGCACCAGAACATGACCATCTTAAGCTGTAATGTTAGAAACCAATGCATAAACACTAAAACATCGTTTTTGAGCTTTTCAGGTCATAAAACACTAGTTTAAACCACGGCATATGCAACTGTACATTTAGGATGCATTGAGCTGTTTGACAGTATTCTGGCATCAGAACATGACCATTGGAGGCTGTTCTGAAGGAAACCAATTCTTAAAACAAAAACATAGTTTTTGAGCTTTTCAGAACGTAAGAAAACTAGTTTAAACCATGGCAAATGCAACTGTGCTTTTAGGGTGTATTGACCTGTTTTAAAGTATTCTGGCATCAGAACATGACCATTAGAGACTGTTCTGGTGGAAACCAATGCAGAAACACTAAAACATCGTTTTTGAGCTTTTCAGGTAATAAGAACACGAGTTTAAACCACAGCATATGCAACTGTACATTTAGGATGCATTGAGCTGTTTGACAGTATTCTGGTATCAGAACATGACCATTAGAGCCTGTTCTGAATGAAACCAATGCATAAACACTAAAACATTGTTTTTGAGGTTTTCAGGTCATAAGAACACTAGTTTCAACCACGGCATATGCAACTGTGCTTTTAGGGTGTATTGACCTGTTTGACAGTATTCTGGCATCAGAACATGATCATTAGAGGCTGTTCTGAATAAAACCAATGCATAAACACTAAAACATCGTTTTTGAGCTTTTCAGGTCATAAGAACACTAGTTTAAACCACAGCATATGCAACTGTACATTTAGGATGCATTGAGCTGTTTGACAGTATTCTGGTATCAGAACATGACCATTAGAGCCTGTTCTGAATGAAACCAATGCATAAACACTAAAACATCGTTTTTTAACTTTTAAGGTCATAAGAACACAAGTTTACACCCGGCATATGCAACTGTGCTTTTAGGGTGTATTGACCTGTTTGACAGTATTCTGGCATCAGTACATGACCATTAGAGGCTGTTCAGGTGGAAACCAATGCAAAAACACTAAAACATCGTTTTTGAGCTTTTCAGGTCATAAGAACACTAGTTTAAACCACAGCATATGCAACTGTACATTTAGGATGCATTGAGCTGTTTGACAGTATTCTGGTATCAGAACATGACCATTAGAGCCTGTTCTGAATGAAACCAATGCATAAACACTAAAACATTGTTTTTGAGGTTTTCAGGTCATACGAACACTAGTTTAAGCCAAGTCAATTGAAACTGTGCTTTTATGGTGTATTGAGCTGTTTTAAAATTGCCTGGCACCAGAACATGACCATCTTAAGCTGTAATGTTAGAAACCAATGCATAAACACTAAAACATCGTTTTTGAGCTTTTCAGGTCATAAAACACTAGTTTAAACCACGGCATATGCAACTGTACATTTAGGATGCATTGAGCTGTTTGACAGTATTCTGGCATCAGAACATGACCATTGGAGGCTGTTCTGAAGGAAACCAATTCTTAAAACAAAAACATAGTTTTTGAGCTTTTCAGAACGTAAGAAAACTAGTTTAAACCATGGCAAATGCAACTGTGCTTTTAGGGTGTATTGACCTGTTTTAAAGTATTCTGGCATCAGAACATGACCATTAGAGACTGTTCTGGTGGAAACCAATGCAGAAACACTAAAACATCGTTTTTGAGCTTTTCAGGTAATAAGAACACGAGTTTAAACCACAGCATATGCAACTGTACATTTAGGATGCATTGAGCTGTTTGACAGTATTCTGGTATCAGAACATGACCATTAGAGCCTGTTCTGAATGAAACCAATGCATAAACACTAAAACATTGTTTTTGAGGTTTTTAGGTCATACGAACACTAGTTTAAGCCAAGGCAATTGAAACTGTGCTTTTATGGTGTATTGAGCTGTTTTAAAATTGCCTGGCACCAGAACATGACCATCTTAAGCTGTAATGTTAGAAACCAATGCATAAACACTAAAACATCGTTTTTGAGCTTTTCAGGTCATAAAACACTAGTTTAAACCATGGCATATGCAACTGTACATTTAGGATGCATTGAGCTGTTTGACAGTATTCTGGCATCAGAACATGACCATTGGAGGCTGTTCTGAAGGAAACCAATTCTTAACACAAAAACATAGTTTTTGAGCTTTTCAGAACGTAAGAAAACTAGTTTAAACCATGGCAAATGCAACTGTGCTTTTAGGGTGTATTGACCTGTTTTAAAGTATTCTGGCATCAGAACATGATCATTAGAGGCTGTTCTGAATAAAACCAATGCATAAACACTAAAACATCGTTTTTGAGCTTTTCAGGTCATAAGAACACTAGTTTAAACCACAGCATATGCAACTGTACATTTAGGATGCATTGAGCTGTTTGACAGTATTCTGGTATCAGAACATGACCATTAGAGCCTGTTCTGAATGAAACCAATGCATAAACACTAAAACATCGTTTTTGAGCTTTTAAGGTCATAAGAACACAAGTTTACACCCGGCATATGCAACTGTGCTTTTAGGGTGTATTGACCTGTTTGACAGTATTCTGGCATCAGTACATGACCATTAGAGGCTGTTCAGGTGGAAACCAATGCAAAAACACTAAAACATCGTTTTTGAGCTTTTCAGGTCATAAGAACACTAGTTTAAACCACAGCATATGCAACTGTACATTTAGGATGCATTGAGCTGTTTGACAGTATTCTGGTATCAGAACATGACCATTAGAGCCTGTTCTGAATGAAACCAATGCATAAACACTAAAACATTGTTTTTGAGGTTTTCAGGTCATACGAACACTAGTTTAAGCCAAGTCAATTGAAACTGTGCTTTTATGGTGTATTGAGCTGTTTTAAAATTGCCTGGCACCAGAACATGACCATCTTAAGCTGTAATGTTAGAAACCAATGCATAAACACTAAAACATCGTTTTTGAGCTTTTCAGGTCATAAAACACTAGTTTAAACCACGGCATATGCAACTGTACATTTAGGATGCATTGAGCTGTTTGACAGTATTCTGGCATCAGAACATGACCATTGGAGGCTGTTCTGAAGGAAACCAATTCTTAAAACAAAAACATAGTTTTTGAGCTTTTCAGAACGTAAGAAAACTAGTTTAAACCATGGCAAATGCAACTGTGCTTTTAGGGTGTATTGACCTGTTTTAAAGTATTCTGGCATCAGAACATGACCATTAGAGACTGTTCTGGTGGAAACCAATGCAGAAACACTAAAACATCGTTTTTGAGCTTTTCAGGTAATAAGAACACGAGTTTAAACCACAGCATATGCAACTGTACATTTAGGATGCATTGAGCTGTTTGACAGTATTCTGGTATCAGAACATGACCATTAGAGCCTGTTCTGAATGAAACCAATGCATAAACACTAAAACATTGTTTTTGAGGTTTTCAGGTCATAAGAACACTAGTTTCAACCACGGCATATGCAACTGTGCTTTTAGGGTGTATTGACCTGTTTGACAGTATTCTGGCATCAGAACATGATCATTAGAGGCTGTTCTGAATAAAACCAATGCATAAACACTAAAACATCGTTTTTGAGCTTTTCAGGTCATAAGAACACTAGTTTAAACCACAGCATATGCAACTGTACATTTAGGATGCATTGAGCTGTTTGACAGTATTCTGGTATCAGAACATGACCATTAGAGCCTGTTCTGAATGAAACCAATGCATAAACACTAAAACATCGTTTTTTAACTTTTAAGGTCATAAGAACACAAGTTTACACCCGGCATATGCAACTGTGCTTTTAGGGTGTATTGACCTGTTTGACAGTATTCTGGCATCAGTACATGACCATTAGAGGCTGTTCAGGTGGAAACCAATGCAAAAACACTAAAACATCGTTTTTGAGCTTTTCAGGTCATAAGAACACTAGTTTAAACCACAGCATATGCAACTGTACATTTAGGATGCATTGAGCTGTTTGACAGTATTCTGGTATCAGAACATGACCATTAGAGCCTGTTCTGAATGAAACCAATGCATAAACACTAAAACATTGTTTTTGAGGTTTTCAGGTCATACGAACACTAGTTTAAGCCAAGTCAATTGAAACTGTGCTTTTATGGTGTATTGAGCTGTTTTAAAATTGCCTGGCACCAGAACATGACCATCTTAAGCTGTAATGTTAGAAACCAATGCATAAACACTAAAACATCGTTTTTGAGCTTTTCAGGTCATAAAACACTAGTTTAAACCACGGCATATGCAACTGTACATTTAGGATGCATTGAGCTGTTTGACAGTATTCTGGCATCAGAACATGACCATTGGAGGCTGTTCTGAAGGAAACCAATTCTTAAAACAAAAACATAGTTTTTGAGCTTTTCAGAACGTAAGAAAACTAGTTTAAACCATGGCAAATGCAACTGTGCTTTTAGGGTGTATTGACCTGTTTTAAAGTATTCTGGCATCAGAACATGACCATTAGAGACTGTTCTGGTGGAAACCAATGCAGAAACACTAAAACATCGTTTTTGAGCTTTTCAGGTAATAAGAACACGAGTTTAAACCACAGCATATGCAACTGTACATTTAGGATGCATTGAGCTGTTTGACAGTATTCTGGTATCAGAACATGACCATTAGAGCCTGTTCTGAATGAAACCAATGCATAAACACTAAAACATTGTTTTTGAGGTTTTTAGGTCATACGAACACTAGTTTAAGCCAAGGCAATTGAAACTGTGCTTTTATGGTGTATTGAGCTGTTTTAAAATTGCCTGGCACCAGAACATGACCATCTTAAGCTGTAATGTTAGAAACCAATGCATAAACACTAAAACATCGTTTTTGAGCTTTTCAGGTCATAAAACACTAGTTTAAACCATGGCATATGCAACTGTACATTTAGGATGCATTGAGCTGTTTGACAGTATTCTGGCATCAGAACATGACCATTGGAGGCTGTTCTGAAGGAAACCAATTCTTAACACAAAAACATAGTTTTTGAGCTTTTCAGAACGTAAGAAAACTAGTTTAAACCATGGCAAATGCAACTGTGCTTTTAGGGTGTATTGACCTGTTTTAAAGTATTCTGGCATCAGAACATGATCATTAGAGGCTGTTCTGAATAAAACCAATGCATAAACACTAAAACATCGTTTTTGAGCTTTTCAGGTCATAAGAACACTAGTTTAAACCACAGCATATGCAACTGTACATTTAGGATGCATTGAGCTGTTTGACAGTATTCTGGTATCAGAACATGACCATTAGAGCCTGTTCTGAATGAAACCAATGCATAAACACTAAAACATCGTTTTTGAGCTTTTAAGGTCATAAGAACACAAGTTTACACCCCGGCATATGCAACTGTGCTTTTAGGGTGTATTGACCTGTTTGACAGTATTCTGGCATCAGTACATGACCATTAGAGGCTGTTCAGGTGGAAACCAATGCAAAAACACTAAAACATCGTTTTTGAGCTTTTCAGGTCATAAGAACACTAGTTTAAACCACAGCATATGCAACTGTACATTTAGGATGCATTGAGCAGTTTGACAGTATTCTGGTATCAGAACATGACCATTAGAGCCTGTTCTGAATGAAACCAATGCATAAACACTAAAACATTGTTTTTGAGGTTTTCAGGTCATACGAACACTAGTTTAAGCCAAGGCAATTGAAACTGTGCTTTTATGGTGTATTGAGCTGTTTTAAAATTGCCTGGCACCAGAACATGACCATCTTAAGCTGTAATGTTAGAAACCAATGCATAAACACTAAAACATCGTTTTTGAGCTTTTCAGGTCATAAAACACTAGTTTAAACCACGGCATATGCAACTGTACATTTAGGATGCATTGAGCTGTTTGACAGTATTCTGGCATCAGAACATGACCATTGGAGGCTGTTCTGAAGGAAACCAATTCTTAACACAAAAACATAGTTTTTGAGCTTTTCAGAACGTAAGGAAACTAGTTTAAACCATGGCAAATGCAACTGTGCTTTTAGGGTGTATTGACCTGTTTAAAGTATTCTGGCATCAGAACATGATCATTAGAGGCTGTTCTGAATAAAACCAATGCATAAACACTAAAACATCATTTTTGAGCTTTTCAGGTAATAAGAACACTAGTTTAAACCACAGCATATGCAACTGTACATTTAGGATGCATTGAGCTGTTTGACAGTATTCTGGTATCAGAACATGACCATTAGAGCCTGTTCTGAATGAAACCAATGCATAAACACTAAAACATCGTTTTTGAGCTTTTAAGGTCATAAGAACACAAGTTTACACCCCGGCATATGCAACTGTGCTTTTAGGGTGTATTGACCTGTTTGACAGTATTCTGGCATCAGTACATGACCATTAGAGGCTGTTCAGGTGGAAACCAATGCAAAAACACTAAAACATCGTTTTTGAGCTTTTCAGGTCATAAGAACACTAGTTTAAACCACAGCATATGCAACTGTACATTTAGGATGCATTGAGCTGTTTGACAGTATTCTGGTATCAGAACATGACCATTAGAGCCTGTTCTGAATGAAACCAATGCATAAACACTAAAACATTGTTCTTGAGGTTTTTAGGTCATACGAACACTAGTTTAAGCCAAGGCAATTGAAACTGTGCTTTTATGGTGTATTGAGCTGTTTTAAAATTGCCTGGCACCAGAACATGACCATCTTAAGCTGTAATGTTAGAAACCAATGCATAAACACTAAAACATCGTTTTTGAGCTTTTCAGGTCATAAAACACTAGTTTAAACCACGGCATATGCAACTGTACATTTAGGATGCATTGAGCTGTTTGACAGTATCCTGGCATCAGGACATGACCATTGGAGGCTGTTCTGAAGGAAACCAATTCTTAACACAAAAACATAGTTTTTGAGCTTTTCAGAACGTAAGAAAACTAGTTTAAACCATGGCAAATGCAACTGTGCTTTTAGGGTGTATTGACCTGTTTTAAAGTATTCTGGCATCAGAACATGATCATTAGAGGCTGTTCTGAATAAAACCAATGCATAAACACTAAAACATCGTTTTTGAGCTTTTCAGGTCATAAGAACACTAGTTTAAACCACAGCATATGCAACTGTACATTTAGGATGCATTGAGCTGTTTGACAGTGTTCTGGTATCAGAACATGACCATTAGAGCCTGTTCTGAATGAAACCAATGCATAAACACTAAAACATCGTTTTTGAGCTTTTAAGGTCATAAGAACACAAGTTTACACCCCGGCATATGCAACTGTGCTTTTAGGGTGTATTGACCTGTTTGACAGTATTCTGGCATCAGTACATGACCATTAGAGGCTGTTCAGGTGGAAACCAATGCAAAAACACTAAAACATCTTTTTTGAGCTTTTCAGGCCATAAGAAAACTAGTTTAAACCACGCCATATGCAACTATGCTTTTAGGGTGTATTGACCTGTTTGACAGTATTCTGGCATCAGAACATGACCATTAGAGGCTGTTCTGAAGGAAACCAATGCAGAAATACTAAAACATCGTTTTTGAGCTTTTCAGGTCATAAGAACACTAGTTTAAACCACGGCATATGCAACTGTACATTTAGGATGCATTGAGCTGTTTGACAGTATTCTGGCATCAGAACATGACCATTAGAGGCTGTTCTGAAGGACACCAATGCTTAAACACTAAAACATAGTTTTTGAGGTTTTCAGGTCATACGAACACTAGTTTGAACCAAGGAATTTGAAACTGTGCTTTTATGGTGTATTGAGCTGTTTTAAAGTTGCCTGGCATCAGAACATGACCATTAGAGGCTGTTCAGGTAGAAACCAATGCAAAAACACTAAAACTTCTTTTTTGAGCTTTTCAGGCCATGAGAATACTAGTTTAAACCACGCCATATGCAACTTTGCTTTTAGGGTGTATTGACCTGTTTTAAAGTATTCTGGCATCACAACATGAACATTAGACGCTGTTCTGAAGGACACCAATGCAGAAACACTAAAACATTGTATTTGAGCTTTTTTTAGGTCATAAGAACACTAGTTTAAACCAAGACATATGCAACTGTACATTTAGGATGCATTAAGCTGTTTTAAAGTAGCCTGGCATGAGAACATGACCATTACAAACTGTATAGTTAAAAACCAATGCATAAACACTAAAGCATTGTTTTTGAGCTTTTCAGGTCATAAGAACACTAGTTTACACCACGGCATATGCAACTGTGCTTTTAGGGTATATTGACCTGTTTGACAGTATTCTGGCATCAGAACATGACCATTGGAGGCTGTTCTGAAGGAAACCAATTCTTAACACTAAAACATAGTTTTTGAGCTTTTCAGAACGTAAGAAAACTAGTTTAAACAATGGCAAATGCAACTGTGCTTTTAGGGTGTATTGACCTGTTTTAAAGTCTTCTGGCATCAGAACATGATCATTAGAGGCTGTTCTGAATAAAACCAATGCATAAACACTAAAACATCGTTTTTGAGCTTTTCAGGTCATAAGAACACTAGTTTAAACCACAGCATATGCAACTGTACATTTAGGATGTATTGAGCTGTTTGACAGTATTCTGGTATCAGAACATGACCATTAGAGCCTGTTCTGAATGAAACTAATGCATAAACACTAAAACATCGTTTTTGAGCTTTTCAGGTCATAAGAACACTAGTTTACACCACGGCATATGCAACTGTGCTTTTAGGGTGTATTGACCTGTTTGACAGTATTCTGGCATCAGAACATGACCATTAGAGGCTGTTCAGGTGGAAACCAATGCAAAAACACTAAAACATCTTTTTTGAGCTTTTCGGGCCATAAGAAAACTAGTTTAAACCACGCCATATGCAACTATGCTTTTAGGGTGTATTGACCTGTTTAAGAATGCCTTTATTAGTCCCACAGCGGGGAAATTCCCATCAGCAGCCAGGTTACCCGGCGCTAGTCCGACAGTGGAAGCAAATTGCAGTACAAACAGTAATAAAACGCACACACATACAGTATCACACAGTACAAGTGGAAACCTTGCTGGAATTTTTTCTTGGGTTCATCAGGACAGATAGATAAGGTCGGAGAGCAGACAGTGACACTGTAAGGAGGGGAGGGGGGGGGGGTGTATCTGAATCAGTGTAGTGAAGTGTTGTTTATAGAAGTATGACCGAGGCCGACCAAGATCTTTACAGGTCAGTCCAACAGTTGTCCTTGAAGGGAGTCACAATAAGGGGAAGAGGATAGATAGAGGCACAGCTGGTGAGCTAGACTGGACCCGGGAAGGGAGGGGTGAGGGAGAAGGGACAGAGTAATACACAGCCAAATTTAATACATTTTAACAATCCATGACTAATTTGTCTAGATCAATACTCCAATCGGTCAGAACTCAGGGCTTCTTCGCCTCTTGTGGGACCATGGGTCACCCGTGACATCTCCTCAAGCCTGTCAGACAAGGCTGTCACCATATTCACCAAGTGTTCAGTCTGTCTGCAGATGTTATCCCTCAGTCTCTTGTCTTCCTCCGTACGGGCTGAGATCTTATTAGTCAGTCCTGTAATCCGGGCATCCGAACGGGCTGAGATGTTACAGATCAGTCCTTCAATCCGGGCAATCCTCTGGTGTAATTCCGTCAGCCGAGTAACCATGGCCCCCGTCGGTGTTTGCAGCTCCACAGCCGGTGGACACGCCAATGAGCCGGCCACAGATTTTCCAATCTTTCCAATCTTCCGATAAAGCAGGGCACCACCAAAGCCAATCATGAGTAGCCCTGTTATCAAAGTCCAAAATATGAATAGATCCTCTGCATCCTCGATGGACAGAGGCTCCAGACACAGGGGGCACCAGGAATCCCACGCGTCCCGCACGTAGCCGGAGGCAAAAGTCCCCAAGGGGCAGAGTGGTTCTCCCGGAGATTCTTTCCTTTGTGAAAACATTTTGTCCAATGCGCTGAGTGACCAGTTGATTAGCTCCATGTTCAAAAATGTTATTCCAGAATAGCAGATCAGGGTGCTCAGAAAAAGACAAGACAAGGACACTGCAAGCAAAAGCAGAGTGGGAGCAGAGAGAAAACACGTCTGCACTCCTCGAGAGGCGGAAGTAGAAGAGAAGTTTGACAGTATTCTGGCATCAGAACATGACCATTAGAGGCTGTTCTGAAGGAAACCAATGCAGAAATACTAAAACATTGTTTTTGAGCTTTTCAGGTCATAAGAACACTAGTTTAAACCACGGCATATGCAACTGTACATTTAGGATGCATTGAGCTGTTTGACAGTATTCTGGCATCAGAACATGACCATTGGAGGTTGTTCTGAAGGAAACCAATTCTTAACACTAAAACATAGTTTTTGAGCTTTTCAGGCCGTAAGAAAACTAGTTTAAACCACGGCAATTGCAACTGTGCTTTTAGGGTGTATTGACCTGTTTTAAAGTATTCTGGCATCAGAACATGATCATTAGAGGCTGTTCTGAATAAAACCAATGCATAAACACTAAAACATCGTTTTTGAGCTTTTCAGGTCATAAGAACACTAGTTTAAACCACGGCATATGCAACTGTACATTTAGGATGCATTGAGCTGTTTGACAGTATTCTGGCATCAGAACATGACCATTGGAGGCTGTTTTGAAGGAAACCAATTCTTAACACTAAAACATAGTTTTTGAGCTTTTCAGGCCATAAGAACACTAGTTTAAACCACGGCATATGCAACTGTACATTTAGGATGCATTGAGCTGTTTGACAGTATTCTGGTATCAGAACATGACCATTAGAGGCTGTTCTGAATGAAACTAGTGCATAAACACTAAAACATAGTTGTTAGGGAAATTGTTAGTTCCCTTTGTAAATCCTAAATAAAGCAGACACAATCAGTTGAGACCTTCTTCAGGATTTTACTTGCAAGGAGTGAGCAGTTTACAGCAAAGGCAACTTCCTCTCACTGAAGAGAAGACAGGGATTCAGCTCATAATAAGGATTGCATTCTGGGAGGTGCATCGTCACACAGAACGTGGGAAATATTTCCTGCACAAAGCAAGCATTGGGCAAATCAGATAAGGATACTACACACCTGTACTCCCTATTTCTTGCAGAGCAGAAGGGAGAAAACTTCAAGGCAGCTAACAAGGCTTGAGCAGATCAGCAAAATAAATTCCAACAATGTTTCAATGATTAAATGCAGTATTTCTCCAACATTTCCCTCCTGTTTAACATTGAAACATTCATTAAACAATCATGTATACATTTGAACAGCACAACGTCTTTTGATTTTGAGTGCAGTCATCATAAAACGTGGAATAAATGTTAGAACATCGGAGGTAGGGTCAAAAGCACAGAAGCACATATTTACAGCTTAGGGTCCATTTCCTTCGACATCGTGGAGGTTCTCTTCACAGTTATCAAGCTTTAAAGGTGTGTATAGTGTATTTGTCCAGAGTGCATGACTGCGCACACCCCGAGAAGGCCTTGATTCACCAGCCTGATGATCATGGCCCTCAAACAGGGAATTACGCATAACACAATCAGTAACAGAACCAGGAGAAACATGAGAACCGGTCCAAAGATCTTCAGAATGTCAGTCCTTGTGCCAGACCTAAACCAATCAGAACAGGATTTGTCCTTCATTACGTCAGCCGCCAGCACATTGGATATGTGCTGTAGGTCACGGAGTGCCTGTTGAGTCATTCAGTAATTTATGGTTTCAGCTCTTAGCATGTTTGTTCCTACCCCCAACCTTGGAAATAGGGATAGTGCCACTTTCTGGCCTGTAGTCCAGAGCTTTTTGTCCATGGGAACGTCTGATCCCCAGATCCGATCACTTTCCTTCAGGTCGATCTCTCGCATAGTCGTCCCTTGGAAGTCGTCTGCTGTGGTGTCATCACGTAGGAGCCATCTGAAACATAAACAGGGGCACAGCGTCCTACCCAATTGGGTGGAAGATGCACATAGATTGTGTGCCTACAAACATAGTTGATATCAGACTGTGGGAGGGTCCCTATGAAATCAGTACCATCATAATAAGTGACACACTGAACCAGTAAAGTTAAGAGTGCTCTGTCTTCATTTAACAATAACACAGATTAGTGTGATACTGGTCAGAAGGTCTCTCCTCATCCTCGATGAGGTTTGGGAGTGGCCTAGCATCAATCAACAGTACAAGGGCAGTTAGTACAACTCCTGTGGCTGGACAGTGTCCCCTCATAGTATCTCTTTATGAGAATGTCCCCTAAGTGAGAGAAGGTACCGCTGGTTTCTTCACTGCCGTTGAGACGACCAGTGCTCTAAATGCTGCTGACCCCCTTTGTAGGCAGACTTTTCCCCTCCCTCGGTTGGGTTTTTTCTCACGGACAATACTACTCGGTTGCCTGTACCTGTTGTCTTTTACAGTGTGTGTTGTGTATCCACCGGGAGATGCCTTCGACTTTGCAGGCTGTAGGTGTTGTCAGCGTCACTCTATACGGGCCTTCCCACCGGGGTGAGGTCCAGTTCTTGCGCTTTATGACTCTGGTGAACACCCAGTCACCAACCTGCAGTGGTCCCTCCTGTGGGCAAGGCACATCTTGAAAAGCATTTTCAGAAAACATTTCTTGTGATGTTTTAACACCTTTGACATATGGAAGGCATTGGAAGGGTTGTTCGAATCACCTTCAAGGTTTTCACCCCTAGTGTTCTTTAATTAGCTTCACTACGAGGATTGAGATCAACGATCAGTCACAGTGTTCACAGAGATCATCAACTGTGCCAGGCTTCTACAGGAACTAGTTTCCTGCGGACACAGCTGTCTGAGCAAACCAACCTCTCAATTTTGATCTCAATCAGACACACAACACAAAAGGTCTCTGAGACTTCCTCTAAGAAGTTAAAATTCACTTAGAGACCAACAAACAATAACACTTATTTATATAGTCTGATTTACTTCAACTGATCACAGAGTTTACGTTAACACCGTTAGGTTTCCACTTTGCCGCTGCTTCAATCAGACAAACTATCATTAATCTATTTTACGAGGACCCCGTCTTCTTTTACCTCGTGACCTTGTCACGGAACTTTTCTGAAGACCCAGTCTTCTTTTACCTCGTGAGCCACTCACGGAATTCTTATGAGGACCCGGTCCTCTTTTACCTCGTGACCTCATCACGGATCTTTCTGAAGACCCAGTCTTCTTTTACCTCGTGAGCCACTCACGGAATTTAAGATACCTTAGGATTTACTCTTTTCATACTCGCCTGATCTGTGTCCTGGCCCTGGTTCAGGATCCCGTCACCTCGCCTCGTCGGACCACCAGCCGACTTCTGACCTGGGCAGGAATTCACCTCCCAGGATTTTCTGCAAGTTCCAAACCTGGCTGTGCACAGACTTCAGTCGCCGACTCGATGTCCCGGCAAAGAGAGGATCTTGGGATCCCGGACGAGCCCCCAAATATGTTAGGGAAATTGTTAGTTCCCTTTGTAAATCTTAAATAAAGCAGACACAATCAGTTAAGACCTTCTTCAGGATTTTACTTGCAAGGAGTGAGCAGTTTACAGCAAAGGCAACTTCCTCTCACTGAAGAGAAGACAGGGATTCAGCTCATAATAAGTATTGCATTCTGGGAGGTGCATCGTCACACAGAACGTGGGAAATATTTCCTGCACAAAGCAAGCATTGGGCAAATCAGATAAGGATACTACACACCTGTACTCCCTATTTCTTGCAGAGCAGAAGGGAGAAAACTTCAAGGCTATAGCACAGCTAACAAGGCTTGAGCAGATCAGCAAAATAAATTCCAACAATGTTTCAATGATTAAATGCAGTATTTCTCCAACAATAGTTTTTGAGCTTTTCAGGCCGTAAGAAAACTAGTTTAAACCATGGCATATGCAACTGTGCTTTTAGGGTGTATTGACCTGTTTTAAAGTATTCTGGCATCAGAACATGATCATTAGAGGCTGTTCTGAATGAAACCAATGCATAAACACTAAAACATCGTTTTTAAGCTTTTCAGGTCATAGGAACACTAGTTTAAACCACGGCATTGGAAACTGTACATTTAGGATGCATTGAGCTGTTTGACAGTATTCTGGCATCAGGACATGACCATTGGAGGCTGTTCTGAAGGAAACCAATGCTTAAACACTAAAACATAGTTTTTGAGGTTTTCAGGTCATACGAACACTAGTTTAAACCAAGGCAATTGAAACTGTGCTTTTATGGTGTATTGAGCTGTTTTAAAGTTGCCTGGCATCACAACATGACGATCTTAAGCTGTAATGTTAGAAATCAACGCATAAAATCTAAAACATCGTTTTTGAGCTCTTCAGGTCATAAGAAAACTAGTTTAAACCACGGCATATGCAACTGTACATTTAGGATGCATTGAGCTGTTTTAAAGTAGCCTGGCATGAGAACATGACTATTACAAACTGTATAGTTAAAAACCAATGCACAAACACTAAAACATCGTGTTTGAGCTTTTCAGGCCATAGGAAAGTTATTTTAAACCACGGCTTATGCAACTATGCTTTTAGGGTGTATTGACCTGTTTTAAAGTATTCTGGCATCAGAACATGACCATTAGAGGCTGTTCTGGTGGAAACCAATGCAGAAACACTAAAACATTGTTTTTGAGCTTTTCAGGTCATAAGAACACTAGTTTAAACCACGGCATAGGCAACTGTACATTTAGGATGCATTGAGCTGTTTGACAGTACTCTTGCATCAGAACATGACCATTTGAGGCTGTTCTGAAGGAAACCAATGCAGAAACACTAAAACATCGTTTTTGAGCTTTTCAGGCCATAAGAAAACTAGTTTAAACCACGGCATATGCAACTGTGCTTTTAGGGTGTATTGACCTGTTTTAAAGTATTCTGGCATCAGAACATGACCATTAGAGGCTGTTGTGAATGAAACCAATGCTTAAACACTAAAACATAGTTTTTGAGGTTTTCAGGTCATACGAACACTAGTTTAAACCAAGGCATTTGAAACTGTGCATTTATTGTGTATTGAGCTGTTTTAAAGTTGCCTGTCATCAGAACATGACCATCTTAAGCTGTAATGTTAGAAACCAATGCATAAACACTAAAACATCGTTTTTGAGCTTTTCAGGTCATAAGAACTCTAGTTTAAACCAAGACATATGCAACTGTACATTTAGGATGCATTGAGCTGTTTGACAGTATTCTGGCATCAGAACATGACTATTACAAACTGTATAGTTAAAAACCATTGTACAAACACTAAAACATAGTTTTTGAGCTTTTCAGGCCATAAGAAAACTAGTTTAAACCACGGCATATGCAACTGTGCTTTTAGGGTGTATTGACCTGTTTGACAGTATTCTGGCATCAGAACATGACCATTAGAGGTTGTTCTGAAGGAAACCAATGCAGAAACACTAAAACACCATTTTTGAGCTTTTCAGGTCATAAGAACACTAGTTTAAACCAAGGCATTGGAAACTGTACATTTAGGATGCATTGAGCTGTTTGACAGTATTCTGGCATCAGGACATGACCATTGGAGGCTGTTCTGAAGGAAACCAATGCTTAAACACTAAAACATAGTTTTTGAGGTTTTCAGGTCATACGAACACTAGTTTAAACCAAGGCAATTGAAACTGTGCTTTTATGGTGTATTGAGCTGTTTTAAAGTTGCCTGGCATCACAACATGACGATCTTAAGCTGTAATGTTAGAAATCAACGCATAAACACTAAAACATCGTTTTTGAGCTCTTCAGGTCATAAGAAAACTAGTTTAAACCACGGCATATGCAACTGTACATTTAGGATGCATTGAGCTGTTTTAAAGTAGCCTGGCATGAGAACATGACTATTACAAACTGTATAGTTAAAAACCAATGCACAAACACTAAAACATCGTGTTTGAGCTTTTCAGGCCATAGGAAAGTTATTTTAAACCACGGCTTATGCAACTATGCTTTTAGGGTGTATTGACCTGTTTTAAAGTATTCTGGCATCAGAACATGACCATTAGAGGCTGTTCTGGTGGAAACCAATGCAGAAACACTAAAACATTGTTTTTGAGCTTTCCAGGTCATAAGAACACTAGTTTAAACCACGGCATAGGCAACTGTACATTTAGGATGCATTGAGCTGTTTGACAGTACTCTTGCATCAGAACATGACCATTTGAGGCTGTTCTGAAGGAAACCAATGCAGAAACACTAAAACATCGTTTTTGAGCTTTTCAGGCCATAAGAAAACTAGTTTAAACCACGGCCTATGCAACTGTACATTTAGAATGCATTGAGCTATTTGACAGTATTCTGGAATCAAACATGACCATTGGAGGTTGTTCTGAAGGAATACGAACTCTAGTTTAAACCAAGGCATTTGAAACTGTGCTTTTATGGTGTATTGAGCTGTTTTAAAGTTTCCTGGCATCACAACATGACCATCTTAAGCTTTAATGTTAGAAACCAATGCAGAAACAGTAAAACATCGTTTTTTAACTTTTCAGGTCATAAGAACACTAGTTTAAACCACGGTATATGCAACTGTACATTTAGGATCTATTGAGCTGTTTTAAAGTAGCCTGGCATGAGAACATGACTATTACAAACTGTACAGTTAAAAACCAATGCGCAAACACTAAAACATTGTTTTGGAGTCTTTCAGGTCATAAGAACACTAGTTTAAACCACGGCATATGCAACTGTACATTTAGGATGCATTAGGCTGTTTGACAGTACTTTGGCATCAGAACATGACCATTGGAGCCTGTTCTGAAAATGATGGGAGGGCAGAAGGACGAAAAGGCCCAGAAGATCTGCTCCTGCTTGCTGTCTGACAACGTGATGGCGTACATGCAGTGCGCTTTGTTTGGCGCAATCTCCAACATGCTGCCCTGTCACGCAAACAGCGACTTCACAGAGGCCGTGATGGCTACCATCGGGAGTGACATGACCAAGTTCTCTGACGTCGTTCGGCACCAGAGCGCGAACCTGATGTTGCAGCTGAGTAAGATGACGGACAGCTGCCTGTACATCTCGGGGGTAGGTTTTGCTGGACAGGATGAAGGTAACTCTCTCTACTTTGGAAAGGTTTTTACCGGAACCGAAGACAAGAGACCCCCTCAGCATCAGACGACGAGGTTAGGGGTTTTTACTTCGGTGACGCTGGGACTCTCCCAGAACACCATGATGAGCTCCCTCTTGGCCATTGCCATGAAACAAAAGCACGATCAAACTGGCAGTAGCGTGCAGAGCACGCTGTCTAAAGTGTGCAAGTCTGTAATGGTTACTAAGGTGGCGATGGACATGTCATTCTACGCTCGCTATCATCACAGGTTTAACGCTGGCGAATTCACAGAAGTCGCTCAGGTGAAAGCGCTGAGTGACCCCCGCTACAATAACGTGATCCACGAGGAGACTCTGACCAGTAACAGCAAGTATCAGCTCACCGTGTCCCTCGGCGCGCTGCCCATGTGCCCGCTCACCCTGGCCATGAGCATGAGACAGGCGGTCATGATGACCATGGGATTTTTGTGCGCAGAACTGGCTCGTGTCATCTACGCGCCAAAAGTGAATGACTCCAATCTGTGCAAGCAGCTGGTCTCATGGCGGCTACATTCAAACACGGAAAAGATGAGGAAAGCACCAACGCATTTGAAGCGTCTTATGGCAACTTCCTAAAGCTGACAGGCTCGGCTTTCAGCCCCCCATGTAGAAACGGCATCAACTTTCACGAACTTGATGATATGGAGTGGTTGCAAGGGGACGACAGCAGTCTTCCAGATTACATACACAGGTCACTGAATATGATCGGCGACACTAAGAAGGAGGTACGTAGAATAATGCAAGAGAAGAACGTTTCCTACAACAGGGTTTTGTTCATGAGTGAGAATGGCGTAATGAAATTCGCCTCTGTGTTTGCCAATGAAGAATACATGATCCATGCACCCATGATGGCGGCTTCGAGCATGAGAATATTCTCAAACAACAGCAACAGCTACGGCTCTGTGAAACTGTGCAAGCAGGGTAGCTTCAACCCCGTGAAGGTTTTCAGCAACAGGTGCGTTGACACAAAGCTGTACAGTTCCCAGGGGTTCAGAAACTTCGGCTGTCTCTCCGAGAAGACCACCATCGATGACATGGTGGACAGGATAAAGAGAGAGGTTTCCTGTGTGATGCCCAGGATTGATGTGGCTCGTATCAAAATGATGACTCCTCAGTTCAATGAAAAGGATTTTGGACTGCTGGTGTCTGCCGTCAAAAACAACGACATTGAGGTGACTGGACTAGAGGAATCTTGTTTTTCTCACTGGTCTTCTACGGCTACGCCTCATTCAATTGCTGTTAAACGAGCTGGAGAGGAAATAGAAGATGGCCCAGAGAAGAAAAAGGCCAAGGGTGAGGGAGAACTGTTCATTTATGACACTGACACAGAGGATTTTGACTGAGTCAGATGGCTGTTGTGCCGGTGCTGCAGAGTGCATAGATTCTCTTGTGTGTTGAGCAGTAGGGATTAACTAAAAACACAACTAAATAATGTTACTTCTGTGCAGCTTGTTTTTTTTCACATACATACTAAAGAAACCAATTTGGTTTCGTTTTTTTTTGTTTCTACCCATTTGTTTTTTCTTTCAGTTTGGATATAAAATAAACATGTGAATGATGAAGAACGCTAGTGGAGGACTCTTTATTACATGTATAAATTCAATACACACACACACAAACACACAGAAGTTAACCTAGAATTTATTTTTGTCGCCTGTGACAACTTCCATCCACAGCTGGGACCGGCAGGAAATAGTCCAGCTACCTGCCGTTGGACTATTTAACTATAACCACTATACTAGGTTGGAAAAATACATTTAAATCAATCCAACCAAATATATAAAATAATGACGTGAATGATGAAGAATGCTATTGAAGTAATTACATTGTAATACAAAAAAAATTAATAAAAATAAAAAATAAATAATTTTTGTTACATTTGTTACCTGCATAAATATGTATGTAACATAATCGGTTTATAAATGCATTAAGAAACTGAATTTGTTTTGTACAATTTAGGCTTGGAGGACTGTTTACATGTCAGGTTCCATTCACAGTGATAAAAGCTAAATATTAAAAACACAGATAAAAGCTGTGAAAAACAGGCAGAAGAAAAAAGGGAAGCTCTGTCCACAACATTACATTCTAAGAGAAATCAGAAATGTAAACCTTTGCGGATGGACTATTTAACTATAACCACTATACTAGGTTGGAGAAATACATTTAAATCAATCCAACCATTTCCATAGCTGGGTCCGGTAGGAAATAATACCTTAGGTTGGTTCATTTGAGAAATATGAAAAAGAATCCAACCATATACAGCGGAGGGGGGGGGGGGGGGGGGGGTGGGGGTAGTCAAGCCGCCTCATCCAAAGTTGGATGAATTAATTTACTGGGCTTGTGAAAAAAAGGCAGAACAAAAAAGTGAAGCTCTGTCCACAATGAAGAGAATTGTGGAATGTTATATTATTGTTTCATTATTTTGTTCATTTTTATCTTAAAAACACTGCCCAAGTAAGAAGGACTTTTATTTTGCCTTGATTATAAGTCACTGGGTGAATTTGAGCCCGAACAGAAACAGGGTCCTGTGTTGTTTATAAACATCACACAATAAATAAGAACATTCTGAAAAATGTTAAAAAAACATTACATTCTAAGAGAAATCAGAAATGTAAACCTTTGCGGATGGACTATTTAACTATAACCACTATACTAGGTTGGAGAAATACATTTAAATCAATCCAACCATCCCCATAGCTGGGTCCGGTAGGAAATAGTACCTAGGTTGGTTCATTTGAGAAATATATGTTTCTCAATGTCCAATCTTGACAGAAAAACACAATACACTAGTTGGGTATGACATTATTTATTAGTATTGGCTGCTTAAAATATTAATATTACAGCTGTTCTTCGTTAGTTTAGCGTTTGAATGTTACTCATTCACAAAAGCAGAGTAAAAGCTTAAAGTAAGAAGCGTTGTCGTTTGTTGGGTGTCTAATTTGTGTTGGTGTGTTATCAAATTGATGAAGATTGTGTCTTCTTTAGCTATTGTTGTGTCTATTTGGTTGTGCTGCTTTTAGCCGCACTGTGTGCCGCTCTCAGGGCCAGACATCATTACCTACATTTACACCCACATTAACGGGTCTAACAGTGATTCAGAAGCGTTTCACGTGCCGAATCAGCAATCACAGAACACCAGCAGCATCAGACTCGTGGACTGAGCCGGCCTGGGACGATTCCATCCTGTAGCAACGGACATCGTGTCTTTGACCACTGTGAATATCTGTTACAAGGAACAAAGCAGAACCAGTCCGGCCCCAGTGACAGCATGTGAAATGATCAGATAAGAGCTGCGGGTGAGATTGGAGTGTGAAGCTGTGTGAGAGGCTGGGGGGGGGGGACCCTGTGAGCGGCGGTCTCCCCTGCTGCTGCCGCCTATAAGACCGCAGGCACCCAGAGCTCAGGCCACAGAGCCATGAAGGTAAGAGCTGCTCTCACGCCGCCGCCTGGGACCTTCAACCGAGAGGGTCCGGTCCTTTGTGTGTCCTCTGCTGTACGCGTGTTTCCCTGTCAGATTCTAATACAAAGAAAGTTATCTAATTATCTGGACATGGTAAAAAGTATGGAGACATTTCTGACAACACGGCTTTAAACCGTCCTTTTTTAATGTGACTGAAATTCCTGTACATTAGATGCTGAAAACTCTCAATGGCCCTAATGAGTTGCTGAGGCCCCGAGTGAGATGTCTGAACTGCTCTTTCAACAAAAGCCTCTAAAATCACTCCATTATTAGCACATAACAACATAATCTGAACATTGATCTTTCTATCATATAACCTGACTTTGAGTTCTCTGCTCCTCTTCAGGCGTTGTGTGCTCGCGTGTGCGTGTTCTACTACACCGTACTTCTAGCCAGCTGGCCGCTCTCCGCGGACGCAGCCAGGCTCCGCTGTGGCTCGGATCTTCTCAGCGACCTCATATTCGTGTGTGGGGACCGTGGCATCTATTTGGGTTAGTCTCACGTTCTACTCCTTCATTTGCATAACAATCACGTAGCTGTTAATAACACTTTTAAATCCACAGCTAAATGCTGATTCATCACATTCTTAAAAGGAATATTCAAACAAACGACTGCATTGCTAGTGTTTTCCCGGTTACTGTACCCTGCCAGTTTAGAGTCACACAACAGATACGGTCATGGTCATCAGGTCCATGCAGAAAGGCCGCAGCTATTCTGAACAAGTTATCAACAACAAAACATCATGTATTTACATGAACAGTAGCCTCAACACATCCGTGTTGCAGTGGGATGATGGGGACAAGCCCAGCTTTTATTAGCAACCTCTTTCTATACACTTTTATAGAGTAGAAGTGGGGCTGAGCCAAGCGGACCGTTCACTGTGACCCTCTTGAGAAAACTGTATTATTATTATTATTATTATTATTATTAGTCTCTAATTTCTCTATCCTAATCTCCCAGATAATTAAATACACTGAACCCTTTTACCTGTTTAACTTTTCCCCGTTGTGGCCAAGGCCATTTTCTCCATCTGCTATCAGCGCAGTGCCCATCCACCACCCGCGTGCTCACCAGGACACCGTGCCTCAGCCCGCGATAGCTTCACTGTTTAAAGTCTCGTTATCGTGCTGCGGCTCAAATGAGAGCTAAATCTTGATTTTGATGTATCTGGGACTTCACTGAAGCAGATGTGTGCAGATGTTGTCACTTTAGTATTGTACAGTTTTAGCAGTGTTAGTATTTTTTTTATACATGCTCTGCTCTCGCTGTGGAAAAATACATTTAAATCAATCCAACCAAATATATAAAATAATGACGTGAATGATGAAGAATGCTATTGAAGTAATTACATTGTAATACAAAAAAAATAATAAAAATAAAAATTAAATAATTTAAAGATTTTTGTTACATTTGTCACCTGCATAAATATGTATGTACTATAATCAGTTTATAAATTCATTAAGAAACTGAATTTGTTTTGTACAATTTAGGCTTGGAGGACTGTTTACATGTCAGGTTCCATTCACAGTGATAAAAGCTAAATATTAAAAACACAGATAAAAGCTGTGAAAAACAGGCAGAACAAAAAAGTGAAGCTCTTTCCACAATGTAGAGAATTGTGGAATGTTATATTATTGTTTCATTATTTTGTTCATTTTTATCTTAAAAACACTGCACAAGTAAGAAGGACTTTTATTTTGCCTTGATTATAAGTCACTGGGTGAATTTGAGCCCGAACAGAAACAGGGTCCTGTGTTGTTTATAAACATCACACAATAAATAAGAACATTCTGAAAAATGTTAACAAACGTTACATTCTAAGAGAAATCAGAAATGTAAACCTTTGCGGATGGACTATTTAACTATAACCACTATACTAGGTTGGAGAAATACATTTAAATCAATCCAACCATCCCCATAGCTGGGTCCGGTAGGAAATAGTACCTTAGGTTGGTTCATTTGAGAAATATAAAAAAGAATCCAACCATATACAGCTGAGGGGAGGGGATAGTCAAACCCCCTCATCCAAAGTTGGATTAATTAAAATTCAGTGTGAACATGAATTTATTTTTTCGTAAAATTTGGCCTTGAAGAACCTTTATAACAGCTATAAGTTCCATCTGAACCTTTTCGCTAAGATCGTCTCAAGCGTGCAATCGTGACTGACAATTTATAGGCAAACGAGGTAGCAGCAATGGAGAACTCCACCACGGCGCTGGACTATGATACACGACGACTTCACCGGGCTTGTGAAAAACAGGCAGAACAAAAATGAACCTCTGTCCACAATGAACAGAGTTGTGGAAGAATTATATATGTATAATTATCGTATACATAATGTACTATATACATAGTACACTGTATGGCATAGTTACAGCATGTCTGGTTGCGAGTTGCATTACAACGGGGGCTTCTGTTTATTAAATTCTAATGACCGATACATGAGGAGTCACTCATGGGACTGGAACAAATAACACCAAAGACTTGCTGACGTGTTACTCTTTTGCTGATTTGTAGCTCTTCTGTATTGTTAATCCTCAGCCTCTCCCAGCTCGCCCCCGCGTCCGGCTCAGTTTTGTGTCTCTAACTGTGCTCATGATGTGTTTCATTGTAGACCATGATCTTTGGCTTCTGTTTATTATATTCAAATGACCGATGCATGAGAAACTATGCTCCACTGTCTTTTATAACCTTCATTAGTTATACTTAGGCAAAATTAAAAGCAAAGGGGCTAGCTGCTGTTGGACCAGTCTGGTAAATTCTGATTTTGAATTTAAAATAAAGTAGAACAAAAATACATTTGTTTTGAGTGTCTTTTGTGTTTGATGATTTATTTAGAAATTAGTGATAAAATGTTGCCTTTACCATCTGTAATGTCTGTAATGTTTACTTTGGTTATACAGGAATTACAATTTGTCTATTCATCTTCTGTTGTAGACGTTGTGTAGGTTTGTAGCTATTATTTATTTGAATATATATTTAATTTATAACCAAAGACCAAGTTAGTCTCAATGTACAAAAATGCTGTTTCTAGCAAAAAGGACACAGGAGCCAGCTTGGCCTCAGACAACAAACTTTACATTACATTACAAGTTTTGGTACATATTAGTAGCTGTCAAGCAATTTCAATTTAAGTGACTACACACACACACACACACACACACACACACACACACACACACACACACACACACAAACACACAGACACCTGTAATATTTCAAGTGGGGTGTGAGGTGTATCAACACAGCGCTTTTTGGCTTTCGGCATATCTGAGTCGCTTCTCAGACTCTTTGAACTTTGCTTGAATGTGACCAATGTGCAGTTCCAGAGAACCCTCGTTTCTGGTCATGTTCCTCACTCTTGAAACGAGCATAGCCCTCTCGTACAGGACAGTCTTCACTGAGATTTCTCCTACGCCGACCAAGGCCTCCAGGACCGTGAGGTCACTGCGAATCTCAAAGTACAGCTCGCTTGCACAAGAATCCCAACTCCATTTCCCTGAATTTGAGTCCAGGTGGCGGCGGACGCACTCTATCGCCGCATCGATGACCCCTTTGCGTTGGTCAAAATTTTTAGGGGCTGACGAGAGGCTAAAATCTATCGTCTTTAGTGCATCGGCGCAGGCATCTCCAACGGCCCTGGGTGTGACAGAGTGCACCTTGTCTAGCATACGCGCCACGTAGGCTTTCGCCTCAGACCAAGGCTCCCCGTGGCTCACGCCCGGCCTGTTCTGAGTCAAGTTTATAAAATCCATCAAAGTGATGGAGTCGCTCTCCACCTTGGAACACATTTCTCGCCACACATCCATGTAACGAACGTACAGGTCAATGTAGCGCTGAAGGATCATCCTGAGCGCCTCGCCGTCAGTGTAGCACGTGTTCAGGGCTTCCTGGATCGATGCAGCAGCTGGGCAGCGCTTTCCCCATCCCCGATGAGGTTCCTCCTCCTGGTCTTGGACTGTCTCTTGCGCCTGTCTCTTTGCAGCCAGACGAACCATCTCCCGAACTAGGTTGTTTCGTCCCATTGCAGCCTGAACCATGTAGAAAACATGATCATCGCTCGCGTGGACCCGGAGCTCGGGGTACCTCTCCAGGACCTTCTTGAAGCCGATCATGAGTTCTGAAACGGTCTTGGTGTAGCTGGTCAGGACCCGTCTGTAGTTCTCAGCCGCGGATTTGCAATGCGCCTTGTAGGCCTCGCAGCGCATACACCTGATCGATGTATCAGAACCAGGCGTGAATTTACGGTCCGCGCACTTACTGTCTAAGGCTGTCCTTTTCCATCCATCCAGCGGGGCCTGAATTGTGACTCTCTGCCATGCAAGGTGGTCAGGTTTGGCTCCAGGAGCATCATCATCATCATCATCATCATCATCATCATCATCATCATCATCATCATCATCATAGTCTGATCCAAAGTGGCCTATTGACATGCTCTCCTCCGTGTCGCTGTTCTCAAAACGTACCATGTTACAATCAGGAGGGTTTGCTGGCGTGGAAACCTCTGTCGACCTCATACTGACATCATCGCATTCTTCGTAACCCACAGAGTGCGCTGGGCCTTCAGAAACCCCTGTGGACCCCTGTTTCACGGCGGACGTGGTTTCAACAGCGCTGTTGTTCTTATCATATTTGGTAAAGATCTCTTTCACCACCCTGCTCAAGGCGTCTCCCAAGGGAAGAGAGATAATATCATGGAACGCATCTCCCCTCTTCCAGAGCGAGAGGGGTGTACTTGGGGTCGCCATAGCGACGGCGAGAATAAACCAGAGTCGATCTTGTTGGTCCCTACTTGGTCCAAGGTAGCCGGACCTCTATTTCGCACTTGTGATAAGTACATCTTTTATGTCTACACTTGTCTCAGGATGGGAAAGTCGCAGCTGACGAGCGAGGAACTCTGCTACCTGTTTGGTGGCCGCTGCAATGTTTTTGCTCGCCTAGATCCAGAATGGGCACGGAGGTTCACAATTAGATGCCGCCTCTCATACCAGGCAAAATTAAAAAGGTGTCTCCTGCCACCCTGTAACACAGTTTCTTTAGACAAACTGTACAGGGTGCAGACTGCTGAAGGCGCGCTCTTGACGGTCGACGGCAGAGGCCGCGTGGTGCAAATTGAGTATTTTGAAGAACCCTGCGGCCCCAGCAGACTAGCTGTCTCCGGGGGTAACGAGCTCGCGGTTTTCAGAGAGACCCTGTGCGTGTTTTCGGACGTGGCTTTTAGGATGGAAAGCCACGGAGCAGGAGCCTCGCCTTCGCTGGTCATCTCTCGGCGCTCCGACTCTGCACACTGCACCTTGGCGGGCTTGTGCTGTTCACACTGGCGTGGGAAGTGTTACACGGTCAAGGAGCGTGACATTCGAGGCCTGAAAGTGGAAAGTGGTTACATCTACACGACGGACGGCCTCTCCCTGTATACACTGGTGGCCTCGTGGAAGACCGGGGTCCGTTTGATTTTTGACGAAGGCTGCAGACAGGAGATAATTCACACGCTGTGCGCTCTCGCCATGGGTGACCCCAACCTGGGGCTGGAATTTAAACTGAAATGCGTTCTGCCCGACGCGGCGAGAGCGTTAGACTTGAGAGACCTGGAGCCTCTGAAGCTGGGCTCTAAGCCGCTGGATTTCCGCGGCCCCTGGGGGCAATCAGCTGAACCTAAGGATCTTCCTTGTGATGCAGATGACGACAGCGGACCCCGTGGGTGCTGCATTCGCGAGGGCCTGGCGTCCCTCCGAGACGTGACCAGACTTCCCTCGGCGTTCGCCATCCTAGCCGAGAATGAGAACGTGGTGGTGCTGAGGCATTTGTTGAGAGATGCTGTGCTCATCGTGCCAAAGGAGAGAGCCAGCGTGGTCATCGATCCGGTCCAGCTAAAGACCAACGGCAGACGTACGCTCCCGGCTCCCGGCGGGCACATAACGGAATGGTTTCCTTGTGGACACTCGCTGTTCAGAGTCGAGAGGGGTCTCCCAGGCGTGCCGCCCGCAGTGATTCTTTGCAAGCCTCAAAGTGCAGAGGAGCAGCGTGGGAAAACGGCTCATTGCAGATCCAAAGAGGTGCCGACGCTACAGGTCCTAAGGAGCGCTGCCTATGACAGGGTTCTGCCTAAAGGGTTCAGGTCAAAGATTCACCTCTTCAATCAATCTGTGTGTCTGCTACCTGGGACCATGGATGTCATTGGCCCACGTGTGCTAGGATTTCCAGCGTGTGTCGCAGTTTTGTATGCGTTTAATGCCTTTGATCAGCTCACCGCCGAGAAGTCACGCAAAGTGAGCGGCCCCGTGCAGCTGTCGTTTGTGTCCTCGCTGAGCCTCAGAGAGTCCCAAGCCCTGCTTTTGTCTTACATGTGTCTGGAAGAGTCCTTTGTGCCCTCGGAGGCAAATTTCATCAGTTGGGAAGTGAAATCTCATTCTGTTCTCACAGAACTCAGAAAGCTTGTAGCAGCAAACCCGACCGTGCACTCTGGGCTGGGCGGTTTGAAGCTCTCCCTCGGTGAGAAGATAATGCGAGCAGACCTGAAAGATGAAATTTTACGCATCACAGACCAATTAGCCGACAGCGAGGCGAGTGTGGAGGACTCTGACGTGGAGGAATGCGAGGACAGAGGTGAAGAAGGCAGCGTCGCGAGCAGGGAGGATGAGTGGGACGGGAATGAAAGAGAGGACTCTGGCGAGAGAGAGAAGCAAAGGGAAAGGGGCTTTGAGGGTAATCACCATCCCAAACATTACCAAAACCACCACCAAAACTATAGCGAGGAACATGAGGACACAGAGGGCGACGACAGGGCTTTGTCAAACCTATCCAGACTCATCCGTGCCTCTCCGGGGGTCGGTCAGAGAACGGGACATTCGGTCCTGTTTGGGCGCGGAAGGGGCGGCGATGCAAGTTTTAAGTGGATCACAATCGGGATACGGACGCTGGGCCTGCTCAACTTGAAAATACTGAGGGCTTGCGGCCTGTTCGACACGAAGCACGGGTGCGCCAGAGCCGTCTTGAAGATACCAAACACCAACGGGGTTCAGCCAGAGCCCCGCTGGCTAGGAAAACCCACGTTGCTCACGGACGACTTGTGCGTCATCGTGCCGGGTCGAGAATCCCAGGATGCCCTGCTGCCGTGGCATCGCAACGGCTGCTTCTTTCAACTAAATTACTCTCCTGAGTCTTCTGAAACAAAGGGGACCGGCCACTGCGGCTCCCGCCTAGAAATGTCCAGGATAGAGCAGGCCATCCGTAGCGAGAACGCCAGAGGCTACGAGGAGCAGAAGCTCTCTCGTCTTTTCAGGGCCTGTCGCAAAAAAACCCATCAGTGGATGATTGACCTTGAGATGGACGAGCCCGCCTTGAGATATGTCCGTCGTGAAGAGCCCCTGTGCAGGAGCTCTCGGTTCCGTTCGCAGGGGCAAAGGTCCCCCTCAGCCGTACACTGCACCATTGGTGACGGAGAGTTTTTTCCTTCAATCGAGGTAGCGAGACAGGCCGATTTGGAGGAGAGCGAAGCGGACGCGTTATCCTACCCGCTGCCAGAGTACAATCTCAACCTCATCGTCAAATCTTCCCCCAGTCCTTACGCTGTTGCCAGGGCTGACAGGCACGGGGGCGAATGCGGCTCGGTCTACGAGGCGTGCTTGGATGAGGCTGTGCTGCTGGGACACTGCGCCAGAGTATCTGTCACTTGTGGCGCAGAGAAGAACGTGACGTGAGCGCATGTCTGAGTTGGTTCTACAGGTCTGTGCATCCTTGCGTGCCGGACATGAAGTTTGGAGATCTGATGCTGGACTACGAGTTCACCTTGCACGGCAGGGGTCGGCTGTCACCCGTGTACGCTTTGCTGAGCCATTTGGCGCAGAGTTGCCGGGTCAACTGCTTCCCTGCACACAAGTTAATCACCCTCACCAGACACAGGGGAGCGTCGGTGTGGACGCGGGGCACCGACGCTCCGTTCCACCACACGCAGAGACTGAGGACCAACACGATCGGAGCCTTCTTGTGCGCCCAGGATCACAGATTGGCACCTCTGCTCTCGAAGTGTTGTCACCCGACGCCAGTGGATCCCTGCGAGCTGCTGGAAGGTTGCGAGCTGCTGCCTCGCGGAGACGAAGAGGAGCTCCTCCTGCGAGCCTATTCTGGGACGCTCGGCCCCGTGTTTGAATTTGAGAAGGTAGAATGTTTCCCTAACAGGGTCAAGACCAGTCTGGGTGACTGGACGTTCCTCCGGCTAGTGAGTCGGTCCCGCGACGTCAACCGGCACCCGGGCACTACGGTGGCGGATGGCCACACCATAGCGTTTGCGTCTGAGTCTCCTCTGTTCTACCTGAGGCACAGCGGGCCCTTGGTGCAGAAACTGGAGTCTGTTGCTGTGGTGGTACAGAGCAGCTCCTTGTACCGAACCGACGTGCTGCTCAATGAGGACCCAGAGTGGCCCGATCCAGATTTGATAGCCGAGGGAGACCGAATAAAGTGTAGCAACAAGAAAACAGTCATTGATGCCATTTTTATGCGTAGCGGAGCACGGGATCCCCTGGAGGGCTTTGAGGCAAACGAGAGATCCTGGCATAAACTCATAGGAGCTCGGTGGACGTTCAGAAAATCTCCAGACTGTCAAGATAGAGACTGGGAGCTGCAGTACCCGCTGTCCGAGAGCCTGACTGCAATAGGGCGCCGGGCTTCCGGCGAGGCCACAGTAAAGTGGCTCTGCCTCGCTCCTCCTGTCAGTTTCACGAGGGCAACAACGGCAGACTGCCTCGATGAGCTCTGTCGCATGGAGCTGGACTCTCGTACGGCTCAAATCAAAGACCCTGTGGCGTGGCGAGGTTTTGCCATTCTCTGTTCCAGAGTACTCGCGTGCCCCACTGAAAAAGTGTGGACCAGAGGTGTTTGTAAGGTAACCAACAAAGGACTGCGCGCGTTCGCTTGTCACGCTCTGGTGCCTATCGCTAATCTGATAGTCATAGTCGGGAACGGACAGTGGTACGCTTCCTCCCGCTGTGCTGACACGCCGGATGACATGCTGGTCTTCAACAGTGAGGTGTGCTCGGCCTCAGAGTTTATCGCAGCCCTGGCGAGTAGAATGCTCTCTGGAGAGGTACACCTAGAGTTGGAGATAAAGTGCCTCCAAACCGGGCTGTACAAATATTTGCAGCGGGCATTGGCCTGGTTTGCTGGAGCTACTGGACCTTTCAGATCACGAACGGTGACCGTGTTTACACCCGAGGCAGACTTTGTGACAGAGACCTGGACTCACACTTTACCGCCCGGTTTAGATGTTCTGAAAACAAGCAGCTCGGGCTACCTGGTGTCCTGCCAAGAGCCTTGTGGAGACGGGGCGGATGTGACTGTTTTGCTAGCTAGATCCCAGGAGATCACGCGCGTCAACTCTGCCGGCAACCTGGTGTTACATTCAAACCCGGAGACCTTGAAAGTGTCTCAGATGAGAGGGCAGCCGGGGGTGCACGCCGTCATCAGGACTCCAGTGGACGACAACACGAGCAGACAGGAGATTCACGGCTGCGCCGAGGTGCACGTTCGCTGTGATCGCTCACTCAAAGAGTACTGCAAGCTCCACGGTCTGCCAAAGGGAATCCGAGGCCCAGAGACCTGGAAAAGACCACTGCCGTGGTCAAGGAGGGACCCCGGTTCCTTTTGCTCCAAAGTGGCTGAACTTAGGTACAGATGGGAATCGGGGAGAACTGATTTCACAGTGGCTCTTGCACGTGACAATGAAGGATGGTGCAGCGGAAGGAAAACAAATTGGTCTGGAGACTGGAAGAGGTCCTCTGATGGGAAATTGATAGCAAGGAGAGACAGGTTTTGGTACCTGATTGATGTAAAGGAATCTCTTGCCAGACAAGGCTGCGTGGAAGTCACTAGCTCAGCTGAATTCAACTCGCCTGAATGCCATAAAGAAAACCTGAACATTGAGATCAAAAACAAATGTGGTGAGTCTGAGGAGACTGATTCTGATTGGCAAAGTGACACGGCTGAAGTAGAAACTGAAAATGAAGAAAAAGAAGAACAAGAACAAGAAGAAGAAAAATCCCTGAAACCCATCACTGTCAACTGTGAGTGGCGTGAGATGGGAGTTTCCAGTTTCATCATACTCAATTCTCGTCTCCAAATTGAACTTGTCCCCAGTTTACCTTGCAGTGAAGGACACGTGTTTTTTGAACCTTTACACAACGAAAACAACCAAATTGAGATGAGATTGGATGACAATGGCAAGCTTGTAAGGTATTACAAACCTCACATGTTCTTGTCCCTGACTTATGACATTTGTACCGTGTTGTTGTTCGGGTGCGGCCTGAAACCCGTGTTTGAGTGCCACTCGTCTGACACCACGGAAACAGGATTCTTAACCTTGCGATGGCAACTCTCGCCCTAGCTGACAGACTGTCGCCCAGTGCGCACCCTAGCCGGCCCAAAATTGTGTTTGTGGTGCGGCAGGGGAGAGAGGAGATGCTGAAAGTGGCTCGTGAGATCAGTCGCTGTGTCATTGCGACAACCGGCCGTAGACAGAGAGCAGGTGCGCTGGCCTATGCATTTAGGGAATTGCCTCTCAGCCTAGAGAGAGGCATGTCAGTCTTGGACTGATACTGGACAGTTTACATTGTCACATTACGCCTCGCCCGAGAAGTTCACACGTGAGACCGGCGTAGCTGCCTTTGCTCAACTAACGAGACTCTGGCCGTCGGTTTACAATAGAAGCGACGTGAAACACCCCACGTGTTCACAGGACCCCAGATGGATAGGACTCATGGTGTGTCTAGCCGAGTGGCAATCCCAGAGACACATTGCAGACGCGGTTGCTCCAGGGGCGCTTGAGGCCCTAACGTTGAGTCTCGCAAAGACCAGAGGATGAGAGTGATTGAGCTGTACGACTTGGCTTGCAGAGCAAGGATGCTGGGAGAGCTGGACCCTGGGCCGCTGAAACACTTTGTGGACACCTTTGAGGAACCCAAACGTTCGTGCTCAACACCCGGCGAACCTGGAGATGAACAGGTAAACGAATACACAGTGTGGCTCACCGCGCGAGGCGTAGAGAATGTTCACTCTATACCTAAAATACCAAATCAACCGCTGACGCTCTCATATGTGTGCATGGCGATGATCGGCCCCGTACGCAGGTACACAAAGAGGTACAACTTTACGGCAGAGAGAGTGGTGTTGTTCAAGCACTTGATAGCTTCAGGCTTTCCCATTGAGACCGCGTCGAGCCTGGTGAAGAACGTGTCCACTTCCAAAAGAGTCTCTATGATTGATTTGCCGCTAAACGAGGGAGTTGAGCTACAGTTGAAAAAAACTGTTCAACCAACCACCTATAACAGAAAGATAGCTTCCCTCATATGGTTATTCTCACACATCACCGCCTACTGCACGCTACGCCAGCTAAGTCATGGATACGTGCGAATGGGAGACTCGCCAGAAGACATGGCCTGTGACGGTATCTACGTGTTTGACCAAGATCACTTGGGCTTCAGATTGTCCCGAGACCCTGAGCTCCTGCTTGCCTCCGGCGATCACAGATCATCGTCAACAACAGCAGCAGCAGCAGCAGCAGCAACAGTGGATTCTGCAGCAACAGGAGCTTCGGCATACATGCCCTTCTCACAAATTCTGGAACTGCTTGCACTGCGGGACAGCGCTCAGGAGAGACTTTGTCGATAAAGTTGTCAGAGCTGGCACTGAGCGTTCTTATGATGCTCTGGTGCAGTTTGGCCACGCTCCCATAACCAGTATTGTTAACCTACAATGGAAACACGAAGCTCTGGAAAAACACTACAAGAAACGTAAAATATTCTCAAGTCAATTACGAAAAGCTACTCAACGAATATGTGACAAAGACACGACGACTGAATTGTCAGAAGCTGGATTCTGATCAACAGCAGCTTGGGACAAAGGCTAAAATCAAGTGGAAAAGACCTGTCTGCATGCAGAGGAACAAAAACAAGAGATCTGGGAAATTGTCAGAGTGATAGAAGGAATGATTGTCTGTTTAAATTCGTTTCAATGTTTCTTATGTCTGTGTTTGATTAAAGATCTTGTGTGTGTCACATCTTATGCTTGTGTTCATTGACTTTTATTGTGTAGAATATTGGGAAAATAGCAGGAGTGGGAATAGCAGACAGGAGTGAAAGCCAACTCCCCATGTCTGTCTGTTCACAAAGCGATGAAATGACAACACAGGAGCATAAAAAGTTAGACCGCACAATTGTATTTACTTGAAAGCTAAACTAAAAAAAAAACATACAACAGAAGTTAGGCTTGTTCAATGCAAGGGGGTCCGTGTGGGTACCCGGGAGTATGTCCCCTAGCCTATGGATGTGCGTTTTAAAAACACCCCCCTCCAGTTTTTCAGCACTGGTGGTTTAGAAACTTGAAATATGCTTTTAACCCTCACGCAGCTCTCATTTTTAGACCCCACGAGGGCAACGGAGGAGGGTTTTACATCTGACCCCACAAGTGGGTGAGGATGTGCAGTGGGGGGTGGTGGTCGGGGTCACGCCGGACCCCACGAGGACACCGAAAGTGCAGGTTGGGAGGAGGGGGTCACGTCGGACCCCACGAGGACACAGAAAGTGCAGGTTAGGAGGAGGTAGCTGGGGGTCACGCCGGACCCCAGGAGGAAAGCGAACATGCAGGTTAGGAGGAGGGAGGTGGGGGTCACGCCAGACCCCAGGAGGAAAGCGAACGTGCAGGTTAGGAGGAGGGAGGAGGGGGTCACGCCAGACCCCACGAGGACACAGAACGTGCAGGTTGGGAGGAGGGAGGAGGGGGTCACGCCGGACCCCAGGAGGAAAGCGAACGTGCAGGTTAGAAGGAGAGAGGTGGGGGTCACGCCAGACCCCACGAGGACACAGAACGTGCAGGTTGGGAGGAGGGAGGAGGGGGTCACGCCAGACCCCAGGAGGAAAGCGAACGTACAGGTTAGGAGGAGGGAGGAGGGGGTCACGCCGGGCCCCAGGAGGAAAGCGAACGTGCAGTTCGCTTCCTGGGGTCACGCCAGACCCCAGGAGGAAAGCGAAGGAGAGAGGTGGGGGTCACGCCAGACCCCACGAGGACACAGAACGTGCAGGTTGGGAGGAGGGAGGAGGGGGTCACGCCAGACCCCAGGAGGAAAGCGAACGTGCAGGTTAGGAGGAGGGAGGAGGGGGTCACGCCAGACCCCACGAGGACACAGAACGTGCAGGTTAGAAGGAGAGAGGTGGGGGTCACGCCGGACCCCAGGAGGAAAGCGAACGTGCAGGTTGGGAGGAGGGAGGAGGGGGTCACGCCAGACCCCACGAGGACACAGAACGTGCAGGTTGGGAGGAGGGGGTCACGCCAGACCCCAGGAGGAAAGCGAACGTACAGGTTAGGAGGAGGGGGGAGGGGGTCACGCCAGACCCCAGGAGGAAAGCGAACGTGCAGGTTAGGAGGAGGGAGGAGGGGGTCACGCCAGACCCCAGGAGGACACAGAACGTGCAGGTTAGAAGGAGAGAGGTGGGGGTCACGCCGGACCCCAGGAGGAAAGCGAACGTGCAGGTTGGGAGGAGGGAGGAGGGGGTCACGCCAGACCCCAGGAGGAAAGCGAACGTGCAGGTTAGGAGGAGGGAGGAGGGGGTCACGCCAGACCGCACGAGGACACAGAACGTGCAGGTTAGAAGGAGAGAGGAGGGGGTCACGCCGGACCCCAGGAGGAAAGCGAACGTGCAGGTTGGGAGGAGGGAGGAGGGGGTCACGCCAGACCCCAGGAGGAAAGCGAACGTGCAGGTTAGGAGGAGGGAGGAGGGGGTCACGCCGGACCCCACGAGGACACAGAACGTGCAGGTTAGGAGGAGGGAGGAGGGGGTCACGCCAGACCCCAGGAGGAAAGCGAAAGTGCAGGTTGGGAGGAGGGAGGTGGGGGTCACGCCGGACCACAGGAGGACACAGAACGTGCAGGTTAGAAGGAGAGAGGTGGGGGTCACGCCGGACCGCAGGAGGAAAGCGAACGTGCAGGTTGGGAGGAGGGAGGAGGGGGTCACGCCGGACCCCAGGAGGAAAGCGAACGTGCAGGTTAGAAGGAGAGAGGTGGGGGTCACGCCGGACCCCAGGAGGAAAGCGAACGTGCAGGTTGGGAGGAGGGAGGAAGGGGTCACGCCGGACCCCAGGAGGAAAGCGAACGTGCAGGTTGGGAGGAGAGAGGAGGGGGTCACGCCGGACCCCAGGAGGAAAGCGAACGTGCAGGTTGGGAGGAGGGAGGAGGGGGTCACGCCGGACCCCACGAGGACACCGAAAGTGCAGGTTGGGAGGAGGGAGGAGGGGGTCACGTCGGACCCCACGAGGACACAGAAAGTGCAGGTTAGGAGGAGGTAGCTGGGGGTCACGCCGGACCCCAGGAGGAAAGCGAACGTGCAGGTTGGGAGGAGGGAGGAGGGGGTCACGCCGGACCCCACGAGGACACAGAAAGTGCAGGTTGGGAGGAGGGAGGAGGGGGTCACGTCGGACCCCACGAGGACACAGAAAGTGCAGGTTAGGAGGAGGTAGCTGGGGGTCACGCCGGACCCCAGGAGGAAAGCGAACGTGCAGGTTGGGAGGAGGGAGGAGGGGGTCACGCCGGACCCCACGAGGACACAGAAAGTGCAGGTTAGGAGGATCCACAGGTTGGAGGATGGAGAATCTCTGTCTGGAGAAACTGTGTGTGTGTGTGTGTGTGTGTGTGTGTGTGTGTGTGTGTGTGTGTGTGTGTGTGTGTGTGTGTGTGTGTGTGTGTGTGTGGGAATACAAGGAGGGCCGTGACGTTGTGTGTTTCCAAGTTGGAAACTTCCCAGGTTGGAGAAAAAAAAAAAAATACCCAAATTCAAATGCTTTGCTTTATTTTATTAATTATTGTTCTTTTACATATTACACTTTGTTTGTAAATAGTGTTACTACACTGACAACAACAAAAACATCAACAATAGTATAAAACACACGGAATATTATTAGTATTATGATTATTATTATTATTATTATTTCATTTGCTAATGAACAAACAAATTATCTTCAGGAGCGAGGGGCGCAGTCTGAACAGCAGAAGAGCAAATGTCTGTGGCAGATGTATCTCTCGCACCGATGGCAAACGTTGTTTGTTTTGCGGTCCCTCGCGCGCGGACAAATTTGACACCTTTTCCTCTTGCCCTTTTGCGCCCGGTCGCTAGCGGCGGAACCGAGGCCGTCGTGTTCTCCTCCGTCACCCTCATCGTCCCCGTCGTCACCCCAGACGAGGTCTGCGGTGAGGGCCTGCTGCCGCTGCCGCCGCTGCTGCTGCTGCTGCTGCTGCTGCTGCTGCTGCTGCTGCTGCTGCTGCTGCTGCTGCTGCTGCTGCTGCTGCTGCTCCTGCTCCTGCTCCTGCTGCTCCTGCTCCTGCTGCTCCTGCCGCTGCTGCTGCCCCGAGTCCGGAAGAGCAGGACAGGGAGCGGGAGGAGGACCCGCACCCCGAACCTCCTTCTGAAGCGTCCGCACGAGCGAGGCGGACGCTTCGCCGCGAGGCGGATGGCGCCTTCTGCGGATGAGAGGAGTCACGAGCGCCTTGCCCAGCTGCTCTAGAAACACCCTCCTCTTGCTGCGGTTGCCGGGCATCCAGTCCGGGTGGGCCTCCCACCACACGACGAAAGCGTTGTAACAAGACACGTCTAGGACGTTGTGAAACACCGCCACGGGCCAGCGCGCCGTCTTTCTCCTGCAGCTGTAGGTTCCTATCACCTTGTCCAGGTTGTCTACGCCTCCCTTGGTGGCGTTGTAGTCTAGGACGGCAAAGGGCTTTTTGTCCCGCCGTCCTGCGTCGACGAGGAGGACGTCGTCGGCGGCCGTGGCGGCCGAGTGTAGCGTGCTCATCAGGATCACGTTTTTGTTTTTCTTGGGCACGTAGGACACCAGGACGGTGCTGGGAGTGAAGGCAAACGCGGAGGAGAAGGCGCTCCTGCCCTTGACCGAGAGGAGCGCCGGCGGCAATTCCGGCTTGTTCTTGCGAACCGTACCGAGCATGGTGAGCTCCCTGCGCAGGAGCCGCTGGCCCAGTTCGTAGGAAGTGAAAAAGTTGTCGCACGTCACGTTGCGAGGCCCGGCGAGCCCTTCTGTGACGTCCAGCACAACCCGCTGGCCCTGCTTTTTTTCAGAAGCTCTCTTTTCTCCTCCTCCTCCTCCTCCTCCTCCTCCTCCTCCTGGCTTGCCTGTGTAAAGCTGCATCTTCCAAGCGTAGCTGGACTTGGCGTCGCACGCCACCCAAAACTTGAGGCCGTATTTTGCTGGCTTGCTAGGCATGTACTGTCTGAAAGAGCAACGACCTACAAAAAATAAAGGTGAGATTTTTAAAAATATATTTTTTTGTGTCTATGTGCCTGTGTGTGTATGTGTGTGTGTCTGTGCCTGTGTCTGCATGTCTGCGTGTGTGTGTGTGTGTGTGTCTGCCTGTGTTTGTATGTCTGTGTCTGTGTCTGCATGTTTTTTTTTTTTTTTTTTTGCTTTACCTCTGAAAGGTACCAGTTGCTCGTCCACCGTCACGTTAGGACCCGGGTCGTAGAAGCTGGGCAGCCGCTCCACCCACGCGTCCCAGACCTCTCTCACGGCTGCCAGTTTGTCCGTCGCTCGCCTGGCGGGTCTAGTTTGGCGATCGTCGAAACGCAACAGCTTCGAGTAAGCGTGAAACACCTTGAGCGACATCGTGGCGCGAAAAATGGCCCTGCCGCTCTCGGCGTCCCACAGGCTGGCCACGCCGGACAAAATCAGGAGGCCCAAGTAGGCTCGCAGGTCGACCTCGTCCATGCCCTTCCAGGCGCTCCCGAGCTTTCGAGAGCCCTCCAGGTTGGTGTTCTCCAGGACGATCCTTTCCACCGCCGGGGTCACAATCATGCGGAAGGTCGATTCAAAGTCGACCGCCTGAGCCGCCGCGTACTCTGTGGGTCCCTGGGCAGAAAGAGGACTAAGAGGGACGTTCCTCGCTTCCTCGCCGTTGCGAAACACAGCGGAGGACCATTTTATTTTCCCGTCTTTAGAGATAAAAGTTTTATCTTCTTCTTCTTCTTTTTCTTCTTCTTCATCCTCATCCTCGAGTTCTATTTGCTCCAGTCTTTGCACGTTTTCTATTATTTCATCATCATCATCATCATCATCATCATCATCATCATCATCATCATCATCATCATCATCATCATTATATTCTTCATCATCAACTTCTTCATCTGAAGTGTCCAGCCTTAGATCACATCCCTCGCTGTCTTTTTGTCCTTCATCTGTTTCTGGTCCTGCTGTATCTGCTTCTTCTGCTTCTCCTTTTTCTTTCTCTTCTTCACTTGACACGTCTTCCTCAGATTCCTCTTCTGGTTCAGAGTCGTCATTAGATTGGCTTAAAAAAATCTGCTCTAGAACCTGTGCGGCGGTGAAACGAGCAGCGGCCATGAAGAGAGAGCGCAAAGCTGGCAGACAAGCTGGCAGGCTGGCAGGCAGGCAGGCGTCTCCCTAACACCAACTCATAAGTAAGACCGGTTTTCTCTTTTTTTGTTTGTTTTTAGTCCAAGCTACGTGAGGGTGGTGAAATAATTTGCAGGTGAAAGCACACACAAACACAAGTTTCCAAGTTGGAGGAATCTCCACCACGTTGGAGGAATCCTTCTGGTGGGATAAACTGCCACGTTGGAGGATTTTTCACGTTGGACAAACCCAGGTTAGATGATTTTTTCCCACCACGCTGGAGGAATCCTTCTGGTGGGATAAACTGCCACGTTGGAGGATTTTCACGTTGGACAAACCCAGGTTAGATGATTTTTTCCCACCACGCTGGAGGAATCCTTCTGGTGGGATAAACTGCCACGTTAGAGGATTTTTCACGTTGGACAAACCCAGGTTAGATGCTTTTTTCCCACCACGCTGGAGGAATCCTTCTGGTGGGATAAACTGCCGTGTTGGAGGATTTTTCACGTTGGATAAAGTGGAGAAAATGTGTGTGTGCGTGTGTGCGTGCGTGTGGGGTCTTGTTTCCAAGTTGGAGGAATCTCCACCACGTTGGAGGCATCCTTCTGGTGGGATAAACTGCCAGGTTGGAGGATTTTTCAAGTTGGATAAAGTGGAGAAAGTGTGTGTGTGTGTGTGTGTGTGTGTGTGTGTGTGTGTGTGTGTGTGTGTGTGTGTGTGTGTGTGTGTGTGTGTGTGTGTGTGTGTGTGTGTGTGTGTGTGTGTGTGTGTGTGCGTGCGTGTGTGTGTGTGTGAGTGTGTGTGTGTGTGTGTGCTTGTGGGGTTTTGTTTCCAAGTTGGAGGAATCTCCACCACGTTGGAGGAATCCTTCTGGTGGGATAAACTGCTGCGTTGGAGGATTTTTCACGTTGGACGAACCCAGGTTAGATGATTTTTTCCCACCACGCTGGAGGAATCCTTCTGGTGGATAAACTGCCAGGTTGGAGGATTTTTCATGTTGGATAAAGTGGAGAAGGTGTGTGTGTGTGCGTGTGTGTGTGCGTGCGTGCGTGTGGGGTCTTGTTGAGGGACGTGAGAGTGGTGGTGAAATAAGTCCCCCCCCCAGGTTAGATGTTTTTTTTTGTTGGAGAAATCCTTCTGGTAGGATAAACTTGGAGGAGCTTGGAGGATTTTTCACGTTGGATAAAGTGGAGAACGGCTCCGAGTTCTTTCGTGGTGAGATGATTTTGGTTTGATGCCTCTGGCAGCGATGGAGATGTGGTGCCAGAGAATACGAAAAAAAAAACAAAACAAAACAAAAACAAGGTTAGGGTCGGGGATCGGACCCCCGGTCAGACCTGCCACCTTCCCACGGTCGGCGTCATATAAACCCCACAGAAGACAGAAGAGGATGGCTACTCTTCCCGTCCCTCTAAACTGAACAGAGCTCACCGACATGGACGCAGAGACCTCTAACTTCCTTAACGGACCGGAGCTCGTCGCCGTCGCTCAGATCTTAGAGACCTTCTCTAAAGGCACTGGAAAAGCCAGAGACAATGACAAGTTTGCTGTTTGGCGAGACGCGCATCCTCACGTCTCGCAACGCAGACCCGTGGGAAATTGGGCGCTCCTGAACGCCACCTGGGAGGAAATGGAGGTCCTAACGGGGAAGATCTGGGCCTCGTCCGGCAAGGGGCTGGTGCATCTGTGTCGCGCGCGCGTTACACCGTGCGAGGGAATAGTTTTGCTGGCCGACTGCAACCCCAGTCCCCGGAAAGAGTCGGGGGACGGCGTTGTTCTTTGGGGTGCAATCAAGACCGTGAGGGGTCTGAAATTTTTCTCTCTGGTGGTTTACAATGGAGTCTACAAGATCCTCTTCGAGCCGGTGGCTCGCGACGACACGGTCATGGACACCACCGCCCCATATTGGTCCGACCCTTACGGGACGGCGTTGGACCCCTTGAGGCTGATCGGCAAAGTTATCGCCGAGGACCGCGCCAGGCTTCTGAGTCCCCCCCAGGAAGACGGAGTGCGCTTTGAGGATCTGTCTGCCACGAGGTTGCTGAGTGAGGTGCGCAATATATTCAATAAATATTTAGCATTTAATCAAAAGTTTTGCTTATTTGGTCTTTATTTTCTCCCTCATAATATAATATAATATATATATAATATAATATATCAATCAGTGTGTGTGTGTGTGTGTGTGTGTGTGTGTGTGTGTGTGTGTGCGCGCGGAGCATGGGGTCGTGTTGGACCTAGGGAGGACGTGAGGGTGGTGGTGAAATAATTTGCAGGTGAAAGCACACACACACACACACACACAAACATCGAGTTTCCAAGTTGGAGGACTCTTCACCGCGTTGGAGGAATCCCTCCGGTGGGATAACCTGCCACATTGGAGGATTTTTCACGTTGGATAAAGTGGAGAACGGTTCCCGAGTTCTCTGGTGGTGAGATGATTTCGGTCTCTCTGAGGTTTTAATATGAATATGAATATGAGTGCATATGAATGCATTGTGTACCCCTTTCTTTGATTACTGTTTTATATTTAATAAATATTTAGTATTTAATCAAAAGTTTTGCTTATTTGGTCTTTATTTTCTCCCTCATAATATGATAATATTCAAATAATGTGTGTGTGTGTGTGTGTGTGTGTGTGTGTGTGTGTGTGTGTGTGTGTGTGTGTGTGTGTGTGTGTGTGTTTTTCTTTTTTATTTTACATGTATGGGGAGCGTGGCTGCTGCGGGCACTGAGGCCTGCGCTATTGTGTCAACGCTATTCCACCAGTCTCAATGTGAGGAGCGCTGCGGCGGAACCTATTGACCAGTCGCCGCCTCATTTCCAATTTTTACACAAGTTTACACAAGTTTTCCCTCGATTTCCCAGGTTTCCCAGGATTTTTCCGAGTTGGAGGATCCTCCTGGTGGGAATAAATTGCCCCGGTCGGAGGACTTTTTCCACGTTGGACAAAGTGGAGGACGGTTCAGGAGGAGTTGTTTGGCGGTGAGATGACGATGAGCCGGTTGGAGGATCCCTCGCTGGTTCAGATTTTGGGTTGGGTGCCTGTGTGTGTGTGTGTGTGTGGGGGGGGGGGGGGGGGGGGGGGGGAGGTGCGGCAAACCTTAAAAGTCGCAGAGAGAATACGTCGCAGTACCACTTCACCTGACAAGCTTGGAACGAGCGTTTATCCACAGTCTCGTCGAAAGGTTCCAACGCTATGGCCTCTCAAGAAGAAGGTGACCTGCAAACCGACGGCTGCGCGGTGTTCGAGCCGCGGCTCGAGCGGACCACAGACTGTCTGCGCCTTCGCGTAGAAGAAGAGGGAACCCCGTGCCCGTTGGATCATAGCGGATTCCCAGACCCGGAAGGAGGCCTAGGCGGAGGTCTGGAGTGCGACTGTTTGTGTGGGAACGCTCTGGCCTCTGAGGGTGCCTTGAGGGACTTGTTGGACAAACACATCCTGGCCAGCGACGGACGGTGTGCTCGCGTCAAGGCTCATTACAGACACCGCCACCTGCCACCGGATCAATTGGCCTTGGACCTGGGCGAACTCAGGTTCGCCCACGGCATGGTGGCGTTTCCGGACGCCCTCTTATTTGCCAGCGGTGGCAAATGTTACCTGCTAAACGTAAAGCGATGCGTCATCTGTGCCGGCGCGGGGAGACGACACCGCGACAGATGCAAAGAAGTTTGCGAGAGATTCACGGCGTACCTGACCGACACCCAGCTGGACGACGACTACGGGCGCAAGCCTCTGCTGTACACGAAAAGGCCGAGCGAGAGGAGCGTGGTCGGCCCTCGCACTGCGGACAACCTGTTCAGGGAGCTGGGCAGCCGTGAGGGCATGTCGTATGAGCTGGACACCATAGACACGTGTGTGATGCGTGCGGCGTCAGGCTTTCCCGTTTCGTAGCGGGTGACAACATGCTGAGAGAGCATGTGTATCACGTGCACGTTGCCGGAGTGGAGGAGTGTGACTTCCTGGCGAAAAAGTTCTCTGGCAGAGAAAGCGTCCGGAAAGCAATGATAGGCAAGGAGCGTTACAGAAGGGGCTACGTGGCGTTCCCCGAGTTGATGCTGAAGGAGGCCGTGGAAGGCCATGTCGGCTTTGGCTACGATATGCCCTGCGTCGCGTGCGGCTCGCGGCGGAGCGAGAGCCACAACCAACGCTGCGGGATACTGATGCTGGCGCTGCTGCGAAAGTTGCTTCGCGTCAAGTTTTGATGAGCCGAGAATCCCGTTGATGAAGATTAAAAAAAAAAAAAAAAAGGGCCGTATTCAATTTCTTTCTACGCCTGCCTCTGTTGCTTTACGCGTACCGATTAAATTATACTGTACGGAATGCGCCTTGTACTCCTTCATTTCATAACTGTTTTATATTATTAAATAAACTTTTGGCATTTAATCAAATGTTTTTGCCTGTTTGGTCTGTTTTATTTTTCGTTTAAAATGGTCAGCCCTTGCACGCAGCTGTCTGCTTGCATCATCATCATCATCATCATCATCATCATCATCATCATCATCATCATCATCATGTTCGTCATCATCATCATGTTCATCATCAGTGGGCCTGTGGCACGGGTGGAGGTAAAGGGGAGGAAAGGAGAAGGAAAAATAAAAAACAAAAAAAATGGACCCCGGCAAGACGCCTGACGGGGAGGTACAGGGGGCTGGGGTAGCGCCTGACCCCGGGAGGATGCGGGACGGGGAGGTACAGGGGGCTGGGGTCGCGCAGTTCATCTGAACTCGATGATCGTGCAGCCTCCTGCTGAGGGATGTTGGCCAGGAAGCAACACTGAACATAACCTGCAGGAGATAAAAAAAAAAAACTATTTAAAGGGCTTTGTAGTTAAAAATAGTAAAGCCCCACTGAATCGTTAATACGTTACTGCTCAACGTATGCCCTCAGACTGATGGCAGGAATTAATGTAGAAACATCAAAGGGAGGTAAACAATGATTCATAGTCATGATCGTAGATGTTCGTACTCGTACATGGCGGTTAAAAGAAGGCAGATTGCAACTAGTCGCTGTCGCTTCGTTCTGCTTTTTGCAAGACGCGCTTTCCACTGGACGGCAGCAGTTCCTTAGAAGCCCTGGTTTTGTTTTTACTGTGGAGAGAGGAAACAAACAGTGACCATGCAGAACAGAGATGGGACACGTCTGGTTTAAGGGAAAAAGTATTTAACACTACAGCTATGCAATGCTGAAAGTCTCATGCAGCTGTTCCGTAGCAGCTAATGTTTATCAAAGTGACATCCGATCACAGTTTCTGTGTGTGTGTGTGTGTGTGTGTGTGTGTGTGTGTGTCTTGTAGTTTAAAGATACTTACGCCTCTTTTTCAGCCAGTTCTAATGCATCATTTATCTTTTTTAACATGTTATAGCGCTCACGGCCTTTAACCTGCAGAAAAAAAAAGGATTTAAATTGAGAGCAGCAATTCTGTGACAACACTAGTTTTTTTTAAATACTTTGTGTGTGTACTAACTGGCAACATAAGTACTTCCTCCTCGTCTGTGCTTGAGCCAGACTTCCTTTTGCACATATCAGGATCTGTTGCTGGGGCACTTTCTAGAAAAGCAAAACGTGATCCGTAAGATAGAAGACAGTCAAGGTGCAAAGACAAACCCAGCATTAATAAACAAACACATACTTCTTTTCTTCACTTGTTTGGCCCCTGTCTGAAGTTTGGCACTATTTGCCTCCTCTGTTTTACGATCCCTGCCGGGACACGCGCAGACACGCACCTCGAAGCATCTTCGGCCCAAAAGTTGTCCGCTAAAAGACAGTAGAAAAACATTTACTAAGGCTGCAAAAGCTATCTTTGAGGTGGGATAACAGTGATGCACAACTTCAACTTCAAGTTACATTTAGAAACAAAATAAACATAAAACAGGCAAATACATAAAGCAGGAGATCAAGTTACACCACGTCCACCCTCGGTTTCCATGTAACACTACTCTTTATCCAGCAAATACATTTCAGCTCACACCAATCCTGGTAGATGAAACCATACGTACTCTGAAGTCTTAAGGGTCAGGATGTGGTGAGGATGGGTCTGCGGTTCATGCCTCCCATGCAGGAGCTGTTGCACATGAAGTTGAACAGGATTGTGGTGATCTCTGAGCCCGGCTGAAACACATGCAGGATAGTAGTCGTTTAGTGCACGGGTAATTTCAGGGATGACAAACCGTGAAAGCGGAACGAGAGGCACAACAGAATGATAACATTTAATTGCTACGTTAGGGGAAAGGTCAGAAGTGAGAGGCAGTGATACCTGGGGCGGCTCATAGGGAACAGTCACACTGTGCCTTTTTGTGTTGTGATCCTCAAGATACTGAGGCCTTTGGCTGCCCTCCGCTCTGATCAAATGACTGCAATGGTCTGCAGCTGAAAAGGAAAAACCAAAAAGCCAAAGCATCTCTCTCTCTCTCGTTTTCTTTTAACAAACATTTTAAAACAGAAGGTATTATTTCACTGAAACGCTTTTCTTACCGTCTTCTTGTAGACAGCCATTACTCTGAGAACCGCACCGTGTGGAGGTTTACAACCAGGCTCAACTCCCCCGCAGACCGGTGGACAAGTCGCAGGGGGCGGGAGCTCCTCGACAGACCACCCTAACCTCAACTAAACCTGCCAACAGCAGCGCGCTGATCAGTGACTCGCTGTGGAAACATCGATGCCACTGGCTCTTCACACGCAGCGACTCGCTCTGGGCACGAAAATTTAGCAAATGGCCACAATGAACAAGGCTGCACACGAACACCACAATGAGAGCTCTAAAAGAATGGGTTTCTAACGCGGCAGCAAGACCCCGGCAGGACGCTTGACGGGGAGGTTCCGTGGGCCGGGGTCGCGCCTGACCCCGGGAGGACGCCTGACGGGGAGGTACAGGGAGCTGGGGTCGCGCCGGACCCCGGCAGGACGCCTGACCCCGGCAGGACGCCCGACGGGGAGGTTCCGTGGGCCGGGGTCGCGCCGGACCCCGGGAGGACGCCTGACGGGGAAGTACAGGGAGCTGGGGTCGCGCCTGACCCCGGGAGGACGCCTGACGGGGAGGTACAGGGAGCTGGGGTCGCGCCGGACCCCGGGAGGACGCCTGACGGGGAGGTACAGGGAGCTGGGGTCGCGCCGGACCCCGGCAGGACGCCCGACGGGGAGGTTCCGTGGGCCGGGGTCGTGCCGGACCCCGGGAGGACGCCTGACGGGGAGGTACAGGGAGCTGGGGTCGCGCCTGACCCCGGGAGGACGCGGGACGGGGAGGTACATGGGGCTGGGGTCGCGCCTGACCCCGGGAGGACGCCTGACGGGGAGGTACAGGGAGCTGGGGTCGCGCCGGACCCCGGCAAAACGCCCGACGGGGAGGTTCCGTGGGCCGGGGTCGCGCCGGACCCCGGGAGGACGCCTGACGGGGAGGTACAGGGAGCTGGGGTCGCGCCTGACCCCGGGAGGATGCGGGACGGGGAGGTACATGGGGCTGGGGTCGCGCCTGACCCCGGGAGGACGCCTGACGGGGAGGTACAGGGAGCTGGGGTCGCCCCGGACCCCGGCAGGACGCCTGACGGGGAGGTTCCGTGGGCCGGGGTCGCGCCGGACCCCGGGAGGACGCCTGACGGGGAGGTACAGGGAGCTGGGGTCGCGCCTGACCCCGGGAGGATGCGGGACGGGAGGAACATGGGGCTGGGGTCGCGCCTGACCCCGGGAGGACGCCTGACGGGGAGGTACAGGGAGCTGGGGTCGCGCCGGACCCCGGCAGGACGCCTGACGGGGAGGTTCCGTGGGCCGGGGTCGCGCCGGACCCCGGGAGGACGCCTGACGGGGAGGTACAGGGAGCTGGGGTCGCGCCTGACCCCGGGAGGATGCGGGACGGGGAGGTACATGGGGCTGGGGTCGCGCCTGACCCCGGGAGGACGCCTGACGGGGAGGTACAGGGAGCTGGGGTCGCGCCGGACCCCGGCAGGACGCCTGACGGGGAGGTACAGGGAGCTGGGGTCGCGCCGGACCCCGGCAGGACGAGGGACGGGGAGGTACAGGGGGCTCGGGTCGCGCCGGACCCCGGGAGGACGAGGGACGGGCCTGTGACGAAGAAGAAGGGAGGGGTGACCGAGCCGCAGCGGATCCTGCGACGCGTAGGTGCCTTGTGGCCAAAAAACGTAAAAAGAATCAAAAGTTTCATTGTTTGTCTCGTGGGGTCAGACTGACCCCCTCGAAGGCTGCGTGAGGGTTAAACCACTGCATGATTATTATAAGCTGTAATGTTAGAATCCAATGCAGAAACACTAAAACATTGTTTTGGACCTTTTAAGGCCATAGGAACAAAAGTTTAAACCATGACACTTGCAATTGTGCTTTTAGGGTGGATTGAGCTGTCATACAGTAGCTTGGCATCAGAACATGTCTATTATAAGCTGTAATGTTAGAAACAAATGCAGAACCACTAAAACATCGTTTTGGTGCTTTTCAGGCCATAAGAAGACTAGGTTAAACCACGGCATTTGCAAGTTTGCTTTTAGGGTGTATTGAGCTTCATACAGTAGCTTGGCATCAGAACATGTCTATTATAAGCTGAATTGTTAGAAACCAATGCAGAACCACTAAAACATCGTTTTGGGGCTTTTCAGGCCATAAAAAGACAAGGTTAAACCACGTTATGACCATTATAGGCTGTAATGTTAGATACCTATGCAGAATCACTAAAACATCATTTTGGAGCTTTTCAGGCCATAGGAAAACTAGTTTAAACCACAGCACTTGCAATTGTGCTTTTAGGGTGTATTGAGCTGTCTTACATTAGCTTGGCATCAGAACATGATCATTATAGGACGTAATGTTAGAAACGAATGCAGAATCACTAAAACATTGTTTTGAAGCTTTTCAGGCCATTAGAAGACTAGTTTAAACCACGGCATGACCATTATAGGCTGTAATGTTAGAAACCAATGCACAATCACTAAAACATTGTTTTGGAGCTTTTCAAGCCATAAAAACAAAAGTTTAAACCACAGCATTTGCAAGTGTGCTTTTTGTGTGTATTGAGCTGTCCTACAGTAGCTTGGCATCAGAACATGTCCATTATAGGCCGTAATGTTAGAAACCAATGCAGAACCACCAAAACATCGTTTTGGACCTTTTCAGGCCATAAGAACAATAGTTTAAACCACAGCATTTGCAAGTGTGCTTTTAGGGTCTATTGAGTTTTCATACAGTAGCTTTGCATCAGAACATGTCTATTATAAGCTGTAATGTTAGAAACCAATGCAGAATCACTAAAACATCGTTTTGGACCTTTTCAGGCCATAAGAAGACGAGGTTAAACCACGGCATGACCATTATAGGCTGTAAAGTTAGAAACCAATGCAGAATCACTAAAACATCGTTTTGGACCTTTGCAGACCATAAGAACAAAAGTTGAAACCACAGCATTCGAAACTAGGCTTTTTGTGTGTATTGAGCTGTCTTACAGTAGCTTGGCATCAGAACATGTCTATTATAAGCTGTAATGTTAGAAACCAATGCAGAACCACTAAAACATCGTTTTGGGGCTTTTCAGGCCATAAGAAAACAAGGTTAAACCACGGCATGACCATTATAGGTTGTAATGTTAGAAACCAATGCAGAATCACTAAAACATTGTTTTGGAGCTTTTCAAGCCATAAGAAAACTAGTTTAAACCACGGCACTTGCAATTGTGCTTTTAGGGTGTATTGACCTGTCTTACAATAGCTTGGCATCAGAACCTGACTATTATAAGCTGTATTGTTAGAAACCTATGCATAAACATTAAAACATCGTTTTGGAGTTTTTCAGGCCATAAGAAGACTAGGTTAAACCATGGCATGATCATTATAAGCTGTAATGTTAGAATCCAATGCAGAAACACTAAAACATTGTTTTGGACCTTTTCAGGCCTTAAGAACAAAAGTTTAAACCATGACACTTGCAATTGTGCTTTTAGGGTTTATTGAGCTGTCTTACAGTAGCTTGGCATCAGAGCATGACTATTATAGGCTGTAATGTTAGAAACCTATGCATAAACACTAAAAAATCGTTTTGGAGTTTTTCAGGCCATAAGAAGACTAGGTTAAACCACTGCATGATTATTATGAGCTGTAATGTTAGGATCCAATGCAGAAACACTAAAACATTGTTTTGAACCTTTTAAGGCCATAAGAACAAAAGTTTAAACCATGACACTTGCAATTGTGCCTTTAGGGTGGATTGAGCTGTAATACAGTAGCTTGGCATCAGAACATGTCTATTATAAGCTGTAATGTTAGAAACAAATGCAGAACCACTAAAACATCGTTTTGGTGCTTTTCAGGCCATAAGAAGACTAGGTTAAACCACGGCCTGACCATTATAGGCTGTAATGTTAGAAACCAATGCAGAATCACTAAAACATCGTTTTGGACCCTTTCATGCCATGAGAACAAAAGTTTAAACCACAGCATTTGCAAGTGTGCTTTTTGTGTGTATTGAGCTGTCTTACAGTAGCTTGGCATCAGAACATGATCATTATAAGCCGTAACGTTAGAAACCAATGCAGAATTACTAAAACATCGTTTTGAAGTTTTTCAGGCCTTAAGAAGACTAGTTTAAACCACGGCATGACCATTATAGGCTGTAATGTTAGGAACCAATGCAGAATAACTAAAAAATCGTTTTGGAGCTTTTCAAGCCATAAGAACAAAAGTTTAAACCATAGCATTTGCAAGTGTGCTTTTAGGGTCTATTGAGCTTTCATACAGTAGCATTGCATCAGAACATGTCTATTATAAGCTGTAATGTTAGACACCAATGCAGAACCAATAAAACATCAATTTGGGGTTTTTCAGGCCATAAGAAGACTAGGTTAAACCACGGCATGACCATTATGGGCTGTAATGTAAGAAACCAATGCAGAATCACTAAAACATCGTTTTGGACCTTTGCAGGCCATAAGAACAAAGGTTTAAACCACAGCATTTGAAACTGTGCTTTTTGTGTGTATTGAGCTGTCTTACAGTAACTTGGCATCAGAACATGATCATTATAAGCCGTAATGTTAGAAACCAATGCAGAATCACTAAAACGTCGTTTTGAAGCTTTTCAGGCCATAAGAAGACTAGTTTAAACCACGGCATGACCATTATAGGCTGTAATGTTAGAAACCAATGCAGAACCACTAAAACATCGTTTTGGGGCTTTTCAGGCCATAAGAAGACTGGTTCAAACAACAACACTTGCAATTGTGCTTTTAGGGTGTATTGAGCTGTCTTACAGTAGCTTGGCATCAGAACAAGACTATTATAAGCTGTAATGTTAGAAACCTATGCATAAACACTAAACATCGTTTTGGAGTTTTTCAGGCCATAAGAAGACTAGGTTAAACAATGGCAGGATCATTATAAGCTGTAATGTTAGAATCATATGCAGAAACACTAAAACATTGTTTTGGACCTGTTCAAGACATAAGAACAAAAGTTTAAACCATGACACTTGCAATTCTGCTTTTAGGGTGTATTGAGCTGTCCTACAGTAGCTTGGCATCAGAACATGACCTTTATAAGCTGTATTGTTAGAATCCAATGCAGAAACACTAAAACATTGTTTTGGACCATTTCAGGCCATAAGAACAAAAGTTTAAACCAAAGCATTTTTGCAATTTTGCTTTGAGGGTGTATTGACCTTTCATACAGTAGCCTAGCATCAGAACATGTCTATTATAAGGTGTAATGTTAGAAACCAATGCAGAACCACTAAAATATCGTTTTGGGGCTTTTCAGGCCATAAGAAGACTAGGTTAAACCACGGCATGACCATTATAGGCTGTAATGTTAGAAACCAATGCAGAAACACTAAAACATTGGTTTGGACCTTTTTAAGCCATAAGAACAAAAGTTTAAACCACAGCATTTGCAAGTGCGCTTTTTGTGTGTATTGAGATGTCTTACAGTAGCTTGGCATCAGAATATGATCATTATAAGCCGTAATGTTAGAGACCAATGCAGAATCACTAAAACATCGTTTTAAAGCTTTTCAGGCCATAAGAAGACTAGTTTAAACCACAGCAGGATCATTATAAGCTGTAATGTTAGAATGCAATGCAGAAACACTAAAACATTGTTTTGGACCTTTTCAAGCCATAAGAACAAAAGTTTAAACCATGACACTTGCAATTGTGCTTTTAGGGTGTATTGAGCTGTCTTACAGTAGCTTGGCATCAGAACATGTCTATTATAAGCTGTAATGTTAGAAACCAATGCAGAACCACTAAAACATCGTTTTGGAGCTTTTCAGGCCATAGGAAGACAACGTTAAACCACGGCTTGACCATCATAGGCTGTAATGTTAGATACCTATGCAGAATCACTAAAACTTCGTTTTGGAGCTTTTCAAGCCATAGGAAAACTAGTTTAAACCTTGGCACTTGCAATTGTGCTTTTAGGGTGTATTGAGCTGTCTTGCAGTAGCTTGACATGAGAACATGACCATTATAAGCCTTATTGTAAGAGACCAATGCAGAATCACTAAAACATCGTTTTGGTGCTTTACAGGCCATAGGAAGACTAGGTTAAACCACGGCATGACTATTATAGGTTGTAATGTTAGAAACCAATCCAGAATCCGTAAAACATCGTTTTGGAGCTTTTCAAGCCATAAAAAGAAAATTTTAAACCACAACATTTGCAAGTGTACTTTTTGTGTGTATTGAGCTGTCTTACAGTAGCTTGGCATCAGAACATGATCATTATAAGCCGTAATGTTAGAAACCAATGCAGAATTACTAAAACATTGTTTTGAAGCTTTTCAGGCCATAAGAAGACTAGTTTAAACCACGGCATGACCATTATAGGCTGTAATGTTAGAAACCAATGCAGAACCACTAAAACATCGTTTTGGGGCTTTTCAGGCCATAAGAAGACTGGTTCAAACAACAACACTTGCAATTGTGCTTTTAGGGTGTATTGAGCTGTCTTACAGTAGCTTGGCATCAGAACATGATCATTATAGGACGTAATGTTAGAAACGAATGCAGAATCACTAAAACATTGTTTTGAAGCTTTTCAGGCCATTAGAAGACTAGTTTAAACCACGGCATGACCATTATAGGCTGTAATGTTAGAAACCAATGCAGAATCACTAAAACATTGTTTTGGACCTTTTCAGGACATAAGAACAAAAGTTTAAACCACAGCATTTGCAAGTGTGCTTTTAGGGTGTATTGAGCTGTCATAGCGTAGCCTGGCATCAGAACAAGACTATTATAAGCTGTAATGTTAGAAACCTATGCATAAACACTAAACATCGTTTTGGAGTTTTTCAGGCCATAAGAAGACTAGGTTAAACAACGGCAGGATCATTATAAGCTGTAATGTTAGAATCATATGCAGAAACACTAAAACATTGTTTTGGACCTTTTCAAGACATAAGAACAAAAGTTTAAACCATGACACTGGCAATTCTGCTTTTAGGGTGTATTGAGCTGTCTTACAGTAGCTTGGCATCAGAACATGACTATTATAAGCTGTAATGTTAGAAGTAAATGCAGAACCACTAAAACATCGTTTTGGAGCTTTTCAGGCCATAAGAAGACAAGGTTAAACCACAGCATGACCATTATAGGCTGTAATGTTAGAAACCAATGCAGAATCACTAAAACATCGTTTTGGAGCTTTTCAAGCCATAAGAAAACTAGTTTAAACCACAGCACTTGCAATTGTGCTTTTAGGGTGTATTGAGCTGTCTTACAGTAGCTTGGCACCAGAACATGACTATTATAAGCTGTAATGTTAGAAGCCAATGCAGAACCACTAAAACATCGTTTTGGAGCTTTTCAGGCCATAAGAAGACAAGGTTAAACCACGGCCTGACCATCATAGGCTGTAATGTTAGATACCTATGCAGAATCACTAAAACTTCGTTTTGGAGCTTTTCAAGCCATAGGAAAACTAGTTTAAACCACGGCACTTGCAATTGTGCTTTTAGAGTGTATTGAGCTGTCTTACAGTAGCTTGGCATCAGAACATGACTATTATGAGCTGTAATGTTAGAAGTCAATGCAGAACCACTAAAACATCGTTTTGGAGCTTTTCAGGCCATAAGAAGACAAGGTTTAACCACAGCATGACCATTATAGGCTGTAATGTTAGAAACCAATGCAGAATCACTAAAACATCGTTTTGGAGCTTTTCAAGCCATAGGAAAACTAGTTTAAACCACGGCACTTGCAATTGTGCTTTTAGGGTGTATTGAGCTGTCTTACAGTAGATTGGCATCAGAACATGAGTATTATAAGCTGTAATGTTAGAAACCTATTCATAAAAACTAAAACATCATTTTGGAACTTTTCAGGCCATAAGAACACTAGGTTAAACCACGGCATGACAATTATAAGCTGTAATGTTAGAAACCAATGTAGAATCACTAAAACATTGTTTTGGAGCTTTTCAAGCCATAAGAGAACTAGTTTAAACCACGGCACTTGCAATTGTGCTTTTAGGGTGTATTGAGCTGTCTTACAGTAGCTTGGCATCAGAACATGACTATTATAGGCTGTAATGTTAGAAACCAATGTAGAATCACTAAAACATTGTTTTGGAGCTTTTTAAGCCATAAGAACAAAAGTTTAAACCAAAGCATTTGCAAGTGTGCTTTTAGACTGTATTGAGCTTTCATACAGTAGCTTGGCATCAGAACATGTCTATTATAAGCTGAATTGTTAGAAACCAATGCAGAACCACTAAATCATCGTTTTGGGATTTCAGGCCATAAGAAGACAAGGTTAAACCACGGCATGACCATTATAGGCTGTAATGTTAGAAACCAATGCAGAATCACTAAAACATCGTTTTGGAGCTTTTCAGGCCATAAGAACAAAAGTTTAAACCACGGCACTTGCAATTCTGCTTTTAGGGTGTATTGAGCTGTCCTACAGTAGCTTGGCATCAGAACATGACCTTTATAAGCTGTATTGTTAGAATCCAATGCAGAAACACTAAAACATTGTTTTGGACCATTTCAGGCCATAAGAACAAAAGTTTAAACCAAAGCATTTTTGCAATTTTGCTTTGAGGGTGTATTGACCTTTCATACAGTAGCCTAGCATCAGAACATGTCTATTATAAGGTGTAATGTTAGAAACCAATGCAGAACCACTAAAATATCGTTTTGGGGCTTTTCAGGCCATAAGAAGACTAGGTTAAACCACGGCATGACCATTATAGGCTGTAATGTTAGAAACCAATGCAGAAACACTAAAACATTGGTTTGGACCTTTTTAAGCCATAAGAACAAAAGTTTAAACCACAGCATTTGCAAGTGTGCTTTTTGTGTGTATTGAAATGTCTTACAGTAGCTTGGCATCAGAATATGATCATTATAAGCCGTAATATTAGAGACCAATGCAGAATCACTAAAACATCGTTTTAAAGCTTTTAGGCCATAAGAAGACTAGTTTAAACCACAGCAGGATCATTATAAGCTGTAATGTTAGAATGCAATGCAGAAACACTAAAACATTGTTTTGGACCTTTTCAAGTCATAAGAACAGAAGTTTAAACCATGACACTTGCAATTGTGCTTTTAGGGTGTATTGAGCTGTCTTACAGTAGCTTGGCATCAGAACATGTCTATTATAAGCTGTAATGTTAGAAACCAATGCAGAACCACTAAAACATCGTTTTGGAGCTTTTCAGGCCATAGGAAGACAACGTTAAACCACGGCTTGACCATCATAGGCTGTAATGCTAGATACGTATGCAGAATCACTAAAACTTCGTTTTGGAGCTTTTCAAGCCATAGGAAAACTAGTTTAAACCTTGGCACTTGCAATTGTGCTTTTAGGGTGTATTGAGCTGTCTTGCAGTAGCTTGACATGAGAACATGACCATTATAAGCCTTATTGTAAGAGACCAATGCAGAATCACTAAAACATCGTTTTGGTGCTTTACAGGCCATAGGAAGACTAGGTTAAACCACGGCATGACTATTATAGGTTGTAATGTTAGAAACCAATCCAGAATCCGTAAAACATCGTTTTGGAGCTTTTCAAGCCATAAAAATAAAATTTTAAACCACAACATTTGCAAGTGTACTTTTTGTGTGTATTGAGCTGTCTTACAGTAGCTTGGCATCAGAACATGATCATTATAAGCCGTAATGTTAGAAACCAATGCAGAATTACTAAAACATTGTTTTGAAGCTTTTCAGGCCATAAGGAGACTAGTTTAAACCACGGCATGACCATTATAGGCTGTAATGTTAGAAACCAATGCAGAACCACTAAAACATCGTTTTGGGGCTTTTCAGGCCATAAGAAGACTGGTTCAAACAACAACACTTGCAATTGTGCTTTTAGGGTGTATTGAGCTGTCTTACAGTAGCTTGGCATCAGAACAAGACTATTATAAGCTGTAATGTTAGAAACCTATGCATAAACACTAAACATCGTTTTGGAGTTTTTCAGGCCATAAGAAGACTAGGTTAAACAACGGCAGGATCATTATAAGCTGTAATGTTAGAATCATATGCAGAAACACTAAAACATTGTTTTGGACCTTTTCAAGACATAAGAACAAAAGTTTAAACCATGACACTGGCAATTGTGCTTTTAGGGTGTATTGAGCTGTCTTACAGTAGCTTGGCATCAGAACATGACTATTATAAGCTGTAATGTTAGAAGTAAATGCAGAACCACTAAAACATCGTTTTGGAGCTTTTCAGGCCATAAGAAGACAAGGTTAAACCACAGCATGACCATTATAGGCTGTAATGTTAGAAACCAATGCAGAATCACTAAAACATCGTTTTGGAGCTTTTCAAGCCATAAGAAAACTAGTTTAAACCACGGCACTTGCAATTGTGCTTTTAGGGTGTATTGAGCTGTCTTACAGTAGCTTGGCATCAGAACATGACTATTATAAGCTGTAATGTTAGAAGCCAATGCAGAACCACTAAAACATCGTTTTGGAGCTTTTCAGGCCATAAGAAGACAAGGTTAAACCACGGCCTGACCATCATAGGCTGTAATGTTAGATACCTATGCAGAATCACTAAAACTTCGTTTTGGAGCTTTTCAAGCCATAGGAAAACTAGTTTAAACCACGGCACTTGCAATTGTGCTTTTAGGGTGTATTGAGCTGTCTTACAGTAGCTTGGCATCAGAACATGACTATTATGAGCTGTAATGTTAGAGGTCAATGCAGAACCACTAAAACATCGTTTTGGAGCTTTTCAGGCCATAAGAAGACAAGGTTTAACCACAGCATGACCATTATAGGCTGTAATGTTAGAAACCAATGCAGAATCACTAAAACATCGTTTTGGAGCTTTTCAAGCCATAAGATAACTAGTTTAAACCACGGCACTTGCAACTGTGCTTTTAGGGTGTATTGAGCTGTCTTACAGTAGATTGGCATCAGAACATGACTATTATAAGCTGTAATGTTAGAAACCTATTCATAAAAACTAAAACATCATTTTGGAACTTTTCAGGCCATAAGAACACTAGGTTAAACCACGGCATGACAATTATAAGCTGTAATGTTAGAAACCAATGCAGAAACACTAAAACATCGTTTTGGAGCTTTTCAGGACATAAGAACAAAAGTTTAAACCACAGCATTTGCAAGTGTGCTTTTAGGGTGTATTGAGCTGTCATAGCGTAGCTTGGCATCAGAACATGTCTATTGTAAGCTGTAATGTTAGAAACCAATGCAGAACCAATGAAACATCGTTTTGGGGGTTTTCAGGCCATAAGAAGACAAGGTTAAACCACGGCATGACCATTATAGGCTGTAATTTTAGAAACCAATGCAGAATCACTAAAACATCGTTTTGGAGCTTTTCAGGTCATAAGAACAAAAGTTTAAACCACAGCAATTGCAAGTGTGCTTTTTGTGTGTATTGAGCTGTCTTACAGTAGCTTGGCATCAGAACATGATCATTATAAGTCGTAATGTTAGAAACCAATGCAGAATCACTAAAACATCGTTTTGGAGCTTTTCAGGCCATAAGAAGACAAGGTTTAACCACAGCATGACCATTATAGGCTGTAATGTTAGAAACCAATGCAGAATCACTAAAACATCGTTTTGGAGCTTTTCAAGCCATAAGATAACTAGTTTAAACCACGGCACTTGCAATTGTGCTTTTAGGGTGTATTGAGCTGTCTTACAGTAGATTGGCATCAGAACATGACTATTATAAGCTGTAATGTTAGAAACCTATTCATAAAAACTAAAACATCATTTTGGAACTTTTCAGGCCATAAGAACACTAGGTTAAACCACGGCATGACAATTATAAGCTGTAATGTTAGAAACCAATGCAGAAACACTAAAACATCGTTTTGGAGCTTTTCAAGCCATAAGAGCAAAAGTTTAAACCGCAGCCATTGCAAGTGCGCTTTTTGTGTTTATTGAGTTGTCTTACAGTAGCTTGGAATCAGAACATGACCATTTTAAGCCGTAATGTTAGAAACCAATGCAGAATCACTAAAACATTGTTTTGAAGCTTTTCAGGCCTTAAGAAGACTAGTCTAAACCACGGCATGACCATTATAGGCTGTAATGTTAGAAACCAATGCAGAATCACTAAAACATTGTTTTGGACCTTTTCAGGACATAAGAACAAAAGTTTAAACCACAGCATTTGCAAGTGTGCTTTTAGGGTGTATTGAGCTGTCATAGCGTAGCTTGGCATCAGAACATGTCTATTGTAAGCTGTAATGTTAGAAACCAATGCAGAACCAATGAAACATCGTTTTGGGGGTTTTCAGGCCATAAGAACAAAAGTTTAAACCACAGCAATTGCAAGTGTGCTTTTTGTGTGTATTGAGCTGTCTTACAGTAGCTTGGCATCAGAACATGATCATTATAAGTCGTAATGTTAGAAACCAATGCAGAATCACTAAAACATCATTTTGAAACTTTTCAGGCCATAAGAAGACTAGTTCAAACCACCGCATGACAATTATAGGCTGTAATGTTAGAAACCAATGCAGAATCACTAAAACATCGTTTTGGAGCTTTTCAAGCCATAAGAAAACTAGTTTAAACCACGGCACTTGCAATTGTGCTTTTAGGGTGTATTGAGCTGTCTTACAGTAGCTTGGCTTTAGAACATGACTATTATAGGCTGTAATGTTAGAAACCAATGTAGAATCACTAAAACATTGTTTTGGAGCTTTTTAAGCCATAAGAACAAAGTTTAAACCAAAGCATTTGCAAGTGTGCTTTTAGACTGTATTGAGCTTTCATACAGTAGCTTGGCATCAGAACATGACCATTAGAAGCTCTTCAGGTGGAAACCAATGCAGAAACACTAAAACATCGTTTTTGAGCTTTTCAGGTCATAAGAACAAAAGTTTAAACCACAGCAATTGCAAGTGTGCTTTTTGTGTGTATTGAGCTGTCTTACAGTAGCTTGGCATCAGAACATGATCATTATAAGTCGTAATGTTAGAAACCAATGCAGAATCACTAAAACATCGTTTTGGAGCTTTTCAGGCCATAAGAAGACAAGGTTTAACCACAGCATGACCATTATAGGCTGTAATGTTAGAAACCAATGCAGAATCACTAAAACATCGTTTTGGAGCTTTTCAAGCCATAAGATAACTAGTTTAAACCACGGCACTTGCAATTGTGCTTTTAGGGTGTATTGAGCTGTCTTACAGTATATTGGCATCAGAACATGACTATTATAAGCTGTAATGTTAGAAACCTATTCATAAAAACTAAAACATCATTTTGGAACTTTTCAGGCCATAAGAACACTAGGTTAAACCACGGCATGACAATTATAAGCTGTAATGTTAGAAACCAATGCAGAATCACTAAAACATCGTTTTGAAGCTTTTCTGGCCATAAGAAGACTAGTTTAAACCACGGCATGACCATTATAGGTTGTAATGTTAGAAACCAATGCAGAATCACTAAAACATTGTTTTGGAGCTTTTCAAGCCATAAGAACAAAAGTTTAAACCACAGCAATTGCAAGTGTGCTTTTTGTGTGTATTGAGCTGTCTTACAGTAGCTTGGCATCAGAACATGATCATTATAAGCTGAATTGTTAGAAACCAATGCAGAACCACTAAAACATCGTTTTGGGGCTTTTCAGGCCATAAGAAGACTAGGTTAAACCACGGCATGACCATTATAGGCTGTAATGTTAGAAACCAATGGAGAATCACTAAAACATCGTTTTGTAGCTTTTCAAGCCATAAGAACAAAAGTTTAAACCACAGCATTTGCAAGTGTGCAAATTGAGCTTTCATACAGTAGCTTTGCATCAGAACATGACTATTATAAGCTGTAATGTTAGAAGTAAATGCAGAACCACTAAAACATCGTTTTGGAGCTTTTCAGGCTTTTTGTGTGTATTGAGCTGTCTTACAGTAGCTTGGCATCAGAAAATGACCATTATAAGCCGTAATGTTAGAAACCAATGCAAAAATACTAAAACATCGTTTTGGACCTTTTCAGGCCATAAGAACAAAAGTTTAAACCAAAGCATTTGCAAGTGTGCTTTTAGAGTGTATTGAGCTTTCATACAGTAGCTTGGCATCAGAACATGTCTATTATAAGCTGTAATGTTAGAAACCAATGCAGAACCACTAAAACATTGTTTTGGGGCTTTTCAGGCCATAAGAAGACTAGGTTAAACCACGGCATGATCATTATAAGCTGTAATGTTAGAATCCAATGCAGAAACACTAAAACATTGGTTTGGACGTTTTCAAGCCATAAGAACAAAAGTTTAAACCACAGCATTTGCAAGTGCGCTTTTTGTGTGTATTGAGTTGTCTTACAGTAGCTTGGCATCAGAACATGATCTTTATAAGCCGTAATGTTAAAAACCAATGCAGAACCACTAAAACATCGTTTTGGATTTTTTTAGGCCATAGGAAGACTAGGTTAAACCACAGTGTGACCATTATACGCTGTAATGTTAGAAACCAATGCACAATCACTAAAACATCGTTTTGGAGCTTTTTAAGCGATAAGAAAATTAGTTTAAACCACGGCATGATCATTATAAGCTGTAATGTTAGAATCCAATGCAGAAACACTAAAACATTGGTTTGGACGTTTTCAAGCCATAAGAACAAAAGTTTAAACCACAGCATTTTGCAAGTGCGCTTTTTGTGTGTATTGAGTTGTCTTACAGTAGCAGTACAGTAATGTTAGAAACTAATGCACAATCACTAAAACATCGTTTTGGAGCTTTTCAAGCCATAAGAAAATTAGTTTAAACCACGGCACTTGCAATTGTGCTTTTAGGGTGTATTGAGCTGTCTTACAGTAGCTTGGCATCAGAACATGACTATTATAAGCTGTAATGTTAGAAACCTATGCATAAGCACTAAACATCGTTTTGGAGTTTTTCAGGCCATAAGAAGACTAGGTTAAACCACGGCAGGATCATTATAAGCTGTAATGTTAGAATCATATGCAGAAACCACTAAAAACATTGTTTTGGACCTTTTCAGGACCAGAGAACAAAAGTTTAAACCGCAGCATTTGCAAGTGCGCTTTTTGTGTGCGCTTTTTGTGTGTATTGAGTTGTCTTACAGTAGATTGGCATCAGAACATGTCTATTATAAGCTGTAATGTTAGAAACCAATGCAGAACCACTAAAACATTGTTTTGGGGCTTTTCAGGCCATAAGAAGACTAGGTTAAACCACGGCATGATCATTATAAGCTGTAATGTTAGAATCCAATGCAGAAACACTAAAACATTGGTTTGGACGTTTTCAAGCCATAAGAACAAAAGTTTAAACCACAGCATTTGCACGTTGCGCTTTTTGTGTGTATTGAGTTGTCTACAAGTAGCTTGGCATCAGAACATGATCTTTATTAGCCGTAATGTTAAAAACCAATGCAGAACCACTAAAACATCGTTTTGGATTTTTTTAGGCCATAGGAAGACTAGGTTAAACCACAGTGTGACCATTATACGCTGTAATGTTAGAAACCAAAGCACAATCACTAAAACATCGTTTTGGAGCTTTTTAAGCGATAAGAAAATTAGTTTAAACCACGGCATGATCATTATAAGCTGTAATGTTAGAATCCAATGCAGAAACACTAAAACATTGGTTTGGACGTTTTCAAGCCATAAGAACAAAAGTTTAAACCACAGCATTTGCAAGTGCGCTTTTTGTGTGTATTGAGTTGTCTTACAGTAGCAGTACAGTAATGTTAGAAACTAATGCACAATCACTAAAACATCGTTTTGGAGCTTTTCAAGCCATAAGAAAATTAGTTTAAACCACGGCACTTGCAATTGTGCTTTTAGGGTGTATTGAGCTGTCTTTACAGTAGCTTGGCATCAGAACATGACTATTATAAGCTGTAATGTTAGAAACCTATGCATAAGCACTAAACATCGTTTTGGAGTTTTTCAGGCCATAAGAAGACTAGGTTAAACCACGGCAGGATCATTATAAGCTGTAATGTTAGAATCATATGCAGAAACACTAAAACATTGTTTTGGACCTTTTCAGGACAGAAGAACAAAAGTTTAAACCGCAGCATTTGCAAGTGCGCTTTTTGTGTGCGCTTTTTGTGTGTATTGAGTTGTCTTACAGTAGATTGGCATCAGAACATGTCTATTATAAGCTGTAATGTTAGAAACCAATCTTGGTTTCTAACATTGCTGTGGTTTAACCTTGTCTTCTTATGGCCTTTTCAGGCCATAAGAAGATAAGGTTAAACCACAGCATGACCATTATAGGCTGTAATGTTAGAAACCAACTGATGCCAACTGACTGACGGCTGACTGACGGTAAGCGTATCGCGTCACTTCCGGTTACTGAGGTTTGCTGCCGCTGTGTGTGTACAGCGTTACTCTCCGCTCTTTTCTAAATATTATCGTTTTATATCCGATAGCGACTGCTAAAAGTTTCAAAACAAGCTTGTAACAACTCAAGCATTCTTTTCCTTTCATAAACGTCCTGCTAATTTACACTGTTATCTAAGTGTTTTCTCCGCTAGCGTAGCTCCTAGCTTACTTTCCTGCTATGGCTTCCCCCTTTTCCTCTCCCTCTCGCTCTGTTCGGTGCTCGGTGTGTCTTATGTTTAGCTTATCCTCCGCCTCCTTTAGTGATGGTAATGGTATCTGTAATAGGTGTACGCTAGTTGCAGGGTTGGAGGCGAGGGTTGTTAGACTTAGAGTCTCGGCTTCGCACTTTAGAAAACAGGCCAGCTAGCCAGGTCCCTTTAGCCGGTGCGGAGCCTCCTAGCTTAGCTGCTACCAGTCCCCCGGCAGGTCCCAGGCAGCTGGGCAACGACTGGGTCACGGCTCGTAAGAAACGTAGCTTTAGGCAGGCGCCCATGGTGCACCACCAACCGCTTCACGTTTCACAAACAGATTTTTCCCCACTCAGCGACACACCCGCTGAGAAACCCACTCTGATCATTGGTGACTCCATAGTCCGAAACGTGAAGTTAGAGAATCCAGCGGTCACAGTTAGGTGTTTGCCTGGGGCCAGAGCGGGCGACATTGAGTCTTATCTTAAGCTCCTGTCTAAGGATAAACGTAAGTACGCTAAGATCGTAATACACGCAGGAGCTAATGACGCCCGGTTACGCCAATCGGAAGTCACTAAAACTAACATTGAGTCGGTTGTGTTCGTTCGCCAAATGTCGGACCTCCGTAGTTTTCTCTGGACCCCTCCCCAATGTGACCAGCGATGACATGTATAGCCGGCTGTCATCGCTCCACCGCTGGTTGTCTAGGTGGTGTCCTGCAAACGATGTGGGCTTTGTGGCTAATTGGAGCACTTTTTGGGAAAAACCTGGGCTGATTAGAAGAGACGGCGTCCATCCCACGTTGAACGGAGCCTCTCTGCTCTCTAGTAACATGGGCCATGTTGCTTAGTCCCCCCACTCCGTGACAACTCAGAGTGGAGCCCAGGACGCAGAGTCGCAGTCTTACACGCCCTCTCTGCATGTTCTCTACAGCCGCGACCCACTCTTAGTCTTAGTTATCGCATAGAGACTGTGTCTGCTTCTCGACCACCTAAACTATACAAGTCACAAACAAATCAAAGAGGAGTGACTTACCAGAATTTAATAAACATCAAAACAGTTCCTCTTACGGAACAAAGTAATAGTAAGCTAATGAAGTGTGGTTTATTAAATATCAGATCTCTCTCATCTAATCCTTTTTAATAAATGACTTGATAAGTGACCATCACATAGATCTGTTCTGTCTCACTGAAACCTGGCTGCAGCAGGATGAATATGTTACTTTAAATGAGTCGACTCCAATGAGTCACATCAACTATCATGTTCCAAGAAGTACAGGTAGAGGTGGAGGAGTAGCAGCAGTTTTATAAATCAGATTTATTAATTACTCCTAAACCTAAACATAGTTATAACTCATTTGAGAGCCTCACTCTGAGCCTTTCTCACCCAGACTCTAAAACTCAGAAACCAGTTGTGTTTTGTATTGTTTTACCGTCCTCCTGCTCCATATTCAGAGTTCTTAACTGAATTCTCTGAATTCTTATCTGACTTAGTTCTTAGCACAGATAAAGTCATTGTAGTGGGAGACTTTAACATTCATGTAGATGTTGACAGCAACTGTCTCAGCACTGCTTTTAACTCCTTAATAGACACTATTGGTTTTACACAGCAGGGTAAATGAACCCACTCATCGTTTTAACCACACTCTAGATCTTGTCCTGACATATGGAGTTGAAATTGATAATTTAATAGTTCTTCCCCAAAACCCTCTGTTATCTGACCATTTCTTATTAACTTTTGAATTTAGCACAACTGACCCTATAACAGCTGGAAAGAAATGTTACTATAGCAGATGTTTATCTGACAATGCTGTTGCCAGATTCAAGCAGATGATTCCATCATCTTTTGCCTCAATGTCTTGCAGATACACAGAGAACAGTCACCTTAATCCTTATGAACAGGTTGACTGTCTTGTAGATGATGCTGCAGCTTCTCTACGTACAATGTTAGACACAGTGGCTCCTCTGAAAAAGAAGACAGTGAATCAGAGGAGGTTAGCTCCGTGGTATAACTCAGACATCCGCAGTCTAAAGCAAAGGACTAGACAACTAGAAAGACAGTGGCGTTCCAACAAAATAAATGTAAACTGCATTGCATGGAAGGACAGTCTAATGAAATATAAAAAAGCACTTTGTGCTGCTAGAAAAACATATTATTCCTCCCTAATTGAGGAAAACAAAAACAACCCCAGGTTTCTTTTCAGCACTGTAGCCAGGCTGACAAAGAGTCATAGCTGTATTGAGTCTACTATCCCCTTAAATCTCAGCAGCAATGACTTTATGAACTACTTTACTAATAAAATTATTATCATTAGAAAAAACATTCAGCAGCGACTTCTTCCAAATGACAGAAAGCACTGTCTAGATCCATTAACTTTAAATTTATTAAATCCTCTGTCTTACCTAGACAGCTTCTCCCCCATAACTCATATGGAGTTAACCTCAATAATCAACTCTTCCAAGTCGTCCACTTGTCTTTTAGATCCAATCCCAACCAGATTACTCAAAGAAGTTCTACCTTTAATCAGCTCATCCATATTAAATCAAATCAACCAATCTTTACAACTAGGCTATGTACCACAGGCTTTTAAGGTGGCTGTGGTCAAACCTCTATTGAAAAAACCAACCCTTGACCCTGGACAACTAGCCAACTATAGGCCCATTTCAAATTTACCCTTTATTTCCAAGATTCTGGAAAAAAATCGTGGCTAAACAATTATCTGACCACCTTAGTGGGAATAACCTGTATGAAGATTTTCAGTCAGGATTTAGAAAACATCATAGCACAGAAACAGCTCTGGTTAGAGTCACTAATGATCTTCTATTAGCTTCGGACAATGGTCTAGTTTCTGTCCTTGTCCTGTTAGATCTTAGTGCTGCATTTGATACAATTGATCATCACATTCTATTACAGACACTAGAACATAGAATCGGGATTAATGGAACAGCATTGGGATGGTTTAAAATCCTATTTGTTGAACAGATTCCAGTTTGTTCATGTTAATGATAAATTCTCCACACGCACAAGGATTAGCTATGGAGTTCCACAGGGTTCTGTGCTGGGTCCAATTCTGTTTAGCTTATACATGTCTACTCTAGGTGAGATTATTAGAAAGCATTCTATTAATTTTCATTTTTACGCAGATGATACTCAGCTATACATGTCCTTGGAACCAAATGAAACAGATCAACTAGTCAAAATTCAGGGTTGTTTAAAAGACATCAAATCCTGGATGTCCCAAAACTTCCTTCAACTAAACTCAGATAAAACCGAGATTCTTATTGTTGGGCCTAAAAATCTGAGAGAGACACTATTGAGTCAGATAGCCACCCTGGATGGCATAACATTAGCTTCAGATTCTACTGTGAGGAACCTTGGTGTCATGTTTGACCAGGATCTCTCTTTTACATCATACATTAAACAAATCTCCAGAACCGCCTACTTCCACCTTAGAAATATAGTTAAAATCAGAAGCATCCTCTCTCAGAGCGATGCAGAGAAACTGATCCATGCATTTGTTACCTCTAGGCTGGACTACTGTAACTCCTTACTCATAGGATGTCCTAACAGCTCCTTAAAAAACCTACAGCTCATTCAAAATGCTGCAGCCAGAGTTCTGACAGGACTTAGAAAGAGAGATCACATTTCTCCTACATTAGCTTCTCTGCACTGGCTGCCTGTAAAATGTAGGATAGAATTTAAAATTCTCCTACTCACATACAAAGTACTCAATGATAAAGCTCCTTCTTATCTTAAAGACCTTATAGTTCCTTATGCTCCCAGCAGAACACTTCGTTCTCAGAGCGCTGGGATACTTGCGGTTCCTAGAGTGTTTAAATGTAGAACAGGGGGCAGAGCTTTTAGCTACCAAGCTCCTCTCCTCTGGAACCAGCTCCCTCTTCAGGTTCGAGAAGCTGACACACTCTCCACCTTTAAGATTAGGCTTAAAACCTTCCTTTTTGATAAAGCTTATAGTTAGAGATGGTTCAGGTCACTGGCAATTATTGTTAGTCACAGGAACCATCTCTTAGTTAAGCTGCAATAGACATAGACTGCTGGGGGACTTAATTTATACACTGAGCTCCTCTGTTTCCTTCTACCTCCTCTGTCCCATAACCTCCCATCATTGTCCCATGTTTAACTAACCTTGTCTCTTTCTGTCCAGTAGTTGTGCTTCTCTCCTCTCTCCCCCCCCCACCCCCACTCTTTCTCCCTCTCTGTCCTCACCCACAGGTATCATTGGACTCAAAGTTTGGTGTCTGTGATGGGCAGCTGCGGATCCAACCATCCTGCCTGCATCCAGTCCCTGGTCCTACCATCCTGCCTGTGCTCTGTTGTTGCTTGTTGTTGCTTGTTGCTGTTGCTGTGCTTTTCTATCTCTCTATCCTCTCACCCAACCGGTCGAGGCAGATGGCCGCCCACATCCAGTCTGGTTCTGCTGGAGGTTTCTTCCTCGTTAGAGAGGGAGTTTTTCCTCTCCACTGTTGCTGTCAAATTAAATGCTTGCTGTATGTGGGATTTGTTGGGTTTAGTTGTGTGAGGTTTTAAACCTTACTTTGTAAAGTGCCTTGAAATAACTTTGTTGTGATTTGGCGCTATATAAATAAAATTGAATTGAATTGAATTGAAAGTGTGCTTTTTGTGTGTATTGAGCTGTCTTACAGTAGCTTGGCATCAGAAAATGACCATTATAAGCCGTAATGTTAGAAACCAATGCAGAATCACTAAAACATCGTTTTGGACCTTTTCAGGCCATAAGAACAAAAGTTTAAACCAAAGCATTTGCAAGTGTGCTTTTAGGGTGTATTGAGCTTTCATACAGTAGCCTGGCATCAGAACATGTCTATTATAAGCTGTAATGTTAGAAACCAATGCAGAACCACTAAAACATCGTTTTGGACCTTTGCGGGCCATAAGAAAAAAAGTTTAAACCACAGCATTTGAAACTGTGCTTTTTGTGTGTATTGAGCTGTCTTACAGTAGCTTGGCATCAGAACATGATCATTATAAGCCGTAATGTTAGAAACCAATGCAGAATCACTAAAACATCGTTTTGAAACTTTTCAGGCCATGAGAAGACTAGGTTAAACCACGGCATGACCATTATAGGCTGTAATGTTAGAAACCAATGCAGAATCACTAAAACATTGTTTTGGACCATTTCAGGACATAAGAACAAAGGTTTAAACCACGGCACTTGCAATTGTGCTTTTTGTGTGTATTGAGCTGTCTTACAGTAGCTTAGCATGAGAACATGACCATTATAAGCTGTAATGTAAGAGACCAATGCCAAAACAATAAAACATTGTTTTGGGGCTTTTCAGGCCATAAGAAGACTACTGTAGGTTAAACCACGACATGACCATTATAAGCTGTAATGTTAGAAACCAATGCATAATCACTAAAACATTGTTTTGGAGCTTTTCAAGCAATAAGAAAACTAGTTTAAACCACAAGACTTGCAATTGTGCTTTTAGGGTGTATTGAGCTGTCCTACAGTAGCTTGGCATCGGAACATGACCATTTTAGTATATGCTGTATTGTTAGAATTCAATGCAGAAACACTAAAACATTGGTTTGGACCATTTCAGGACATAAGAACAAAGGTTTAAACCACAGCATTTGCAAGTGTGCTTTTAGGGTGTATTGAGCTGTCATAGAGTAGCTTGGCATCAGAACATGTCTATTATAAGCTGTAATATTAGAAACCAATGCAGAACCAATAAAACATCGTTTTGGGGCTTTTCAGGCCATAAGAAGACTAGGTTAAACCACGGCATGACCATTATAGGCTGTAATGTTAGAAACCAATGCAGAATCACTAAAACATCGTTTTGGACTTTTCAGGCCATAAGAACAAAAGTTTAAACCACAGCAATTGCAAGTGTGCTTTTTGTGTGTATTGAGCTGTCTTACAGTAGCTTGGCATCAGAACATGATCATTATAGGCTGTAATGTTAGAAACCAATGCAGAATCACTAAAACATCGTTTTGGAGCTTTTCAGGCCATAAGAACAAAAGTTTAGGCCACAGCATTGGCAAGTGTGCTTTTAGGGTGCATTGAACTGTCCTACAGTAGCTTGGCATCAGAACATGTCTATTATAAGCTGTAATGTTAGAAACAAATGCAGAACCACTAAAACATCGTTTTGGTGCTTTTCAGGCCTTTAGAAGACTAGTTTAAACCACGGCATGACCATTATAAGCTGTAACGCTAGAATCCGATGCAGAAACACTAAAACATTGTTTTGGAGCTTTTCAAGCCATAAGAACAAAAGCTTAAACCACAGCATTGGCAAGTGTGCATTTTGTGTGTATTGAGCTGTCTTACAGTAGCTTGGCACCAGAACATGACCATTATAAGCCGTAATGTTAGAAACCAATGCAGAACCACTAAAACCTTTTTGCTGCTTTTCAGGCCATAAGAAGACTAGGTTAAACCACGACATGACCATAATAAGCTGTAATGTTAGTGTTGTGTATTTTCTTCAACCACGGCAGAGGTTTCACAAGAATTCAATTTCGAAGTTTAAATCAATAGCATACAGGTTTATTATATGACAAATTAAAACAATCAGATAATGATTACAAAAGAGTAATAGCAAGAGAGGCAGAGATCAAATTCACCCGTTTGTTCCTCTGCAGAGAGAACTGAGAGGTCGGAAAAGGTCAGCTGTGTGCTACCAGCGGACCCTCTGCGAAGCGCTCTGAAAACCCCAGCCTGTGCATGCCTGCTTTTAACCACCACCTAAAATCTTTCCACATTTCCAAATAAGGACGTGTAGATGTTTTTCTCGGCTACTCGGAAAGTCCTGGCGCTGGGCCGTGTTATCTGTCCAGCTCCTGGATCCATCTGGCCCACGATCAACCTCCTAGTTCCTTTCCCAGGTCGGCGTGACATTTTGAATATTTCCTTAGGAACAGCTCGGATAAACATTGTTAGGCAACAGATTCTGCGAACACAGATTCTGCGAACCCAGTTTAAGCAAACTCTTTAACCCCAGTCAATGAGGACACAGATGAACCCCTCTACTCTCTGTATTTCTCCCATAAGCAAGGATCAACTTTACTGCTAAAAGTAAATGTAAATAATATGATATGACAATGATACATAAATATACTACAAATCTCCTCCTCATGGGCATTTTAATGCCCATCAATCTTGAAAGCGAGCAGCCAAGAAAGCTCCTCTTTGACTCATCATGCTGCATTATATTAAATACACATGAACTTCAACATTAAGATGACAAAGCAAAGTTAAAGATTCACAAAATCTGTAGTAAATAGAACACCTAAGCTCTTCTTTTAGCTCCAACAGGTGATCCTCCCACGCTGCCTGTAAACAAGTACATTCAGTAACAAACCTCACATTTTCATTCTACATAAGTGCCCTCTTTATTAAGTGCCCCACGCTGCCTGTAAACAAGTACATTCAGTAACAAACCTCACATTTTCATTCTACATAAGTGCCCTCTTTATCACAACAGATTCTTCACAGACTCCACACCAACCACAGTCAATCATGAAGGTCTGTGATCCCACGTCATCCAGCATCTGCAATTCAGCTCATGCATGGGCAAATTCAAACATCAGTGTATATCAACGATGCAGCTATTGGACTCTCCATCAGCTCCTTCGGCTCCATCGACTCCTCCTTCGTCCGTCACGGTTGTTCTGGAAGCTGTGGCACTGCACCCTCTGCGTTGTCCTCGGAACCTCATCTGATGCCCTGCCTTTCCGCTAGCGATCCAGTTGGCCCAGCTTGCCTCCACGTAGAACACCGATTCCTTCATTTCTGGACCGTTCGGGGCTCCAGCACACTTCTGCTGCACCATCCTCTGTCCCCCTCAGACTGGTGCTCCAGCTGTGACCTGAGAGCTGATAGCTGAGAGGCAGAAAGATCTGCACTATAGTGCAGCATAAACCATCCTACAGAGCTAGGGTTAGGGTTAGGCTGAATAGAACACATAGTTTGCTTTTTGTTCCAGGTTGTCGCTGTAGAAATCAAAAGATCAGAGAATATAAAAACCCACAGTTGTAGCAGGTCATAAGGCACACCCTCCTCTGATATTGAAGTAACCTGTGGATGGAGGTTAAGAGTAGGAGAGAAGTTGGTTAGGAAAGAGGTTAGGAAAGAAAATTAGTTTAAGCGAGATATTTATGCTGACACAGATTCTCCACTGCTGCTCTGTGTAGAGAGAAGGGTTGAAGTTGTTAATGTGAGCTTCCTGTGTACAACAACACACTGAGATGCAGAATGAAAATGGGTAAAGCCTCATTATATAAAATCAACAACAATAAACATCATTGACATGTGTCATGGTCAGTCCGTAGAGCATATACAGTATCAGTCAGTCATGTGATGAGCTCAGGGTTTTTGTAACCTTGGGTTTGGGAGCTAGAGTTGAGAGTCTATCAGGCAGAGACAACCATTGAACAATCTAGGTGAAATGTCAAATGCATACAGTAAGACAAAACATAAGATATTAATTGCAGAACATAAGTCATAACTCATAATAACTGCATAGAAATAAGGAAGACACAATTTTTCCCATAACACTCCCCCCTTTTAATTACACATTATTCAAACCATAAAAGAATAAAAATTGTCAACATCACATTCTGTAATAAAAGACCCTTGCAAATGAAACAATAAGGGTATCAACTCATCAAGATTCAAAATACACCTTCACATAAAATGCAAGTAACTTAGGGACAAAAGGTGTTTTTTGGTGGGTAGTTATACAAGAATAACCTCTGTATGAGCATGTGAAGAAAATAAGCCTATAATCATATTCATATCATATTATATTTCGTGATCTGATAGCCTAAGACCATCGTCAAAGTCATTAAGTGAATTAGAGTTGGGGTTTTTGAACATAGTGCATTGTGTCATTTGATACGAGAGTGTTGCTGAGGTCGCACGCATGATGAGACCTCTAACCAGTGGGATAACGCAAAAACCAAACAAGAGAATCACAGCCATCTCAATGATAAAGGAAACAGCTGCGGACATGAGAACAGATTTCCATTTTCCAGACATTTCGTCTAGCCAATTCCAAGGGAAAGAACCTATACCAGAGTTAGCTGAGACTCTGAAGGCCGTGTAGCGCCTTCGCCACAATACCATTAGAATCAGTGTTATTCAGGATGTAAGTACAACATGCGTCTCCAAACATAACACAAACGCCTCTTTTTCTCTGCTAACAACATGTCTACGGCCATTCAATTGTAATGTAATAAAGACAATTAATGTATGATAGCCATGGTTTCCGATTGGTTTTTGTTTCATATATTCTTAAGATAGATTTCATGCTTTCGGATCTTTAATTGTACATTTGCGTCTAGAGCGAATAGGAGATTCAGGAATTTAACCACAATGATGATGCATATTTCCGCTTGTGTTGTCTTAATAGATAGATAAAAACTAATTGTAGCAGTGAATAAAGTGATTGTGAGCAAATTAAACACCAAATCAACTTTAGGATATTTAAACTCTGTTGTTTTGTTGTGAATTTTCTCATTCAAAAATAGTGTGTAAAGTTACAAGGAAACATCATATGATAAAGGCAATAATCAGAGTAACATAAAATGTCTAACACAACAAGGTCACAATTGATGTCTCATAACAATCTGCTTCGGCCTGTTGAACAGTAGCGTTAGATTGTTTCCAACCTGTGTGTTGATGTATTGCCAGTACGTTGGAGTACGTTCAGGTTGTGATCAGCTGATCACAGAGACACTTGGGATTTGTTATCACCGCCAGGTTTCCTCCCAATGTCGTCTGAGTCACTGTCACTCCCGTGATGTGAAGAGTCTACACGTCGTCCAGCGTCGGCAACTCAAGGCTGCTCGTGTGTGTGTTTTCTCAGGAGCGTGTGTGTAGCTGTATGGTCTGATAGTGTGATTCACCGGCGCAGCTTCAGGTGGCGCTTGGCTCACACTTTTAGCTGAACGGTCAACGCAGCCTCGCCTCTGTGCGTGTGTGTCTTTTCTTTAGTGGTGGTTTTCTCCGTGAGATGTAGATGGAGGGTCGTCTGTCGGATCTGGGACTTTCCTGGATGGAGTGGATCCAAGTCGCTCTTTCTGCGATCTTCACAGGTTGGTCGTCAGAAGGACCTGGAAGGGGCCTCGCCATCGTTTGGAGTCCCAATGCTTCCTCCTGAAGTCCTTAACGATCACCCAGTCCCCTGGTTGGATGGTGTAATGGTCCTGTCGCCTGTTTTTACCTGTTGGGAAATCTGAATTGTGGGGAGAAAGTGTTTGGCGGCATGGCTGCCATCAGGCCCAAACCAGACTCCATGGCTACGTGGAACCATTCGTCTGCCAGAGTCTGCGTTCCTGTGAGGTAGAAAATGTTTAAAGCACAGGGAGATGAGGAAGGAGAGGGCAGAGAGAGTTGGAGAGGAAACAAGGATCAGGAGAGGGAGGGGTTGTTGGGCGGTGACCTTCGCAGCAGCTTCTGCAGCTGCATGTCTGCACAAACAAAGTTGTCACTGATGTTGTGAGTCGGACAGTTACAAACAGCATTAGCTGTAGGTGGCAGAACAGCGTCCAGCAAAGCAGCAACCTAATCATGATGTGAGATAGGTTTGCAATCAGACTTCAAAAGCTTCCTATTCTTCCACAGAGAACCAAAGTGTGACAAGCATCTGTGGAGTCTGTGTAGATGGTAATAGACTTTTAGTTAACCAGCTTCAGTCAACGCGATCAACTCTGCAGCCTGAGCAGAGTAGTGTCTTAGCAAAGAGTCAGACTTCAAGTCGACTTCTTGATAATAATGTTCAGCATGTTGAGCAAGGTGGTGTTGTATCTGTATGTACAGATGTGATCTATTCCAAAAGAATCAAAGACACAGTATGAGGACAAAAGAACAGAAGTCGTACAACCTGATTTCTCGTTCACTTTTTGTGTGAAAGGTTGCGTAGGGTCAGATCAGGAAGACCCAAAGTAGGAGCCTGAGGTCAGTGAACGTTGTTCAGCCTCAGACGTCCACGTGAGAAAAGAAGTGGACGTTGAAGACGTCTGCATCAGAACCCTGAGTGGTGCCTCAAAGACAGTAAAGTTACGAACGAAAGTCCTACAATAAGAACAAAGACCTAAAAAAAGCATAAGCTGTTTATACGTGCACGGTTTAGACAGGTTTCAAATTGCTTTAACTCTGTTGGGTGAGATGGATTTGCTATTAGCTGTAATTACAATGACCCAGAAAATAACCTTTGTCTGAACAAACTGTAATTTAGACAGGCTCTCTTTGTGGCCTGTAGCATCCAATGTTTCAGTATCTTAGTGGTGTCTGCAGTAACCATCTATGGCTTCCTTTAAGAGGGTTGTTGTTGTTTACATGGTCTGTGGTCAGATTTAGGTGTGATGACCACTGGTTCACATCCTCTGATCAAACCTACATCATGTCTGTGTGTGAGCCACAGGGAAGCAGGGCTTCCTGTAAGGCTGAGTGTTGGGTCAGAGTGTCCTCTGAAAAATGAAAATAAAAACAAAAGCATGTAGTGTGGGTCATTAGAATGTGGAGGTACCAAGTTCACTGTTTGCTGCACATGACGGGCAGAAGTAGGTAAATACGTCACATGGGGTCAGAAGTCGTTCACCAGTCTCCACCCCGTTGACATCTGTTCAGTCATCTGTCAGATGACCCACGTCCTGTCATCTGTCTCCATGTTTCACAGAGGGACGTGTGGAACTGTAGAATAAACATCAAAAATCTTTTTGTTCGTTAGTAAAAGAAACCGCAAGCGCAGACCTGTGTTCATCTCAAAAGAGGGAAGTTGAGGTCAGTTTGTCAGTGTGTGTGTGTGAAATCATAAACAAGCTGTGATGCAGCCTGTGTGAGGGCCTCAGTTACAGCCCCCCCTCAGCAGCCATTGATAAGAGTACAGCTGAGCTGAAGTTAACACCAACAAAAGAGGGATTATTTAGAATGTCTGTAGATGTAACCTGCACTCCGTCTGGAGTGGAAATCAATCAAATATCTAAACTACACATTAGATCTCTTCCTAAAAATTTAACTGGGCATAAGTTTGAAAGCAAAAATGAATGTTAAGGTGTCTTGCTGTCAGATGTTGCACAAGACAGTGAAACAGTAAGTTTTTCTTTAATAGTCTGGTACGTACAGTAATTATTATTACTTCTCTCCAATACTCGTCTTCCCTTTAATAGTCATTAATAGTCTGTTTCAGTCGGTTTCAGTCTTCCTATAGTCTGTTTTGTTTTCCTACAGTCTGGCCAGGCAAACCTATATTGTGCACAAATCTTTTTAGAAACATGGAGGAGCATGGAGCAGTAGTTGTCATTTAGCTGTCATTTAGCTGTCATCATTTTAAAATCACTCTGTGGGATTTTTTTTAAGCAAAAAGCGATTCTTCATTGCGAGCAGATAAGCATGAACATAAATTTGGTGTAAGCGTGTTTCTTCATTGCGTGTATGAATGTGTGTGTGTATGTTTGCGATACCGTCTTGTACGTCACGTGAAAAGGAACCGTCACCTTCCTCCTTCCCCAACCATCAGTCTCATGTGAGTGCCAGTGGGTGGAGCCTTTCAATGGGACAGTTGTTCTTCGATGACAGACCTTTCCTGGATCCTCGGATGCAGCTCTATTGGGCCAATCACGTCTAAAGCCTCTCCTGTTGTTTCAACCAGTGTCTGTGTCAGAGCACGTCTTCTCACACTGCTGTTGCTCTGTCCTTGTTTTCCTTTGCTGATTGTCATAAGCAGGTGTCTGTGTCAGACACACACGCTTGTAGTAGCTGAGCCCAGAACGTGATGGCTGCAGACGTTGTGGGAGTCGGTGAGGTCATGCTGTGGTCTGTGTCCTCCAGCTGCTGTGGTATCAGAGCTTCCACCCCGTTTTGGTTGTTGGTCAGGCGCTTCTTCTCCTTCGGTTCTTCTGCTTATGGTGGGAAAGGAGTCCAGATCCGGATTTACCCTCATCGCGCTCAGTTCTGCATTAGGACAAACAGCAGAAACAATGGGAGCATTTGCTCTTGGCATGATATGTGTGTGTGTGGTGTATGTGTGTGTGGCAGAGTGCAAACAATTCTTCCCCAGAGTTGTTATCTCCTTTCTTTCCGTTACTCTCATCTCTCTTTTGTTTCTTTTAGGGGTTTAGTTTCAAAAGTCTTGTACTGTAGTCTAGTACTTTGTTTCAATAGTGCTTTTTAAAATCTTTTCTTTTGTCTCTAATTTTTCTTTTAGGGTGCATATGTCTTTTACACTAAGCGATTCTCCTTTTGAACCCATAACCAGTTTCCCACTAATGGAAACATGAAACGCACTGATAACCATATTTACTTTTTACTTTTAGTTTGTACGGTTGCTGTCTGGTGGTGAAGACTCAAATTGCCCTGAACCTGTCTTTCAGAGTCCAGCGGTTTCCTGCCTTAGATTTTTTGTGTGTTCCGGCCGGAACCTTTTTTCGAAATTTCTCTTCCACGGACGTCTCCGTAGAAAGGGAACCGCTCAGATCAGCGACAGGGTTCTCGGAAGTGCTCCCTCACCGTCAGGCCCCCTAAGACCCGGGTCCCTCGTATCTCAAAAACACTTCCCCCTGCAAACGCGCTGCGTCTTACAGAAGCCGTCTTTTATTTCTTGTCCACACCCTTTGGACTGCGCTCAGATCTGCACACTGGTCTGTATCCTCAGTACAGACAAAAACAAGCTCGGTTCCACGAGCCAACCCTTAGCAACCACCGTCTCGGCCACCAGGGCAGACTTCGACCTAATTAATTTTTACCCGAATATTAAATTTTTTTTAAAATCAAAAATTTTTGTTTGTTCCTAATTATTATATTTTAGATGTTTTCAGCCAACTAGTCGGGTTAGAAATATTTTTGTCTCTAGTCCTAATTATGTTTTCTTTTGTTGTTGTATGTTTTAGTCTAGTAGGGGATGTTTTAGAATTAATTGTTATTTGCCTTACTTTTCCTAAACCAAATGATCAGAGCCAAGTAACCCTGAATACCTGAAACCAATTTCAAACCCGTTTTCTTTTTTTTTTTTCTTAACAAGTCGCAACAAAACGGAATCTCTCTCACCGGGCCGAGTAGAGGTTGGATTTTGTGTTCGTTGGATCTCGTCAGAGGCGATCCAGACGGGTGAGCAGTCCTCCCACTCAGAACAGCTGTAGAGGTTTGGAGGCTGAGCGAACTTAGTCCTCAGGACTATCGTCCTTGGTCACACCGTCCAGACGACCTGCCGCGGGATCCTGTTCGTAGACGCCAATTTCTGTGGTGGAAATTTTCCATAAAGAAGCAGATGAGAGAGTTGTCCTTTTGTGCGGTTTATTGAAATAATAAAGAAATAAAAAATAATGGGGGAAAGCAAATAAAAAGCATGGGTGTTGATCGTGCACATCAACAAACCAAAAACCAGCTGGGGAGATCAGTGCACACACACGAAGGTGTGATGCAAAGAGCCCGCTCCTCAATTGCTTCTGCCTTTTAGCTTCTCTGTCCGACTAGGGTGGAATGTCTTTCTAACCCAATCAAATTACATGCACCATCTCCTCCTTGTCGCAGTGTGTGTGAAGATATTTACATTCTCACACCTGCATCGCTGACGACCAACTATCTGTGAGAAAGGAGCACCAAGTCTCAACAGACAGAGACACAACTCCCCAACCTTGGGTTTGGGAGCTAGATTTGAGAGTCTATCAAGCAGAGACAACCATTGAACAATCTAGGTGAAATGTCAAATGCATACAGTAAGACAAAACACAAGATATTAATTGCAGAACATAAGTCATAACTCGTATAATAACTGCATAGAAATAAGGAAGACACAATTTTTCCCATAACAGTCGTGCACGTGAGCTAAGAGAGAAACTCTTGCTCTATTAGAACTATAATTTAAAAAAGGCTAGCCTGTGACCTTGTTCTGCTAAGTGAGTTAGCAGTGTCACTCAGGGCCCATCAGTGATCCGGAGTTTGATCTTCTTCGTCCTCTTCTTTCCTGCAATGGAACAGCACAGCACTCCTGCGTTTGTTAATTATCTGTCAGGGAACGGCAGATGAAAGGACCCACATGCACAGCACGGAGACCACAGGCAGAACGTAGGGTTAAACGGTTTATTGCAGAATCACAGGCGGTCCGGATCATACACAGTCAGTCACGGGGCGTAAGGGAGTAGGCTGTCTCGTAGTTGAGCGGTCAGGTTCGTTAATCCAGAGTTATCCAAGCGACAGTACAGATCAGGGAGCAGGCGAGAATCAGAAGTCAAAAACAGAGCAGGATCAAAACACGCGAATAGAATAACTAAGTGCTGGGAATGGATGTCTGGCATACGAGCGACGATCTGGCGGGGAACTGAGGAAACAGGTGGTGGTTAAATACAAGAAGTGATTACTTGATACGGAGCAGGTGTGACTAATGGGGACCGGAAGTAAAGCTGGAACCGAAAACAGAAACCGGGAGACTACCAAAATAAAGACAGGAAGTGGAAACTGGAACCCAAAACATGATGATATGACCGAAAAACAAGGTGTCTTCAAAATAAACCTGATAACGGAGCCAGAACCTGACAGTACCCCTCCCTCTAGGGCGTCTTCCACGGCGCCCACGGAAGCCCCCCCCCCCTCCAAACCAGGGCGGGCGGAGGGCGGTCACAGGAGGAGGGACCGAATCCCCCCCCCTCAAGGCAGACAAGCAGGGTGGGCGGAGGGAGGACTGGAGGAGGGTCAAATCAGGAGTTCATAAAACCGGAAGCAGGAAGCTCAGAGTCCATCCCCAACGGTCCCATGGGGCCCAGAAAACCCCCCCCCTCTTTTGGAGGGTGGCAGCAGGGGAGTCCCAGGATCGTGGTGGGCGACGGCGGCAGAGGCCTCGCCATCGTCGTGGCAGGAGGGGGCGTTCCCCAGGCGAACGGCCGTGGCGGTGGCGGAGTCGAGGCGGACGGCGCCGGAGGAGGCAGCGCCATCCAATCACCAGGAGAAGCCGAGGGCGAGGCCACCAGTCCGGCAGCCGAGACCAGGACGAGGCAGGAACCAGCGGCGTCCTCCTTGGACCACCGCGACGAGGAACCGATGCAGGTGCGGCCAGAGCCGGGCCGCCAGGAACCGATGCAGGTGCAGCGGGAGCTGCGACGGGAGCGACCCCCTCCTGGAGGTCCGCCGGGACTGCGACGGGCGCGACCCCCTCCTGGAGGTCCGCCGGGACTGCGACGGGCGCGACCCCCTCCTGGAGGTCCGCCGGTACTGCGACGGGCGCGACCCCCTCCTGGGGGTCGACAGGAACTACGACGGGCGCAACCCCCTCCTGGAGGTCCGCCGGGACTGCGACGGGCGCGACCCCCTCCTGGAGGTCCGCCGGGACTGCGACGGGCGCGACCCCCTCCTGGAGGTCCGCCGGGACTGCGACGGGCGCGACCCCCTCCTGGGGTCGACGGACTACGACGGGCGCGACCCCCTCCTGGAGGTCCGCCGGGACTGCGACGGGCGCGACCCCCTCCTGGAGGTCCGCCGGGACTGCGACGGGCGCGACCCCCTCCTGGAGGTCCGCCGGGACTACGACGGGCGCGACCCCCTCCTGGAGGTCCGCCGGGACTACGACGGGCGCGACCCCCTCCTGGAGGTCCGCCGGGACTGCGACGGGCGCGACCCCCTCCTGGAGGTCCGCCGGGACTACGACGGGCGCGACCCCCTCCTGGGGGTCCGCCGGGACTGCGACGGGCGCGACCCCCTCCTGGGGGTCCGCCGGGACAGCGACGGGCGCGACCCCCTCCTGGGGGTCCGCCGGGACTGCGGCGGGCGCGACCCCCTCCTGGGGGTCCGCCGGGACTGCGGCGGGCGCGACCCCCTCCTGGAGGTGCGCGGGGTCTGCAGCTGGCGCGACCTCCTCCTGGAGGTGCGCGGGGTCTGCAGCTGGCGCGACCTCCTCCTGGAGGTGCGCGGGGTCTGCAGCTGGCGCGACCTCCTCCTGGAGGTGCGCGGGGTCTGCAGCTGGCGCGACCTCCTCCTGGAGGTGCGCGGGGACTGCAGCTGGCGCGACCTCCTCCTGGAGGTGCGCGGGGACTGCAGCTGGCGCGACCTCCTCCTGGAGGTGCGCGGGGACTGCAGCTGGCGCGACCTCCTCCTGGAGGTGCGCGGGGACTGCAGCTGGCGCGACCTCCTCCTGGAGGTGCGCGGGGACTGCAGCTGGCGCGACCTCCTCCTGGAGGTGCGCGGGACTGCAGCTGGCGCGACCTCCTCCTGGAGGTGCGCCGGGACTGCCACCCCAAGACTGACAGGGACAGGAACGGCATCTACTTGGCCGACAGGGACAGGAACGGCATCTACTTGGCCGACAGGGACAGGAACGGCATCTACTTGGCCGACAGGGACAGGAACGGCATCTACTTGGCCGACAGGGACAGGAACGGCATCTACTTGGCCGACAGGGACAGGAACGGCATCTACTTGGCCGACAGGGACTGGAGCGGCAGCTACTTGGCCGACAGGGACTGGAGCGGCAGCTACTTGGCCGACAGGGACTGGAGCGGCAGCTACTTGGCCGACAGGGACTGGAGCGGCAGCTACTTGGCCGACAGGGACTGGAGCGGCAGCTACTTGGCCGACAGGGACTGGAGCGGCAGCTACTTGGCCGACAGGGACTGGAGCGGCCGCTACTTGGCCGACAGGGACTGGAGCGGCAGCTACTTGGCCGACAGGGACGGGAACGGGGACTGGAACGGCCGCAACATGGCCGACTGGAACGGCCTCAACATGGCCGACAGGAACAGGAACAGGGACTAGAACGGCCGCAACATGGCCGACAGGAACGGCCTCAAAATGGCCGACAGGAACAGGAACAGGGACTGGAACGGCCGCAACATGGCCGACTGGAACGGCCGCAACATGGCCGACAGGAACGGCCGCAACATGGCCGACAGGAACGGCCGCAACATGGCCGACAGGAACGGCCGCAACATGGCCGACAGGAACTGGGACGGCGTCCCCTCCGGAGCCGGCATAACTGCTTACAGCTGCCGAGCTCGACGGAGGAGACGTCGGGCCTGATCGGGTGTGCACAGCACCCGTTCGACAGGTGGAGTCCTCTGACTGGGATAAGACCTGCGCGTGACTGGACTGAACTGGGACAGGAGCGTGACTGGACGGGGCTCGACTGGACGGGGCTCGACTGGACGGGGCTCGACTGGACGGGGCTCGACTGGACGGGGCTCGACTGGACGGGGCTCGACTGGACTGGAACCTGAACGGGGCTCGACTGGACGGGGCTCGACTGGACTGGAACCTGAACTGGGCTCGACTGGGCTGGGCTCGACTGGGCTGGGCTCGACTGGGCTGGGCTCGACTGGGCTGGACTGGAACCTGAACTGGGCTCGACTGGGCTGGACTGGAACCTGAACTGGGCTCGACTGGGCTGGACTGGAACCTGAACTGGGCTGAGACCTGGACTGGGCTCGACTGGGCTGAGACCGGGACTGGGCTCGACTGAACTGGAACTGGGCTCGGCTGAACTGGAACTGGGCTCGGCTGAACTGGAACTGGGCTCGGCTGAACTGGGACTGGGCTCGACTGAACTGGAGACGGGACTGGGCTCGACTGAACTGGGCTGAACAGTGGACTGGAGACTGAACAGGGCGCGGCTGGACTGGAGACTGAACAGGGCGCGGCTGGACTGGAGACTGAACAGGGCGCGGCTGGACTGGAGACTGAACAGGGCGCGGCTGGACTGGAGACTGAACAGCGCGGCTGGACTGGAGACTGAACAGCGCGCGGCTGGACTGGAGACTGAACAGCGCGGCTGGACTGGAGACTGAACAGCTCGCGGCTGGACTGGAGACTGAACAGCTCGCGGCTGGACTGGAGACTGAACAGCTCGCGGCTGGACTGGAGACTGAACAGCGCACGGCTGAACTGGGGACTGGGGACCGCACGAGTGCAGGCAATCCTCCCAGCGGAACAAACATGGAGCTGGGCAGGTTGGTGCAGACACAACGGTGCGACGGGGCGGGGAGGAGGAAACCGAAACCTTCGGCGGTGCGACCGGCGCTGGCGTGGTGCGGAGCGCGTCGCTTAGCTCGCACAGCCGCTCATAGAGGCGACGAACACTGGGGCGCTCCAACACGCTGTCATCGTCCTCCAGCGTTAATATCGCCACCTCCACGGCGCTGCGCTGGTTCTTCGGGTTAACCGCCCGTCGGTAATCCTCCGCGAGGATTTGAAAATAAACGCGTAGGTCGCTGGGTAGCTCGGCGCAGGTGAACTCCATACTTCCTCGCAGGTGAAGGAGACTCGCCGCCAAAAAAACCAAGAAACAAAACAGTCACTGACCTGGGCGACGGCTGAGTGCTGGCTGGGTCCAAGTCTGGCCAGATCGTTCTGTCAGGGAACGGCAGATGAAAGGACCCACATGCACAGCACGGAGACCACAGGCAGAACGTAGGGTTAAACGGTTTATTGCAGAATCACAGGCGGTCCGGATCATACACAGTCAGTCACGGGGCGTAAGGGAGTAGGCTGTCTCGTAGTCGAGCGGTCAGGTTCGTTAATCCAGAGTTATCCAAGCGACAGTACAGATCAGGGAGCAGGCGAGAATCAGAAGTCAAAAACAGAGCAGGATCAAAACACGCGAATAGAATAACTAAGTGCTGGGAATGGATGTCTGGCATACGAGCGACGATCTGGCGGGGAACTGAGGAAACAGGTGGTGGTTAAATACAAGAAGTGATTACTTGATACGGAGCAGGTGTGACTAATGGGGACCGGAAGTAAAGCTGGAACCGAAAACAGAAACCGGGAGACTACCAAAATAAAGACAGGAAGTGGAAACTGGAACCCAAAACATGATGATATGACCGAAAAACAAGGTGTCTTCAAAATAAACCTGATAACGGAGCCAGAACCTGACATTATCTGTTTTACATAAAAACGTAGGTCACTGGTTGATGCATTAAAACACTATTCTGTCAAGCAAAGCTTCATGCAATATTAGTTTTATGCGTTCTGCATATTTTTACAAGCTACACACTGAAATGCAAGGTTCACAGCACTGTTTCATCTCTCTATTGTCAACATTCACACTTTCCCTTTCCTTCACTCCTTGACCTCCTTTCCTCCCTCACATACTGTACCATGCTACCATCTCTTTTTCTCTCACTCCACTAGGAATCCTGCTGAGATCATCCTTTTTTTAGCGCAAGCTATTTACACTCCAATTCAACATTTGAACCGACTCAAACACTTTTGAACCAACAGGCCTCCTTCAAATAAGTTCGCCAACTTGGGATGAGACACAACAGAAACAGAATAGAAGAATAGTCTCACAGCAGACACCACACATACAGTACAAGTCTCCTGTCATTCATTTTCATTTTCACTCTTTCCATACACACATACTGCATCCAAGTGATTATACAAATTACTAATTTAGAAAGTGAACACAATTGAATCGCTAACTTAAGATGGGCACATTAGTAAAACCCCTAAAAATAATTTCTTACACTTACTTATCTATCCTTACTGGGACTTAATAAACTAAGTGAAATTAAGAACCTTATACAGCATCTAAACTTCAAGGTTACACCCTCGATGTCAGCTGACAGCTAAACAAGAAGGATTAAGCTTTAGTAACTAACCTGATTAAGAACAAAGAATCACTACGATAAAACTCATTAAATTCAGGAAGTGCTGTAAATGCATGCATTAAGTGACTCTATGACGAAATTAACGTACAGACTAGATAAGTTGCATCCTTACAAACTATCAGAGATGACACATTAGACATAACACAACCTGTTGAATCTGTTGCACAAAGCACTACTGCATCTAATTGTATATTCCCCCGTGACTATCGGAGTCTCTAATGACAACATACTGTAACAACTGTGGATAAAAACTACAACTAAAATATTTTTACTTATTAAAGAAAGTCCATATAAACCCACATACAGCCAAACCTCTTGGAGGATAAAACACAGTCAACCACCGAGCATCAGGTGAAGCATCTGAACAGCAGAGTGAGTGAATTGGGAACTTTATTTTGAAATATTCTCTATACCTTTCCCTTTCCCTTGTCTTGTAAAATTGGAATATTTTATTATTATTATTTATTTTATTTTATTTATTCATTTTTAACCTTTCGGCAGCTTAAAGGACTGAGTTATTTTCACCAATTCGACTTATTTATTTTGTTTTTTAAAAATTTAGATATTTGTCTGAGTCTCAAAGTACTAAAGTGTGCAGCAAGGTGAGAACACAGATTCAGAGGCCTCTGGCTTTTGGGCTTTTAATAATGTCAATTGACACAGTTCATGTCTGACAGCCTGCACTGTCTCAGTGGCCCTGCTTCAGCCTCAGCCTTCCTTGGCCGTCCAGGTGGACTCTTGTTCCATCACTGGCTTTGCACATGTCCATACCTCCCACACTGGAAGCAGTTCGCAGTTTTTCCACAGCAGCTTCGTCTTGCTCCTCGGCCTGAAGGAGTCCCTCCTCTCCTCATAGGAGGTCGTCTTGTCCACCCTCCTGGTAGAATGTACATCACCTGAGGTGTGGCCCCGCCTGGTGGTATAGGTGGGCTCTGAGGCACGCTGGTTGGTTGAGCTCTTTTCTCCCCCTCTTTTCGCTGCTGCTGGTGTGTTGCTTCTTTCACTGCCTTCTTTGCCTTCTCCTGACGCAGCTCAAGAGCATGAATCACATGGTCAGTTATTTGTTCTACTGACATGTTGCACAGTCTCACAGTGTCAGTCAGATCCTTCTGATCTGGCCTTGAAGGCCAGGGCAGATTTTGACGCTTTGCCCCTTTGACCAGCAGAGGAAGTCCATCAGAAACCTCATTTACCCGTTCGTCACCCACACACACTGATTCCTCATCTGACCCAGCCCACAGCTGCTCTGTCACGCAGATCACTTTCACTGCAGGAATTTCCAAATGAGATTTTCTGTTTTTAAACAAACGTCGTAACAACTCATTTCTTTCCACTGCCCTGTCTGTCCCTTCTAGATCAGCTACTGGGTGAACTGGCTTCTTTGTCCTTCCAGGTTTTGTTTCTTCTGCATCCATCTGGGACGCATCTGAAAGAGACTTGTTTATAGTGATCTGATTAGATTGATTATTACAACATTGAGCCGTCTTTTTGCCCATCATTTTTGCACAGCTAATAAAATGCAACACTGCATTTTCTCATTCCCGTTTAAGGCCTAACTTTATTAATTTATTAATTCTAACTTCTCTAAGTCCAATTCTTTACCCACTGCCTCAGATCAATTGTCCCCTCTGTTGGCCAGGGTGACGTAGCCTTATCCGTCCGCTTATTCTATTTCTTCAAATACTTCTGAATCTCCTGAGAAAAGAGAGGATGTTTTCTTATTATTCCTATATCTGGAGAAGAAAGCAACCGGAGAGATACATAATATGAATATAGGGCATATGTATAGGTATGTATGTGACACACTTAAATGGACTGACCAGGAATGAATGTTAATGGATTTATTATACTTTTATTTTTTATCATACTTAGTTGACTTATTTGACTTCCTGCTCTGGGCAGTATTCACACACACACACACACACACACAGGAGAAGTGAATACCAGAAGAGGAACAAAGCTACCGTCTCTAGGCCCAATTTGGAGTCCCAATTCACTCCTCCCCCCTTTTTCTTTTTTAACCACACCAGGAGTCTTCAATCTGCACACACTCTGTGACCTGCTTGACCAGTCCCAACCACATTACGGAAGTGTTGTTCTAAAATACGCACATTATTTCAAACAAAATTACCACAATGTCCACACCGGACACTAAAAAATATTAGTATTACCAAAAATGATAGAATGAACAATCGAAAATGTAATCTACACAGCACTTACCCCCCATACTCATCCCAACTTAACTATACTTGCGCAATATTGACACATCGACACACTGCAGTTCAACACACAATAAATAAAAAGCACTTTTACCGGATATCCCTATGTTACCAGGCCTCACAAACCATGGGAAACTCTACATTTGGATTGATCTGTTCCAAGCTTAATGTAGAATCCCCATACATTACACAAGCCTACAGTGCCTAATAAATTTTGATTCTATCGAGCAGGTCGAATTTTCCAAATTTCACAACCCGTTGCACCGAGGCTGCACTGTCTACCGACGCCGGTACCGTATGCCTTCCCCTTTAATTTAACAGCCGCTCAACAAGGTATGGTTCAGTAACCCCGCTCAATACCTGGACCAAATTTTCCAGCATCGACACAGAACTTACACAGCCTTAAATTTATTTTATCCGAATGCAGACTACAACGCCCATACTTTAGATTTCCCGATCCGTCGCCTGCCTCAAGTTAGCCTACATAACTTCTAGAGGTCAATAGGCCATGTCATTTTTCCCCAAGCGCAAGATAGCACATACACACAAAGCAGTTGGTTATGCAAAGCAGTCATTTACAGCAATATAAGTACAGTGGCAGCGGTTCAAAGTGACTAGGGTTTTTACTGCAGTACCGCCGCGTCGCCACGGTGCAGCGAGTGCATCGCTGACTAAAGATTTTTAATCCTGCAGCCGGCTGGAAAAAATCAGGACGCTAGTCTCGTTTTAACCACCAGGTGGCGCAGCGTTGATTAGAAGCCTCCAAAGCACTACAGCGTAACTGAGGTCCGACTGTTCATTTCTACCTGTAACACACATATATTACACCAGACCTATTCTACTATTAAGTCTTTACTATTAAGTATCTGTTGTGTGCTAAAACATGGGGAGTGTGAAGGGCAACAACTTGTTGATGGCTTAGCTGTTTTCTGTTCACTGCAAAGTTATAATTGTTCTGTGTGGTTTAAAACAGGCAGCGCCACAGCAGCAACACATTCTTGTTTTCATTCTCCTCAGCTTTTCGTGTCTTTAAATAGAAGGCGTCTCTTAAAAATATGTACACACCCCACCGCTCTAACATCTGATACAACATATTGGCTTCACATAATACCATGATTATGCGTCGCGGTTTATTTAATATAATTTGAATGCGCAAGTAAAGACGTAGAGCGCAGTCCATCTGCGACTACAGCCGCTTATTTAGGTTTTAAACTTCCACAACTTGTTAATGAATGTTTTCCAATAGTCGTAGATTTTACGTAAATAACCGTAATAATCATAGGAATTTGTTTTACAGCAGTTGTCGGTCGTAATTTTGACAGGACGCCAGAAATCAGCAGATCTACAGCGACGCATTACAGCAGCATGTTTGTTCCTACGCGTTTATTCTGTGTCTGCAGAACTGCAGTTTGACTTGTTTTGACTGTGCGTGTCATTGTAACTGAGTGGCTGAGAGACTTGTTCGACCCGTGTACGTTTCAACATTTTCATTTCCCATCCGTCCATCCAGCCACTTTCACCGGCGTTTTCGTTTCTCTTTCGATGAGCGGCAAACGGATTTTAATCAAAAGCACCGCCTTACAAACCAATAAAACAGGCAAAATATTTGTTTTTTACAAAAAGACACGGAAGTGGAGTTAATATGTTTTATTGTTTAGAGACAAACGGAAAACAAAAAGTCGTTCTCTCGTTACCTCTGCTTATAATTTGGTGGAGACATCAATCTCTTACACAAACACGTGACGTGTTTCGGAGTCATGTGTCCAGACAGAGAGTGACCAATACACAAATGTATGGATGTGCAAATGCAGGCTACGAGAGGAACGGGGCAGTGGTGCACGAGATGTAGCGAGAATTTGTTTTGACTGTGCGTGTCATGTAACTGAATGAGTGGCTGATGTGACTTATTCGCCCGTGTACGTTTCAAAACTTTGATTTCCCATACGTCTATCTATCCTGAATAAAAGCACCGCATTACAAACCAATAAACTGAACAAAAATATTTTTTAACAAAAACACACGGACTTGAATTTTAAGCTGTTTTTTTCGTTTAGAGAAAAACGAAAAACAAAAAACCTCTGCTTTTAATTTTTAATCGAAGCTCATCCGTGGACGGGTCGCGGGGCAGCAGTCGTAGCAGAGAGCTCCCGACTGCCGCTCGAATGAAACACGAGATCGAATGAAATGTGATGTGTTTCGTACTCAGATGACTTGGATCTGAGTTCGACCAAGCTTTTGCTTGTCTCATGTTTGCTCACAGTCGCAAAGGAAATCTACACACCCCTCCCCCCTCCTTTGTAGAGGCGCATAGACATGCTAATGTGTTGCTACTACTCGATCAGCAGGTGAGAAATACCTCAGCTCCAGACAAAGCTCCGTGGGAGACAGGGCAGCATCGGGCGGCGTGATCAGCTGCAGGTCTAAGACTCATTTATGCAGCAAGTAGTTTGTTCTACATACGTTTACTCTGCAAAAATAAACGTATGTATTTATCGTAGCTTTCTGATCTAAGTTATTTGTAGCACTTCGACATTCGTTTAAAATATGCAGTGCTTTTTAAAATGAAAATACTAATATTATTATTTATTACCTTTATTGTAAACACAGTATTAATTGCACAATTTGGACTGGAGAAGATTTGCGCTTCTTTCATAATAATCATGGATAATCAAGGAAGAAACTGCAGTTCATATTTGTTATTCAGGGACGGTTTAATAAAGATTCAGTATGGTTTTTGACTGAACTGTCAGCCAAGGTACGTGCATTATCAAATGAATGCGCCTGTCAGCGGGGAAGACATCAACTCTATTCAGTCGCTCTTCAGTCGCTGCTGCCGTCTCCTCCCCAGTTCACACACCTTAACACTAGGACTACTGCGTTTTCTAAATATACCAGTTCCTACTACAAGGTGTTCCTACGAAGTTAACCAGCTGTTTATTTCGTTATTACTCCTTTCACCTGTACCACATAAAGTCATTGCAGAGCTACAGCCATGTTCCCACGAAGTTAACCAGCTGTTTATTTCGTTATTCCCTCTTTCATGTCCGTCTGTTGAATGAAAGTGGGCGTGGCCATCCACGTCCCAGAGCGGTGACACTGGGGGATGGGAAACGCTCATCAACACGCAGGACAAAGATCTGCGTTTCTCTGCTGCTACAGCCTCGGCTGCGTTGTGTTGTTAGTCTCCCTTTCACCTGTACCATATGAAATGTGTTCCTACGAAGTTGATCAGCTGCTTTCAGAATTCCCCATGCAGGTTTGAACAGGGCAAACATTATTTTTATTTACAAAAAAAAATTAATACGTTTACAGATTGACCGGTGATGCCGCACAGGTTGCTCTCAGTTACAGCAGCTGTTTGAAGCAGGGAAAAGCGAGTTAGCTGTCCTTGTCGATGCCTTGACAATGTTTTAGCATCGGTTAGATCTCTGAGCCCCGACTTTTATGTCTTCTTTGGATTAAAAAACAAATGTTGAATGTTCTCAAATAATATAATATTGCCGCCCTCCGCGGCTCCCAGTGTTTGTTTTTTTCATTTAAAACGTGGGTGTTACCGGTGGCAGACCTCTGGTCTAGATCATCCTTATTCACTTTTTTAAATTGTAGTAGTGTAACCTTAGTTAGTATTCCTTTTTATTTTTTTAATTTTATGTTTGGGAAACGTGACATTTCAGCTACTGTGATTTTATTTGTCATCAACATTAGTTCCTACCTGTCCTTGTTGACGGGGGACAGGAAAAAGGTGACGCGCGTTGGATAAGCGCGGCGTAAAGAAAAAAGTGTACATGTGCCGTACTGTCTTGCCGTGTGGTGCATTAAAGAAGCATTCCACGTAAAGAAAATTGCCCGTACCAACAGCAAGAAATCAGGGTTACAGTAGCTTGTCTGCCATAAATCGAACGCTGCACGCGGGAGGGCGCACCGTTCAGCTTCTTATTTTCGGTTTTAAACTGCCATAATTTGCCATAATTTACTTACGTTCATAACTTCATACTATAACGCGACCAGCGGTTCATGGTCTTGGCGATTCATGCACTAAGTAATACAACGTTGTCATCTCGTGATCACATGATGATGATAAGACGCTGTTTTTCCAATAATTAAAATAAAAAAACTGCTTCCACTCAGACTCGAACCCCGGACAAAAAAAAAACGTTGTGGCCATGCACGTTAACCACTAGGCCACCCAAGACCTGATCATTGGTTGTTCTACAAGAGGCTATATGACGTAAGCAACTACGATGTTTCAGGACCAAAAGTGGGAGTCAATCGCCACCTACAGGCCAGAAGGACGTAACACACTCCTCCCGCAGTACAAACCCGGCACTGACGCGGCAGATTTGAAACCCAAACACGGTGGGGGTAGACACTTTTACCGGCTGCCTCTGTAAGCACAGGTAAATTCTTCACCGCCTCTCTTTGTTTCTCCCATACAGATACTTTACTTGAAGCAGCCAAATCAGAATTTAATGATCAGATTTCTCTAATCTTACCAACATTTGCTCACACTGTCACAAACACAGAGAATCGTCATGTAAAAGCTTTAAGCGCTATTTACCTTCACTGATTACGACGGTCATGCGCCCGGACCAGTCCGGACAAATGTTGGTTCTGGACTCGGCTCCTTTCTGCCTGCCCATCGTGACGCCATTCTGTCGTGTATTTCATGTTCCGACATTGTTAGAAAGTTCACACAGACTCAACTTTTATGCTCAAATTAACACATAAATTTATTACATAGAATGAAATAGTACAATCACATAATAATCATGAGAGAGGTGGTGGCCAAATTCACCCACTGGTTCTGCAGAAAGAACTGAGAGGTCGAAAAAGGTCAGCTGGGTGTCTGCAGCAGACCCTCTGCGAAGCACTCTAAGAATACATCTCCCAATGCCCACTTTTTAAAGCTGTGTTGTTTATGCAACCAGCGAGTGCCTACGTGTCCATCGAAAGTCCATGTTTACTCAGCTGCAGCAGTTTATTTGTTTTAGTGGCCAATCTGACACCACGGTCAACTTGATATTTGTTGCAATGAACAGAAATATTTCCATAGGAGGAACAGAATTTACCACGATATAAGGCTCATTCTTGTGTGATCGTGTCCTGCTGAGAGACTGGCATTCTAATACTACCATTCATAGGTTGACAAGCTGACAGTCAGTCAGAGTGGTGAGCACTTGTGGTGCAGCTATCAGCATCTCAATTTTTGAACTTAGCCATAAAGTGATTTTTTATGTTCTATTGCTTTTAAAAGAGGGGATGGGCAGACAGGAGCCTCTGTAAGCTCGTTCAGAGTGTGAGGATCTGACAGGCGCAGGTGTCCAAGGCTGTGCGAAGTCTGCCAGTTTTAACATAAACGGACATGCGCGGTGCCCTCTTTGGCTTGGTATCTTCATAAGGCTGAACTTCAGGGCTTTGTACAGGCTAAGCAGCACAATGTGGATGCAAAGCCTAGACTGAAAGCTTTCATTTGCTATGCCATTTGTTGGTATTAGGCAACATTCATATGTTGACAAGCTGACAGTCAGTCAGAGTGGTGAGCGCTGGTGGTGCAGCTATCAGCTTCTCAATTTTTCAACTTAGCCATAAAGTGATACAACCACTTTCTGTTGCTTCTGAGAGCCCGGCTGGGCAGGTAAAGAGCATCTGTAAGCTGGCTGGCCAAAGCAGGCAACTAAAATAACAGACAGACTTTTATATGTGAGACCCTGATACCTGACAGAGATGTTTGGCCTGCTGACTGCCAGACAGATAGAATCAAGCTAAGCAGGACAATGTGGATGCAAAGCCTAGACTGAAAGCTTTCATTTGATATGCCATTTGTTGGTATTAGGCAACATTCATATGTTGACAAGCTGACAGTCAGTCAGAGTGGTGAGCGCTGGTGGTGCAGCTATCAGCTTCTCAATTTTTCAACTTAGCCATAAAGTGATACAACCACTTTCTGTTGCTTCTGAGAGCTCGGCTGGGCAGGTAAAGAGCATCTGTAAGCTGGCTGGCCAAAGCAGGCAACTAAAATAACAGACAGACTTTTATATGTGAGACCCTGATACCTGACAGAGATGTTTGGCCTGCTGACTGCCAGACAGATAGAATCAAGCTAAGCAGGACAATGTGGATGCAAAGCCTAGACTGAAAGCTTTCATTTGATATGCCATTTGTTGGTATTAGGCAACATTCATAGGTTGACAAGCTGACAGTCAGTAAGAGTGGTGAGCACTGGTGGTGCAGCTCTCAGCTTCTCAATTTTTGAGAGTGATAAAGTGATTGAGAGTGACTTATGATATTATTCACAATTTTTTGTTATTTTAATTAATGAACAGACATTAAAACATAAATACAACAAACCACACGGGGATAATCTAAAAAACTACAACAAACCACACAAGAATATTAAAACAAAAAATACACACAACACTTGAATAATCTAAAAAACTACAACAAACCACTGACTGAATGAAAATATGGATGAAAAAAAAGATGGTTGGGGTTAGGGAATGAGATGAGGGGGGGTGGTTAGGATTAGGGGATGAGGGAGGGGGAAGGTAATAAAAGTTTGGATATAATGAGGGAGAGTGGTTAGGGTTAGTGAATGGGGAGAGGGAAGGTAGTAAAAGTTTCAAAAATGAGGTGGGGAAGAGGAGGTAAAATAAGATGAAGAAGGGGAGGAGATAAGAGATGGTTGGGATTAGGCACTGGGTTGGGGGGAAGAAAGTCCAGGTGGTGCATGATTGGCTCCCAGTGATGCTTAAGGATTGCAGGGGGTAAGTATTGAAGTGCTGCACCAGGGGGGTCGACGTTCTGGCTGTCTCAATACTTCGGATGTGCTGCTGAAGCCTCAAAAGTAAAGTCTGACCTGTTTCCCCCACATACAGTTTCCCACCGGTATCACAAACGATGCAATAAACCAGGTTGGAGCTTGTAAGGCTGAAGTTATCTATAATTGGTGCTCCAGCGCCCCCGTGTGGATTAAATATGAACTTCTTTTGTTTAAACGCCCAGTGCGTGTCCCTTGTTTTTAAAGAAATTTTGTAACGGAAGATATGGTTTCGAGTAGGTTGTAACTAGTGGGACGATCGCTCTGTAGTCCGTGCCCTGCTCATTTGCTCTCAGCTGATGTCGGTCGGTCCCGATGGAGGATGGAGATGTGGACTGAGGTAAGCGGAGAGCGGTCAGCGTCTGGGACTTGATGGATCTAAGAAGCCCTCTGGAGTAGCCTCGCTGTCTGAGGCTGCGGAACAGAGTGGAGATGGCATGCTCTACGCCCTGCTCTCGTGAGGAGATCCTGAAGAACCGGATAATTTGAGATTTTATCAGACCTTTAAATGTGTGTTTTGGATGATAGTTGCATTTATGAAGTAAGGCGTGCGTATCCGTCGGTTTGAAATAAACACGAGTCAATATTTTTTCGCTATTGTTATTGATGTTTTCAAAAAAAACGGTGGTATCTAAAAAATTAACTTGGTCCGGGTGTAATTGATATTTAACCTTAATAGAAGGGTGATGATTATTTAGAATGTGAATGAATGTGAGAAAAAACTCTCCTCTCCATGTTCCCAGGCTCCAATGATATCGTCCAAGAAGCGGAGATAGAAACTGGGTTTTAAACTGGTTTTCTGTAGAGCTTCTCGTTCCCACTCGCTCATGTAGATGTTAGCATACGAAGGGGCGTACCGGTGTCCCATTGCTGTGCCCTCTACCTGCAGGTAATGTGTGCTATCGAATTCAAAATCATTACATCTTAAGCATATTTCCAGAAGTTGGAGGATCTCCGCATCCGGTCTTGTCTCATCCTTATGGCGCTGAAAAAGAGATTTGACTGCCTGTAGGCCCATTTCAGTATTGATATTTGTATAAAGACTATCGATGTCTATGGTGAATAACTGTGCATGGTTTGAGGTAACTGGGATGTTTGCATGAGAGAGGGCCCAGAAAATAATCTATAAATAACGATACATTGTAAGTGGCACTGCTGCAGTCAGACACAATAGGTCTACCAGGAGGGACTAAATGAGGAATTGTCCAGGTGGATGGATCTTTATGTATTTTTGGAAGGAGGTAAAACTGTCTGGTCCGCGGTGGATCCGGTCCAAATAGGAAATCCCTCTGTTTGGCCGTAATGAATTTATCGAAATAAAGCCCTTGTATAATTTCACGGATTCGTGTTTGCCTGCGGGCCTGATTGCTATTGCTAATAACTTTGTAATATTTGGGGTTGTTAAGTTGTCTATGGGCTTCAAATGCATATTGTTGTGAATCCATTATTACTATCTTGGAGCCCTTGTCTGCTGGCTTAATGACAATGTTGGGGTTCCGCTGTAACTCCCGGATGGCGGATGGAATTATGGTATTATTCACAATTTTTTGTTATTTTAATTAATGAACAGACATTAAAACATAAATACAACAAACCACACTGGGATAATCTAAAAAAACTACAACAAACCACACAAGAATATTAAAACAAAAAATACACACAACACTTGAATAATCTAAAAACCATGAAAAAAGGAAATAACACCACACTAGAACAATTTAAAAGACTTGGAAGAAGAATAGAATCATCACTATACACAATTAAAACAGTAAATAAAAACAAGTTTAGAAGACAGGCTTGTGACTTTAAAAAGAATATCTGCCTAAACAAAGAATGTCAGCTTTTTTTTTTTACACAGGTCAATCATCAAGCCATTCCAGGTCCAGTCCCTCTCCACAGAAGGACTTTCTGTTCACCCCATAATCGAATCTGAACTCCTCTCCTACTTTGATATCCTTTGTTGCAACTAACAGCAATGTATCTATTTTCTCATTAGAGAACTGTATGTTGCAATGGAATGGTTTGAGGTTTGGATTTTTTCTAGAATGGTTGATTTTTCTACCGACTGTCTCCATGTTTGGGTGACATTTACAGGGGTTTGTCTGTGCATCGATGCACAGACGCCTGCTGCCAGCAGTGAAAAAGAACAAGTAGCCCATCTGATCATTTGCCCTTTTTAAAATCTGGTGGCCTTCCTCACTGGTGATGAGTTCACCATGATAATCACAAATGATCGAGTCTTTGAGGAAGTTCTTTGTTGCAACAACACCTGTGCAAAATAAAATATCTTTCTTAATTTCTTGCATGTCATTATGTCGGTAATAGTTTGTATGCCAAGTAATTGCAGCCTGTTCCAAAATAAAACGCTGTTAGCACCTTGTCCGCGATTGTCCTCAAATGTTTTGATAGCCACCCCTGACCATTTTTGGAGTTTTATGCATCGTCTAATGTTGTCATCTGTTTCAACGTCGATTTTTTTAGGTGGTCTCCATTTCTGGACTATTGTATCTGGAGATGGGTAATTTGCACTCCATCCCTCAGATTCAATAATTTTTTTTTGTTTTGGCCGCTGTGGGCTGCCGCCTGTAACATTTGGCTGTGAGTGAAAGACAAGTCAGTTTATTGGTTCACATTATTTTTTTAGGTGTTAGGGTTAGGGTAGGGGCAAATAATTTTAAAATTTTGCCACGATGTGGATCTGTTTGCGCTGGCAACAGGGGTCCGCACTACCAGAGGCCTGAGGACTTGATCCCATCTATTTATGCTCTGTGGTTAAACCTAATATTTTGTAATTTTATTTGTTTTAGATGTTTGTCCAGTGGTCATGAGAGGGAGAGAGAGCCAAGCATCTCAGCAGCATCTCCCTACCAGTCCGAGGGAGGAGTGTCTGGGTTTGAGGATCTCCACAATCAAAAGTGCCATCAATGCGGAAAAAAGTGCATTAATAAATAGAGGTCATGCATATACAGGAACACATAACAAATAAATAGACAAAAAACTCACAACATCATTACAGATACCTAAAATTTTATAAAAAACACTCCATGCAATAGTAAAAGGTAATTTCATTTCAAGAAAAATTCATGTAGGATGCCTGGATTATGTGTGCACTCGACCACAAACATTGTACTCATCATTCATGGATGCTGGCCCGCATACACACACACGCACACACACACACACACACACACACACACACACACACATATATATATATACGTAAGCAGGCCATATATATATATATATATATATATATAGAATAAATATAGTTAAATAGACAAAACTTGTTTAATAAGTGCCTGTGATGTATAGTGGAGATAATCATTTTGCTGTACTCCATCATGGGTAGAGGACGTCCAATGACATAAAATTACGTACATCCCTTCCAGTGGCTGCTCTAAAGTAGACAAATATGAATGAAAAAGAAGATGGTTGGGGTTAGGGAATGAGATGAGGGGGGGTGGTTAGGATTAGGGGATGAGGGAGGGGGAAGGTAATAAAAGTTTGGATATAATGAGGGAGAGTGGTTAGGGTTAGGGGATGGGGAGAGGGAAGGTAGTAAAAGTTTCAAAAATGAGGTGGGGAAGAGGAGGTAAAATAAGATGAAGAAGGGGAGGAGATAAGAGATTGTTGGGATTGGGCACTGGGTTGGGGGGAAGAGAAGAGAGGTGGTGGGATAAGAAGAAATAAGAAAACTTTTAATAAATGCTATTACACATTCAACCCTGATGGAGTTTTAGTGTTTAATCTCTCCATCCATAGTTTCTCTTGTCTCCTGCGTTGACCCTCTGTCCAGGTGGTGCATGATTGGATCCCAGTGATGCTTAAGGATTGCAGGGGGTAAGTATTGAAGTGCTGCACCAGGGGGGTCGACGTTCTGGCTGTCTCAATACTTCGGATGTGCTGCTGAAGCCTCAAAAGTAAAGTCTGACCTGTTTCCCCCACGTACAGTTTCCCACAGGTATCACAAACGATGCAATGAACCAGGTTGGAGCTTGTAAGGCTGAAGTTATCTATAATTGGTGCTCCAGCGCCCCCATGTGGAATTAAATATGAACTTATTTTTTTTAAACGCCCAGTGCGTGTCCCTGTTATTGGCCTGAATGTGTCTACAAAATCTAGTCTTAATGAGAAGATCTTTTAGACTGTTATTTTTCCTAAAAGCAGAAATTATTTTGATGTCTTTGAATGGGTCCTGTTTTGTCATTACTGTATAAAAATTGTTTTTTAAAGAAATTTTGTAACGGAAGATATGGTTTCGAGTAGGTTGTAACTAGTGGGACGATCGCTCTGTAGTCCGTGCCCTGCTCATTTGCTCTCAGCTGATGTCGGTCGGTCCCGATGGAGGATGGAGATGTGGACTGAGGTAAGCGGAGAGCGGTCAGCGTCTGGGACTTGATGGATCTAAGGAGCCCTCTGGAGTAGCCTCGCTGTCTGAGGCTGCAGAACAGAGTGGAGATGGCAGAAGCGGAGATAGAAACTGGGTTTTAAACTGGTTTTCTGTAGAGCTTCTCGTTCCCACTCGCTCATGTAGATGTTAGCATACGAAGGGGCGTACCGGTGTCCCATTGCTGTGCCTTCTACCTGCAGGTAATGTGTGCTATCGAATTCAAAATCATTACATCTTAAGCATATTTCCAGAAGTTGGAGGATCTCCGCATCCGGTCTTGTCTCATCCTTATGGCGCTGAAAAAGAGATTTGACTGCCTGTAGGCCCATTTCAGTATTGATATTTGTATAAAGACTATCGATGTCTATGGTGAATAACTGTGCATGGTTTGAGGTAACTGGGATGTTTGCATGAGAGAGGGCCCAGAAAATAATCTATAAATAACGATACAGTGTAAGTGGCACTGCTGCAGTCAGACACAATAGGTCTACCAGGAGGGACTAAATGAGGAATTGTCCAGGTGGATGGATCTTTATGTATTTTTGGAAGGAGGTAAAACTGTCTGGTCCGCGGTGGATCCGGTCCAAATAGGAAATCCCTCTGTATGGCCGTAATGAATTTATCGAAATAAAGCCCTTGTATAATTTCACGGATTCGTGTTTGCGTGCGGGCCTGATTGCTATTGATAATAACTTTGTAATATTTGGGGTTGTTAAGTTGTCTATGGGCTTCAAATGCATATTGTTGTGAATCCATTATTACTATCTTGGAGCCCTTGTCTGCTGGCTTAATGACAATGTTGGGGTTCCGCTGTAACTCCCGGTTAGCTTTTCGATCTGTCGCTGTAAGAGGATCTATTTTATTGAGCGGATGGGTGAAGCGATTCAATCCTCGGATATCCTGAAGGATGAGATATTTCATATCGTCACTGAGTGAATTCCACGGAGGCTCCCAGGTAGATGGTAAGGTAAAGGGTGTCGCTTGTGACTCCTAGTCTTGGTAATACTGCATCAGCTTCAGACGTCAGTAATATTGATGTAAGTCACGGCGTAATGCTGGCCGATCAAAAGCTGTCGGGGTGGGAACGAAAGTGAGACCCTTCTCTAATAAGCAAATTTGTGCTAAATTAGGCTGGAACAGTGTGGATAAGTTTAAGATGTTTGAATCAATAATACGGGGCGGAGCAGCGCCGCCGAGTGTCTGGAGCAGAGCGGGGCGGATGCAGAGCAGACGCGTCCGGCTCAGAGCACCAAGACTGGAACATGCGTCGGGCTGTGTCCAGTGGATGCCATCCTGCGTTGTGGAGAATTGGCCTGGCGGTAGCGGTCCCAAGAAAGGCAGGTGAGTGGAGATGAAGTTGTTGATAATATTCAAATTAGCTTGTTGTTGTCGTGACAAAAGTGGTGAATAGTTAATTGAAGGAAAAGCGATTCTAGCGTTCAGAAAGACTGTCTGAGCTCTCTTGTAAATAAAACGTAGTTGTTTAATAGAAGTCTTGTGAGGTTCCTGATCCTTATTGTTAATTCCCACTGATAAGACGACAACTTTGACTAGCGGGTGCTCAGGTGTTTTGTCTAGGATCTGTTGGAAATGATAAAACGCTGCTCCCGCATAACTGTCAATTTGAATATTTTTATTAATATACGGTGGTATACGAGACAAATTAGAGTCTCCTAGTAGCCAGATCGGTTTTTTACCCCTGAAGTGCCAATCTAGGATCTTTCTGCCTGCTCTGGCCTTGTGCTGAATAGGGAGGTAAGTTCGTTTTGGATTTTGGATCTGTGTGCTTTGTGTCTCCTCCTGTCGCTGGTCTAAACTGCATGTGCGACCCGAGACTGTTTTGTCCACACATCCTGTATGGGTGATTTGAGTGGGATCAGATTGAGTCATTCTAAGGGTTAGGGTTAGGGTTAGGAGTATTGAAATAGACACAGATGACTCTCCCCGCTTTCGTCCGTGGACTAGGCAGTTTGGTGTGGAGAGCCAGCGGCAATGCACGGGCCGACGCATGTCACTCATGTTCCCTGATACTTGAGTCACTTTTCAAGAGTAATAGAGGTACATATGGAAAGGCACAGATAAGATTTAAATGTACACATGCTCTTAGATGTTTCAGACTAGTTCCTGAATTGGTTGAGTTTAGAAGGAGCTATGGGTTGGGTTGTAATAGTGACTAGGTTTGGTCAACAACAGGTTTAGGCATGGGGACACCATGGTTAGGTTTAGGAAAGAGCTCAGGTGGGGGTTAGCTGTAAGTAGAGGTTCCTGGTTTTAGGTTTAGGCATGGGTTAGGGTTAGGTTAAGGGAAAATAATTATAAAATCAGCCACAATTGTGGTTTAAGTGCACTGGCATGCAGGGGTCCATGTCAGCTTATCAAACAATTACACATCAGTCTGTTTATTTTTATTTTATTTGTTGGTTTTACCTTTGTTTGTTTTCCTTTTGTATACATGTGTTTACTTTCTTCTCCCTGCTCTGCTTTTGTTTCTTCCCCAGAAAAGGTAGAGATTACCGGGTCCCTTGCTGATGCTGCCAGGAGGAAGAGGAGGAGGAGAAGAAGAAGAAAGAAGGAGGAGGAGGGAGAGGATCCCAGGGTGGCATCCCTGCACCCGAGCCAAGCAACAAGGTCATGGTAGGTAATAATAAATACTGTAATAAATAGGAATAAATAACATTCTTATATACACGTAGAAATTCATGATGGGGATCAAGTGCCAAGGTAAGTGCTTTTTTTAAAAAGTGCTTTTAGAGGTTATAAAATCATGCATAACCATATGAAAGTGGAATAAATATACAGCGATATATAAGAGAGGAGACTAGGGTTGTGTGTAATTCATATACAGACCCCATCAATAAAACCACACAAGAAAATCATGCAAAGTCATGTACAGTACTTTGACCCGGCTCCCTATTAGGTGGGTGCCCCTCCCGGTCTCCAATGGACCCCTTCAGTTCATTTATGAAAAAATAAGTAGGTGTAATTGTAAATACAGGCATGTGTGGGTAAAGTAGGTGTATAAGTGATTATATTACACCCACTTGTGTATATGCAGATATATGTACACTCGCACTTGTATATATACTTGTAGATTCATGTGGCGGAACAGAGTGGTTGAGAGGAGAAGAAGAAAAGGAAGGAGAAAAGAAGGCTAAGGTAGGGAAAGAAAGGTTGTGGTAGAGGAAGGAGATGCAGAGAGGGTGTGTTGGGGTCAGGAGCAAGATGAGGGTGAGGTTAGGGTTAGGAAAGGATGGAGATGGAGGTTGGGGTTAGGGAATATTGAAGAGAGACTTTAGGGTTAGGGGAGGGGGAGAGGGGAGGTTGTGGTTAGGGAGGGGGATGAAGCGAGAGGTTATGGTTAGGAGAGGGATGAAGGCTGGGTTGACATTGGGAAAGAGATGAGACTGGAGTAGAGATTGGAAAGCAAAGTGGAGACCGAGTTTATGGTTGGGGAAAGAATAGAGGTTAAAGGTTAGAGGTGAGATGGTGACAAGGTAGAAGAATTGAGAAAGGTCAAAGTTCCTGACCGATTGTAATTGCCAAGTAAATACTGATTAGAATCAACACCATCCAGCATAAAAGAGAAGAGGCAGCGTCTTTTACCATAGGGGGAAGAAACACACCAAAACCTTGGTAGTTACATTTTTATTTTTTATTTTCTAAAACCTCCAATTAGTCATACGGACCTTGCTGTAAATATAATTAAAAGTTCAGACGTACGGGAACTGTAGTTTTAAGTTTCCCTATCCATATTCTCTCCTGTCTCTTTCGCTGGCCCTCCGTCCATGTGGCACATGTCTCAACGCCTGTGATTGATAAATGATGAAGAGGATGTGTTTGAAAGTGTTGCACCAGAGGAGTGGACAGTCTACCTATTTCAATGCTGTGAATGTGCTGTTTGAGCCTTGTCAGGAGGGTCTTGCCTGTTTCTCCCACATACATCTTCCCACAGGCTCTGCAGACAATGCAATAGACTAGATTGGAACTGTAAAGGTTGAAGCTCCCAAGTGTTAGTGAACTGGCGCCCCCGTGTGGGTTAAAGAGGAACTTCTTCTGCCTGAAGGCCCAGTGGTGGTGAGGATGCTTCTGCGTGATGGCATGTCTGCTGAACCGTGCATTAACAAGCAGATCTTTTAGGTTTTTGTTTTTCCGGAAGGCTGAGATGATTTTGTAATCTTTCAAGTGTTTGTGATTAGACATTGTAGTCTGAAAGTTGTTTTTCCAGAGGTTCTGCAGGTGAAGATGAGGTCTAGAGTATGTTGTGACCAACGGAATGAATTCTTTGGAGTCCGTGCCAGATTTGTCTTCTCTGATGCTTCGTCTACTGACCTTGTTCGGTGAGAAAGCAACAGAGTCCAGGGTGGTAAGTGATGACAATGTCTGCTTTTTGATGGATCTTAGGAACCTGCTGGAATATCCCCATTTCCTGAGGCTGCTGAATAAGGTGAGGATGGCATGATTTAAGTCCACTTCCCGGGAAGAAATTCTATGGAATCGTATGATTTGTGACTTAATTATGGCTTTGAATGTGTGTTTGGGGTGATAACTAGCTTAATGGAGAAGTGCATGTGTGTCCGTTGGTTTGAAATGCACCCGGGTTAGCAGTCGTTTTGTGCCAGATTTTGTGTGCTCAAAGAAGACTGTTGTGTCAAGAAAGTTGACTTCATCCGGCTGCAGGGTGTGCTTCACTTTAATCGAGGGATGGTGGTTGTTTAGTATGGCGATGAACGTGGAGAAACTCGCTTTCCCATGCTCCCACGCTCCGATGATGTCATCGAGGAAGCGAAGGTAGAAGGTAGGTTTTAGATTACACTTTTCTAGTGCTTCTCGTTCCCACTCGCTCATATATATGTTTGCGTAGGAGGGAGCATATCTGTGTCCCATCGCCGTCCCCTGCACCTGTAGATATTGTTTATTGTCGAATTCAAAGTCGTGCATTTGAGGCAGAGTTCCAGGAGTTGAATGATTTCTGTGTCTGGTCTGTTCCTATCCGGGTGTCGGTGAAAGGTGCGCTGCACTGCCTGAAGACCCATCTCCGTGTTGATGTTGGTGTACAGGCTGTCTATGTCTATGGTGAAGAGGAGCGCATTTGTGGGTAAAACCATAGAGCTGATTATGTCCAGGAAGTGGTATGTGTCTCTAAGGTAGCTGGGATGCTTAGAGGACAGTGGGCCCAGAAAAGAGTCAATGTACTGTGAGATGTTATAGGTTGCGCTGCTACAATCAGATACTATTGGTCTGCCAGGGGGGACTGCATACGGGACCGTCCAGGTCTGTGGATCCTTGTGGATCTTTGGGAGGAGATAGAACTGCCTATTGCGTGGGGAGTCTGGTCCATAGAGGAAATCCCTCTGTTTAGCTGAAATGAAGTTTTTATGATGAAGTTTTTGCCATGTCCCGTATCTGTACTAGCATGTGATTTTGGATGCTATTATCAATGATTCTGTAATAGGTTTTATTGTTTAATTGTCTGTGGGCCTCGAAGGAGTATTGTTGCCGGTCCATAATGACAATTTCAGAACCTTTATCTGCCGGTTTGATAATGATGTTAGGGTTGTTCTGCAGGCTCCTTATGGCTCGTTTATCCTGCGCTGCGAGGTGGTTCATTTTATCCAGCGGAGGCATAAGGCGATTTAGGGCTTGGACGTCCACAAAAAAGGGGGGACCTGGTCTCCATGCTCAGCTTTGCCCAAGAAGGCTCCCAGCTGGATGCCAAGGTGAATGGTGGTGCCTCGGAATCCTTGTCCTGAATGTGGTCGGCTAGTTTTATTCTCCTGTGGTACCTGTATAGGTCCCTGCGCAGTGCAGCCTGGTCAAAGGAGTCTCCAGCAGGCCCACCTGAGCGCTGTTTGGCTGGAAGAGTGTGGAGAGGTTCAAGATGTTAGAAGAGGAGTCCCAGGATACATCAGCTGTCGGATTGAAGTCCCCACGGGTGTCCAGACAACAGTGGCTGGGCGGAGCCTGGAGGTGAGTCAGGTTGGAGAGAGGATAAACCAGGGAGAGAGGTGATGGGCGAGCGGAATCAGAGGGGGGGCCGAACTGAGTTCAGGGTCCGTGGTTGATGAGTGGTGGTCGTTTGAGGGTATCCTGATTAGGTTCTGAGCATGTTATAAATTTATCTGCAGTTCCGTGCACCAGGTTTGGAAGATGCGTCCAGCTGTATCCGGTGTCCAGTGCACGTCATCGTGGGTTGTGGAGAACAGGCTACTTGGCAGTGGTCCCAAGAAAGGGAGGTTGCTGGAGATAAAGTCATTTATTATATTGAGATTGACCTGCTGTACCCATGGAAGAAGTGGTGAGTAATTTATAAAAGGAAATGCGGGGTGCTCTGGAGTTTTATGGAGAAGGTGTTGGAAATGATAGAATGCAGCCCCAGGATAGCTGTCAATCTGGATGTTGTTTTTGTTATGAGGTGGGATGCGAGCGAGATTAGAGTCACCTAGGAAGCAGATGGCTTTCTTATCTCTGAGGTGCCAGTCTAAGATCTTTCTGCCTTTCCTTGCTTTGTGTATGTTTAGTAGGTATAAAGCTCTGGATTCTGGATTTGGTACTGGCATGAGGCTCTCTCACTAGTTCCCTCACCTACATCGTGTGTATAGGCCGAGGCAGTGACATCCACATGTCCCGTAAAGGTGGTTTTGGTGGGGTTAGGGGAAAAGGGTAAGTGCGGGGTCTTCTTCTCCAGGACCCCTGAGCTGCACGGTCCATCGCCTGGCTCCCTGGCTCCCTCCTATTCCCCCACTGCGGATCACCAGAGGTCCCAAGAGAATGACGTCCTCTCCTGCCATACCGGACCTCGGTCCACTCCTCACGAGTCCTGTAACTCATGGCAAATGTAGGCTTTGTTATATACTAATAAAAAAATTAAAATGAACTGAAACAGCAGCACTGTGCTTATTTTAATTATTTTTGTGTTTTTAACAAGGTAAGTCAAATGAGAAAATCAAACTGTGAGTGCTTGTGTTTTTTCCTTTTTTCAAAGATGAAATATTGAATAAAGTCATTTTTTTTAATTATTTATTTATTGAACCAGGTAAATAAAATAAAAAATGTTGAATGGTTTTGTTTTTTTATAAGTCAAAAATCAAATCCAATAAGTGGATATTAAATAAACTAAAATGTGCCCGCACGTCTGGCGTTTTGACCTCTCCAGGTCTTCTTCAGGGAAGGGCACCAAACAAATGAAAAACAGGCCTTAGGCAGTGAGTGATGTGTTGCCTGCTCGCTGGTCAAAACAGAAATGAGCTTTCCTCTGTGTGCTGTGGCTTTTATAGGCAAGTTTCACTTTCGTTAACTCTTTGCATCCCGGTTACTTTATAAAGTTTTGTTACAGTCCATCCCTATTTCCCAACTACTTTTTAGCGTTCCATATTTGTTCACCCCTATATCCTGATCACTTTTTAATCCCCTAAATCCCTATTTGAAATAAAATTTCTCTTTTCCCAATTAAGGCTTGTCCTCTATATTTTTGGTTCCAATCCACATCTCATATGTATTGCCCCATTACTTCACTATACAAATTATTAGAGTTAGTGCTAGAAGTAACTAAAAGGTTAGGGTTAGGGCAAAAAGATGAGGTTAGGGTGTAGATAGGAAAATAAACAAAAGGGTTAGGGGTTAGGGTTAGGGGGTTAGGGTTAGGGGTATTGAAATAGACACAGATGATTCTCCCCGCTTTCGTCCGTGGACTAGGCAGTTTGGTGTGGAGAGCCAGCGGCAATGCACGGTCCGACGCATGTCACTCATGTTCCCTGATACTTGAGTCACTTTGCAAGAGTAATAGAGGTACATATGGAAAGGCACAGATAAGATTTAAATGTACACATGCTCTTAGATGTTTCAGACTAGTTCCTGTATTGGTTGAGTTTAGAAGGAGCTATGGGTTGTAATAGTGACTAGGTTTGGTCAACTCTTTAGGTGAGATTATGAACTGAGGTTGTTGGGGTAGGAGAGAGACCAGATCGGAGTTGGTTCTGGAGTTGGTCCCTAGGTTTGGTTAGTTTAAAGGATTAGGCAAATAGACACAATGGTTAGGTTTAGAAAGGAGCTCAGGTTGAGGTTAGCTGTAAATAGAGGTTCCTGGTTTTAGGTTTAGGCAAGGGGACACCATGGTTAGGTTTAGAAAATAGCTCAGGTGGGGGTTAGTTGTAAATAGAGGTTCCTGGTTTTAGGTTTAGGCATGTGGACACTATGGTTAGGTTTAGGAAAAGGCTCAGGCGGAGGCTAGCTGTAAATAGAGGTTCTTGGTTTAGGGGATTAGTCATATAGACCCGATGGAGAAGTTTGGGAAGGAGCTCGGGTGGAGATTAGTCAAAGATCCTTGGTTTTAGGTTTCAGCATATAGAGTCTCTGGTTTGGTGTGGTTAAGCATTCATATTGGGTTTGAGTTGTCTAGTCTGTTTTGGTAAATTGGGTGAGGTAGTTCAGTATATTTGAGAGGACATATCATCAGTAGTGTACCTAAGGGTCATTAGGTGTTTCGGCCTTTTATCACTAGACACCTTCACCTAAGGCGGCCCCCTGGGGTGATCAGGTCCCAGGGTATGTCCTCATAGCCAGATAGGTTGGTGAAATTGAATTTGTTGTGATAAGATTCTTTAAAGTTTATTAGTTGGACTGTCAGTTTGATATTTCATTATTATTGTTGTTGTTGTTGACAGGTCAGAAGGTCAAGGTTATGATTCTGATTCTGTTGTGCTGTTTGAGCATTTTCGATTTATTTCCACCCTTAGGATTTTAGGCTGATGCGTTTTGCCTTTGGATGGTAAGCAGATCATTGAGCTAATTTTCCTTTTCTTTTTGTCTCAGGTTAAAGCGTCCTCTTCCATTGCTGTCAAGTCTTCCTGTGTGGTCCCGAGGTGAGGTTATGATCATAATCCAATATTATGGTGAAGCTAAAGTAATTTCAATTTGTAAATTCATAATTTATAGTTATTAGTGGTCAATTGCTTGGTAGGTGCATTTGTTTTTAAATACAGGTCGAGGTTAACAGGTCAAGATTATGATTAAGATCTAGTTATACTGTTTCCAAATTGAATTGCTGTCCTTAAGATTCTTGAGTTGCTGTATTTTGCGTTATGATGAAGTCAGAATAGAACTAATTTCTCTTTCTTCTTGTTTCAGGTTGAAAACATCTTCTTCCATGGCTGGCAAGTCTTCTTGTGTGGTGCAACATGTGCTGTGCATGAGCGGAGCTATCCTCCATAGAAGACTTGGCCACGTTTAAGGTCCTTGACGCCATGGACCACCACATCCCGCGTGCTGTCCTGATGGACCCGCGAGTGCCGTCTACTTACCCCTTGTTCAGGTTGAGATTGGTTGTTGACACTGTTAGGTTGCTCCAATCTGCCCAGACAAGGTTGAGAGGTATGTTTTAGATTCTTCTGTTTTGCTGTTAATGGGAGTGTTGCAGACAAACAGGGAGCTCCGGGAAAAGCTGTCGCCCGCCCGGCTCGACCCAAATGCCAGCACACCCCCTCCCAGAGCACTTCTTGGTGGAGAGAGTGCCCATTCTACTGTGACTAGGGAAAGCAGGGCCACTCAGAGCAATGCTCTGAATGGATATGCCTGTTCCCATCCCCGAGTGCTCCTCTGGAGAACTACCAGGTTCAGCATGGGCTGCTTCACCATCATTCCCCAGTGGACGTCACTCATTCTAATGAGTCTAGGTTAACCACCCTGGAGGAGTATTCCTGGTGGTGGAGCGTACCTCCGGCTAGTCTGAAGGCCCCCACGACTTCGACCAGGCTCCTCCCTATGCTAGCCTGTCTGCCTGCTCCAAGCTAACTAGAGTCTCTGTCAGGTTTTGGCAGAGCTCGGACCCACATGCACAGCACAGAGACCACAGGCAGATCGTAGAGTTTAACAGTTTATTCAATATCACAGACAGTCCGGGTCATGCACAGTCAATCACGGGGCTTCGGTACCGGTGGGGCAGGCTGGTTCAGATCCAGGGGCAGGCAGAGGTTCAGTAACGGAAGATCGCAGTTTACAGTACCGTAAGGGAATAGGCTGTCTCGTAGTCGGGCGGTCAGGTTTGTTATTCCAGAGCTATCCAAGCAATAGTACAGGTCAGGGAGCAGGCGAGAATCAGGAGTCAGAAAACGGAGCAGGATCAAAACACGCGAACAGGATAACTAAGTGCTGGAAAGTGTAGTCTGGCATACAACGATCTGGCAAGGTGTTCTGGGGCTGATGGTGCTTAAGTATACTGAGGATGATTACTGATGCGGAACAGGTGAGACTAATGATGACCGGAAGTAAAGCTGAAACTAATGCGAAGTGGCAGGAAACCGGAAATGTTATGCAATAAAACAGGATGTGACTTGTACACGTGACAGTACCCCCCCTCCTAGGGCGGCAACCACAGCGCCAACGGCAAGCCCCCCCCCCCCCCCCCCCAGCCAGGGCGGGCAGAGGGAGGCCTAGGAGGAGGGACCGGAACCCGGACCCCCCAGCGGCAGGCTGGCCGAGCTGCGGCGCATCCCAGGAACCATGGGATGCGCCGAGTGATTATCCCGGATGAGGGACTTGTCCAGGATGTCCCTGGCCGGAACCCATGAACGTTCCTCAGGACCATACCCCTCCCAGTCCACGAGGTACTGGTACCCCCGGCCACGTCGTCTGCAGTCCAGGAGCTCCCGGACCGTGTATGCTGGGGACCCATCCACCACCCGAGGTGGTGGGGGTGGTTGATGGGACAGGAACGGAACGGCTTGACACGGCTGACATGGAATGTGGGATGGATCCTCAGTGACCTGGGTAGTGACAGCCTCACCGATACGGGGTTAATTATTTTGGAGATGGTGTAAGGACCGATGAATCTCGGTGCCAACTTACGTGGTTGGCCCTGCAGCTTGAGGTCCCTGGTCGAGAGCCAGACCTGGTCCCCGACCTTGTACCTAGGTCCTGGAGCCCTCTTACGGTCTGCCGACGCCTTGTAGCGGACCTGAGCCTGCAGCATGGTCCTCCTGGCTCGCATCCATGTCTGCCGACATCTGCGGACCAATGCATGGGCGGATGGGACGCGGACCTCCTCCTCTAGGGCAGGGAATAAGGGAGGCTGAAACCCATACGCACACTGGAAAGGGGTTAGACTGGTCGATGCGCACGGCAGGGTATTGTGTGCGAATTCGACCCATACCAGCTTCTGTACCCAGGAGCCTGGACTCCTGGATGCCAAAAGGTGCAACCCCACCTCCAGCTGCTGGTTGACACGCTCTGTTTGTCCATTAGACTCCGGGTGGTACCCTGAAGATAGGCTGACCTCTGCCCCCACCAACGCGCAGAACTCCCTCCAAAACCGGGAGACAAATTGGGGACCCCGATCTGACACAATGTCACTGGGGAACCCGTGGAGGCGGAAGACCTGCTCCAACATGACCTGGCCTGTCTGCTTCGCGGTGGGCAGCTTGGGCAGAGGGATAAAGTGCACACACCTAGAGAACCGGTCTACCACGGTCATCACAGCAGTCTTACCCTGAGATGGGGGGAGACCGGTTACAAAGTCCAGCGCAATGTGACCAGGGCCGACCTGGCACTGGCAGAGGGTGTAACAATCCGGCTGGCCGCTGGTGCGCGACCTTGCCCATGGCACAGGTTGGACAGGCGGTGACGTACTCCGTCACGTCCTGCTTCATGGAAGGCCACCAGAACCTTTCTCCCACCCTGAACGTCGTCCGGGGAGCGCCTGGGTGACCGCTGACCGCGGAGTCGTGTGCCCACTGAATGACTTCCCCTCTGAGCTCAGGTGGGACGAACAGACGATTAGGGGGACATGCTGGAGGTACCGGGAGATCCCTTACCGCTTCTCTGACGTGCCGCTCCACCGGCCATGAAACCGCCCCCATTAGGCACCTCGCCGGCAGAATCGTCTCTGGTTCCGTGGCCTCTTCCGGTGCCTCGTGAAGTCGGGACAGCGCGTCGGGCTTCGTGTTTTTGGACCCTGGTCGATACGAAAGATGAAAATTGAAGCGACTGAAAAACAGAGCCCACCTGGCCTGGCGTGAATTCAGTCGTTTGGCGGTCCTCAAGTATTCCAGATTCTTGTGATCCGTATACACCATGAATGGTTGTTCGGCTCCCTCCAACCAATGCCTCCATTCTTCCAGCGCCACTTTGACCGCCAGCAGTTCTCGGTCCCCGATGCCGTAATTTCTCTCCGCTGATGACAGTTTTCTGGACATGAAGGCACACGGGTGGAGCCTACCTCCAGCCGGGTCCCGCTGTGATAGAACGGCTCCCACTCCCGTGTTGGAGGCGTCTACCTCCACGATGAATTGTTTCCCTGGGTCCGGCATGTGCAGAATGGGGGCGGACGTGAAGCTCTCCTTCAGCCGTCGGAAAGCGGCTCCTGCGTCCGCCGTCCACTGAAACGAAGATTTGGCAGACGTTAAGGCATGTAGTGGTGCTGCGATGCTGCTGAACCGCCAGATGAATTTGCGGTAAAAATTGGCGAAGCCCAGAAACCGCTGGACATCCCTGCGGCACTGGGGCTCCAGCCATTCCTCCACCGCCCGCGTTTTGGCCGGGTCCATCTGGATCCGGCCCTGGGAAACGATGAAGCCGAGAAATGCCACGGTCTCCACGTGGAACTCGCATTTCTCGGCCTTCACAAACAGCCTGTGCTCAAGCAGCCGTTTGAGCACCTGACGCACGTGAGAGATGTGCTCCTCCTTGGAACGGGAAAATATGAGTATGTCATCTAGGTATACAAAAACAAAACTGTTGATCATAGGCCCCAGTATCTCGTTGACGAATGCCTGGAAGATCGCTGGTGCGTTAGTGAGACCGAACAGCATAACGAGGTACTCGTAGTGCCCATTGGGTGTGTTGAAGGCCGTTTTCCACTCGTCACCTTCCCGAATGTGCACCAAGTGGTAGGCCTTGCGGAGGTCTAGCTTGGTGAAACAGGTGGCTCCAGACAGTAACTCGAAGGCAGATGACAAGAGAGGTAATGGGTAAGAGTCCCTGATGGTAATATTGTTCAGCCCCCGATAGTCAATGCAGGGTCTCAGTGATCCATCCTTTTTACTCACGAAAAAGAACCCTGCTCCTGCAGGGGACGAGGATGGCCTTGTGATCCCAGACGCGAGTGCTGAGTCCAAGTACTCCTTCATCGCCGCCCGTTCCTTAGGTGACAGGTGGAAGAGCCTGCCCTTGGGTGGCGCTGTACCTGGTCTCAGATTAATTGCACAGTCATGCTTTCGGTGCGGAGGAAGGGATGTGGCTCTCTGACCTTACTGAAGACCATGCGAAGGTCATGGTAGCACTCCGGAACGTCCTTAAGGTCAGCCGCCTCTTCCCATTCCATGCCCAGCCCGCTCTGCAGGGCCTCTGGTTCAGGGTTGGACTGGAAGCAGATGCGCCGACACTCCGGGTCCCACTCGCGCACCTCCCCACTCCTCCAATCCAGCGTGGGGTTGTGTCTCCTCAACCAGGTGTGGCCTAAAACAATAGGGTGATAACAGGATTCCACAACTAAAAACGTGATTGTCTCTGAATGTCCGTCAGCGAATGACATGGAAACAGGGGCAGTGTGATGCGTGACTCTCCACAGTCTACGACCATCCAGCGCCGCCGTCTCCACAGGCGACGCTAATGGTGCGGTGTGGATGCCCATGCGATCGACCAGCCCTGCGTCCATCAGGCTGGCGTTCGCGCCCGAGTCGATCAGCACCCCCTGCTGGATGGAACAGGCATTGCATGTCAGCGTCACGGTTGGAAGCGATAGTGCAGAGGCACTGCCAAGCATGGTCCGGCTCATCGCTACCCTCCGCGCTAGCGATGAGCCTGGTCTTTTAGCGGGCACCGCGCAGCAAAGTGCCCTGCCTGTCCACAGTACATGCAGAGCTGCTGGGTGCGGCGTCTGCGTCTCTCCTCCTCGGTGAGTCGTGTGCGACCAATCTGCATCGGCTCTTCCGTGCCTGGAGGTGCTCCCGTGCTCCTCTGGCCCGGCTGGTCAACCACCTCCCGCAGCGGTCTCCTCGGACTCTGGCCCCGGTAATGAGACGGTCCCCTCGCCCGCTCCTCGTTGTGGTGCTCACGTTCACTGTTTGCCAGCCGACGATCAATGCGGATGGCCAGTGCGATTAGCTCATCCAATCCGCTGGGTAATTCACGGCTCGCCATACAGTCTTTAACCCGGCGAGATAATCCGCGGATGAAAACGTCCCCTAGAGCCGTCGCGTCCCAGCCAGCCTCTGCCGCCAGGGTCCGGAACTCAATGGCGTACTTAGCAGTCGTTCTCTTCCCCTGTCGGATATTCACCAGTCTCTGAGCCGCCTCGCGGCCCGGGATGATCTCCTGAAATATCTGCTTTAAAGCTGCTGAGAAGGCGGAGAATGTGGCCACACAGGGAGAATGATTCTGCCACTCGGCGGTCGCCCACGCCTCAGCCTCTCCTGTCAGGTGGGAAATGGCGTAGGCTACGCAGGATCTCTCTGTGGGAAAGGCGGGTGAGTGCAGCTCAAAATGGATCTCGCACTGAGTAATGAACGCTCTGCAATCTCCGGTCTCGCCCGAGAAGCGTGTAGGCGCTCCCAGACGAGCGTCGGGTGCCGGGGTGGCAATCACGGAAGCCGCGGTGATCGCACTCGCCGCGCCGGCAGCGGCCACGGGAACCCGAATCGGCGTCTCCTCGCCGACTGTGTGCTGAGCCAGCCGACTCACCGCCTCCGCCAGGTTGGTCATCGCTGCCTCTTGCCGCAGAGCGCAGTCCGCCAGCTTCTGCAGCGCGTCATGGGTCTTCTCCTCCTGCTCGCTGAGACGCTGTCCCTGGGCGAGCAGCGCAGCACGGAGGGTCTCTACGCTGGCTGGGTCCATGTCTGGCCAGATCGTTCTGTCAGGTTTTGGCAGAGCTCGGACCCACATGCACAGCACAGAGACCACAGGCAGATCGTAGAGTTTAACAGTTTATTCAATATCACAGACAGTCCGGGTCATGCACAGTCAATCACGGGGCTTCGGTACCGGTGGGGCAGGCTGGTTCAGATCCAGGGGCAGGCAGAGGTTCAGTAACGGAAGATCGCAGTTTACAGTACCGAAAGGGAGTAGGCTGTCTCGTAGTCGGGCGGTCAGGTTCGTTATTCCAGAGCTATCCAAGCAATAGTACTAATAGAACAGGATAACTAAGTGCTGGAAAGTGTAGTCTGGCATACAACGATCTGGCAAGGTGTTCTGGGGCTGATGGTGCTTAAGTATAGTGAGGGTGATTACTGATGCGAAACAGGTGAGACTAATGATGACCGGAAGTAAAGCTGAAACTAATGCGAAGTGGCAGGAAACCGGAAATGTTATGCAATAAAACAGGATGTGACTCGTAGACGTGACAGTCTCCAGTCTTTGCAGGCTTCAGTCCTCGTGTGGTGGACGTCTGGTCGATCGTGCAGGCATCAGTCTTCATGTGGTCGAAGTCTGGTGGATCTGCTCTGGAGATCTCTGGTTCAAGAGTTCTGAAAAGAACTCAGAGATCGTTCTTCAGAGGGCTCTGTCCAACTCTTCTGTCTTCAACACAGAGGCTGGAGTGCCCCGAGGTGAGTTTTAATGAAAATTTTGCGGGGGTGTCTATTTTTGCACTAGCATTTTGGGTCATGGTGCTGAATTTGGCAGATGCATCATGTGTAGTATGCAAATTAAGGGGGCGTGTCCCACATTTTGTGCTGAAGTTAGGTTTAGGGTTTTTTTTGTAATTGAAAGATGAATTATGTATTGGGTGCTCCAGTCCATTGTTTTACATGTGTGTGAGAGAGGTGTTGCCAGTCATGGCTAGACCAGAGCCAAGCCCTATGTCCTAGATGTGTAAAGTCGCCCATTAAGGCTGGACAAGAGCCAAGCTCTAGGTCCTGTTTTATCAAGGAAAACTCAGGGTGGGGCACCCAATCTAATTTGAACTATTTGTTATTAGGTGCCTGAGTCCATTGTTTTCCCCAGGGCCAATGGGTCGCCGGTCAGGCTGTACCAGAGCCAAGCTCTAGGTCTTGGTCCCAAAGAAAAACTCAGGACAGGGCATCCCATTAAGTAGGGGTTGTAAGATGCTACACTTTATTGTTCACTGTAGATCTGATGGGTCACAACTTGTGACTAGTTTAGTGTTTATTAATCTATTTTCTAGGGACAGAATTGGAAAGGAGTTCAACAGGGAAGGAAGCGGGAGCACATGGTTATGCTGAGCCGCACCCTTGCCGGGTTAGGCGTGCCCTGGTACCCCTCCTCCCTCTTCTGCCCCACAGAGGAGAAAGAGGGAGGCTGGAGGTGAGTATTTTGAAGTCCAGTTTTTTTGCAGACGTTTGTTGGTCCAGAGGGAGTAGAGAGTGGAAAGGAGTTCAACAGGAATAAGAAGCAGAGGCACATGGTTATGCCGAGCTGCAACCCCACCGGGTTAGGCGTATCCTGTATCCCACCTCCCTCTTACATCCCGTAGGGCAAAGAAGGAGGTTGGAGGAAAGTGTTAAAGCTAGAATTTAGATGTGTGTATTAGGTGCTGCGTTTTATGCTTGAATCCAGGTCAAGCACAGGTTAATAGATCATAAAACGAGTCTAAGTAGGATTTTCTTATCATTTGTTGTTATTATCATTGTAATTGTTATTCAGTTCCCAAATCCATAGTTCTAGGTAGGTCAGCAGATTTTGCCTGTATTAAATTGGAAGGTTTAATTTGTAGCCGAGTTAGCCTATATTTTTATTCGATCTATTTATTTGTTTGTTTTTTAGGGTCAGAATTGGAAAGGAGTTCAACGGGGAAGGAAGCGGGAGCACATGGTTATGCTGAGCCGCAACCCCGCCGGGTTAGGCGTGCCCTGGTATCCCTCCTCCCTCTTCTGCCCCACAGAGGAGAAAGAGGGAAGCTGGGTTAGGGTTAGGGGGTTAGGGTTAGGGTTAGGTTAGGTTAGGGGTTTAAGGGAAGATTTCGAAAAGTTTAGGGCCTACACTTTTTGTAACAGAGGGCTGCAGCCTCTGTGCATGTGGATGCAAAGTCTAGATTGAAAGCTTTCATTTGATATGCCATTGGTTGGTATTAGGCAACATTCATAGGTTGACAAGCTGACAGTCAGTCACTGTGGTCAGCGCTGGTGATGCGGCTAGAGTCAGAATTGTATTTTCAGAACTGTTAGTAACACCTCAGCAAGCTACTGTCAGGTATTAAGTTGACTGTGACCTTTTCCCTAGTGGCTGCTTGCTGCCTCATATGCATATCAATAGCAGTGCCACAGGCAGGAGACAGACTAAGTGACTGACTTTCTGGTCAGCAGCTGACTGGAAGGGATTATAGCATCACTCACTGAGCTTTATTGATCTGTATTTGGCTTGTGCTATAATCAGAGTGTTATAATGCCAAGAGTGGCTATTGAGCCACATGCATCCCGAGTGTGATGTGTTGTCTAAGGAGCCCATCCTGACGGGATGGAAGGATCCGTGCACTCTGCATCCAGGTGAGCTCCAAGAGACCCGCATTCACCGTCCACATCCCCACACAGTATCTGTCCTGGCCCTCATAACAGCAGTGATGAAATAAAATAGCATTCATTGTAAAACTGAAGTCTGAGATACACACACACACACACTCACGTGTCCCTTTTGTTGAAATGGATAAACATTTTATACAATTATAATACAAATAGGTTGGGCCTGTGTTGAGAGCTATATCCAAAACCAGGAAGCTTCATTAATTATTATCTCGAGAACGGCTGATCCGATCGCCACAGGACCTGCACGAATGGATTCAGCGCGAAATTCTCTTGCGACTAGATGCCAATATGTCCTTTCATCCGCATATTTCAGAGATGTCAAAAATTATAATTTTAATAAATCATATCTCGGGAACGGCTGCTCCGAGCGCCACGGGACCTGCACGGATGGATTCAGCGTGAAATTCTTATGCGACTAGATGCCAATATGTCCTTTCATCCGCATATTTCAGAGTTGTCAAATTTTATCATTTGAATAAATCATATCTCGGGAACGGCTGCTCCGAGCGCCACAGGACCTGCACGAATGGATTCAGCGCAAAATTCTCTTGTGCCGAGATGCCAATATGTCCTTTCATCCTAATATTTCAGAGATGTCAAAATTTATTATTTTAATTAACCCTCACGCAGCCTTCGAGGGGGTCAGTCTGACCCCACGAGACAAACTATGAAACTTTTGATTCCTTTTTTTTTTTTGGCCACGAGGCACCTACGCGTCGCAGGATCCACAGCGGGTCAGTCAACCCTCCCTTCTTCTTCGTCACAGGCCCGTCCCTCGTCCTCCCGGGGTCAGGTGCGACCCCAGCCCACGGAACCTCCTCGTCCCTCGTCCTGCCGGGGTCCGGCGCGACCCCAGCCCACGGAACCTCCCGTTCCCGCGTACTCCCGGGGTCAGGCGCGACCCCAGCCCCCTGTACCTCCCCGTCAGGCGTCCTCCCGGGGTCCGGCGCGACCCCAGCCCACGGAACCTCCCCGTCCCTCGTCCTCCCGGGGTCCGGCGCGACCCCACTTTTTTTGTTTTTTTATTTTTCCTTCTCCTTTCCTCCTTTCTACCTCCACCCGTGCCACAGGCCCACTGATGATGAACATGATGATGATGAACATGATGATGATGATGATGATGATGCAACCAGACAGCTGCGTGCAAGAGCTGACCATTTTAAACGAAAAATAAAACAGACCAAACAGGCAAAACATTTGATTAAATGCCAAAAGTTTATTTATTAATATAAAACAGTTATCAGAGAAAGGATTACAAGGTGCATTCCATACAGTATAATTTAATTGGTACGTGTAAAGCAACAGAGGCAGGCGTAATAAGAAAATGAATACGGCCCCTTTTTAATCTTTCAACGGGATTCTCGGCTCATCAAAACTTGACGCAAAGCAACTTTCGCCGCAGCGCCAGCGTCAGCATCCCGCAGCGTCGGTCGTGGCTCTCGCTCTGCGGCGAGCCGCACACGACGCAGGGCATCTTGTAGCCCACGCCGACATAGCCTTCCACGGCCTCCTTCAGCATCAACTCGGGGAACGCCACGTAGCCCCTTCTGTAACGCTCCTTGCCTACCATTGATTTTCTTTGCCAAAGAACTTTTTCGCCAGGAAGCCGCACTCCACTTCGGCAACGTGCACGCGATACACATGGTCTCTCAGCATGTTGTCACCCGCTACGAAACGGGAAAGCCGGACGCCACACGCATCACACACGTGAGTGTCTATGGTGTCCAGCTCATACGACATGCCCCCATGGCTGCCCAGCTCCCTGAACAGGTTGTCCGCAGTGCGAGGGCCGACCACGGTCCTCTCGCTCGGCATTTTCGTGTACAGCAGAGGCTTGCGCCCGTAGTAGCCGTCCAGCTGGGTGTCGGTCAGGTACGCCGTGAATCTCTCGCAAACTTCTTTGCATCTGTCGCGGTGTTGTCCCTCCGCGCCGGCACAGATGACGCATCGCTTTAAGTTTAGCATGTAACATTTGCCACTGCTGGCAAATAAGAGGGCGTCCGGAAACGCCACCATGCCGTGGGCGAACCTGAGTTCGCCCAGTTCCAAGGCCAATTGATCCGTTGGCAGGTGGCGGTCTTTGTAATGAGCCTTGCCACGAGCACACCGTCCGTCGCTGGCCAGGATGTGTTTGTCCAACAAGGCCCTCAAGGCATCACGTCTCCCTTCCGGTCCACGCCCGGCGATGACACAGACGCCGTCGCACTCTATGCCCTCAGCGACCAGAGCGTTCCCACACAAACAGTCGCACTCCAGACCTTCGTCTAGGCCTCCTTCCGGGTCTGGAAATCCGCTATGATCCAATGGGCACGGGGTTCCCTCTTCTTCTACGCGAAGGCGCAGACAGTCTGTGGTCTGCTCGAGCCGCGGCTCGAACACCGCGCAGCCGTCGGTTTGCAGGTCACCTCCTTGAGAGGCCATAGCGTTGGGACCTTTCGACGAGATTGTGGATAAACGCTCGTTCCAAGCTTGTCAGGTGAAGTGGTACTGCGATGTATTCTCTCTGTGACTTTTAAGGTTCGAGGCACCTCCCTCCCCCGCACACAGGTACCCAACCCAAAATCTGAACCAGCGAGGGATCCTCCAATCGGCTCATTGTCATCTCACCGCCAGACAACTCCTCCTGAACCTCCACTTTGTCGAACGTGGAAAAATCCTCCGACCCGGGCAATTTATTCCCACCAGGAGGATCCTCCAACTCGGAAAAATTTTGAGAAACCTGGGAAATCGAGGGAAAACTTGTGTAAACTTGTGTAAAATTGGAAATGAGGTGGCGACTGGTCAATAGGTTCCGCCGCAGCGCTCCTCACATTGAGACTGGTGGAATAGCGTTGACACAATAGCGCAGACCTCCGTGCCTGCAGCGGCCACGCTCCCCATACATGTAAAAAAATTTATTTCACCACCCCGTGAACACCGCGTCCTCCCGGGGTCTGACGCGACCGGGTACACAATGCATTCATATGCACTCATATTCATATTCATATTAATATTCACATCATATGTATTCATAATCCAAAGGTGTCCGGACAGCTCAATCGGCACGCGTAACGACAGAGGCAGGCATGGCGGGGAGAAGCTCAATACAGCCAGCGATGTAAGCCAAGAGTTCAGAGACAGACTTGAACGATATATATGATATATATATATATATATATATATATATATGATATATATATATATATAATATAAATAATATATTATATATATATATATATATAGGCGGCACGGTGGTGCGGTGGGTAGCACTGTCGCCTCACAGCAAGAAGGTTCTGGGTTTGATTCCGGGAGGCGGCCCTGGTGCCTTTCTGTGTGGAGTTTGCACGTTCTCCCCGTGTTTGCGTAGGTTCTCTCCGGGTTCTCCGGCTTCCTCCCACAGTCCAAAGACGTGCATTAGGTTGATTGGCTTCTCTCCATTACCCGTAGGTGTGAGTGTGTGTGTGAATGGTTGTCTGTCTATGTGTTGCCCTGCGATGGACTGGCGACCTGTCCAGGGTGTACCCTGCCTCTCGCCCGTAGCCAGCTGGGATAGGCTCCAGCACCCCCGTGACCCCGCACTAGGGAGTAAGCGGTTAAGAAAATGGATGGATGGATATATATTATATTATATTATATTATATTATATTATATTATATTATATTATATTATATTATATTATATTATATTATATATATATATATTATATTATATTATATTATATTATGAGGGAGAAAATAAAGACCAAATAAGCAAAACTTTTGATTAAATGCTAAATATTTATTGACTATAAAACAGTAATCAAAGAAAGGGGTACACAATGCATTCATATGCACTCATATTCATGCACCTTCATTCATATTCATATTAGAATTCACATCACATGTATTCATAATCCAAAGGGGTCCGGACATCTTAATCGGCACGCGTAACGACAGAGGCAGGCATGGCGGGGAGAAGCTCAATACAGCCAGCGATGTAAGCCAAGAGTTCAGAGACAGACTTGAACGGGACTCTCATAGTGCCATTCACGAGCACGTATTGGAATCCCAAAAAACAAAACGCTCCGAGTACACTCGTCGGTAGCGATGTCAAACAGGTATCCCGCGTCGTATAACAAAAGACTATCCCCGCGTTCGGCTTCAGCTCGGGCAGCTTTTCCGGATCGGAGTACAGCCCCCACCAGGTGTCGCCCAGTGCCGTTATCGCGCCGTGCACCTCACTCAGCAACCTCCTGCCAGACAGATCCTCAAAGTGCACTCCGTCTTCCTGGGGGGGACTCAGAAGCCTGGCGCGGTCCTTGGCGATAACTTTGCCAATCAGCCTCACGGGGTCTAACGCCGTCCCGTAAGGGTCGTACCAAATTGAGGTGGTGGTGTCCATGTCCGGGTCGTCGCGAGCCGCTGGCTCGAAGATGATCACGTGGACTCCATTGTAAACCACCAGAGAGAAAAATTTCAGACCCCTCACGGTCTTGATTGCACCCCAAAGAACAGCGCTGTCCCCTGACTCTTTCTCGGGACTTGGGACGCAGTCGGCCAGCAAAACGATTCCCTCGCACGGTGTAACGCGCGCGCGAAACAGATGCACCAGCCCCTTGCCAGGCGAGGCCCAGATCTTCCCCGTTAGGACCTCCATTTTCTCCCAGGTGGCGTTCAGGAGCGGCCAATTTCCCATGGGTCTGCGTTGCGAGACGTCAGGAGGCGCGTCTCGCCAGACAGCGAACTTGTCATTGTCTCTGGCTTTTCCAGTGCCTTTAGAGAAGGCCTCTAAGATCTGAGCGGGACCTGTCACCGGTTCGTCCAACTTGAAAAATCCTCCAACCTCACAGTTTATCCCACCAGAAGGATTCCTCCAACGCGGTGGAGATTCCTCCAACTTGGAAACTTGTGTTTGTGTGTGCTTTCACCTGCAAATTGTTTCACCACCCTCACGTAGCTTGGACTAAAAACAAACAAAAAAAGAGAAGACTGGTCTTACTTATGAGTTGGTGTTAGGGAGACGCCTGCGTGCTCGCGTTTCCTGCATGCTTGCGTGCCTGACCCCCTGATCATTGGCCTGCCTGCCTGCCTGCCTGACAGCTTGTCTGCCTGCCTGCCTGCCTGCCTGCCAGCTTGCCTGCCTGCCTGCCTGCCAGCTTGTCTGACTGCCAGCTTGCCTGCCTGCCTGCCAGCTTGTCTGCCTGCCAGCTTGCCTGCCTGCCTGACAGCTTGCCTGCCTGCCTGACAGCTTGTCTGCCTGCCAGCTTGCCTGCCTGCCTGCTAGCTAGTCTGCCAGCTTTGCGCTCTCTCTTCATGGCCGCTGCTCGTTTCACCGCCGCACAGGTTCTAGAGCAGATTTTTTTAAGCCAATCAAATGACGACTTTGAACCAGAAGAGGAATCGGAGGAAAATGTGTCAAGTGAAGAAGAGGAAGAAAAAGGAGAAGCAGAAGCAGCAGCTTGCCTGCCTGCCTGACAGCTTGCCTGCCTGCCTGACAGCTTGTCTGCCTGCCAGCTTGCCTGCCTGCCTGCTAGCTAGTCTGCCAGCTTTGCGCTTTCTCTTCATGGCCGCTGCTCGTTTCACCGCCGCACAGGTTCTAGAGCAGATTTTTTTAAGCCAATCAAATGACGACTCTGAACCAGAAGAGGAATCGGAGGAAGATGTGTCAAGTGAAGAAGAGGAAGAAAAAGGAGAAGCAGAAGCAGCAGATACAGCAGGACCAGAAACAGATGAAAGACAAGAAGACAGCGAGGGATGGGATCTAAGGCTGGACACTTCAGATGAAGAAGTTGATGATAAAGAATATAATAATGATGATGATGTTGATGATAAAGATGATGATGAAATAATAGAAAATGTACAAAGACTGGAGCAAATAGAACACGAGGAGGAGGAGGAGGAGGAAGATGAAGAAGAAGATAAACTAACATTAACATTTCTAACATTGCAGACTATAATGGTCATGCCGTGGTTTAACCTAGTCTTCTTACGGCCTGAAAAACTCCAATACGATGTCTTAGTGTTTATGCATAGCTTTCTAACATTAAACCTTATAATAGTCATGTGCTGATGCCAAGCTACTGTATGAAAGCTCAATACACCCTAAAAGCATAGTTGCAAATGCTGTGGTTTAAACCTTTGTTCTTATGGCCTGAAAAGATCCAAAACAATGTTTTAGTGTTTCTGCATTGGATTCTAACATTACAGCTTATAATGGTCATGTTCTGATGCCAAGCTACTGTAAGACAGCTCAATACACACAAAAAGCACATTTGCAAATGCTATGGTTTAAACTTTTGTTCTTATGGCTTGAAAAGCTCCAAAACGATGTTTTAGTGATTCTGCATTGGTTTCTAACATTACAGCATATAATGGTCATGCCGTGGTTTAACCTAGTCTTCTTATGGCCTAAAAAGCACCAAAACAATGTTTTAGTGGTTCTGCATTGGTTTCTAACATTACAGCTTATAATAGACATGTTCTGATGCCAAGCTACTGTAAGACAGCTCAATACACCCTAAAAGCACAATTGCAAGTACTGTTGTTTAAACTAGTTTTCTTATGGCTTGAAAAGCTCCAAAACGATGTTTTAGTGATTCTGCATTGGTTTCTAACATTACGGCTTATAATGGTCATGTTCTGATGCCAAGCTACTGTAAGACAGCTCAATACACACAAAAAGCACATTTGCAAATGCTATGGTTTAAACTTTTGTTCTTATGGCTTGAAAAGCTCCAAAACGATGTTTTAGTGATTCTGCATTGGTTTCTAACATTACAGCATATAATGGTCATGCCGTGGTTTAACCTAGTCTTCTTATGGCCTGAAAAGCCCCAAAACGATGTTTTAGTGGTTCTGCGTTGGTTTCTAACATTACAGCTTAAAATAGACATGTTTTGATGCCAAGCTACTGTATGAAGGATGAATACACCCTAAAAGCACAATCGCAAGTGCTGTGGATAAACTTTCGTTTTTATGGCCTGAAACGGTCCAAAACAATGTTTTAGTGTTTCTGCATTGGTTTCTAACATTACAGCTTATAATGGTTATGCCGTGCTTTAACCTAGTTTTCTTATGGCCTGAAAAGCACCAAAACTATGTTTTAGTGGTTCTGCATTGGTTTTTAACATTACAGCTTATAATAGACATGTTCTGATGCCAAGCTACTATAAGACAGCTCAATACACACACAAAGCACACTTGCAAATGCTGTGGTTTAAACTTTTGTTCTTATAGCTTGAAAAGCTCCAAAACGATGTTTTAGTGATTCTGCATCTGTTTCTAACATTACAGCCTATTATGGTCATGCCGTGGTTTAACCTAGTCTTCTTAAGGCCTGAAAAGCCCCCAAACAATGTTTTAGTGGTTCTGCATTGGTTTCTAACATTACAGCTTATAATAGACATGTTTTGATGCCAAGCTACTGTATGAAGGATGAATACACCCTAAAAGCACACTTGAAAATGTGGTGGTTTAAACTAGTTTTCTTATGGCTTGGAAAGCTCCAAAAAGATGTTTTAGTGATTCTGCATTGGTTTCTAACATTACAGCATATAATAGTCATGCCGTTGTTTAACCTATTCTTCTTATGGCCTGAAAAGCACCAAAACGATGTTTTAGTGGTTCTGCATTGGTTTCTAACATTACAGCTTATAATGTACATGTTCTGATGCCAAGCTACTGTATGACAGCTCAATACACCCTAAGAGCACAGTTGCAAATGCTGTGGTTTAAACTTGTGTTATTATGGCCTAAAAAGGTCCAAAACAATGTTTTAGTGTTTCTGCATTTGATTCTAACATTACAGCTTATATTGGTCATGCCGTGGTTTAACCTAGTCTTCTTAAGGCTTGAAAAGCTTCAAAACGATGTTTTAGTGATTTTGCATTGGTTTCTAACATTACAGCCTATTATGGTCATGCCGTGGTTTAACCTAGTCTTCCTATGGCCTGAAAAGCCCCCAAACAATGTTTTAGTGGTTCTACATTGGTTTCTAACATTACAGCTTATAATAGACATGTTCTGGTGCCAAGCTACTGTATGAAAGCTCAATACACCCTAAAAGCACACTTGCAAATGCAGTGGTTTAAACTAGTTTTCTTATGGCTTGAACAGCTCCAAAACGATGTTTTAGTGATTCTGCATTGGATTCTAACATTACAGCATATAATGGTCATGCCGTTGTTTAACCTAGTCTTCTTATGGCCTGAAAAGCCCCAAATTGATGTTTTAGTGGTTCTGCATTGGTTTCTAACATTACAGCTTATAATAGACATGTTCTGGTGCCAAGCTACTGTATGGAAGCTCAATACACCCTAAAAGCACACTTGCAAATGCTGTGGTTTAAACTTTTGTTCTTATGGCCTGAAAAGGTCCAAAACGGTGTTTTAGTGATTCTGCATTGGTTTCTACATTACGACTCATAATGGTCATGTTCTGATGCCAAGCTACTGTAAGACAACTCAATACACACAAAAAGCGCACTTGCAAATGCTATGGTTTAAACTTTAGTTCTTATGGCCTGAAATGGTCCAAAACAATGTTTTAGTGTTTCTGCATTGGATTCTAACAATACAGCTTATAATGGTCATGTTCTGATGCCAAGCTACAGTATGGACAGCTCAATACACCCTAAAAGCACAAATGCAAGTGCCGTAGTTTAAACTAGTTTTCTTAAGGCTTGAAACGCTCCAAAACAATGTTTTAGTGATTCTGCATTGGTTTCTAACATTACAGCTTATAATGGTCATGCCGTGGTTTAAACTAGTCTTCTAATGGCCTGAAAAGCTTCAAAACGATGTTTTAGTTATTCTGCATTGGTTTCTAACATTACAGCTTATAATGGTCATGTTCTGATGCCAAGCTACTGTAAGACAGCTCAATACACACAAAAAGCACACTTGCAAGTGCTGTGGTTTAAACTTTTGTTCTTATGGCCTAAAAAGCTCCAAAACAATTTTTTAGTTATTCTGCATTGGTTTCTAACATTACAGCTTATAATAGACATGTTCTGGTGCCAAGCTACTGTATGGAAGCTCAATACACCCTAAAAGCACACTTGCAAATGCTGTGGTTTAAACTTTTGTTCTTATGGCTTGAAAAGCTCCAAAACGATGTTTTAGTGATTCTGCATTGGTTTCTAGGATTACAGCCTATAATGGTCATGCCGTGGTTTAACCTAGTCTTCTTTTGGCCTGAAAAGCCCCAAAACGATGTTTTAGTGGTTCTGCATTGGTTTCTAACATTACAACTTATAATAGTCATGTTCTGATGCCAAGCTACTGTAAGACAGCTCAATACACCCTAAAAGCACAATTGCAAGTGCCGTGGTTTAAACTAGTTTTCTTATGGCCTGAAAAGCTTCAAACGATGTTTTACTGATTCTGCATTGGTTTCTAACATTACGGCTTATACTGGTCATGTTCTGATGCCAAGCTACTGTAAGACAGCTCAATACACACAAAAAGCACACTTGCAAATGCTGTGGTTTAAACTTTTGTTTTTATGGCTTGAAAAGCTCCAAAACGATGTTTTAGTGATTCTGCAGTAGTTTCTAACATTACAGCCTATAATGGTCATGCCGTGGTTTAACCTAGTCTTCTTACGGCCTGAAAAACTCCAAAACGATGTCTTAGTGTTTATGCATAGCTTTCTAACATTAAACCTTATAATAGTCATGTGCTGATGCCAAGCTACTGTATGAAAGCTCAATACACCCTAAAAGCATAGTTGCAAATGCTGTGGTTTAAACCTTTGTTCTTATGGCCTGAAAAGATCCAAAACAATGTTTTAGTGTTTCTGCATTGGATTCTAACATTACAGCTTATAATGGTCATGTTCTGATGCCAAGCTACTGTAAGACAGCTCAATACACACAAAAAGCACATTTGCAAATGCTATGGTTTAAACTTTTGTTCTTATGGCTTGAAAAGCTCCAAAACGATGTTTTAGTGATTCTGCATTGGTTTCTAACATTACAGCATATAATGGTCATGCCGTGGTTTAACCTAGTCTTCTTATGGCCTAAAAAGCACCAAAACAATGTTTTAGTGGTTCTGCATTGGTTTCTAACATTACAGCTTATAATAGACATGTTCTGATGCCAAGCTACTGTAAGACAGCTCAATACCCCTAAAAGCACAATTGCAAGTACTGTTGTTTAAACTAGTTTTCTATGGCTTGAAAAGCTCCAAAACGATGTTTTAGTGATTCTGCATTGGTTTCTAACATTACGGCTTATAATGGTCATGTTCTGATGCCAAGCTACTGTAAGACAGCTCAATACACACAAAAAGCACATTTGCAAATGCTATGGTTTAAACTTTTGTTCTTATGGCTTGAAAAGCTCCAAAACGATGTTTTAGTGATTCTGCATTGGTTTCTAACATTACAGCATATAATGGTCATGCCGTGGTTTAACCTAGTCTTCTTATGGCCTGAAAAGCCCCAAAACGATGTTTTAGTGGTTCTGCGTTGGTTTCTAACATTACAGCTTAAAATAGACATGTTTTGATGCCAAGCTACTGTATGAAGGATGAATACACCCTAAAAGCACAATCGCAAGTGCCGTGGATAAACTTTCGTTTTTATGGCCTGAAACGGTCCAAAACAATGTTTTAGTGTTTCTGCATTGGTTTCTAACCTTACAGCTTATAATGGTTATGCCGTGCTTTAACCTAGTTTTCTTATGGCCTGAAAAGCACCAAAACTATGTTTTAGTGGTTCTGCATTGGTTTTTAACATTACAGCTTATAATAGACATGTTCTGATGCCAAGCTACTATAAGACAGCTCAATACACACACAAAGCACACTTGCAAATGCTGTGGTTTAAACTTTTGTTCTTATAGCTTGAAAAGCTCCAAAACGATGTTTTAGTGATTCTGCATCTGTTTCTAACATTACAGCCTATTATGGTCATGCCGTGGTTTAACCTAGTCTTCTTAAGGCCTGAAAAGCCCCCAAACAATGTTTTAGTGGTTCGCATTGGTTTCTAACATTACGCTTATAATAGACATGTTTTGATGCCAAGCTACTGTATGAGGATGAAATACACCCTAAAAGCACACTTGAAAATGTGGTGGTTTAAACTAGTTTCTTATGGCTTGGAAAGCTCCAAAAAGATGTTTAGTGATTCTGCATTGGTTTCTAACATTACAGCATATAATAGTCATGCCGTTGTTTAACCTATTCTTCTTATGGCCTGAAAAGCACCAAAACGATGTTTTAGTGGTTCTGCATTGGTTTCTAACATTACAGCTTATAATGTACATGTTCTGATGCCAAGCTACTGTATGACAGCTCAATACACCCTAAGAGCACAGTTGCAAATGCTGTGGTTTAAACTTGTGTTATTATGGCCTAAAAAGGTCCAAAACAATGTTTTAGTGTTTCTGCATTTGATTCTAACATTACAGCTTATATTGGTCATGCCGTGGTTTAACCTAGTCTTCTTATGGCTTGAAAAGCTTCAAAACGATGTTTTAGTGATTTTGCATTGGTTTCTAACATTACAGCCTATTATGGTCATGCCGTGGTTTAACCTAGTCTTCCTATGGCCTGAAAAGCCCCCAAACAATGTTTTAGTGGTTCTGCATTGGTTTCTAACATTACAGCTTATAATAGACATGTTCTGGTGCCAAGCTACTGTATGAAAGCTCAATACACCCTAAAAGCACACTTGCAAATGCAGTGGTTTAAACTAGTTTTCTTATGGCTTGAACAGCTCCAAAACGATGTTTTAGTGATTCTGCATTGGTTTCTAACATTACAGCATATATTGGTCATGCCGTGGTTTAACCTAGTCTTCTTATGGCCTGAAAAGCCCCAAATTGATGTTTTAGTGGTTCTGCATTGGTTTCTAACATTACAGCTTATAATAGACATGTTCTGGTGCCAAGCTACTGTATGGAAGCTCAATACACCCTAAAAGCACACTTGCAAATGCTGTGGTTTAAACTTTTGTTCTTATGGCCTGAAAAGGTCCAAAACGGTGTTTTAGTGATTCTGCATTGGTTTCTACATTACGACTCATAATGGTCATGTTCTGATGCCAAGCTACTGTAAGACAACTCAATACACACAAAAAGCGCACTTGCAAATGCTATGGTTTAAACTTTAGTTCTTATGGCCTGAAATGGTCCAAAACAATGTTTTAGTGTTTCTGCATTGGATTCTAACAATACAGCTTATAATGGTCATGTTCTGATGCCAAGCTACAGTATGGACAGCTCAATACACCCTAAAAGCACAATTGCAAGTGCCGTAGTTTAAACTAGTTTTCTTAAGGCTTGAAACGCTCCAAAACAATGTTTTAGTGATTCTGCATTGGTTTCTAACATTACAGCTTATAATGGTCATGCCGTGGTTTAAACTAGTCTTCTAATGGCCTGAAAAACTTCAAAACGATGTTTTAGTTTTTCTGCATTGGTTTCTAACATTACAGCTTATAATGGTCATGTTCTGATGCCAAGCTACTGTAAGACAGCTCAATACACACAAAAAGCACACTTGCAAGTGCTGTGGTTTAAACTTTTGTTCTTATGGCCTAAAAAGCTCCAAAACAATTTTTTAGTTATTCTGCATTGGTTTCTAACATTACAGCTTATAATAGACATGTTCTGGTGCCAAGCTACTGTATGGAAGCTCAATACACCCTAAAAGCACACTTGCAAATGCTGTGGTTTAAACTTTTGTTCTTATGGCCTGAAAAGGTCCAAAACAATGTTTTAGTGTTTCTGCATTGGTTTCTAACATTACAGCTTCTAATGGTCATGCCGTGGTTTAACCTACTCTTCTTATGGCCTGAAAAGGCCCAAAACAATGTTTTAGTGTTTCTGCATTGGATTCTAACAATACAGCTTATAGTTGTCATGTTCTGATGTCAAGCTACTGTAGGACAGTTCAATACACCCTAAAAGCACAATTGCAAGTGCCGTGGTTTAAACTAGTTTTCTTATGGCTCGGAAAGCTGCAAAAAATGTTTTAGTGATTCTGCATTGGTTTCTATCATTACAGCTTATAATGGTCATGCCGTGGTTTAACCTAGTCTTCTTATGGCCTGAAAAGCACCAAAACTATGTTTTAGTGGTTCTGCATTGGTTTCTAACATTACGGCTTATAATGATCATGTTCTGATGCCAAGCTACTGTGAGACAGCTCAATACACACAAAAAGCACACTTGCAAATGCTGTGGTTTAAACTTTTGTTCTTATGGCTTGAAAAGCTCCAAAACGATGTTTTAGTGATTCTGCATTGGTTTCTAACATTACAGCCTATAATGATCATGCCGTGGTTTAAACTAATCTTCTTATGGCCTGAAAAGCTTTAAAACAATGTTTTAGTGATTCTGCATTGGTTTCTAACATTACGGCTTATAAAGATCATGTTCTTATGCCAAGCTACTGTAAGACACCTCAATACACACAAAAAGCACACTTGCAAATGCTGCGGCTTAAACTTTTGTTCTTATGGCTTGAAAAGCTCCAAAACAATGTTTTAGTGATTCTGCATTGGTTTCTAACATTACAACCTATAATGGTCATGCCGTGGTTTAAACTAGTCTTCTTATGGCCAGAAAAGCTTCAAAACGATGTTTTAGTGATTCTGCATTGGTTTCTAACATTACAGCCTATTATGGTCATGCCGTGGTTTAACCTAGTCTTCTTATGGCCTGAAAAGCCCCCAAACAATGTTTTAGTGATTCTGCATTGGTTTCTAACATTACAGCTTATAATAGACATGTTCTGATGCCAAGCTACTGTATGAAAGCTCAATACACCCTAAAAGCACACTTGCAAATGCAGTGGTTTAAACTAGTTTTCTTATGGCTCCAAAAGCTGCAAAAAATGTTTTAGTGATTCTGCATTGGTTTCTAACATTACAGCTTATAATGGTCATGCCGTGGTTTAACTTAGTCTTCTTATGGCCTGAAAAGCACCAAAACTATGTTTTAGTGGTTCTGCATTGGTTTCTAACATTTCGGCTTATAATGATCATGTTCTGATGCCAAGCTACTGTAAGAGAGCTCAATACACACAAAAAGCACACTTGCAAATGCTGTGGTTTAAACTTTTGTTCTTATGGCTTGAAAAGCTCCAAAACGATGTTTTAGTGATTCTGCATTGGTTTCTAACATTACAGCCTATAATGATCATGCCGTGGTTTAAACTAGTCTTCTTATGGCCTGAAAAGCTTCAAAACGATGTTTTAGTGATTCTGCATTGGTTTCTAACATTACAGCCTATTATGGTCATGCCGTGGTTTAACCTAGTCTTCTTATGGCCTGAAAAGCCCCCAAACAATGTTTTAGTGATTCTGCATTGGTTTCTAACATTACAGCTTATAATAGACATGTTCTGATGCCAAGCTACTGTATGAAAGCTCAATACACCCTAAAAGCACACTTGCAAATGCAGTGGTTTAAACTAGTTTTCTTATGGCTTGAAAAGCTCCAAAACAATGTTTTAGTGATTCTGCATTGGTTTCTAACATTACAGCATATAATGGTCATGCCGTGGTTTAACCTAGTCTTCTTATGGCCTGAAAAGCTTTAAAACAATGTTTTAGCGATTCTGCATTGGTTTCTAACATTACGGCTTATAAAGATCATGTTCTTATGCCAAGCTACTGTAAGACACCTCAATACACACAAAAAGCACACTTGCAAATGCTGCGGCTTAAACTTTTGTTCTTATGGCTTGAAAAGCTCCAAAACAATGTTTTAGTGATTCTGCATTGGTTTCTAACATTACAACCTATAATGGTCATGCCGTGGTTTAAACTAGTCTTCTTATGGCCAGAAAAGCTTCAAAACGATGTTTTAGTGATTCTGCATTGGTTTCTAACATTACAGCCTATTATGGTCATGCCGTGGTTTAACCTAGTCTTCTTATGGCCTGAAAAGCCCCCAAACAATGTTTTAGTGATTCTGCATTGGTTTCTAACATTACAGCTTATAATAGACATGTTCTGATGCCAAGCTACTGTATGAAAGCTCAATACACCCTAAAAGCACACTTGCAAATGCAGTGGTTTAAACTAGTTTTCTTATGGCTTGAAAAGCTCCAAAACGATGTTTTAGTGATTCTGCATTGGTTTCTAACATTACAGCATATAATGGTCATGCCGTGGTTTAACCTAGTCTTCTTATGGCCTGAAAAGCCCCAAATCGATGTTTTAGTGGTTCTGCATTGGTTTCTAACATTACGGCTTATAATGATCATGTTCTGATGCCAAGCTACTGTAGGACAGCTCAATACACACAAAAAGCACACTTGCAAATGCTGTGTTTTTAACTTTTGTTCTAATGGCCTGAAAAGGTCTAAAACGATGTTTTAGTGATTCTTCATTGGTTTCTAACATTACAGCCTATAATGGTTATGCCGTGGTTTAACCTAGTCTTCTTATGGCCTGAAAAGCCTCAAAACAATGTTTTAGTGGTTCTGCATTGGTTTCTAACATTACAGCTTATAATAGACATGTTCTGATGCCAAGCTACTGTATGGAAGCTCAATACACCCTAAAAGCACACTTGAAAATGCTGTGGTTTAAACTTTTGTTCTTATGGCCTGAAACGGTCCAAAACAATGTTTTAGTGATTCGCATTGGTTTTCTAACAGTACGGCTTATAATGGTCATGTTCTGATGCCAAGCTACTGTAAGACAGCTCAATACGCACAAAAGCACATTTGCAAATGCTATGGTTTAAACTTTTGTTCTTATGGCTTGAAAAGCTCCAAAACAATGTTTTAGTGTTTTCTGCATTGGATTCTAATATTACAGCTTCTAATGGTCATGCCGTGGTTTAACCTACTCTTCTTATGGCCTGAAAAGGTCCAAAACAATGTTTTACTGTTTCTGCATTGGATTCTAACAATACAGCTTATAGTGGTCATGTTCTGATGTCAAGCTACTGTAGGACAGTTCAATACACCCTAAAAGCACAATTGCAAGTGCCGTGGTTTAAACTAGTTTTCCTATGGCTCGAAAAGCTGCAAAAAATGTTTTAGTGATTCTGCATTGGTTTCTAACATTACAGCCTATAATGGTCATGCCGTGGTTTAAACTAGTCTTCTTATGGCCAGAAAAGCTTCAAAACGATGTTTTAGTGATTCTGCATTGGTTTCTAACATTACAGCCTATTATGGTCATGCCGTGATTTAACCTAGTCTTCTTATGGCCTGAAAAGCCCCCAAACAATGTTTTAGTGGTTCTGCATTGGTTTCTAACATTACAGCTTATAATAGACATGTTCTGATGCCAAGCTACTGTATGAAAGCTCAATACACCCTAAAAGCACACTTGCAAATGCAGTGGTTTAAACTAGTTTTCTTATGGCTTGAAAAGCTCCAAAACGATGTTTTAGTGATTCTGCATTGGTTTCTAACATTACAGCATATAATGGTCATGCCGTGGTTTAACCTAGTCTTCTTATGGCCTGAAAAGCCCCAAATCGATGTTTTAGTGGTTCTGCATTGGTTTCTAAAATTACGGCTTATAATGATCATGTTCTGATGCCAAGCTACTGTAGGACAACTCAATACACACAAAAAGCACACTTACAAATGCTGTGTTTTAAACTTTTGTTCTAATGGCCTGAAAAGGTCTAAAACGATGTTTTAGTGGTTCTGCATTGGTTTCTAACATTACAGCTTATAATAGACATGTTCTGATGCCAAGCTACTGTAGGACAGCTCAATACACACAAAAAGCACACTTGCAAATGCTGTGTTTTAAACTTTTGTTCTAATGGCCTAAAAAGGTCTAAAACGATGTTTTAGTGATTCTTCATTGGTTTCTAACATTACAGCCTATAATGGTTATGCCGTGGTTTAACCTAGTCTTCTTATGGCCTGAAAAGCCTCAAAACGATGTTTTAGTGGTTCTGCATTGGTTTCTAACATTACAGCTTATAATAGACATGTTCTGATGCCAAGCTACTGTATGGAAGCTCAATACACCCTAAAAGCACACTTGAAAATGCTGTGGTTTAAACTTTTGTTCTTATGGCCTGAAAAGATCCAAAACAATGTTTTAGTGATTCTGCATTGGTTTCTAACATTACGGCTTATAATGGTCATGTTCTGATGCCAAGCTACTGTAAGACAGCTCAATACACACAACAAGCACATTTGCAAATGCTGTGGTTTAAACTTTTGTTCTTATGGCTTGAAAAGCTCCAAAACAATGTTTTAGTGTTTCTGCATTGGATTCTAACATTACAGCTTCTAATGGTCATGCCTTGGTTTAACCTACTCTTCTTATGGCCTGAAAAGGTCCAAAACAATGTTTTACTGTTTCTGCATTGGATTCTAACAATACAGCTTATAATAGTCATGTTCTGATGCCAAGCTACTGTAAGACAGCTCAATACACCCTAAAAGCACACTTGCAAATGCTGTGGTTTAAACTTTTGTTCTTATGGCCTAAAAAGGTCCAAAACGATGTTTTAGTGATTCTGCATTGGTTTCTAACATTACGGCTTATAATGATCATGTTCTGATGCCAAGCTACTGTAGGACAGCTCAATACACACAAAAAGCACACTTGCAAATGCTGTGGTTTAAACTTTTGTTCTTTTGGCTTGAAAAGCTCCAAAACGATGTTTTAGTGTTTCTGCATTGGATTCTAACATTACAGCTTCTAATGCTCATGCCGTGGTTTAACCTAGTCTTCTTATGGCCTGAAAAGCCCCCAAACAATGTTTTAGTGGTTCTGCATTGGTTTCTAACATTACAGCTTATAATAGACATGTTCTGATGCCAAGCTACTGTATGAAAGCTCAATACACCCTAAAAGCACACTTGCAAATGCAGTGGTTTAAACTAGTTTTCTTATGGCTTGAAAAGCTCCAAAACGATGTTTTAGTGATTCTGCATTGGTTTCTAAACATTACAGCATATAATGGTCATGCCGTGGTTTAACCTAGTCTTCTTATGGCCTGAAAAGCCCCAAATCGATGTTTTAGTGGTTCTGCATTGGTTTCTAAAATTACGGCTTATAATGATCATGTTCTGATGCCAAGCTACTGTAGGACAGCTCAATACACACAAAAAGCACACTTGCAAATGCTGTGTTTTAAACTTTTGTTCTAATGGCCTGAAAAGGTCTAAAACGATGTTTTAGTGGTTCTGCATTGGTTTCTAACATTACAGCTTATAATAGACATGTTCTGATGCCAAGCTACTGTATGGAAGCTCAATACACCCTAAAAGCACACTTGAAATGCTGTGGTTTAAACTTTTGTTCTTATGGCCTGAAAAGGTCCAAAACAATGTTTTTGTGATTCTGCATTGGTTTCTAACATTACGGCTTATAATGGTCATGTCGTGGTTTAAACTAGTCTTCTTATGGCCAGAAAAGCTTTAAAACGATGTTTTAGTGTTTCTGCATTGGTTTCTAACATTACAGCCTATTATGGTCATGCCGTGGTTTAACCTAGTCTTCTTATGGCCTGAAAAGCCCCCAAACAATGTTTTAGTGGTTCTGCATTGGTTTCTAACATTACAGCTTATAATAGACATGTTCTGATGCCAAGCTACTGTATGAAAGCTCAATACACCCTAAAAGCACACTTGCAAATGTAGTGGTTTAAACTAGTTTTCTTATGGCCTGAAAAGGTCTAAAACGATGTTTTAGTGATTCTTCATTGGTTTCTAACATTACAGCCTATAATGGTTATGCCGTGGTTTAACCTAGTCTTCTTATGGCCTGAAAGGCCTCAAAACGATGTTTTAGTCGTTCTGCATTGGTTTCTAACATTACAGCTTATAATAGACATGTTCTGATGCCAAGCTACTGTATGGAAGCTCAATACACCCTAAAAGCACACTTGAAAATGCTTTGGTTTAAACTTTTGTTCTTATGGCCTGAAAAGGTCCAAAACAATGTTTTAGTGATTCTGCATTGGTTTCTAACATTACGGCTTATAATGGTCATGTTCTGATGCCAAGCTACTGTAAGACAGCTCAATACACACAAAAAGCACATTTGCAAATGCTATGGTTTAAACTTTTGTTCTTATGGCTTGAAAAGCTCCAAAACAATGTTTTAGTGTTTCTGCATTGGATTCTAACATTACAGCTTCTAATGGTCATGCCGTGGTTTAACCTCCTCTTCTTATGGCCTGAAAAGGTCCAAAACAATGTTTTACTGTTTCTGCATTGGATTCTAACAATACAGCTTATAGTGGTCATGTTCTGATGTCAAGCTACTGTAGGACAGTTCAATACACCCTAAAAGCACAATTGCAAGTGCCGTGGTTTAAACTAGTTTTCTTATGGCTCGAAAAGCTGCAAAAAATGTTTTAGTGATGCTTCATTGGTTTCTAACATTACAGCCTATAATAGTCATGCCGTGGTTTAACCTAGTCTTCTTATGGCCTGAAAAGCACCAAAACTATGTTTTAGTGGTTCTGCATTGGTTTCTAACATTACGGCTTATAATGATCATGTTCTGTTGCCAAGCTACTGTAAGACAGCTCAATACACCCTAAAAGCACACTTGCAAATGCTGTGGTTTAAACTTTTGTTCTTATGGCCTAAAAAGGTCCAAAACGGTGTTTTAGTGATTCTGCATTGGTTTGTAACATTACAGCCTATAATGGTCATGCCGTGGTTTAAACTAGTCTTCTTATGGCCAGAAAAGCTTCAAAACGATGTTTTAGTGATTCTGCATTGTTTTCTAACATTACAGCCTATTATGGTCATGCCGTGATTTAACCTAGTCTTCTTATGGCCTGAAAAGCCCCCAAACAATGTTTTAGTGGTTCTGCATTGGTTTCTAACATTACAGCTTATATTAGACATGTTCTGATGCCAAGCTACTGTATGAAAGCTCAATACACCCTAAAAGCACACTTGCAAATGCAGTGGTTTAAACTAGTTTTCTTATGGCTTGAAAAGCTCCAAAACGATGTTTTAGTGATTCTGCATTGGTTTCTAACATTACAGCATATATTGGTCATGCCGTGTTTTAACCTAGTCTTCTTATGGCCTGAAAAGCCCCAAATCGATGTTTTAGTGGTTCTGCATTGGTTTCTAACATTACAGCTTATAATAGACATGTTCTGATGCCAAGCTACTGTATGAAAGCTCAGTACACCCTAAAAGCACACTTGAAAATGCTGTGGTTTAAACTTTTGTTCTTATGGCCTGAAAAGGTCCAAAACAATGTTTTAGTGATTCTGCATTGGTTTCTAACATTACGGCTTATAATGGTCATGTTCTGATGCCAAGCTACTGTAAGACAGCTCAATACACACAAAAAGCACATTTGCAAATGCTATGGTTTAAACTTTTGTTCTTATGGCTTGAAAAGCTCCAAAACGATGTTTTAGTGATTCTGCATTGGTTTCTAACATTACAGCCTATAATGGTCATGTCGTGGTTTAACCTAGTCTTCTTATGGCGTGAAAAGCCCCCAAACAATGTTTTAGTGGTTCTGCATTGGTTTCTAACATTACAGCTTATAATAGACATGTTCTGATGCCAAGCTACTGTATGAAAGCTCAATACACCCTAAAAGCACACTTGCAAATGCAGTGGTTTAAACTAGTTTTCTTATGGCTTGAAAAGCTCCAAAACAATGTTTTACTGATTCTGCATTGGTTTCTAACATTACAACATATAATGGTCATGCCGTGGTTTAACCTAGTCTTCTTATGGCCTGAAAAGCCCCAAATTGATGTTTTAGTGGTTTTGCATTGGTTTCTAACATTACGGCTTATAATGATCATGTTCTGATGCCAAGCTACTGTAGGACAGCTCAATACACACAAAAAGCACACTTGCAAATGCTGTGTTTTAAACTTTTGTTCTAATGGCCTGAAAAGGTCTAAAACGATGTTTTAGTGATTCTTCATTGGTTTCTAACACAACAGCCTATAATGGTTATGCCGTGGTTTAACCTAGTCTTCTTATGGCCTGAAAGGCCTCAAAACGATGTTTTAGTGGTTCTGCATTGGTTTCTAACATTACAGCTTATAATAGACATGTTCTGATGCCAAGCTACTGTATGGAAGCTCAATACACCCTAAAAGCACACTTGAAAATGCTGTGGTTTAAACTTTTGTTCTTATGGCCTGAAAAGGTCCAAAACAATGTTTTAGTGATTCTGCATTGGTTTCTAACATTACGGCTTATAATGGTCATGTTCTGATGCCAAGCTACTGTAAGACAGCTCAATACACACAAAAAGCACATTTGCAAATGCTATGGTTTAAACGTTTGTTCTTATGGCTTGAACAGCTCCAAAACGATGTTTTAGTGATTCTGCATTGGTTTCTAACATTACAGCCTATAATGGTCATGCCGTGGTTTAACCTAGTCTTCTTATGGCCTGAAAAGCCCCCAAACAATGTTTTAGTGGTTCTGCATTGGTTTCTAACATTACAGCTTATAATAGACATGTTCTGATGCCAAGCTACTGTATGAAAGCTCAATACACCCTAAAAGCACACTTGCAAATGCAGTGGTTTAAACTAGTTTTCTTATGGCTTGAAAAGCTCCAAAACGATGTTTTAGTGATTCTGCATTGGTTTCTAACATTACAACATATAATGGTCATGCCGTGGTTTAACCTAGTCTTCTTATGGCCTGAAAAGCCCCAAATTGATGTTTTAGTGGTTTTGCATTGGTTTCTAACATTACGGCTTATAATGATCATGTTCTGATGCCAAGCTACTGTAGGACAGCTCAATACACACAAAAAGCACACTTGCAAATGCTGTGTTTTAAACTTTTGTTCTAATGGCCTGAAAAGGTCTAAAACGATGTTTTAGTGATTCTTCATTGGTTTCTAACATTACAGCCTATAATGGTTATGCCGTGGTTTAACCTAGTCTTCTTATGGCCTGAAAGGCCTCAAAACGATGTTTTAGTGGTTCTGCATTGGTTTCTAACATTACAGCTTATAATAGACATGTTCTGATGCCAAGCTACTGTATGGAAGCTCAATACACCCTAAAAGCACACTTGAAAATGCTGTGGTTTAAACTTTTGTTCTTATGGCCTGAAAAGGTCCAAAACAATGTTTTAGTGATTCTGCATTGGTTTCTAACATTACGGCTTATAATGGTCATGTTCTGATGCCAAGCTACTGTAAGACAGCTCAATACACACAAAAAGCACATTTGCAAATGCTATGGTTTAAAATTTTGTTCTTATGGCTTGAAAAGCTCCAAAACAATGTTTTAGTGTTTCTGCATTGGATTCTAACATTACACCTTCTAATGGTCATGCCGTGGTTTAACCTACTCTTCTTATGGCCTGAAAAGGTCCAAAACAATGTTTTACTGTTTCTGCATTGGATTCTAACAATACAGCTTATAGTGGTCATGTTCCGATGTCAAGCTACTGTAGGACAGTTCAATACACCCTAAAAGCACAATTGCAAGTGCCGTGGTTTAAACTAGTATTCTTACGGCTCGAAAAGCTGCAAAAAATGTTTTAGTGATGCTTCATTGGTTTCTAACATTACAGCCTATAATGGTCATGCCGTGGTTTAAACTAGTCTTCTTATGGCCTGAAAAGCCCCAAAACGATGTTTTAGTGGTTCTGCATTGGTTTCTAACATTACAGCTTAAAATAGACATGTTCTGATGCCAAGCTACTGTATGACAGCTCAATACACCCTAAAAGCACAATTGCAAGTGCCGTGGATAAACTTTTGTTCTTATGGCCTGAAAAGGTCCAAAACAATGTTTTAGTGTTTCTGCATTGGATTCTAACAATACAGCTTATAGTGGTCATGCCGTGGTTTAACCTACTCTTCTTATGGCCTGAAAAGGTCCAAAACAATGTTTTAGTGTTTCTGCATTGGATTCTAACAATACAGCTTATAGTGGTCATGTCCTGATGTCAAGCTACTGTAGGACAGTTCAATACACCCTAAAAGCACAATTGCAAGTGCCGTGGTTTAAACTAGTTTTCTTATGGCTCGAAAAGCTGCAAAAAATGTTTTAGTGATTCTGCATTGGTTTCTAACATTACAGCTTATAATGGTCATGCCGTGGTTTAACCTAGTCTTCTTACGGCCTGAAAAACTCCAAAACGATGTTTTAGTGTTTATGCATAGCTTTCTAAGATTAAACCTTATAATTGTCATGTTCTGATGCCAAGCTACTGTAAGACAGCTCAATACACCCTAAAAGCACAATTGCAAGTGCCGTGGTTTAAACTAGTTTTTTTATGGCTTGAAAAGCTCCACAACGATGTTTTAGTGATTCTGCATTGGTTTCTAACATTACGGCTTATAATGGTCATGTGCTGATGCCAAGCTACTGTATGAAAGCTCAATACACCCTAAAAGCATAGTTGCAAATGCTGTGGTTTAAACCTTTGTTCTTATGGCCTGAAAAGGTCCAAAACAATGTTTTAGTGTTTCTGCATTGGATTCTAACATTACAGCTTATAATGGTCATGCCGTGGTTTAACCTTGTCTTCTTATGGCCTGAAAAGCTCCAAAACAATGTTTTAGTGTTTATGCATAGGTTTCTAACATTACAGCTCATAATAGTCATGTTCTGATGCCAAGCTACTGTAAGACAGCTCAATACACCCTAAAAGCACACTTGCAAATGCTGTGGTTTAAACTTTTGTTCTTATGGCCTAAAAAGGTCCAAAACGGTGTTTTAGTGATTCTGCATTGGTTTCTACATTACGACTTATAATGGTCATGTTCTGATGCCAAGCTACTGTATGACAGCTCAATCCACCCGAAAAGCAAAGTTGCAAATGCTATGGTTTAAACTTTAGTTCTTATGGCCTGAAATGGTCCAAAACAATGTTTTAGTGTTTCTGCATTGGTTTCTAACATTACGGCTTATAATGATCATGTTCTGATTCCAAGCTACTGTATGAAAGCTCAATACACCCTAAAAGCACACTTGCAAATGCCGTGGTTTAACCTAGTCTTCTTATGGCCTAAAAAGCACCAAAACAATGTTTTAGTGGTTCTGCATTGGTTTCTAACATTACGGCTTATAAAGATCATGTTCTGATGCCAAGCTACTGTATAACAGCTCAATACACACAAAAAGCACACTTGCAAATGCTTTGGTTTAAACTTTTGTTCTTATGGCCTGAAATGGCCCAAAACAACAAGGTGTTTCACGCTTACTCGAAGCTGTTGCGTTTCGACGATCGCCAAACTAGACCCGCTAGGCGAGCGACGGACAAACTGGCAGCCGTGAGAGAGGTCTGGGACGCGTGGGTGGAGCGGCTGCCCAGCCTCTACGACCCGGGTCCTAACGTGACGGTGGACGAGCAACTGGTACCTTTTAGAGGTAAAGCAAAAAAAAAACAAAAAAAAAACATGCAGACACAGACACAGACATACAAACACAGACAGACACACACACACACGCAGACATGCAGACACAGGCACAGGCACAGACACACACACATACACACACAGGCACATAGACACACACACACACACACACACACACACACACACACACACACACACGCAGACATGCAGAAAACACGTAGCAAGCAGGCTTTCTTTTTTTTACCTCTGTAAAAAAATATATTTTTAAAAATCTCACCTTTATTTTTTGTAGGTCGTTGCTCTTTCAGACAGTACATGCCTAGCAAGCCAGCAAAATACGGCCTCAAGTTATGGGTGGCGTGCGACGCCAAGTCCAGCTACGCTTTGAAGATGCAGCTTTACACCGGCAAGCCAGGAGGAGGAGCAGGAGGAGGAGGAGGAGAAAAGAGAGCTTCTGAAAAAAAGCAGGGCCAGCGGGTCGTGCTGGATGTCACAGAAGGGCTCGCCGGGCCTCGCAACGTGACGTCCGACAAGTTTTTCACTTCCTACCAACTGGGCCAGCGGCTCCTGCGCAGGGAGCTCACCATGCTCGGTACGGTTCGCAAGAACAAGCCGGAATTGCTGCCGGCGCTCCTCTCGGTCAAGGGCAGGAGCGCCTTCTCCTCCGTGTTTGCCTTCACTCCCAGCACCGTCCTGGTGTCCTACGTGCCCAAGAAAAACAAAAACGTGATCCTGATGAGCACGCTACACTCGGCCGCCACGATGTCCTCCTCGTCGACGCAGGACGGCGGGACAAAAAGCCCTTTGGCGTCCTAGACTACAACGCCACCAAGGGAGGCGTAGACAACCTGGACAAGGTGATAGGAACCTACAGCTGCAGGAGAAAGACGGCGCGCTGGCCCGTGGCGGTGTTTCACAACGTCCTAGATGTGTCTTTCTACAACGCTTTCGTCGTGTGGCGGGGGGCCCACCCAGACTGGATGCCCGGCAACCGCAGCAAGAGGAGGGTGTTTCTAGAGCAGCTGGGCAAGGCGCTCGTGACTCCTCTCATCCGCAGAAGGCGCCATCCGCAGAAGGCGCCATCCGCCTCGCGGCGAAGCGTCTGCCTCGCTCGTGTGGACGCTTCAGAAGGGGGTTCGGGACCCCCGTGCGGGTCCTCCTCCCGCACCCTGTCCTGCTCTTCCGGACTCGGGGCAGCAGCAGCAGCAGCAGCAGGAGCACCAGCAGCAGGCCCTCACCGCAGACCTCGTCTGGGGTGAAGACGGGGACGATGAGGGTGACGGAGGAGAACACGACGCCCTCGGTTCCGCCGCTAGCGAACGGGTGCAAAAGGGCAAGAGGAAAAGGTGTCAAATTTGTCCGCGCGCGAGGGACCGCAAAACAAACAACGTTTGCCATCGGTGCGAGAGATACATCTGCCACAGACATTTGCTCTTCTGCTGTTCAGACTGCGCCCCTCGCTCCTGAAGATAATTTGTTTGTTCATTAGAAAATGAAATAATAATAATAATAATAATAATAATAATAATAATAATAATAATAATAATAATAATAATAATAATCTGTGTGTTTTATACTATTGTTGATGTTTTTGTTGTTGTCAGTGTAGTAACACTATTTAGAAACAAAGTGTAATATGTAAAAGAAAAATAATTAATAAAATAAAGCAAAAGCATTTCAATTTGGGTATTTTGTTTTTTTTTCTCCAACCTGGGATTTTCTCCAACCTGGAGAACCCCTTCAACTTGGAAACACACAACGTCACGGCCCTCCTTGTATTCCCACACACACACACACACACACACACACACACACACACACACACACACACACACACACACAGAGACACACACACACACAGATTCTCCAGACAGAGATTCTCCATCCTCCAACCTGTGCATCCTCCTAACCTGCACTTTCTGTGTCCTCGTGGGGTCCCGCGCGACCCCCACCTCTCTCTTCCCAACCTGCACTTTCTGTGTCCTCGTGGGGTCCGGCGTGACCCCCAGCTACCTCCTCCTAACCTGCACTTTCTGTGCCCTCGTGGGGTCTGGCGTGACCCCCTCTTCCCTCCTCCTAACCTGCACGTTCGCTTTCCTCGTGGGGTCCAGCGTGACCCACACCTCCCTCCTCCTAACCTGCACGTTCGCTTTCCTCCTGGGGTCCGACGTGACCCCCACCTCCCTCCTCCTAACCTGCACGTTCGCTTTCCTCCTGGGGTCCGGCGTGACCCCCACCTCCCTCCTCTTAACCTGCACGTTCTGTGTCCTCGTGGGGTCTGGCGTGACCCCCTCCTCCCTCCTCCCAACCTGCACTTTCTGTGTCCTCGTGGAGTCTGGCGTGACCCCCACCTCTCTCCTCCTAACCTGCACTTTCTGTGTCCTCGTGGGGTCTGGCGTGACCCCCTTCTCCCTCCTCCCAACCTGCACTTTCTGTGTCCTCGTGGGGTCGGGCGTGACGGGCGGGTTGTTATCACGTTTGCTTCACACGCAAAAAGGTCCATTGTTTGATGCCATGCCAAAAAAGGTAAGTTTTTCTTTTCAACTTTCTCCATGCAGGGGCAATTTTTATGCCACTGTAGCCATGTTCAAAATATCTTTATACTAAAAATGCATGACACATGATCTGTCGATTCTTCTAAAAAGCAACAAATGAAACGTGAGGACATGGTTGCGCTTTGCATCTCAGAGTTTGGACATCTGTTGCTGAAACCTGGGATGGACCGAAGGCTGCAGATCTTCAGTCTAACACTCTTCCTGCCTGAGCTACTCCAGCAAAAAAGAGGTACTTTGTGGTGGTCATAAGCAGCAATCCCCAGCTGTTATTTATAAAAGAAAGTAAATTCATGCGGCGTGTGGAGGGATGACAAAGAAAAACACTCCTCATCAGGGAATCGAACCCTGGTCTTATGCGTGACAAGCGGAGATACTGGCCACTATACTAACGAGGACCAAATTTCTCATCTTGTGGTCTGGGGATCACCAAGTCACAAAAGACACATAATTTATGTGTGGAATTTTAGCTGCAACAAAGCAAGTTTGTGGTTCAAGTATTTTCCAAAGTGACCAAAACCCCTTGGATGCTCCGCTTTAGCTCCATTGATTCACATGTACCCATGGAAGGCATAGTCGGCACTTGCAACAAGTTTTTTTGGAACGCTCCTTCCTCAAGTACTGTCTCACTTGACCTTTTGAGGTTTCTGTAGTTTAGTGGTTATCACGTTTGCCTAACACGCAAAAGGCCCCTGGTTCGAAACCAGGCAGAAACTTTAAAGTAATGTTTAGTCCGATGTAGATAATCAATGTGTGTGACAGTCCATGAGCGTACACAAGATGGCCAGTCGGTACTGCATTTCCTGTGAAAGAGTCCCAGGATATGGCAAAGTGCACTGGCAAGTCTATGTTCACTAAAGGACTGTCCTGTCAACATTTCAAAAAGACAGGCTATCATTGGTCGCTTTCCCCGTTAAACGCACCTAAACACAAAATGGTGACCTGGCAGGACTCCAAGGCTCATAGAGACACTGCAGAGGAGGGTTATCAATGGCTCCACTTTTTGCTAGCATGCTCTGGCGCACTAATTTGGACTTGAGAAGAATCTATAATTAAGGGGGCAAAAGGGGCTCGAGAAGAGAGCAGTCAGCTGTTGCAGCCATCTTGGGTGGCTGTCATTGTTGGTGTGTCTGGCCAGAGCAGTGTGTGTTGGAATGCAGATCATAGAGCTGTTAGGGTTTAAGGCTGCACTAGACCATTTCCTGTCGAGGAACCTCCACGTCTTGCTGACAAGGCAAGAGCAACACAAAGTCATGTTGTTCAAAAAGTGAGTCGAAGATTCTGCTTAAAGAGGAAGTCAATGTGCAACATGGCATGGGTTTCTGTCATGTAGTGGTTATCACGTTTGCTTCACACGCAAAAGGTCCGTTGTTTGATGCCAGGCAGAAAAAGGTAAGTTTTTCTTTCAACCTTCTCCATGCAGGGGCAATTTTTATGCCACTTTAGCCATGTTCAAAATATCTATATAGTAGAACTGCATGGCACATGATCTGTTGATTCTTCTAAAAAGCAACAAAACAAACGTGAGGACATGGTTGCGTTTTGCATCTCAGAGTTAGGACATCTGTTGCTGAAACCTGGGATGGACGGAAGGCTGCAGATCTTCAGTCTAACACTCTTCCTGCCTGAGCTACTCCAGCAAAAAAGAGGTACTTTGTGGTGGTCATAAGCAGCAATCCTCAGCTGTTATTTATAAAAGAAAGTAAATTCATGCTCTGTGTGGAGGGATGACAAAGAAAAACACTCCCCGTCACGGAATCGAACCCTAGTCTTCCGCAGACAAGCGGAGATACTAGCCACTATACTAACGTGGACCAAATTTGCCATCTTGTGGTCTGCGGAACACCAAGTCACAAGAGACACATAATTTATGTGTGGAATTTTAGCTGCAACAAAGCAAGTTTGTGGTTCAAGTATTTTCCAAAGTGACCAAAACTCTTGGACGCTCCGCTTTAGCTTCATTGATTCACATTTACCCAACGAAGGCATAGTCGGCACTTGCAACAAGTTTTTTTGGAACGCTCCTTCCTCAAGAACTGTCTCTTGGTCTTTTGAGGTTTCTGTAGTGTAGTGGTTATCACGTTTGCCTAACACGCAAAAGGCCCCTGGTTCGAAACCAGGCAGAAACTTTGAAGTAATATTTTGTCCGATTGTAGATAATCAATGTGTGTGACAGTCCATGAGCGTTCACAAGATGGCCAGTCGGTACTGCATTTCCTGTGAAAGAGTCCCAGGATATGTCAAAATGCACTGGCAAGTCTATGTTCACTTAAGGGCTGTCCTGTCAACATTTCAAAAAGACAGGCTATCACTGGTCGCTTTCCCCTTTAAACGCACCTAAACACAAAATGCTGACCTGGCAGGACTCCAAGGCTCATAGAGACACTGCAGAGGAGGGTTGTCACTGGCTTTACTTTTTGCTAGCATGCTCATGCACGCTAAGGAGGAGAGAAGCACAACTACTGGACAGAAAGAGACAAGGTTAGTTAAACATGGGACAATGATGGGAGGTTATTGGACAGAGGAGGTAGAAGGAAACAGAGGAGCTCAGTGTATAAATTAAGTCCCCCAGCAGTCTATGTCTATTGCAGCTTAACTAAGAGATGGTTCCTGTGACTAACAATAATTGCCAGTGACCTGAAACATCTCTAACTATAAGCTTTATCAAAAAGAAAGGTTTTAAGCCTAATCTTAAAGGTGGAGAGTGTGTCAGCTTCTCGAACCTGAAGAGGGAGCTGGTTCCAGAGGAGAGGAGCTTGGTAGCTAAAAGCTCTGCCCCCTGTTCTACATTTAAACACTCTAGGAACCGCAAGTAGCCCAGCGCTCTGAGAACGAAGTGTTCTGCTGGGAGCATAAGGAACTATAAGGTCTTTAAGATAAGAAGGAGCTTTATCATTGAGTACTTTGTATGTGAGTAGGAGAATTTTAAATTCTATCCTACATTTTACAGGCAGCCAGTGCAGAGAAGCTAATGTAGGAGAAATGTGATCTCTCTTTCTAAGTCCTGTCAGAACTCTGGCTGCAGCATTTTGAATGAGCTGTAGGCTTTTTAAGGAGCTGTTAGGACATCCTATGAGTAAGGAGTTACAGTAGTCCAGCCTAGAGGTAACAAATGCATGGATCAGTTTCTCTGCATCGCTCTGAGAGAGGATGCTTCTGATTTTAACTATTTTTCTAAGGTGGAAGTAGGCGGTTCTGGAGATTTGTTTAATGTATGATGTAAAAGAGAGATCCTGGTCAAACATGACACCAAGGTTCCTCACAGTAGAATCTGAAGCTAATGTTATGCCATCCAGGGTGGCTATCTGACTCAATAGTGTCTCTCTCAGATTTTTAGGCCCAACAATAAGAATCTCGGTTTTATCTGAGTTTAGTTGAAGGAAGTTTTGGGACATTCAGGATTTGATGTCTTTTAAACAACCCTGAATTTTGACTAGTTGATCTGTTTCATTTGGTTCCAAGGACATATATAGCTGAGTATCATCTGCGTAAAAATGAAAATTAATAGAAAGCTTTCTAATAATCTCGCCTAGAGGAGACATGTATAGGCTAAACAGAATTGGACCCAGCACAGAACCCTGTGGAACTCCATAGCTAATCCTTGTGCGTGTGGAGAATTTATCATTAACATGAACAAACTGGAATCTGTTTAACAAATAGGATTTAAACCATCCCAATGCTGTTCCATTAATCCCGATTCTATCAACTGTATCAAATGCAGCACTAAGATCTAACAGGACAAGGACAGAAACTAGACCATTGTCCGAAGCTAATAGAAGATCATTAGTGACTCTAACCAGAGCTGTTTCTGCGCTATGATGTTTTCTAAATCCTGACTGAAAATCTTCATACAGGTTATTCCCACTAAGGTGGTCAGATAATTGTTTAACCACGATTTTTTCCAGAATCTTGGAAATAAAGGGTAATTTTGAAATGGGCCTATAGTTGGCTAGTTGTCCAGGGTCAAGGGTTGGTTTTTTCAATAGAGGTTTGACCACAGCCACCTTAAAAGCCTGTGGTAAATAGCCTAGTTGTAAAGATTGGTTGATTTGATTTAATATAGATGAGCTGATTAAAGGTAGAACTTCTTTGAGTAATCTGGTTGGGATTGAATCTAAAAGACAAGTGGACGACTTGGAAGAGTTAATTATTGAGGTTAACTCCATATGAGTTATGGGGGAGAAGCTGTCTAGGTAAGACAGAGGATTTAATAAATTTAAAGTTGATGGATCTAGACAGTGCTTTCTGTCATTTGGAAGAAGTCGCTGCTGAATGTTTTTTCTAATGATGATAATTTTATTAGTAAAGTAGTTCATAAAGTCATTGCTGCTGAGATTTAAGGGGATAGTAGACTCAATACAGCTATGACTCTTTGTCAGCCTGGCTACAGTGCTGAAAAGAAACCTGGGGTTGTTTTTCATTTTCCTCAATTAGGGAGGAATAATATGTTTGTAACCTCCTCTGATTTACTGTCTTCTTCTTCAGAGGAGCCACTGTGTCTAACATTGTACGTAGAGAAGCTGCAGCATCATCTACAAGACATTCAAACTGTTCATAAGGATTAAGGTGACTGTTCTCTGTGTATCTACAAGACATTGAGGCAAAAGATGATGGACTCATCTGCTTGAATCTGGCAACAGCGTTGTCAGATAAACATCTGCTATAGTAACATTTCTTTCCAGCTGTTATAGGGTCAGTTGTGCTAAATTCAAAAGTTAATAAGAAATGGTCAGATAACAGAGGGTTTTGGGGAAGAACTATTAAATTATCAATTTCAACCCCATATGTCAGGACAAGATCTAGGGTGTGGTTAAAACGATGAGTGGGTTCATTTACCTGCTGTGTAAAACCAATAGTGTCTATTAAGGAGTTAAAAGCAGTGCTGAGACAGTTGCTGTCAACATCTACATGAATGTTAAAGTCTCCCACTACAATTACTTTATCTGTGAACTAAGTCAGATAAGAATTCAGAGAATTCAGTTAAGAACTCCGAATATGGAGCAGGAGGACGGTAAACAATACAAAACACAACTGGCTTCTGAGTTTTAGAGTCTGGGTGAGAAAGGCTCAGAGTGAGGCTCTCAAATGAGTTATAACTATGTTTAGGTTTAGGAGTAATTAATAAATCTGATTTATAAATTGCTGCTACTCCTCCACCTCTACCTGCACTTCTTGGAACATGATATTTGATGTGACTCATTGGAGTCGACTGTTTTAAAGTAACATATTCATCCTGCTGCAGCCAGGTTTCAGTGAGACAGAACAGATCTATGTGATGGTCATTTATCAAGTCATTTATTAAAAAGGATTTAGATGAGAGAGATCTGATATTTAATAAACCACACTTTATTAGCTTACTGTTACTTTGTTCCGTAAGAGGAGCTGTTTTGATGTTTATTAAATTCTGGTAAGTCACTCCTCTTTGATTTGTTTGTGACTTGTATAGTTTAGGTGGTCGAGAAGCAGACACAGTCTTTATGCGATAACTAATACTAAGAGTGGGTCGCGGCTGTAGAGAACATGCAGAGAGGCGTATAAGACTGCGACTCTGCGTCCTGGGCTCCACTCTAAGTTGTCACGGAGTGGGAAGGCTAAGCAACATGGCCATGTTACTAGAAAGCAGAGAGGCTCCGTTCAACGTGGGATAGACGCCGTCTCTTCTAATCAGCCCAGGTTTTCCCCAAAAAGTGCTCCAATTAGCCACAAAGCCCACACCGTTTGCAGGACACCACCTAGACAACCAGCGGTGGAGCGATGACAGCCGGCTATACATGTCATCGCTGGTCACATTGGGGAGGGGTCCAGAGAAAACTACGGAGTCCGACATTGTTTTGGCGAACGAACACACTGACTCAATGTTAGTTTTAGTGACTTCCGATTGGCGTAACCGGGCGTCATTAGCTCCTGCGTGTATTACGATCTTAGTGTACTTACACTTATCCTTACGCTATTGACCTGCAGACTAAGCTAAACCAGATCAGGGAAGAAAGACACTTGCAGAATTTGGGCTTCAACCGCAATTCCCATTGCATGCTCAGCAAGCTCTCATTGGAAATATTGCTGTGAAGAATGTGATTCTCCTTGGAAGAAAGATGAGGTGGCCCGAGTGGTTAAGGCGATGGACTGCTAATCCATTGTGCTGTGCATGCGTGTGTTCGACTCCCTTCCTCGTCCGCCTAGTAAATTATTTATTCTAGTTGGTTTTCAGACACATTTGCTGACAATTAAAGAAAAAAAAGAAAAGTATAATATCAAAGAAACCATTAGTGAGAAGAAACAAAGACAAATGGAGAATGTGGGCATCAATCCCACTGCCTCTCGCATGCTAAGCAAGCGCTCTACCACTTGAGCTAATTCCCCTGAGTTTCATGCATCATTGCGGAACACTTTACAGGTCAATAGTAGGGTTGTTGTACAAATCGCTGCATGGTGTCGACATCCATCTTGGTCGACGCTGCCAATTTCGCTTTCAATTTTTTTAGTTGGGTATACAACACATATACAATATTGATCGTAGACGCAAAAGCTGTCTCATCGTGTTATGTACCACTGATTTAAGCATGTCACAATGCAGAGCATTAAATCAGACTATTGTTACATAGCTAAACTAGGTAGGCGTAAAAACATTGCCGGTGTGAGCTTCTTTGGAGAGAAAGGAAAGAAGCATTTACTGGTACAGCGTTTTGTTCAATTTAAGGAGCAAATCAAGCCCACCAGAGATAAAAAAGACTACTTTCGTTCAACTCAGGTCTTGACTGCTCTAGGTCAAAGGTCACTTGATCTTTTTACCGTTGAACTTGCCATGTTAGAGTGCACTTGATCTTTAACCCCGAGTGTCAGAGTGCACTTGATCTTGAACCCCGAATGTTAAAGTGCACCTGTTCTTTGACCCCATGTGTCAAAGTACATCTGTTCTTTCACCCCGTGTGTCAAAAGGTACCTGTTCTTTGACCCCGAGAGTCATAGGTCCGTCTATCTTCCATCCTTCGCGTTAAAGGGGCGTTGTGATCCTCAGAACGCAACTGTTGTGTGACACGTCCTCTATCAGTCACCTCCTCGAGCGTGCGGCTTTATAAAGACGTTGCTATGGGGGGTTTTGTATTGATCAGAGACTGTCGTGTGTGGGAGAAAAACAGGAAAATGGCCGATTCTCCGGTGGTAGAGGATTTTGACAGCATCATCAGCAGCGTGAACGTTGGGGTTGCGGTGGAGAATCAGTTTCAGCGCGGAGCTCCTAAGAAAACAAAGTTGTGGTTGTGCAGAGTGCAGCGTCTCTCAAGGGCGAGCTTAAGCTAGCGTCGGGCTCTTTCAGCTATGTGTTTTGCTACCCCACGGGGGAGTTGCGTCTTTACCAGCTCAAAGTCAGAGATGTTTTCTCCCCCGACACTGTAACGATGCCCGTCACTGCAAATGACTGGAGTGTTTTGCGCGACGTAGTAGCGGGGTATCTGAGTAAGCTTTTTCAAAGAATGGACGAGGATGAATCTGACGAGGAAGATGAGCCCATTAAGAAGAGGATGCGAGCGGTGCCGGATACCGAGGAGCAGAGTCTGAGCGACGCTATGCAAGTGTTTGACATGGAGGACCCCGACCCGAAAATACTAAAGTTTGTCTGGGAAACCAGCGGCTCCGCCAGCGACCATTGGTACTACAGAGTGAGCATACACGCTCCCGGAGGCGCCGACTGTCGGCTGCTCGTAGCCCGCTTCAACACCGAATGTGGTGTTTTCCAGCAAATTATGAATGTATCCTGCAGAGAGTGGCTGAAAATATTTGATGAATGGGGAACCTCGATTGCGCAGTTGTTTCGAATGAGCCAGGATTATAAGGAGTTGATTGTAGTTTGAAAAGCCCTCTTCCCCTAGACACACCCACCCCGCCCCCTCTCATCTCCGGGGATGAATAGAGACCCTCTGCTCCAGTCCTCAGCAAGCAATCAACCAAGCAAGAAACCGGGCAAGCATGGCTTCTCTGCATTAACTCACACCTTGTCCTTCTCCGACCCAGTTGATGGATAGCGCCTGCTATGACAGGGATGACGACGATGACACTGCTTCCACATCAACGCGGATCAGCGACTGGCCCTCAATGGAACTGGGCTCAGCTTAGTCGTGGCGGCGAGTAGACTGCTTGAGAAATATAACATCCGTGTGTCGGCGGAGAGAGTGCTACAGGTCGGGAAAGCCGTTCTGCACAGCTTGAAAGATACAGAGAATGTCGTGGAGGTTCTGGGTGATATACAAGATGAACTGACCGAGAGGGCTATGTCAAAACATGAGCGACATGACCTGCAGGAGGCGGTGGATCTCTGGGAGGGGAGCATTTGTGATGATAGCCTGTAATTCATTCTAGTTTAATTTATTCATCGTGTGTGTGTGTGTGTGTACTCATTCTAATTTCATTTATTCATACTGCATCTACATTTTGCCTGTATCACTTTGCGCAGTCACGTGTATTGTAATCACATTGTATGCATTTATCCATTTTTGTTTAAGCGATGTAACATTTATTCTTTAAAAAAAATAAATAAAAGCTTGTGAAGTTGTAAAAAACACTACTCATTACTGAAGCGACCGAATAACCTCATAATAACGTAAAAAGCGTGCTGGGTGTTCAGAGCTGAGGTTTTTGGCGAGGAGAGACGATGCCTCCTAAACTTGAAAACCTGATGAAGAAAATTTATTACAACCCTTCTCATCCGGGCAGTTATGGCGGTGTGGCTCCTTTACACAGAGCCGTAGAACAGGATTCTGGCAACAAAATTAGTATGGATCGCATAAAAGAGTTTTTAGCAAAACAAGACGCGTACACGCTGCATAAGCCTGTAAGGATCCATTTCCCTAGATATAGGGTGTTTGTGTCCAGACCTCTGAACCAATTTCAAGCCGATCTCTGCGACATGAAGGCCCTAGCGTCGCACAACGAAGGTTCTAAATTTCTGCTGACTGTTATTGACGTATTTTCTAAAAAAGCGTAAGTTAGGCCTATTAAGAATAAGGGTGCAAAAGAGGTGGCGACCGCTTTTGAGTTCGTTCTTGCTCAGAGTGGAATCCCTAAACGTGTTCAGACAGATCAGAGTTTTACAACAAGCTATTTAAGGCTCTGATGAAAAAACATGAAATCACGCATTTCAGCACATCCAGCGAAGTCAAAGCGTTGGTCGCGGAGCGCTACAATAAAACCTTAAAATATAAACTGTACCGTTACTTTACGGGTAAAAACACCCTTAGATATGTGGAGGTTTTGCAGCAGATTGTCAAAAGCTACAATAACGTGTATCACTCCAGTATTAAAATGAAGCCCGTTCAGGTGACGTCTGAAAATGCTTTAGAGGTATTTCAGAATCCGCGGCACCTGCCCGGAGAGCATTGGCTCACGCTGATTCTTGAAGAGAGCGGAGATGCCGCGTTGTTTGACAGTTACGGGCTAGCGCTGGACTGCCCCTACTACCCTCAAACTATTTTACAATTTCCGGAGAAGGACTCTAAAGCCGTTTATTATCACAATAGACAGCTGCAGCACCCGTTATCCGTCGTCTGTGGGGAGCACTGTGCGTACTTTCTGTTCCACAGGGCCAGAGGCTTATCCGATCGAAATGTATTGAGTTTGTATGGGAATAACGTGTCCGAGAATGACTCTATGGTAGCTGATTTTGTGAAAGCCTACCAAAAGTGTGTAAAATCCTGCGCGGCCTCACCCGACTGCATGCGGGCCTGCTCTTAAAAAATGTTTTCGAAATGTTATAACCTTAGTCTATAGTTGTTTTTCTCCTGTCATGTGTTTTTTTTCATATAATAAAAGAAAATAATACTCTGAGATGAAAAAATGCGGTTCAATAAAACTTGAGTCAGACAGAGTCGCCCTCGTCTTCTTTTTCCTCTGTCGGCCCCCCAGTGGAATGTCGGGCGGTGAGCCGCTCTTTACGCTAGAGGGCAGGACACCCCTGCGCTTATACTCGTGCAGGAGCTCCCTGGCGTGTTTGTTAGGAAAGCTGGATAGCGGTATGTTTATTCTGGACAGAGTTTGCAGAAAAGAGTCCCACCCCGCCGGTTTGTCAGAAACTTTGTGCGTGGAGCTTAAATGTCTAATCAGATCCATAATGTGCGAGCCTTTCACGGGTTTGTCGTTGAAGACAAACTCTCCCGAGTCGTTCCAGCTCACTGGGCCCCCGGAAGCTGCCATCTTTTCCAAAATGTAGCCCGCCTTCTTTTAAGAACGAGGGTTAACGCCCGCCACAACATCACGCACAATTTTATCAGGGGGTTTCTAGCGAGAGGATCCCGCTTCAACGTCAGCCGGCTCCGCCTCCTTTGGCAGAGGCAGCACAATCCTGCGAGAGGCCCTCTTTTGCTTTTCCAAATTAAGGTAGCGATGTAACAGGAGAGTGTAACCCTAACCCTAACCCATTCCCCCCAGCTCTAAAACCTGATAGAAAGGTCACAGCTGAATTGTTCTTATATCTCCTTAAAGCGTGAATACAGAGCTTTGTGCAGATGTAAGGCCCATCTGTCTGTGACCTTGTCCTGCTGAGAGACAGGCGTTCTAATAGTACATATTTCTGGAAGCGCGAGCCTGTCCTGCAGCTGCACAGAAAATGACACCTTCCCCCCAGCTCTAAAACCAGATAGGAAGGTCACAGCTGAATAGTTCTTATATTTCCATAAAGCTTGGATTGAGAGCTTTGTGCAGATATAAGGCCCATCTGTCTGTGACCTTGTCCTGCTGGGAGACAGGCGTTCTAATACTACATATTTCTGGAAGCGCGAGCCTGTCCTGCAGCTGCCCAGAAAATGACACATTCCCCCCAGCTCTAAAACCAGATAGGAAGGTCACAGCTGAATGGTTCTTATATCTCCATAAAGCTTAGATTCAGAGCTTTGTGCAGATATAAGGCCCATCTGTGTGTTCCCTTGTCCTGCTGAGAGACTGCCGTTCTAATACCACCATTCATAGGTTGAGAAGCTGACAGTCAGTCAGAGTGGTAAGCGCTGGTGGTGCGCCTATCAGCTTCTCAATATTTGACCTCAGCCATGAAGTGATTTTTTTTTATGTTCTATTGCTTTTAAAAGAGGGGCTAGGCAGACAGGAGCATCTGTAAGCTCCTTCAGAGTGTGAGGATCTGACAGGCGCTGGTGTCCGAGGCTGTGCAAAGTCTGCCAGTTTGCACACAAACGGACAGGCACAGTGACCTGCTTGGCTTGGTATCTTCATAAGATTGAACTTTAGGGCTTTGTACAGGCTAAGCAGTATAATGTGGATGCAAAGCCAAGACTGAAAGCTTTCATTTGATATGCCATTTGTTGGTATTAGGCAACATTCAAATGTTGACAAGCTGAAAGTCAGTCAGAGTGGTCAGCGCTGGTGGTGTAGCTATCAGCTTCTCAATTTTTAAGAGTGACAAAGTGATTGAGAGTGAAATATGATATTATTCACAATTTTTTGTTATTTTCATTAATGAACAGACATTAAAACATAAATACAAGAAACCACACTGGGATAATCTAAAAAACTACAACACACCACACGAATATTAAAACAATAAATACACACAACACTTGAATAATCTAAAAAAACTACCACAAACCACACTGGAATAATCTAAATAAAAAGGAAAATATCACCACACTAGAAAAATTTAAACAACTTGGAAGTATACAAGCATCACTATACACAATAAAAACAGTAAATAAAAACAAGTTTAAAAGAAAGGCTTGTGACATTAAAAAGAATATGTGCCAAAAACAAAGAATGTCAGTTTTGTTTTTTGTTTTTTTTTTACACAGTCAATCGTCCAGCCATTCCAGGTCCAGTCCCTCTCCGCAGAATGACTTTCTGTTCACCCCATAGTCGAACCTAAACTCCTCTCCTACTTTAATATCTTTTGTAGCAACTAAGAGCAATGTATCTTTGTTCTCATTAGCGAACTGTATGTTACAGTGGAAAGGTTTGAGGTTAGGATTTTTTCGAGAATGATTAATTTTTCTTCCAACTGTTTCCATGTTTAGGATGGCATTTGCAGGGGTGTGTCTGTGCATCGATGCACAGACGCCTGCTGCCAGCAGTGAAGAAGAACAGGTAGCCCATGTGATCATTTGAACTTTTTAAAATCTGGTGGCCTTCCTCACTGGTGATGAGTTCACCATGATAATCACAAATGATTGAGCCTTTTAGGAAGTTCTTTGTTGCAACAACACCTGTGCAAAAGAAAATATCTTTCTTAATTTCTTGCATGTCATTATGTCGGTAATAGTTTGTATGCTGAGTAATTGCAGCCTGTTCCAAAATAAAACACTGTTACCACCTTGTCCGCGGTTGTCCTCAAATGTTTTTATGGCCACCCCTGACCATTTTTGCAGTTCTATACATCGTCTGATGTTGTCATCTGTTTCGACGTCTATTTTTTTGGGTGGTCTCCATTTTTGGACTATTGTTTCTGGGGATGGGTAATTTGCAGTCCATCCCTCAGATTCAATTAGTTTTTTTATTTTGGCCGCTGTGGGCTGCCGCCTGTAACATTTGGCTGTGAGTGAAAGACCAGTCAGTTTAATTGGTGTTATATTATTTTTTTTAGGTGTCCTAAATTCTTTAATGTCTACTTACACAGCAGATGGTCTTCTCTGTTTTGGAACTGGGCGATCCGCCACTTATCGTAAAACGTTCTGTCCACTGGAAACCCTGCATTTATCCTCGCCAGTTTTGACGGAGGCTTACCATTGAGGGTGACTGGAAAGACCTCCAAAAACTCAGCGAAGTCCTTCCTGACATCTTGAAGGGTGTCCTCATCAATGCTGGCTCCTCTTTTCTTTTTGGATGGTTTTTCGTTTGACTCATCTGAGGAGCTGTAACATAAACCCAACCCGAAGAGGAATCACTTTCATACATTAGCAATTTACAAACATTATCGTTGCTATCTGACCAGTCACTGACCTGTAAGCTGTTAAACTGGCCAGAACGTTAGCAGTGGCTACAGTTTCTTCAGCTGTTTTCATCCTATAATGGGCCTTGGCAACAGCGGTGGTGTGGGCCATATAATGAGCAAACTTGTCCTTTTGTTCTTCTGAGAACATTGAGGAAACCGTTGTTACTATGACCCTCCTGAGCTCCTGACTTGTTATGTTTGGGAGCTTGAAGCTATAAAATAAAAATGATAGATAATAGAGAGCGATAGAGATAGAGATAATAGGCAACATTCATAGGTTGACAAGCTGACAGGCGGTATATAAAAATACTCACTGTTCGTAAAAACGGGCCATATCATTTGTGGCACTGCAAAGGGTTTTTCCAGTTTTGCTTAAAAAGAACCTCCCCTTGTCGTCTACGTCTTGTTTAACAAAATGCGGGCGCACGTGTTCAAAGTAGGCCTCTAGCATCTACAGAAACAAGATGTGAATTCATGTAAACAAGGTGCTAGGAACAACATACACAGCCACTTTCCTCTTAGATGACTTACAGCTTCTTCCTCTGCTGTGACTGCTATTGAGGCAACTTGATAAGTGGCAGTCTCTTTCGATTCAGCCACTCTTCAATCTGAATTAAACAAATCAGTTGCTATGTTAAACACAGAATCAATAAGGTTAGTTTAACGTGTTAATATGTGGGCAAATAACTTACTTTGAAGCCCTCAACAGCTCCAGGCCTCTGAAAATGGCCAAAAATAAGAATGGCCTCACAGTAGTATCTGAACAGAACCTTTTCCTCAATCTTCCTATTAATAATAGGAAGGAATATTAATATTAGGGATATTAGGAATATTAATAATATTATTAATAATAATAATAATCTTCCTGGAGGTTTGCATAGACGCCAAGCATCTAAGGTTTGCTTTCATGCAAAATCCTCACACACTGGGAGAGTGACCTTTGCCCGTCCATCAAACGTTTGTATCTGCAATGGAAATACTAACTAAACCATCAGTTGAAAATTGTAACTTTCCCAACAGCCAGTGTAGCGGGATGAAATGTAATGTGTCATTGTTAAGAATTTAGTAGTAAATTACTGACCGTGTTCTGTTCACCACTTTTGTATGGGCCTTGGACACTGGCTTCCTGAGGTCATTCAGGAAGCTCATATACAGGTCACAGCGGGAATGTTGCTCGGTGTCAAAGTAATGTCTGCTTTTCAGGAATGTCACAAACCTAATCATGCTCTTTATGTAATTTAAAATTGTTGCAGGTTTGAGTGTGGCCTTCTTAAGACTCATAATAAAGTCCTGTGTTTCAGTGCTTTTGGTCAAAAAACCATAGTCTATATCTTCACCTTTAGGCTGCATGAATCGCAGCATCCTGGAGACATTGTCTACCTGCAGTAAAATATCAAATTATCATTAGATGGCACACACTTCCTGTCTCAAACACTGAAAAGATATCAGAATGAGTCTGCAGGCTGGAAAAAGCAAAATAATCTGAAGTCACCTCCTGTTGACAGTTCAGATATTCAAATTTCTCAATAAGCTGTTGCTTAAAAGCTTGCAGGGTGGCATTTTCTGTGGGAAATTTTTCATAGAGTCCCATCTCCTGCATTGTGCACCGAACACCTTTATAATCAGGGAATGCAGAGCTGTAAAAACAAACAGAATAGAGGCAGGTTTATGGCAAGGCAAAGCAATCATCCATCCATCCATCCACGGGGAGAACGTGTAAACTCCACACAGGGCCGCCTCTGGGAATCGAATCCAGAACCTTCTTGCTGTGAGACAACGATGCTACCCACGGCACCACCACAGCAAAGCAATCAATGTAACGCTTTTGTGACAATTTCAATTTACTTTTGCCATGTCAGGTCAGATGAGTCATCCTCTTCCTCTCTTTCTGAGCCTGAGCCTGTTGTTGCAGGGACATCATTAGGCATAGTGGCTGACTCTGCTGGCCCCTCAGAGGTCCCTCTGGCATTAACACTACAGGTGACAACAGGAATTCAAGCATTAAAAAGTTTAAGGTTTGCTTCTGTGTGCTATGTCTTCTAAAACAAAAGAAAAGAATAGTCTCACTACCTGCTGCTGAGACCACTGGTGGTTGGAACTTCATCATCATCATCATCATTCTCCATGTCGTCCGACAAAGGTGCATTATCAACATAAAAGTCGTTCTCCCGCAGAAGACGGACCAAGGTCCACCGGCAGGCCTTATGGGGGAAATACTCACATAGTTTTTTGTAGTCCCAGTTGCGGCCATTCCGGGTCCAGACTTTTGTGGACTCTTTTGCTTTTTTAATCTCCTCCAGTCGCTCCTCTGGAGATGCCATTTTCATACAGACCCTTGCAAGATGAGTTGGTAAACTGTCTTGGGGTTTATGGCATAAACGGCAGTGGACAATTCTTCTGTCCTTGTCGCTGTGTAGGGAGGTAGGCAAACAAATTTAGCATATTTACCACAGCCACATACCACAGATGTTTGGCCTGCTGACTGCCAGACAGATAAATTCAAGCTAAGCAGTATAATGTGGGTGTAACAAATTTAGCATATTTACCACAGCCTGAAATGATCAAATCTATTTAAGGACTAATTTCACGTGAAATGACAAACTGCTTAAAGAAAAGATACACATCAGATATAATTTGTCATACACAGTACTTACTTCTTTTGTTCAGGCTGCATTTCAGACAGTTTGATTGATGTGTACTACTCTCAAAGGCACAAGACAGTGTGTGTCTGCCATCCAATGCCAGAGTTTTATACTCAATTCAGGAAGTGGAAACAGCCCACAGCCAATCACAGCTGTGCAATAGCACAGGGTGACAGGCTGACAGTCAGTCAGTGAGCGCTGGTGGTGCAGCAGGTGGCAGACTAACTGACTGTATGCTCAGCAGCTGACTGGAAGGTTAATATCACCTCTATCCCTCACTGAGCTTTATTGATCTTTATTTTGCTTGTGCTATAATCAGAGTGTTATAATATAAGTGAGTCCTATCTACTAAGATAAAAAAATGATTCCTAAAGAGAAAATACTAGGTGTCACCTGTGGGACTTGAACTACAAACCTTATGCTTCAAAGGTAGCACATTACCAGCTACGCCATGAGAGCACTGCTTCAGCAACCCTAATATGGCATTCTAATCCTGCCTCTTAGGTTTTCAGACTCACTGAGGGCTAACTTCATTGAATATACTGCCTTTTTCAACTTAGCCATAAAGTGATACAACCACTTTCTATTGCTTCTGAGAGCCTGGCTGGACAGGTAAAGAGCATCTGTAAGCTTGCTGGCCAAAGCAGGCAACTATAATACCAGACAGACTTTTATATATGAGACCCTGATACCTGACAGAGATGTTTGGTCTGCTGACTGCCAAACAGATGGATTCAAGCTAAGCAGTATAATGTGGATGTAAAGCCTAGACTGGAACCTTTCGTTTGATATGCCATTTGTTGGTATTAGGCAATATTCATATTTTGACAAGCAGAAAGTCAGTCAGAGTGGTCAGCGCTGGTGGTGCAGCATTCAGCTTCTCAATTTTTCAACTTAGCCATAAAGTAATACAACCACTTTCTATTGCTTCTGAGAGCCTGGCTGGGCAGGTAAAGGGCATCTGTAAGCTAGCTGGCCAAAGCAGGCAACTATAATAACAGACAGACTTTTATATATGAGACCCTGATACCTGACAGAGATGTTTGGCCTGCTGACTGCCAGACAGATGGATTCAAGCTAAGCAGTATAATGTGGATGTAAAGCCTAGACTGAAAGCTTTCATTTGATATGCCATTTGTTGGTATTAGGCAACATTCATATGTTGACAAGCTGAAAATCAGTCAGAGTGGTCAGCGCTGGTGGTGTAGCTTTCAGCTTCTCAATTTTTCAACTTAGCCATAAAGTGATACAACCACTTTCTATTGCTTCTGAGAGTCTGGCTGGGCAGGTAAAGAGCATCTGTAAGCTTGCTGGCCAAAGCAGGCAACTATAATAACAGACAGACTTTTATAAATGAGACCCTGATACCTGACAGAGATGTTTGGCCTGCTGACTGCCAAACAGATGGATTCAAGCTAAGCAGTATAATATGGATGTAAAGCCTAGACTGAAAACTTTCATTTGATATGCCATTTGTTGGTATTAAGCAACATTCATATGTTGACAAGCTGAAAGTCAGTCAGAGTGGTCAGCGCTGGTGGTGTAGCTTTCAGCTTCTCAATTTTTCAACTTAGCCATAAAGTGATACAACCACTTTCTATTGCTTCTGAGAGCCTGGCTGGGCAGGTAAAGAGCATCTGTAAGCTGGTTCAGAGTCAGAATTGTATTTTCAGCACTGTTAGTAACACCTCCGCAAGCTGCTGTCAGGTATTAGGTTGACTGTGACCTTTTCCCTAGTGGCTGCTTGCTGCCTCATATGCATGTCAATAGCAGTGACACAGGCATAAGGCAGACTAAGTGACTGACTTTCTGGTCAGCAGCTGACTGGAAGGGATTAATGCATCACTCACTGAGCTTTATTGATCTGTATTTGGCTTGTGCTACAATCAGAGAGTTATAATATAAGTGAATAAAAGTAAAGACCTAAAGTGGTTTTGCACCCATTTAGCTTGTCTCACCAGGAATAAGATATAAATTGAATTAGTGTCATTTCAGGTTCCACCCAACTGGAGCCTGTAACTACAGCTCAGAGATTGGCAAACTAAATGACGGCTCTCTCCTGTTAGGAACAACACACACAGACAAGCTTGGTATCATTGGAAAGCAATAATTAATCTAAGCTTTAATTTGATATATGGTATGTCTTATTACGTTAAAAATTTACGGAGTTGTGCTTCCAAAAGCTCTGCTCATTTCTGACTGCCACAGCTCCGAGATTTACAAACTAAATCACGGCTCTCTCCTGCTGGGAACAACACACACAGACAAGCTTGGTATCATTGGAAAGCACTTTATCTAAACTTTAATTTTATATAGGGCATGTCTTATTATCTTTAAAATTGACGGATTCATGCGTCGTGTGGAGGGATGACAAAGAAAAACACTCTCCGTCAGGGAATCGAACCTTGGTCTGCCGCATGACAAGCGCAAATACTGACCACTATACTAACAAGGACCAAATTTGCCATCTTGTGGTCTGCGCAAGACCAAGTCACAAGAGACACATAATTTATGTGTGGAATTTTAGCTGCAACAAAGCAAGTTTGTGGTTCAAGTATTTCCCAAAGTGACCAAAACCCTTGGAGGCTCCGCTTTAGCTCCATTGATTCACATGTACCCATGGAAGGCATATCGGCACTTGCAACAAGTTTTTTTGGATCGCTCCTTCCTCAAGAACTGTCGCTCATGGCCTTTGGAGCTTTTTATAGTGTAGTGGTTATCACGTTTGCCCAACTCGCAAAAGGTACCTGGTTCGAAACCAGGCAGAAACTTTGAATTAATGTTTTGTCCGATTGTAAATAATCAATGTGTGTGACAGTCCATGAGCGTTCACAAGATGGCCAGTCGGTACTGCATTTCCTGTGAAAGAGTCCCAGGATATGGCAAAGTGCACTGGCAAGTCTATGTTCACTAAAGGACTGTCCTGTCAACATTTCAAAAAGACAGGCTATCATTGGTTGCTTTTCACTTTTAAACGCACCTAAACACAAAATGCTGACCTGGCAGGACTCCAAGGCTCATAGAGACACTGCAGAGGAGGGTTGTCACTGGCTTTACTTTTTGCTAGCATGCTCATGCACGCTAAATTGGACTTGAGAAGAAATTATACTTAAGGGGGCAAAAGGGTCTTGAGAAGAGAGCAGTCAGCTGTTGCAGCCATCTTGGGTGGCTGCCATCTTGGTGTGTCTGGCCAGAGCAGTGTGTGTTGGAATGCAGGTCATAGACCTGTTAGGGTTTTAGGCTGCACTAGATCATTTTTTGTCCAGGAACCACCACATCTTGCTGACAAGGCAAGAGCAATTCAATGTCATGTTGTTCAAAAAGTGAGTCGAAGATTCTGCTTAAAGAGGAAGTCAATGTGCAACATGGCATGGGTTTCTATCATGTAGTTGTTATCACGTTTGCTTCATACGCAAAAGGTCCCTTGTTTGATGCCATGCCAAAAAAGGTAAGTTTTTCTTTTCAACTTTCTCCATGCAGGGGCAATTTTTATGCCACTGTAGCCATGTTCAAAATATCTATATACTAGAAATACATGACACATGATCTGTCGATTCTTCTAAAAAGCAACAAATGAAACGTGAGGACATGGTTGCGCTTTGCATCTCAGTGTTTGGACATCTGTTGCTGAAACCTGGGATGGACCGAAGGCTGCAGATCTTCAGTCTAACACTCTTCCTGCCTGAGCTACTCCAGCAAAAAAGAGGTACTTTGTGGTGGTCATAAGCAGCAATCCTCAGCTGTTATTTATAAAAGAAAGTAAATTCATGCGTCGTGTGGAGGGATGACAAAGAAAAACACTCCCCGTCAGGGAATCGAACCCTGGTCTTCCGCGTGACAAGCGGAGAAAATGGCCACTATACTAACGAGGACCAAATTTGCTGTCTTGTGGTCTGCGGAACTGTGACAAACCGCCGGTTTGTTTCCCACTGAGCAGCCCCGGACTGTGCGCACACACAAACACACACACACACACCACCATTACATCTTGTTACGCCTAACCACATACACTTGTCACTTTTGTTGGTTTTGGTTGCTTGGGTCAGTACTTACGTGTCGGGAGTAGTCGGACTCCCGCGTCGTGCCGGCAAAACCGGACAGCTGGGCGACGCTCACTTTTGACGTCATTGCAGTGTCGCCTCGGCGCGAGGCGCGGGTCCGACGAAACCATTTTGTTTGTTGTTATTCTTTGGTCCTAGTCATTATTTGGGGGGTATTCTTGTGTTATGAATCTGAGAATTATTGTGGGAATATGGGTGATTGATTTATACTTGTTTAAAGGTGAATATTGGGATTATAAATGTTTAGTTTCCAGAACGTTCTGGAGAATGGTTCCACCCAGTTGAAGGGGGCGGGGCCAGGCCTTTAAGAAGAGTGGCCAAACTCCCTTGTGGGGGAGAGTGGACTGGACGGAGAGCGAGTTGGTTGGTGAGAGAGTGTTGACGAAGAGAAGAGAAGAGACATTCCTTTTATTTGAGCAGTTTTTTTTTCAGGTTGACTTCCACATCCATAGTTGTCCTTATCATTCTGTTTTTCTTTTTTGTCTGTTGCACCCGCGGGGTTTTTGGAGCAACTGTAAATACTGCACCTGATTCTTTTCTGCACTATACTTTTGGACTGAATAAACTCACTATCTGCGAGCAAGCCATCTTTTTTTTGGTTGTTTTTTGCACGGCGTTCCACGTCTCGAGTGAGCAGCAGAGCTCACTCACCACAGTTGGTGTCAGAAGTGGGATGGCTACTCGCAAGACAGCACCGAAAGGCAGAAAACCTGGACGTAGGCTGTGGTCGCAGGGTAAGGTGACAGCTGTGATGCAGGATGATGAGGACTGGAAGTCGGACGGGAATGCAGAGTCGGTGATTCCCGGTGCCAAACCTGAGGAGGGAATGGTCTCTTTGATGCAACACTTCTTGAACGCACAGCAGCGCAGAGAAGAGCGGTTTCTGCTGGAGCTCCGGGGCCTACGGGAGTCCATTGTGGAAGCAGCTAGGCTGGACTCAGATAGAGAGAGTCCACGTTTAGAGCTGCCAACGCCAGCTGCTTCGAGGGTAGCTAGTCAGCGCAGAGCGGGCTACCACAGAGACTCCCCAGGTGTGCCAGTGCTGAGAGGGCCGCCCCAGCGGATGGAGCCAACGATGCCATCTCTCCAACCTGGCGATGACATCGAGAACTACCTTCGACGGTTTGAGCGCCTAGCCGGAACCTGGAGGTGGCCTGAGGAGGAGTGGAGTTGTCGGCTAGTTCCACTGCTAACAGGACGAGCATTGGAGGCTTACCTGGCGATGGACGAGGAGCAGGCAAAGGTGTACGACGAGCTGAAGAAGGCTTTACTTGAGAAGTACGACATTTCACCTGAGACGTACCGACAGAGGTTCCGGTCAGCCACAGTTCCAGCAGGGGAATCGCCGACGGAGACCTACCACCGCCTGAAGAACCTGTACGAGCGTTGGGTTCGACCGAGGGAACACTCCAAGGAGAAGATTGGTGAGGCCATAATCCTGGAGCAGCTCCTAAGGGTTCTTCCGGTTGAGACACGCACCTGGGTTTGCGAGCATGAGCCAACGGCAGGAGTGGCTGCAGCGAAACTGGCTCAACAGTACCTGAACGCTCATCGCGGGACTCTTTGCACTCAACCACCATCAGGTACTGGGCGCACCCACCCGGGGGTGGAACGGAGAGGTGCGATGCCAGCAGACTCTACACCAGGCTGGAATCCGCCAGGAGGAAGGCCCAAAGAACTGGTGTGCTTTTACTGTCAGCAGACAGGGCATAAAGCATCTGTGTGTCCAGTGCGCAAAGCTAAACTGTCGGGGTACTGCTATGTCCCAAGAGAAGGGGATGTTGAGCTGCGCAGGGGCCGTGAGAGTCTCTCAGCATGTCATGTGACTGTGAATGGATGCTGCCTACAGGCTTTATTGGACACGGGGAGTGCATTATCAATGGTCAAATCAGGTTTTGGGTCAAATGTAGACTATGTGAATATAGTTGGGGTGCAGTGTGTTCACGGGGATGTGAAGCGGTATCCGCAGGCCGAAGTACTATTAGAAGTACAAGGGCAGATATACCTGCTAATGGTGGCTGTAGTGGCTAGTCTACCGACAGACATGATTTTGGGCCGTGATTTGCCAGTGTTGTGTGACTTATTACAAAGCACCGAGAGGAGCACGGGAAAGGTTGACTCTGTGTTACCAGGTCATCTGTCATGTCCGGCCTTTACGCGGGCACAAGCCAGGGCAGGACTCCAACCTCTACCAGACATGGATGAAAGTCTGTTGCAGGGTGGAGACAGAGGCCCAATAAAATCACGCAGACTGAAACGTCTGGAGAAGTACCTGGGCACACCAACCTCGGAGGTTGCTGCAGAGCACCCGGAGGGTATTGGTTGGCAAGAACCAGAAAATATAGCGGAGCTACAGAAAGGGGATGTGACGTTAAAAGCTATGTTTGAAAAAGCGATGTCTGATCAACCCTCTAACCTGTGTGAAGAAAAATGTGTGGTTAAGAATGACATTTTGTATGTACAAGCTGGGGATAAATCTCGCCTTGTTGTCCCGGCTAGCTGCCGCCCACTCGTCTTACACCTAGCACACTCTGTCCCGTGGGCTGGTCACCTGGGCAAACAGAAAACATTTGCACGTGTTAGCTCTCGGTTTCATTGGCCAACATTGTATGCTGATGTTCGCACCTACTGCAACTCTTGCCCAACCTGTCAGAAGACCAGTGCTGTGCCGCGGCAGCACAGGGCCCCATTGCACCCTCTCCCTGTGCTCTCTGAGCCCTTTAGGCGGATCGCCATGGACATTGTGGGACCGCTGGAGAAAAGCAGTGCGGGACATCGATACATCCTTGTCATCAGTGATTACGCAACAAGATATCCGGAAGCTTTTCCACTGCGCAAAGCAACTTCACCAAACATCGTCCGTGCCCTGGTACAACTTTTCTCCCGAGTGGGAATACCTGAAGAGATCCTGACAGAGCAAGGCACCAACTTTACATCGCGGCTGATGGGGCAGTTGTACCGGCAACTGGGCATCACTGCCATCAAGACAACCCCATACCATCCACAGACAGACGGACTAGTAGAAAGGTTCAACCAGACACTGAAAAACATGCTACGGAAATTTGTGGTGGATACTGGAAAAGACTGGGACAAATGGCTGCCATTTGTCCTCTTCGCTTACCGAGAAGTCCCCCAAGCATCCACCGGGTTCTCACCATTCGAGCTTCTCTATGGTTGGCAGGTACGGGGACCGCTGGATCTACTGAGGGAAAGCTGGGAAGAGGGTACGACAGCCAAACCAGAGGAGCGAGGCATCGTGCAATACATACTGGAGATGAGGGAGCGACTCGAGCAGTACAGAGACCAGGCAAGGGAGAACCTGCAGGCAACACAACGATCCCAGAAGCGGTGGTATGATCAGCATGCACGACTACGGCAATACCAACCAGGCCAGAGAGTGCTACTTTTGCTACCTACCTCAACGAGCAAACTTCTGGCAAAATGGCAAGGCCCATATACCGTGGTACGCAAGATGGGGCCAGTAACATACGAGGTCCATCACCCAGACAAGGGAAAGGCAAAGCAGACCTATCATGTCAATCTTTTGAAGGAGTGGAAGGAGTCACCGGAGAAGAAACCTGCGTCAGCCATGCTGGTACGGAAGGTGACAGGTGAAGAGGAAGAGGACGGTGTGGAAGGTGCGGAAAGGAAGATGTCTGTGTTGGATTTGAATCACCTAGACGACATCAAGCGCCAGGAGTTGCAGGGTCTATTAGACCAGTTTCCAGCGTTGCTTCGTCAGAGGCCGGGGCGCACAGCGCTGATCCACCATGCCATCCACCTCACAGATAACACGCCGGCCAGGCAGAGGCCGTACCGGGTACCGGAACGTTTGGTGGATCCATTGAAGGAAGAAATTAAGATGATGAAGGAGCTGGGAGCGATTGAGCCATCTACAAGCGAGTGGTGCAGCCCAGTGGTGATTGTCCCGAAGAAGGACGGGTCTATCCGTGTCTGCATCGACTTTCGGAAGCTCAACGCCCAATCCCAGTTTGACGCCTACCCAATGCCACGGGTAGATGACCTCTTGGAAAGAGTGGGAATGGCAAAATTTATAACTACCTTGGACCTCTGCAAGGGCTACTGGCAGGTTCCCTTGGATACAGCATCGAGGCCTTACACAGCTTTCAGGACTCCGCGGGCCTTTACCAATTCACGGTCCTACCGTTTGGGCTGCACGGGGCCCCAGCCACGTTCCAGAGGCTGATGGACAGGGTCCTACAAGGATGTGAGGAGTGGGCCGCTGCCTATCTGGACGACGTTGTCGTCCACAGTAGCTCATGGGAGGAGCATCTGTCCCACCTGCAACAAGTGCTGCAGAAGATTGCTGAGGCTGGCCTGACCCTAAACATGGGGAAATGCGAATGGTCAAAACAGGAGGCACAATACCTGGGGTACCATCTGGGCAATGGACAGCTACGACCCCAGGTCAATAAGGTGGAATCCATCTGCCAGAGCTCAAGGCCGAAGACCAAGAAGGAGGTGAGGTCATTTCTGGGCCTGGTGGGATGGTACCGGAGGTTCATCCCGGACTTCGCCTCCATAGCAGCACCCCTAACGGATCAGCTGGGTAAGGGGGTACCAAACCCCATTCGGTGGACTGAGAACTGCGAGGCAGCATTTAGGGCCCTGAAGGAGAAGATGTGCTCCAGGCCAGTGTTGCAGAGCCCGGACTTCTCCCAAGGTTTCCTGGTCCAAGTAGACGCATCAGCGGTGGGTCTAGGAGCCGTGTTGGTCCAGGGGCCCAAAGGAGAAGAAAAACCGATAGCTTACCTTAGTCGCAAGCTATTACAGAGAGAGACCCGCTATTCAGCGGTAGAGAAGGAGTGCCTGGCCATCAAGTGGGCCTTGGAAAGCTTGAGGTACTACCTCTTGGGAAGGACATTCGACCTTGAAACGGACCACAGAGCGTTGACTTGGCTGCATTCCACAAAGGACCAGAATGCCAGGGTCATGAGATGGTACCTGTCGTTGCAGCCGTTCAACTTTAAAATTCGGCACAGACCTGGACGCCTGAATGTGGTAGCAGACTACCTGTCAAGGAACCCGACAGGCACTCTGCCAGGAGAGGGGGAAGGTGGTGTGACAAACCGCCGGTTTGTTTCCCACTGAGCAGCCCCGGACTGTGCGCACACACAAACACACACACACGCACCAGCTGATTGGCCGCAGAGAGCGGGTGCACACGCAATCGTGCGGCCATTTGGACATTTCACCACCATTACATCTTGTTACGCCTAACCACATACACTTGTCACTTTTGTTGGTTTTGGTTTACTTGGGTCAGTACTTACGTGTCGGGAGTAGTCGGACTCCCGCGTCGTGCCGGCAAAACCGGACAGCTGGGCGACGCTCACTTTTGACGTCATTGCAGTGTCGCCTCGGCGCGAGGCGCGGGTCCGACGAAACCACTTTTGTTTGTTGTTATTCTTTGGTCCTAGTCATTATTTGGGGGGTATTCTTGTGTTATGAATCTGAGAATTATTGTGGGAATATGGGTGATTGATTTATACTTGTTTAAAGGTGAATATTGGGATTATAAATGTTTAGTTTCCAGAACGTTCTGGAAAATGGTTCCACCCAGTTGAAGGGGGCGGGGCCAGGCCTTTAAGAAGAGTGGCCAAACTCCCTTGTGGGGGAGAGTGGACTGGACAGAGAGCGAGTTGGTTGGTGAGAGAGTGTTGACGAAGAGAAGAGAAGAGACATTCCTTTTATTTGAGCAGTTTTTTTTCAGGTTGACTTCCACATCCATAGTTGTCCTTATCATTCTGTTTTTCTTTTTTGTCTGTTGCACCCGCGGGGTTTTTGGAGCAACTGTAAATACTGCACCTGATTCTTTTCTGCACTATACTTTTGGACTGAATAAACTCACTATCTGCGAGCAAGCCATCTTTTTTTTTGGTTGTTTTTTGCACGGCGTTCCACGTCTCGAGTGAGCAGCAGAGCTCACTCACCACAGGAACACCAAGTCACAAGAGACACATAATTTATGTGTGGAATTTTAGCTGCAACAAAGCAAGTTTGTGGTTCAAGTATTTTCCAAAGTGACCAAAACCCTTGGAGGCTCCGCTTTAGCTCCATTGATTCAAATGTACCCATGGAAGGCATAGTCGGCACTTGCAACAAGTTTTTATGGATCGCTCCTTCCTCAAGAACTGTCGCTCTTGGCCTTTTGAGGTTTCTGTAGTGTAGTGCTTATCACGTTTGCCTAACTCTCAAAAGGTCCCTGGTTCGAAACCAGGCAGAAACTTTAAAGTAATGTTTTGTCCGATTGTAGATAATCAATGTGTGTGACAGTCCATGAGCGTTCACAAGATGGCCAGTCGGTACTGCATTTCCTGTGAAAGAGTCCCAGGATATGGCAAAGTGCACTGGCAAGTCTATGTTCACTAAAGGACTGTCCTGTCAACATTTCAAAAAGACAGGCTATCATTGGTCGCTTTCCCCTTTAAACGCACCTAAACACAAAATGCTGACCTGGCAGGACTCCAAGGCTCATAGAGACACTGCAGAGGAGGGTTGTCAATGGCTTTACTTTTTGCTAGCATGCTCATGCACGCTAAATTGGACTTGAGAAGAAATCATACTTATGGGGGCAAAAAGGTCTTGAGAAGAGAGCAGTCAGGTGTTGCAGCCATCTTGGGGGGCTGCCATTGTTGCTGTGTCTGGCCAGAGCAGTGTGTGTTGGAATGCAGGTCATAGACCTGTTAGGGTTTTAGGCTGCACTAGATAATTTTTGTCCAGGAACCACCACGTCTTGCTGACAAGGCAAGAGCAATTCAAAGTCATGTTGTTCAAAATGTGAGTCGAAGATTCTGCTTAAAGAGGAAGTCAATGTGCAACATGGCATGGGTTTCTATCATGTAGTTGTTATCACGTTTGCTTCACACGCAAAAGGTCCCTTGTTTGATGCCATGCCAAAAAAGGTAAGTTTTTCTTTTCAACTTTCTCCATGCAGGGGCAATTTTTATGCCACTGTAGCCATATTCAAAACATCTATATACTAGAAATACATGACACATGATCTGTCGATTCTTCTAAAAAGCAGCAAATGAAACGTGAGGACATGGTTGTGCTTTGCATCTCAGAGTTTGGACATCTGTTGCTGAAACCTGGGATGGACCGAAGGCTGCAGATCTTCAGTCTAACACTCTTCCTGCCTGAGCTGCTCCAGCAAAAAAGAGGTACTTTGTGGTGGTCAGAAGCAGCAATCCTCAGCTGTTATTTATAAAATAAATTAAATTCATGCGTCGTGTGGAGGGATGACAAAGAAAAACACCCCCCATCAGGGAATCGAACCCTCGTCTTCCGTGTGACAAGCGGAGATACTGGCCACTATACTAACGAGGACCAAATTTCTCGTCTTGTGGTCTGTGGATTACCAAGTCACAAGAGATACATAATTTATGTGTAGGAATTTTAGCTGCAACAAAGCAAGTTTGTGGTTCAAGTATTTTCCAAAGTGACCAAAACCCTTGGAGGCTCCGCTTTAGCTCCATTGATTCACATGTACCCATGGAAGGCATAGTCGGCACTTGCAACAAGTTTTTTTGGAACGCCCCTTCCTTAAGAACTTTCGCTCTTGGCCTTATGAGGTTTCTGTAGTTTAGTGGTTATCACGTTAGCCTAACTCTCAAAAGGTCCCTGGTTTGAAACCAGGCAGAAACTTTGAAGTAATGTTTTGTCCGATTGTAGATAATCAATGTGTGTGACAGTCCATGAGCGTTCACAAGATGGCCAGTCGGTACTGCATTTCCTGTGAAATAGTCCCAGGATATGGCAAAGTGCACTGGAAAGTCTATGTTCACTAAAGGACTGTCCTGTCAACATTTCAAAAAGACAGGCTATCATTGGTTGCTTTTCACTTTTAAACGCACCTAAACAATTCAATTCAATTCAGTTCAATTTTATTTATATAGCGCCAAATCACAACAAAGTTATTTCAAGGCACTTTACAAAGTAAGGTTTAAAACCTCACACAACTAAACCCAACAAATCCCACATACAGCAAGCATTTAATTTGACAGCAACAGTGGAGAGGAAAAACTCCCTCTCTAACGAGGAAGAAACCTCCAGCAGAACCAGACTGGATGTGGGCGGCCATCTGCCTCGACCGGTTGGGGTGAGAGGATAGAGAGATAGAAAAGCACAGCAACAGCAACAAGCAACAACAAGCAACAACAGAGCACAGGCAGGATGGTAGGACCAGGGACTGGATGCAGGCAGGATGGTTGGATCCGCAGCTGCCCATCACAGACACCAAACTTTGAGTCCAGTGATACCTGTGGGTGAGGACAGAGAGGGAGAAAGAGTGGGGGTGGGGGGGAGAAGCACAACTACTGGACAGAAAGAGACAAGGTTAGTTAAACATGGGACAATGATGGGAGGTTATGGGACAGAGGAGGTAGAAGGAAACAGAGGAGCTCAGTGTATAAATTAAGTCCCCCAGCAGTCTATGTCTATTGCAGCTTAACTAAGAGATGGTTCCTGTGACTAACAATAATTGCCAGTGACCTGAACCATCTCTAACTATAAGCTTTATCAAAAAGGAAGGTTTTAAGCCTAATCTTAAAGGTGGAGAGTGTGTCAGCTTCTCGAACCTGAAGAGGGAGCTGGTTCCAGAGGAGAGGAGCTTGGTAGCTAAAAGCTCTGCCCCCTGTTCTACATTTAAACACTCTAGGAACCGCAAGTAGCCCAGCGCTCTGAGAACGAAGTGTTCTGCTGGGAGCATAAGGAACTATAAGGTCTTTAAGATAAGAAGGAGCTTTATCATTGAGTACTTTGTATGTGAGTAGGAGAATTTTAAATTCTATCCTACATTTTACAGGCAGCCAGTGCAGAGAAGCTAATGTAGGAGAAATGTGATCTCTCTTTCTAAGTCCTGTCAGAACTCTGGCTGCAGCATTTTGAATGAGCTGTAGGCTTTTTAAGGAGCTGTTAGGACATCCTATGAGTAAGGAGTTACAGTAGTCCAGCCTAGAGGTAACAAATGCATGGATCAGTTTCTCTGCATCGCTCTGAGAGAGGATGCTTCTGATTTTAACTATATTTCTAAGGTGGGAGTAGGCGGTTCTGGAGATTTGTTTAATGTATGATGTAAAAGAGAGATCCTGGTCAAACATGACACCAAGGTTCCTCACAGTAGAATCTGAAGCTAATGTTATGCCATCCAGGGTGGCTATCTGACTCAATAGTGTCTCTCTCAGATTTTTAGGCCCAACAATAAGAATCTCGGTTTTATCTGAGTTTAGTTGAAGGAAGTTTTGGGACATTCAGGATTTGATGTCTTTTAAACAACCCTGAATTTTGACTAGTTGATCTGTTTCATTTGGTTCCAAGGACATATATAGCTGAGTATCATCTGCGTAAAAATGAAAATTAATAGAAAGCTTTCTAATAATCTCGCCTAGAGGAGACATGTATAGGCTAAACAGAATTGGACCCAGCACAGAACCCTGTGGAACTCCATAGCTAATCCTTGTGCGTGTGGAGAATTTATCATTAACATGAACAAACTGGAATCTGTTCAACAAATAGGATTTAAACCATCCCAATGCTGTTCCATTTATCCCGATTCTATGTTCTAGTGTCTGTAATAGAATGTTATGATCAATTGTATCAAATGCAGCACTAAGATCTAACAGGACAAGGTCAGAAACTAGACCATTGTCCGAAGCTAATAGAAGATCATTAGTGACTCTAACCAGAGCTGTTTCTGCGCTATGATGTTTTCTAAATCCTGACTGAAAATCTTCATACAGGTTATTCCCACTAAGGTGGTCAGATAACTTTTTAACCACGATTTTTTCCAGAATCTTGGAAATAAAGGGTAATTTTGAAATGGGCCTATAGTTGGCTAGTTGTCCAGGGTCAAGGGTTGGTTTTTTCAATAGAGGTTTGACCAGAGCCACCTTAAAAGCCTGTGGTACATAGCCTAGTTGTAAAGATTGGTTGATTTGATTTAATATAGATGAGCTGATTAAAGGTAGAACTTCTTTGAGTAATCTGGTTGGGATTGGATCTAAAAGACAAGTGGACGACTTGGAAGAGTTAATTATTGAGGTTAACTCCATATGAGTTATGGGGGAGAAGCTGTCTAGGTAAGACAGAGGATGTAATAAATTTAAAGTTGATGGATCTAGACAGTGCTTTCTGTCATTTGGAAGAAGTCGCTGCTGAATGTTTTTTCTAATGATGATAATTTTATTAGTAAAGTAGTTCATAAAGTCATTGCTGCTGAGATTTAAGGGGATAGTATACTCAATACAGCTATGACTCTTTGTCAGCCTGGCTACAGTGCTGAAAGGAAACCTGGGGTTGTTTTTGTTTTCCTCAATTAGGGAGGAATAATATGTTTTTCTAGCAGCACAAAGTGCTTTTTTATATTTCATTAGACTGTCCTTCCATGCAATGTAGTTTACATTTATTTTGTTGGAACGCCACTGTCTTTCTAGTTGTCTAGTCCTTTGCTTTAGGCTGCGGATCTCTGAGTTGTACCACGGAGCTAACCTCCTCTGATTTACTGTCTTCTTCTTCAGAGGAGCCACTGTGTCTAACATTGTACGTAGAGAAGCTGCAGCATCATCTACAAGACATTCAAACTGTTCATAAGGATTAAGGTGACTGTTCTCTGTGTATCTACAAGACATTGAGGCAAAAGATGATGTAATCATCTGCTTGAATCTGGCAACAGCGTTGTCAGATAAACATCTGCTATAGTAACATTTCTTTCCAGCTGTTATAGGGTCAGTTGTGCTAAATTCAAAAGTTAATAAGAAATGGTCAGATAACAGAGGGTTTTGGGGAAGAACTATTAAATTATCAATTTCAACCCCATATGTCAGGACAAGATCTAGGGTGTGGTTAAAACGATGAGTGGGTTCATTTACCTGCTGTGTAAAACCAATAGTGTCTATTAAGGAGTTAAAAGCAGTGCTGAGACAGTTGCTGTCAACATCTACATGAATGTTAAAGTCTCCTACTACAATGACTTTATCTGTGCTAAGAACTAAGTCAGATGAGAATTCAGAGAATTCAGTTAAGAACTCCAAATATGGAGCAGGAGGACGGTAAACAATACAAAACACAACTGGCTTCTGAGTTTTAGAGTCTGGGTGAGAAAGGCTCAGAGTGAGGCTCTCAAATGAGTTATAACTATGTTTAAGTTTAGGAGTAATTAATAAATCTGATTTATAAAATGCTGCTACTCCTCCACCTCTACCTGTACTTCTTGGAACATGATAGTTGATGTGACTCATTGGAGTCGACTCATTTAAAGTAACATATTCATCCTGCTGCAGCCAGGTTTCAGTGAGACAGAACAGATCTATGTGATGGTCATTTATCAAGTCATTTATTAAAAAGGATTTAGATGAGAGAGTTCTGATATTTAATAAACCACACTTTATTAGCTTACTGTTACTTTGTTCCGTAAGAGGAGCTGTTTTGATGTTTATTAAATTATGGTAAGTCACTCCTCTTTGATTTGTTTGTGACTTGTATAGTTTAGGTGGTCGAGAAGCAGACACAGTCTCTATGCGATAACTAATACTAAGAGTGGGTCGCGGCTGTAGAGAACATGCAGAGAGGCGTATAAGACTGCGACTCTGCGTCCTGGGCTTCACTCTGAGTTGTCACGGAGTGGGGAGGCTAAGCAACATGGCCATGTTACTAGAAAGCAGAGAGGCTCCGTTCAACGTGGGATGGACACCGTCTCTTCTAATCAGCCCAGGTTTTCCCCAAAAAGTGCTCCAATTAGCCACAAAGCCCACACCGTTTGCAGGACACCACCTAGACAACCAGCGGTGGAGCGATGACAGCCGGCTATACATGTCATCGCTGGTCACATTGGGGAGGGGTCCAGAGAAAACTACGGAGTCCGACATTGTTTTGGCGAACGAACACACCGACTCAATGTTAGTTTTAGTGACTTCCGATTGGCGTAACCGGGCGTCATTAGCTCCTGCGTGTATTACGATCTTAGTGTACTTACACTTATCCTTACGCTATTGACCTGCAGACTAAGCTAAACCAGATCAGGGAAGAAAGACACTTGCAGAATTTGGGCTTCAACCGCAATTCCCATTGCATGCTCAGCAAGCTCTCATTGGAAATATTGCTGTGAAGAATGTGATTCTCCTTGGAAGAAAGATGAGGTGGCCCGAGTGGTTAAGGCGATGGACTGCTAATCCATTGTGCTGTGCATGCGTGTGTTCGACTCCCTACCTCGTCCGCCTAGTAAATTATTTATTCTAGTTGGTTTTCAGACACATTTGCTGACAATTAAAGAAAAAAAGAAAAGTATAATATCAAAGAAACCATTAGTGAGAAGAAACAAAGACAAATGGAGAATGTGGGCATCAATCCCACTGCCTCTCGCATGCTAAGCAAGCGCTCTACCACTTGAGCTAATTCCCCTGAGTTTCATGCATCATTGCGGAACACTTTACAGGTCAATAGTAGGGTTGTTGAACAAATCGCTGCATGGTGTCGACATCCATCTTGGTCGACGCTGCCAATTTCGCTTTCAATTTTTTTAGTTGGGTATACAACACATATACAATATTGATTGTAGATGCAAAAGCTGTCTCATCGTGTTATGTACCACTGATTTAAGCATGTCACAATGCAGAGCATTAAATCAGACTATTGTTACATAGCTAAACTAGGTAGGCGTAAAAACATTGCCGGTGTGAGCTTCTTTGGAGAGAAAGGAAAGAAGCATTTACTGGTACAGCGTTTTGTTCAATTTAAGGAGCAAATCAAGCCCACCAGAGATAAAAAAGACTACTTTCGTTCAACTCAGGTCTTGACTGCTCTAGGTCAAAGGTCACTTGATCTTTTCACCGTTGAACTTGCCATTTTAGAGTGCACTTGATCTTTAACCCCGAGTGTCAGAGTGCACTTGATCTTGAACCCCGAATGTTAAAGTGCACCTGTTCTTTGACCCCATGTGTCAAAGTACACCTGTTCTTTCACCCCGTGTGTCAAAAGGTACCTGTTCTTTGACCCCGAGAGTCATAGGTCCGTCTATCTTCCATCCTTCGCGTTAAAGGGGCGTTGTGATCCTCAGAACGCAACTGTTGTGTGACACGTCCTCTATCAGTCACCTCCTCGAGCGTGCGGCTTTATAAAGACGTTGCTATGGGGGGTTTTGTAGTGATCAGAGACTGTCGTGTGTGGGAGAAAAACAGGAAAATGGCCGATTCTCCGGTGGTAGAGGATTTTGACAGCATCATCAGCAGCGTGAACGTTGGGGTTGCGGTGGAGAATCAGTTTCAGCGCGGAGCTCCTAAGAAAACAAAGTTGTGGTTGTGCAGAGTGCAGCGTCTCTCAAAGCTAGCGTCGGGCTCTTTCAGCTATGTGTTTTGCTACCCCACGGGGGAGTTGCGTCTTTACCAGCTCAAAGTCAGAGATGTTTTCTCCCCCGACACTGTAACGATGCCCGTCACTGCAAATGACTGGAGTGTTTTGCGCGACGTAGTAGCGGGGTATCTGAGTAAGCTTTTTCAAAGAATGGACGAGGATGAATCTGACGAGGAAGATGAGCCCATTAAGAAGAGGATGCGAGCGGTGCCGGATACCGAGGAGCAGAGTCTGAGCGACGCTATGCAAGTGTTTGACATGGAGGACCCCGACCCGAAAATACTAAAGTTTGTCTGGGAAACCAGCGGCTCCGCCAGCGACCATTGGTACTACAGAGTGAGCATACACGCTCCCGGAGGCGCCGACTGTCGGCTGCTCGTAGCCCGCTTCAACACCGAATGTGGTGTTTTCCAGCAAATTATGAATGTATCCTGCAGAGAGTGGCTGAAAATATTTGATGAAAGGGGAACCTCGATTGCGCAGTTGTTTCAAATGAGCCAGGATTAGAAGGAGTTGATTGTAGTTTGAAAAGCCCTCTTCCCCTAGACACACCCACCCCGCCCCCTCTCATCTCCGGGGATAAATAGAGACCCTCTGCTCCAGTCCTCAGCAAGCAATCAACCAAGCAAGAAACCGGGCAAGCATGGCTTCTCTGCATTAACTCATACCTCGTCCTTCTCCGACCCAGTTGATGGATAGCGCCTGCTATGACAGGGATGACGACGGTGACACTGCTTCCACATCAACGCGGATCAGCGACTGGCCCTCAATGGAACGGGGCTCAGCTTAGTCGTGGCGGCGAGTAGACTGCTTGAGAAATATAACATCCGTGTGTCGGCGGAGAGAGTGCTACAGGCCGGGAAAGCCGTTCTGCACAGCTTGAAAGATACAGAGAATGTCGTGGAGGTTCTGGGTGATATACAAGATGAACTGACGGAGAGGGCTATGTCAAAACATGAGCGACATGACCTGCAGGAGGCGGTGGATCTCTGGGAGGGGAGCATTTGTGATGATAGCCTGTAATTCATTCTAGTTTAATTTATTCATCGTGTGTGTGTGTGTGTGTACTCATTCTAATTTCATTTATTCATACTGCATCTACATTTTGCCTGTATCACTTTGCGCAGTCACGTGTATTGTAATCACATTGTATGCATTTATCCATTTTTGTTTAAGCGATGTAACATTTATTCTTTTAAAAAAATAAATAAAAGCTTGTGAAGTTGTAAAAAACACTACTCATTACTGAAGCGACCGAATAACCTCATAATAACGTAAAAAGCGTGCTGGGTGTTCAGAGCTGAGGTTTTTGGCGAGGAGAGACGATGCCTCCTAAACTTGAAAACCTGATGAAGAAAATTTATTACAACCCTTCTCATCCGGGCAGTTATGGCGGTGTGGCTCCTTTACACAGAGCCGTAGAACAGGATTCTGGCAACAAAATTAGTATGGATCGCATAAAAGAGTTTTTAGCAAAACAAGACGCGTACACGCTGCATAAGCCTGTAAGGATCCATTTCCCTAGATATAGGGTGTTTGTGTCCAGACCTCTGAACCAATTTCAAGCCGATCTCTGCGACATGAAGGCCCTAGCGTCGCACAACGAAGGTTATAAATTTCTGCTGACTGTTATTGACGTATTTTCTAAAAAAGCGTAAGTTAGGCCTATTAAGAATAAGGGTGCAAAAGAGGTGGCGACCGCTTTTGAGTTCGTTCTTGCTCAGAGTGGAATCCCTAAACGTGTTCAGACAGATCAGAGTTTTACAACAAGCTATTTAAGGCTCTGATGAAAAAACATGAAATCACGCATTTCAGCACATCCAGCGAAGTCAAAGCGTTGGTCGCGGAGCGCTACAATAAACCTTAAAATATAAACTGTACCGTTACTTTACGGGTAAAAACACCCTTAGATATGTGGAGGTTTTGCAGCAGATTGTCAAAAGCTACAATAACGTGTATCACTCCAGTATTAAAATGAAGCCCGTTCAGGTGACGTCTGAAAATGCTTTAGAGGTATTTCAGAATCCGCGGCACCTGCCCGGAGAGCATTGGCTCACGCTGATTCTTGAAGAGAGCGGAGATGCCGCGTTGTTTGACAGTTACGGGCTAGCGCTGGACTGCCCCTACTACCCTCAAACTATTTTACAATTTCCGGAGAAGGACTCTAAAGCCGTTTATTATCACAATAGACAGCTGCAGCACCCGTTATCCGTCGTCTGTGGGGAGCACTGTGCGTACTTTCTGTTCCACAGGGCCAGAGGCTTATCCGATCGAAATGTATTGAGTTTGTATGGGAATAACGTGTCCGAGAATGACTCTATGGTCGCTGATTTTGTGAAAGCCTACCAAAAGTGTGTAAAATCCTGCGCGGCCTCACCCGACTGCATGCGGGCCTGCTCTTAAAAAATGTTTTCGAAATGTTATAACCTTAGTCTATAGTTGTTTTTCTCCTGTCATGTGTTTTTTTTCATATAATAAAAGAAAATAATACTCTGAGATGAAAAAATGCGGTTCAATAAAACTTGAGTCAGACAGAGTCGCCCTCGTCTTCTTTTTCCTCTGTCGGCCCCCCAGTGGAAAGAGACTGCCGTTCTAATACCACCATTCATAGGTTGAGAAGCTGACAGTCAGTCAGAGTGGTAAGCGCTGGTGGTGCGCCTATCAGCTTCTCAATATTTGACCTCAGCCATAAAGTGATTTTTTTATGTTCTATTGCTTATAAAAGAGGGGCTAGGCAGACAGGAGCATCTGTAAGCTCCTTCAGAGTGTGAGGATCTGACAGGCGCAGGTGTCCGAAGCTGTGCAAAGTCTGCTAGTTTGCACACAAACGGACAGGCACAGTGACCTGCTTGGCTTGGTATCTTCATAAGATTGAACTTTAGGGCTTTGTACAGGCCAAGGAGTATAATGTGGATGCAAAGCCAAGACTGAAAGCTTTCATTTGATATGCCATTTGTTGGTATTAGGCAACATTCAAATGTTGACAAGCTGAAAGTCAGTCAGAGTGGTCAGCGCTGGTGGTGTAGCTATCAGCTTCTCAATTTTTAAGAGTGACAAAGTGATTGAGAGTGAAATATGATATTATTCACAATTTTTTGTTATTTTCATTAATGAACAGACATTAAAACATAAATAAATCTAAATGTCATGTAAAAAGGAAAATATCACCACACTAGAAAAATTTAAACAACTTGGAAGTATACAAGCATCACTATACACAATAAAAACAGTAAATAAAAACAAGTTTAAAAGAAAGGCTTGTGACATTAAAAATAATATGTGCCAAAAACAAAGAATGTCAGTTTTGTTTTTTTTTTTTTTTTACACAGTCAATCGTCCAGCCATTCCAGGTCCAGTCCCTCTCCGCAGAATGACTTTCTGTTCACCCCATAGTCGAACCTAAACTCCTCTCCTACTTTAATATCTTTTATAGCAACTAAGAGCAATGTATCTTTGTTCTCATTAGCGAACTGTATGTTACAGTGGAAAGGTTTGAGGTTAGGATTTTTTCGAGAATGATTAATTTTTCTTCCAACTGTTTCCATGTTTAGGATGGCATTTGCAGGGGTGTGTCTGTGCATCGATGCACAGACGCCTGCTGCCAGCAGTGAAGAAGAACAGGTAGCCCATGTGATCATTTGAACTTTTTAAAATCTGGTGGCCTTCCTCACTGGTGATGAGTTCACCATGATAATCACAAATGATTGAGCCTTTTAGGAAGTTCTTTGTTGCAACAACACCTGTGCAAAAGAAAATATCTTTCTTAATTTCTTGCATGTCATTATGTCGGTAATAGTTTGTATGCTGAGTAATTGCAGCCTGTTCCAAAATAAAACACTGTTACCACCTTGTCCGCGGTTGTCCTCAAATGTTTTTATGGCCACCCCTGACCATTTTTGCAGTTCTATACATCGTCTGATGTTGTCATCTGTTTCGACGTCTATTTTTTTGGGTGGTCTCCATTTTTGGACTATTGTTTCTGGGGATGGGTAATTTGCAGTCCATCCCTCAGATTCAATTAGTTTTTTTTATTTTGGCCGCTGTGGGCTGCCGCATGTAACATTTGGCTGTGATTGAAAGACCAGTCAGTTTAATTGGTGTTATATTATTTTTTTTAGGTGTCCTAAATTCTTTAATGTCTACTTACACAGCAGATGGTCTTCTCTGTTTTGGAACTGGGCGATCCGCCACTTATCGTAAAACGTTCTGTCCACTGGAAACCCTGCATTTATCCTCGCCAGTTTTGACGGAGGCTTACCATTGAGGGTGACTGGAAAGACCTCCAAAAACTCAGCGAAGTCCTTCCTGACATCTTGAAGGGTGTCCTCATCAATGCTGGCTCCTCTTTTCTTTTTGGATGGTTTTTTGTTTGACTCATCTGAGGAGCTGTAACATAAACCCAACCCGAAGAGGAATCACTTTCATACATTAGCAATTTACAAACATTATCGTTGCTATCTGACCAGTCACTGACCTGTAAGCTGTTAAACTGGCCAGAACGTTAGCAGTGGCTACAGTTTCTTCAGCTGTTTTCATCCTATAATGGGCCTTGGCGACAGCGGTGGTGTGGGCCACATAATGAGCGACCTTGTCCTTTTGTTCTTCTGAGAACATTGAGGAAACCGTTGTTACTATGACCCTCCTGAGCTCCTGACTTGTTATGTTTTGGAGCTTGAAGCTATAAAATAAAAATGATAGATAATAGAGAGCGATAGAGATAGAGATAATAGGCAACATTCATAGGTTGACAAGCTGACAGGCGGTATATAAAAATACTCACTGTTCGTGAAAACGGGCCATATCATTTGTGGCACTGCAAAGGGTTTTTCCAGTTTTGCTTAAAAAGAACCTCCCCTTGTCGTCTACGTCTTGTTTAACAAAATGCGGGTGCACGTGTTCAAAGTAGGCTTCTAGCATCTACAGAAACAAGACGTGAATCCATGTAAACAAGGTGCTAGGAACAACATACACAGCCACTTTCCTCTTAGATGACTTACAGCTTCTTCCTCTGCTGTGACTGCTATTGAGGCAACTTGATAAGTGGCAGTCTTATGCTCCTGCACCCCGATTAAAACTCTTCCGTCGACTCTCTTTCGATTCAGCCACTCTTCAATCTGAATTAAACAAATCAGTTGCTATGTTAAACACAGAATCAATAAGGTTAGTTTAACGTGTTAATATGTGGGCAAATAACTTACTTTGAAGCCCTCAACAGCTCCAGGCCTCTGAAAATGGCCAAAAATAAGAATGGCCTCACAGTAGTATCTGAACAGAATCTTTTCCTCAGTTGAGACTTTTTTTTATCTTCCTGGAAGTTTGCATAGATGCCAAGCATCTCAGGTTTGCTTTCATGCAAAATTCTCAAACACTGGGAGAGTGACCTTTGCCCGTCCATCAAACGTTTGTATCTGCAATGGAAATACTAACTAAACCATCAGTTGAAAATTGTAACGTTCCCAACAGCCAGTGTAGCGGGATGAAATGTAATGTGTCATTGTTAAGAATTTAGTAGTAAATTACTGACCGTGTTCTGTTCACCACTTTTGTATGGGCCTTGGACACTGGCTTCCTGAGGTCATTCAGGAAGCTCATATACAGGTCACAGCGGGAATGTTGCTCGGTGTCAAAGTAAGGACTGGTCTGCTTTTCAGGAATGTCACAAACCTAATCATGCTCTTTATGTACCGTATTTTGCGCACGAAAAGACGCACCGCATCAAAAGGCGCACCTTCAATAAATGACGTATTTTAATTATTTTTACATATATAAGGCGCATCGCATCATAAGGCGCACCTTTAATAAAACGCTTCGCATAAGGCGCTAAAGTAGAGGCTGGAGTTACGGTGCGTTATGCATCCATTAGATGCATAACGCATCCATTAGATCAGGGGTCGGGGACTTATGGCTCGCGAGTCACATGTGGCTCTTTTGACGACTGCATCTGGCTCTCAGATAAATCTTAACTTATATTCCTTAACACGATATGTAAGAAATAATTCCGCTGGAAATCACAGTGTTAAAATAACGATCACACTGTAACTTAGAGCTTTAGCTGCTTGGGCTGTTTCCGCAGAGATTTTGACTCTTACAAAGATCATCGCTGTATGAAACGATGCCACACTCTGTGATATTTCCTGACAATAGAACGCTAGTCACGCACAGAGAGAGAGAGAGTGTGACATCCTCACTGCAGAAAGGATCTGTGTTCACACAGACACAACAGCGCTGAACCAAACAGGTGACAGCGTCTTAGCAGAAGTGGAGCGCATTTCACTTTTCCTGCGTTTTACTCGTTTTTAATTAATTAAGTGCAAATAAATCTTGTGCTTATCAACGATTAGCGCCAATTTGTGATTTCAATAAATATACTTAAAATATTTTGGTCCTGTGGTGTGCCTCGTGTGTGCCTGACTGATGGATGCGTTATGCATCTAATGATTAGCAGTCAGATAGGTCAGTCAAACTTTATTAACAAGAAAACAAAACAACAAAGCAACAAGCAACAAGAACAATAATAACTCTGTAAACGTAAAGCTCACTTTCTCAGTTCCTTATCTAAAATCCCTCGAAAACTTCTTCTTCCGTGTCCGAATTGAACAGCTGGGCTATTGCGGCATCCAAAACGCCTGGCTCCGTCTTATCAAAGTCATCATTAACCGAGTCAGTGTCGCTGCTGTTGTCTGGCAGTTCGGTGACAATTCCTGCCTTCCTAAAAGCTCGGACCACAGTTGTGACTGATATACCAGCCCAGGCATTTACTATCCACTTGCAGATATTAGCATATGTCGTCCGGCGCTGTCTCCCCGTCTTGGTGAACGTGTGTTCGCCTTCGGTCATCCACTGCTCCCACGCAGTTCGCAGTCGAGCTTGAATGCTCTGTTGACGCCAACATCGAGCGGCTGGAGTTCTTTTGTTAATCCACCCGGAATGACGGCGAGCACTGAATTAGTGTGCTTCACTTGTTTTTTGACATGCTCGGTGATATGTGCGCGCATGGAGTCATAGATCAATAGGGACGGAGCTGTGTGAAAAAAACCACCCGGTCTCTTCACATAAATTTCTCTCAACCACTCACTCATCTTTTCTTCATCCATCCATCCCTTCGAGTTAGCTTTTATGACAATGCCAGCTGGAAAGTTTTCTTTCGGCAAGGTCTTCCTCTTGAAAATAACCATGGGTGGAAGTTTGTGGCCATTAGCCTGGCAGGCGAGAACTACAGTGAAGGACGTTTTCTCATTCCCTGTGGTGCGAATATTCACCGTACGTGCTCCTGTTTTATCCACAGTGCGGTTTACAGGGATATCGAAGGTGAGTGGAACCTCGTCCATATTGATGATATGCTCTGGCTGGATCTTTTTTTCAGTTATCTTGTTTCTGCAGTATGTGCGGAAAGTGGCCAACTTTTCCTGATAATCAGCTGGTAGTTGTTGTGACACAGTAGTGCGCGTACGGATGGAGAGATGACGTCGTTTCATAAAACGGAAGCACCAAGAAGGACCGCCTCTGAATTCACTGATGTTATGTTCGCGAGCTAGCGCTATTGCCTTCATACGAATTGTGACTGTACTAACACTTCTGCTTGCTGCTCTTTGTTCAGCAACCCACTGTTCAACTTTGTCCTCTAACTGTGGCCATCTCGCTTTGTTCCCGCGGAAACTCTGTGTTGTCTTCTTTACTTGGCGGAGCTCATCCTCATACTTCCTCCACTTCCTCGCCATTGATTCATTGATATTAAATTCTCTCGCTGCTGCTCTATTGCCGTGTTCTTGTGCGTGGCTTATCGCCTTGAGTTTAAACTCAGCGTTGTACGCGTGTCTTTTGGTAGGAGCCATTTCAGGGTATTTACAAAAATATTAAAATGGAAATGAAACGCCAGTTTCCCGGTATCCCAGCATGCACTGCGCACTATTACGGGGGAAAATCGAGTCGCGGCTGCTTACCGTAACTGAGACCTGTATGCGTTTTAATACTGGGCCATATACAAGACGCATTGTATTATTAGGCGCATGATCAGCTTTTGAAACGATTGAAGGCGTTTAGGTGCGCCTAATCGTGCGGAAAATACGGTAATTTAAAATTGTGGCAGGTTTGAGTGTGGCCTTCTTAAGACTCATAATAAAGTCCTGTGTTTCAGTGCTTTTGGTCAAAAAACCATAGTCTATATCTTCACCTTTAGGCTGCATGAATCGCAGCATCCTGGAGACATTGTCTACCTGCAGTAAAATATCAAATTATCAGATGGCACACACTTCCTGTCTCAAACACTGAAAAGATATCAGAATGAGTCTGCAGGCTGGAAAAAGCAAAATAATCTGAAGTCACCTCCTGTTGACAGTTCAGATATTCAAATTTCTCAATAAGCTGTTGCTTAAAAGCTTGCAGGGTGGCATTTTCTGTGGGAAATTTTTCATAGAGTCCCATCTCCTGCATTATGCACCGAACACCTTTATAATCATGGAATGCAGAGCTGTAAAAACAAACAGAATAGAGGCAGGTTTATGGCAAGGCAAAGCAATCATCCATCCATGGGGAGAACGTGTAAACTCCACACAGGGCCGCCTCTGGGAATCGAATCCAGAACCTTCTTGCTGTGAGACAAAGATGCTACCCACGGCACCACCACAGCAAAGCAATCAATGTAACACTTTTGTGACAATTTCAATTTACTTTTGCCATGTCAGGTCAGATGAGTCATCCTCTTCCTCTCTCTCTGAGCCTGAGCCTGTTGTTGCAGGGACATCATTAGGCATAGTGGCTGACTCTGCTGGCCCCTCAGAGGTCCCTCTGGCATTAACACTACAGGTGACAACAGGAATTCAAGCATTAAAAAGTTTAAGGTTTGCTTCTGTGTGCTATGTCTTCTAAAACAAAAGAAAAGAATAGTCTCACTACCTGCTGCTGAGACCACTGGTGGTTGGAACTTCACCATCATCATCATTCTCCATGTCGTCCGACAAAGGTGCATTATCAACATAAAAGTCGTTCTCCCGCAGAAGACGGACCAAAGTCCACCGGCAGGCCTTATGGGGGAAATACTCACATAGTTTTTTGTAGTCCCAGTTGCGGCCATTCCGGGTCCAGACTTTTGTGGACTCTTTTGCTTTTTTAATCTCCTCCAGTCGCTCCTCTGGAGACGCCATTTTCATACAGACCCTTGCAAGATGAGTTGAAAACTATATTGGGGTTTATGGCATAAACGGCAGTGGACAATTCTTCTGTCCTTGTCGCTGTGTAGGGAGGTAGGCAAACAAATTTAGCATATTTACCACAGCCACATACCACAGATGTTTGGCCTGCTGACTGCCAGACAGATAAATTCAAGCTAAGCAGTATAATGTGGGTGTAAAGCCTAGACTGAAAGCTTTCATTTGATATGCCATTTGTTGGTATTAGGCAACATTCATAGGTTGACAAGCAGAAAGTCAGTCAGAGTGGTCAGCGCTGGTGGTGCGGCTATCAGCTTCTCAATTTTTCAACTTAGTCATAAAGTGATAAAACCACTTTCTATTGCTTCTGAGAGCGTGGCTGGGTAGGTAAAGAGCATCTGTAAGCTAGCTGGCCAAAGCAGGCAACTATAATAACAGACAGACCTTTATATATGAGACCCTGATACCTGACAGAGATGTTTGCCCTGCTGACTGCCAAACAGATGGATTCAAGCTAAGCAGTATAATATGGATGTAAAACCTAGACTGAAAGCTTTCATTTGATATGCCATTTGTTGGTATTAAGCAACATTCATATGTTGACAAGCTGAAAGTCAGACAGAGTGGTCAGCGCTGGTGGTGCAGCATTCAGCTTCTCAATTTTTCAACTTAGCCAAAAAGTGATACAACCACTTTCTATTGCTTCTGAGAGCCTGGCTGGGCAGGTAAAGAGCATTTGTAAGCTAGCTGGCCAAAGCAGGCAACTATAATAACAGACAGACTTTTATATAGGAGACCCTGATACCTGACAGAGATGTTTGGCCTGGTGACTGCCAAACAGATAGATTCAAGCTAAGCAGTATAATATGGATGTAAAGCCTGGACTGAAAGCTTTCCTGCTAGGAACAACACACACAGACAAAGCTTTCATTTGATATGCCATTTGTTGATATTAAGCAACATTCATATGTTGACAAGCTGAAAGTCAGTCAGAGTGGTCAGCGCTGGTGGTGTAGCTATCAGCTTCTCAATTTTTGAACTTTGCCATACATTGATACAACCACTTTCTACTGCTTCTGAGAGCGTGGCTGGGCAGGTAAAGAGCATATGTAAGCTGGTTCAGAGTCAGAATTGTATTTTCAGAACTGTTAGTAACACCTCAGCAAGCTACTGTCAGGTATTAGGTTGACTGTGACCTTTTCCCTAGTGGCTGCTTGCAGCAGACTAAGTGACTGACTTTCTGATCAGCAGCTGACTGGAAGGGATTAAAGCATCACTCACTGTGCTTTATTGATCTGTATTTGGCTTGTGCTACAATCAGAGTGTTATAATATAAGTGAATAAAAGTAAAGACCTAAAGTGGTTGTGCACCCATTTAGCTTGTCTCATCAGGAATAAGATATAAATTTAACTAGTGTCATTTCAGGTTCCACCCAACTGGAGCCTGTAACTACAGCTCAGAGATATACAAACTAATTGATGACTCTCTTCTGCTAGGAACGACATACACAGACAAGCTTGGTACCATTGGACAGCACTTAATCTAAGCTTTAATTTGGTATATGGCATGTCTTATTACCTTAGAAATTGACGGAGTTGTGCTTCCAAAAGCTCTGCACATTTCTGACTTCCACAGCTCCAAGATTTACAAACTAAATCTATATGGCAAAGTGCACTGGCAAGTCTATGTTCACTAAAGGACTGTCCTGTCAACATTTCAAAAAGACAGGCTATCCTTGGTCGCTTTTCACTTTTAAACGCACCTAAACACAAAATGCTGACCTGGCAGAACTCCAAGGCTCATAGAGACACTGCAGAGGAGGGTTGTCAATGGCTTTACTTTTTGCTAGCATGCTCATGCACGCTAAATTGGACTTGAGAAGAAATCATACTTATGGGGGCAAAAGGGTCTTGAGAAGAGAGCAGTCAGCTGTTGCAGCCATCTTGGGGGGCTGCCATTGTTGCTGTGTCTGGCCAGAGCAGTGTGTGTTGGAATGCAGTTCATAGACCTGTTAGGGTTTTAGGCTGCACTAGATCATTTTTTGTCCAGGAACCACCACGTCTTGCTGACAAGGCAAGAGCAATTCAAAGTCATGTTGTTCAAAAAGTGAGTCGAAGATTCTGTTTAAAGAGGAAGTCAATGTGCAACATGGCATGGGTTTCTATCATGTAGTTGTTATCACGTTTGCTTCACACACAAAAGGTCCCTTGTTTGATGCCATGCCAAAAAAGGTAAGTTTTTCTTTTCAACTTTCTCCATGCAGGGGCAATTTTTATGCCACTGTAGCCATGTTCAAAATATCTATATACTAGAAATACATGACACATGATCTGTCGATTCTTCTAAAAAGCAACAAATGAAACGTGAGGACATGGTTGCGCTTTGCATCTCAGTGTTTGGACATCTGTTGCTGAAACCTGGGATGGACCGAAGGCTGCAGATCTTCAGTCTAACACTCTTCCTGCCTAAACTACTCCAGCAACAAAAAGGTACTTTGTGGTGGTCAGAAGCAGCAATCCTCAGCTGTTATTTATAAAAGAAAGTAAATTCATGCGTCGTGTGGAGGGATGACAAAGAAAAACACTTCCCGTCAGGGAATCGAACCCTGGTCTTCTGCGTGACAAGCGGAGATACTGGCCACTATACTAACAAGGACCAAATTTGCCGTCTTGTGGTCTGCGGAACACCAAGTCACAAGAGACACATAATTTATGTGTGGAATTTTAGCTGCAACAAAGCAAGTTTGTGGTTCAAGTATTTTCCAAAGTGACCAAAACCCTTGGAGGCTCCGCTTTAGCTCCATTGATTCACATGTACCCATGGAAGTCATAGTCGGCACTTGCAACAAGTTTTTATGGAACGCTCCTTCCTCAAGAACTGTCGCTCTTATGCTTGTGAGGTTTCTGTAGTGTAGTGGTTATCACGTTTGCCTAACTCTCAAAAGGTCCCTGGTTCGAAACCAGGCAGAAACCTTAAAGTAATGTTTTGTCCGATTGTAGATAATCAATGTGTGTGATAGTCCATGAGCGTTCACAAGATGGCCAGTCGGTACTGCATTTCCTGTGAAAGAGTCCCAGGATATGGCAAAGTGCACTGGCAAGTCTATGTTCACTAAAGGGCTGTCCTGTCAACATTTCAAAAAGACAGGCTATCATTGGTCGCTTTCACCTTTAAACGCACCTAAACACAAAATGCTGACATGGCAGGACTCCAAGGCTCATAGAGACACTGCAGAGGAGTGGGAGCAGGAGGACGCTAAATTGGACTTGAGAAGAAATTATACTTAACCCTCACGCAGCCTTCGAGGGGGTCAGTCTGACCCCACGAGACAAACTATGAAACTTTTGATTCTTTTTACGTTTTTTGGCCACAAGGCACCTATGCGTCGCAGGATCCGCTGCGGCTCGGTCACCCCTCCCTTCTTCTTCGTCACAGGCCCGTCCCTCGTCCTCCCGGGGTCCGGCGCGACCCCAGCTCCCTGTACCTCCCCGTCCCTCGTCCTCCCGGGGTCAGGCGCGACCCCGGCCCCCTGTACCTCCCCGTCCCTCGTCCTGCCGGGGTCCGGCGCGACCCCAGCTCCCTCTACCACCCCGTCAGGCGTCCTCCCGGGGTCAGGCGCGACCCCAGCTCCCTGTACCTCCCCGTCAGGCCTCCTCCCGGGATCCGGCACGACCCCAGCCCCATGTACCTCCCCGTCCCTCGTTCCTCCCGGGGTCCGGCGCGACCCCAGCTCCCTGTACCTCCCCGTCAGGCATCCTCCCGGGGTCAGGCGCGACCCCAGCTCCCTGTACCTCCCCGTCCTGCATCCTCCCGGGGTCAGGCGCGACCCCAGCTCCCTGTACCTCCCCGTCAGGCCTCCTCCCGGGGTCCGGCGCGACCCCGGCCCACGGAACCTCCCCGTCAGGCGTCCTCCCGGGGTCCGGCACGACCCCAGCCCCTTGTACCTCCCCGTCCCTCGTCCTCTCGGGGTCCGACGCGACCCCAGCTCCCTGTACCTCCCCGTCAGGCATCCTCCCGGGGTCCGGCACGACCCCAGCCCCATGTACCTCCCTGTCCCTCGTCCTTCCAGGGTCCGGCGCGACCCCGGCCCCATGTACCTCCCCGTCAGGAGTCCTCCCGGGGTCCGGCACGACCCCAGCCCCCTGTACCTCCCCATCCCTCGTCCTCCCGGGGTCAGGCGCGACCCCATTTTTTTGTTTTTTTATTTTTCCTTCTCCTTTCCTCCCTTTTACCTCCACCCGTGCCACAGGCCCACTGATGATGAACATGATGATGATGATGATGATGATGATGCAAGCAGACAGCTGCGTGCAAGGGCTGACCATTTTAAACGAAAAATAAAACAGACCAAACAGGCAAAAACATTTGATTAAATGCCAAAAGTTTATTTAATAATATAAAACAGTTATGAAATAAAGGAGTACAAGGCGCATTCCGTACAGTATAATTTAATCGGTACGCGTAAAGCAACAGAGGCAGGCGTAGAAAGAAATTGAATACGGCCCTTTTTTGTTTTTTTAATCTTCATCAACGGGATTCTCGGCTCATCAAAACTTCACGCGAAGCAACTTTCGCAGCAGCGCCAGCATCAGCATCCCGCAGCGTTGGTTGTGGCTCTCGCTCCGCCGCGAGCCGCACACGACGCAGGGCATATCGTAGCCAAAGCCGACATAGACTTCCACGGCCTCCTTCATCATCAACTCGGGGAACGCCACGTAGGCCCCTTCTGTAACGCTCCTTGCCTATCATTGCTTTCCGGATGCTTTCTTTGCCAAAGAACTTTTTCGCCAGGAAGTCGCACTCCTCCACTCCGGCAACGTGCACGTGATACACATGCTCTCTCAGCATGTTGTCACCCGCTACGAAACGGGAAAGCCTGACGCCGCACGCATCACACACGTGACTGTCTACGGTGTCCAGCTCATACGACATGCCCTCACGGCTGCCCAGCTCCCTGAACAGGTTGTCTGCAGTGCGAGGGCCGACCACGCTCCTCTCGCTCGGCCTTTTCGTGTACAGCAGAGGCTTGCGCCCGTAGTCGTCGTCCAGCTGGGTGTCGGTCAGGTACGCCGTGAATCTCTCGCAAACTTCTTTGCATCTGTCGCGGTGTCGTCTCCCCGCGCCGGCACAGATGACGCATCGCTTTACGTTTAGCAGGTAAAATTTGCCACGGCTGGCAAATAAGAGGGTGTCCGGAAATGCCACCATGCCGTGGGTGAACCTGAGTTCGCCCAGGTCCAAGGCCAATTGATCCGATGGCAGGTGGCGGTGTCTGTAATGAGCCTTGACACGAGCACACCGTCTGTCGCTGGCCAGGATGTGTTTGTCCAACAAGTCCCTCAAGGCACCCTCAGCGGCCAGAGCGTTCCCACACAAACAGTCGCACTCCAGACCTTCGTCTAGGCCTCCTTCCGGGTCTGGGAATCCGCTATGATCCAACGGGCACGGGGTTCCCTCTTCTTCTACGCGAAGGCGCAGACAGTCTGTGGTCCGCTCGAACACCGCGCAGCCGTCGGTTTGCAGGTCACCTTCTTCTTGAGAGGCCATAGCGTTGGAACCTTTTGACGAGACTGTGGATAAACGCTCGTTCCAAGCTCGTCAGGTGAAGTGGTACTGCGATGTATTCTCTCTGCGACTTTTAAGGTTCGCCGCACCTCCCTCCCCCCCCGCACACAGGCACCCAACCCAAAATCTGAACCAGCGAGGGATCCTCCAGCGTCCTCCCGGGGTCTGACGCGACCCCACGCTCGCACACACACACGCACACACACACACACACACACACACACACATTATTTGAATATTATCATATTATGAGGGAGAAAATAAAGACCACATAAGCAAAACTTTTGATTAAATACTAAACATTTATTAAATATAAAACAGTAATCAAAGAAAGGGGTACACAATGCATTCATATGCACTCATATTCATATTCATATTAAAACCTCAGAGAGACCGAAATCATCTCACCACCAGAGAACTCTGGAACCGTTCTCCACTTTATCCAACGTGAAAAATCCTCCAACGTGGCAGTTTATCCCACCGGAAGGACTCCTCCAACGTGGTGAAGATTCCTCCAACTTGGAAACTCGGTGTTTGTGTGTGTGTGCTTTCACCTGCAAATTATTTCACCACCACCCTCACATTCCGCATCCTCCCTAGGTCCAACACGACCCCATGCTCCGCACACACACACACACACACACACACACACACACACACACACACACACACACACACACACACACACACACACACACACACACACACACACACACACACACACTTTCTCCACTTTATCCAACGTGAAAAATCCTCCAACGTGGCAGTTTATCCCACCAGAAGGATTCCTCCAGCGTGGTGGGAAAAAATCATCTAACCTGGGTTTGTCCAACGTGAAAAATCCTCCAACACGGCAGTTTATCCCACCAGAAGGATTCCTCCAACGTGGTAGAGATTCCTCCAACTTGGAAACAAGACCCCCCCCCCCCCACACACACACACACACACACACACACACACACACACACACACACTTTCTCTACTTTGTCCAACGTGAAAAATCCTCCAACACGGCAGTTTATCCCACCAGAAGGATTCCTCCAGCGTGGTGGGAAAAAATCATCTAACCTGGGGGAAGAGTCGGGACCTGTCACCGGTTTGTCCAACTTGAAAAATCCTCCAACCTGGCAGTTTATCCCACCAAAAGGATTCCTCCAACGTGGTGGAGATTCCTCCAACTTGGAAACTTGTGTTTGTGTGTGCTTTCACCTGCAAATTATTTCACCACCCTCACGTAGCTTTGACTAAAAACAATCAAAAAAAGAGAAAACTGGTCTTACTTATGAGTTGGTGTTAGGGAGACGCTTGCGTGCCCGCGTTTCCTGCATGCTTGCGTGCCTGACCCCCTGCTCATTGGCCTGCCTGCCTGCCTGCCTGCCTGCCTGCCTGCCTGCCTGCCTGCCTGCCTGCCTGCCTGCCTGCCAGCCTGCCTGCCTGCCAGCTTGTCTGCCAGCTTTGCGCTCTCTCTTCATGGCCGCTGCTCGTTTCACCGCCGCACAGGTTCTAGAGCAGATTTTTTTAAGCCAATCAAATGACGACTCTGAACCATAAGAGGAATCTGAGGAAGACGTGTCAAGTGAAGAAGAGAAAGAAAAAGGAGAAGCAGAAGAAGCAGATACAGCAGGACCAGAAACAGATGAAGGACAAGAAGACAGCGAGGGATGTGATCTAAGGCTGGACACTTCAGATGAAAAAGTTGATGATGAAGAATATAATGATGATGATGATGTTGATGATGAAGATGATGATGAAATAATAGAAAATGTACAAAGACTGGAGCAAATAGAACTCGAGGAGGAGGAGGATGAAGAAGAAGAAAAAGAAGAAGAAGAAGATAAAACTTTTATCTCTAAAGACGGGAAAATAAAATGGTCCTCCGCTGCGTTTCGCAATGGCGAGGAAGCGAGGAACGTCCCTCTTACTCCTCTTTCTGCCCAGGGACCCACAGAGTACGCGGCGGCTCAGGCGGTCGACTTGGAATCGACCTTCCGCATGTTTGTGACCCCGGCGGTGGAAAGGATCGTCCTGGAGAACACCAACCTGGAGGGCTCTCGAAAGCTCGGGAGCGCCTGGAAGGGCATGGACGAGGTCGACCTGCGAGCCTACTTGGGCCTCCTGATTTTGTCCGGCGTCTACAGGTCCTGAGGGGAGGCCGTGGCCAGCCTGTGGGATGCCGAGAGCGGCAGGGCCATTTTTTGCGCCACGATGTCGCTCAAGGTGTTTCACGCTTACTCGAAGCTGTTGCGTTTCGACGATCGCCAAACTAGACCCGCCAGGCGAGCGACAGACAAACTGGCAGCCGTGAGAGAGGTCTGGGACGCGTGGGTGGAGCGGCTGCCCAGCCTCTACGACCCGGGTCCTAACGTGACGGTGGACGAGCAACTGGTACCTTTCAGAGGTAAAGCAAAAAAAAAACAAAAAAAAAACATGCAGACACAGACACAGACATACAAACACAGACAGACACACACACACACGCAGACATGCAGACACAGGCACAGACACACACACATACACACACAGGCACATAGACACACACACACACACACACACACACACACACACACACACACACACACACACACACGCAGACATGCAGAAAACACGTAGCAAGCAGGCTTTCTTTTTTTACCTCTGTAAAAAAATATATTTTTAAAAATCTCACCTTTATTTTTTGTAGGTCGTTGCTCTTTCACATGCCTACATGCCTAGCAAGCCAGCAAAATACGGCCTCAAGTTTTGGGTGGCGTGCGACGCCAAGTCCAGCTACGCTTGGAAGATGCAGCTTTACACCGGCAAGCCAGGAGGAGGAGGAGGAGGAGGAGGAGGAGGAAGAGAAAAGAGAGCTTCTGAAAAAAAGCAGGGCCAGCGGGTCGTGCTGGACGTCACAGAAGGGCTCGCCGGGCCTCGCAACATAACGTGCGACAACTTTTTCACTTCCTACGAACTGGGCCAGCGGCTCCTGCGCAGGGAGCTCACCATGCTCGGTACGGTTCGCAAGAACAAGCCGGAAATGCCGCCGGCGCTCCTCTCGATCAAGGGCAGGAGCGCCTTCTCCTCCGTGTTTGCCTTCACTCCCAGCACCGTCCTGGTGTCCTACGTGCCCAAGAAAAACAAAAACGTGATCCTGATGAGCACGCTACACTCGGCCGCCACGGCCGCCGACGATGTCCTCCTCGTCGACGCAGGACGGCGGGACAAAAAGCCCTTTGGCGTCCTAGACTACAACGCCACCAAGGGAGGCGTAGACAACCTGGACAAGGTGATAGGAACCTACAGCTGCAGGAGAAAGACGGCGCGCTGGCCCGTGGCGGTGTTTCACAACGTCCTAGACGTGTCTTTCTACAACGCTTTCGTCGTGTGGCGGGAGGCCCACCCGGACTGGATGCCCGGCAACCGCAGCAAGAGGAGGGTGTTTCTAGAGCAGCTGGGCAAGGCGCACGTGACTCCTCTCATCCGCAGAAGGCGCCATCCGCCTCGCGGCGGAGCGTCCGCCTCGCTCGTGCGGACGCTTCAGAAGGGGGTTCGGGACCCCCGTGCGGGTCCTCCTCCCGCACCCTGTCCTGCTCTTCCGGACTCGGGGCAGCAGCAGCAGCAGCAGCAGCAGCAGTGGGAGCACCAGCAGCAGGCCCTCACCGCAGACCTCGTCTGGGGTGAAGACGGGGACGATGAGGGTGATGGAGGAGAACACGACGCCCTTAGTTCCGCCGCTAGCGACCGGGCGCAAAAGGGCAAGAGGAAAAGGTGTCAAATTTGTCCGCGCGCGAGGGACCGCAAAACAAACAACGTTTGCCATCGGTGCGAGAGATACATCTGCCACAGAAATTTGCTCTTCTGCTGTTCAGACTGCGCCCCTCGCTCCTGAAGATAATTTGTTTGTTCATTAGAAAATGAAATAATAATAATAATAATAATAATAATAATAATAATAATAAAAATAAAAATAAAAATAAAAATAATCTGTGTGTTTTATACTATTGTTGATGTTTTTGTTGTTGTCAGTGTAGTAACACTATTTACAAACAAAGTGTAATATGTAAAAGAAAAATAATTAATAAAATAAAGCAAAAGCATTTCAATTTAGGTATTTTGTTTTTTTTTTCTCCAACCTGGGATTTTCTCCAACCTGGAGAACCCCTCCAACTTGGAAACACACAACGTCACGGCCCTCCTTGTATTCCCACACACACACACACACACACACACACACACACACACACACACACACACACACACACACACACACACACACACACACACACACACACACACACACACACACACACACACACACACACACAGATTCTCCAGACAGAGATTCTCCATCCTCCAACCTGTGGATCCTCCTAACCTGCACTTTCTGTGTCCTCGTGGGGTCCCGCGCGACCCCCACCTCTCTCTTCCCAACCTGCACTTTCTGTGTCCTCGTGGGGTCCGGCGTGACCCCCACCTCTCTCTTCCCAACCTGCACTTTCTGTGTCCTCGTGGGGTAGTCATAATTACCCATCTAAAAGTTGAAATATTGCTATTAAGCTAATTATTTGGCTTGGTGCTTTATTTTGAAAGGATTTTAGAGGAAGTGTGTGCTTAATTACTACACAATCCAATAGTGTATTGAGTAATCAGTAATAAGCATGGAACTGCTGTCTACACTGAGCATCAGCAGTTTGACCTGTCAGTGAAATCTGCAGCTGCGCCGTCGCCATGGAGACGAAAGGCGGGAAAATCAGGCTCACTCTGCTCTGTAAAAGCAGAGTTTCACCCTGTATAAACAGGCTTGTTCCAGCTAAACCATGATGGTTATCACAAAAATTATTTCATTTTACGAGTCCCAAGGCTTCAATGAGCAAATGGTGTGAATTTTATATTTGAGGATAAAAGATTGTAGCCACAGTGGCAATTTCAAAATATGTCTCCTCTGTTTTTCTCCCCAGACGTGTGCCAAAAATTATCATTAGAGTCTATGGGAGAATTTCGGGATCTCTCTGCACTTTGAGGTTGATAGCAACTAAAGTATAGGTCTGAGGGTATATCCAGACACATCATTAGAAAGAAGACAAGTATGACTACGATTTAGTGAAGTAATTATGTTGATAGAGTAAAAATTGTGGCTGTAGTGACGAGTTAGAGACAGAAGTTCTGTCTTAAAAAAGCGCACCTTCTCACTGTAGCTGTGACATCACGCACTCTAACTCACCCAATACACACTAATGGAAAAGCTGAAAATTTAACAAAAACCACACAATATTTAAACGCTCACAAGTCGAAAACTATAAAAGATACGAGGACGCTGATTTACAAGGAGAACGTTGAAAGATGATAGACGCTTTTGACGTTGAAATGACGTTTCTACGCCAAAGTATGACGATGATAGACGCTGATGAAAAGAGGGAAGTTGACAGAAAGTTGAACGATGATTCCCATAGACGACCATTATAAAAAAACGACGGAAAACGTTGAATAACGTTAAAAGTTGAAAAGCTGAAAACGTGAAAAGTAATAGCCTGCATCGTCTAACGATGACGCACGTTTAGAACGTTGAACGATGATTTTGCGATGAAGCGTTGAGAAGTAGATAGCGACCGAAAAACGGGGCGAAATAATAAGAATAATAATAATAAAGAGCGAAGATCTCAATAGTGTGAGAGCTGTTCAGCTCTCCCACTAATAATAATAAAGAGCGAAGATCTCAATAGTGTGAGAGCTGTTCAGCTCTCCCACTAATAATAAAGAGCGAAGATCTCAATAGTGTGAGAGCTGTTCAGCTCTCCCACTAATAATAAAGAGCGAAGATATCAATAGTGTGAGAGCTGTTCAGCTCTCCCACTAATAAAGAGCGAAGATCTCAATAGTGTGAGAGCTGTTCAGCTCTCCCACTAATAAAGAGCGAAGATCTCAATAGTGTGAGAGCTGTTCAGCTCTCCCACTAATAAAGAGCGAAGAGCGCTTTGAGGTTGATAGCGACTAAAGTATAGGTCTGAGGGTATATCCAGACACATCATTAGAAAGAAGACAAGTATGACTACGATTTAGTGAAGTAATTATGTTGATAGAGTAAAAATTGTGGCTGTAGTGACGAGTTAGAGACAGAAGTTCTGTCTTAAAAAAGCGCACCTTCTCACTGTAGCTGTGACATCACGCACTCTAACTGACCCAATACACACTAATGGAAAAGCTGAAAATTTAACAAAAACCACACCATATTTAAACGCTCACAAGTCGAAAACTATAAAAGATACGAGGACGCTGATTTACACGGAGAACGCTGAAAGATGATAGACGCTTTTGACGTTGAAATGACGTTTCTACGCCAAAGTATGACGATGACAGAAGCTGACGAAAAGAGGCAAGTTGACAAAAAGTTGAACGATGATTCCCATAGACGACCATTATAAAAAAACGACGAAAAACGTTGAATAACGTTAAAAGTTGAAAAGCTGAAAACGTGAAAAGTAATAGCCCCCATCCCCTAAAGACGACACACGTTTAGAAAGTTGAACGGCGATTCTACGACGAAGCGTTGAGACGATGAAAGCGACCGAAAAACGGGGCGAAATCATAATAATAAGAAAAATAAAGAGCGAAGATATCAATAGTGAGAGAGCTGTTCAGCTCTCCCACTAATAAAGAGCGAAGATATCAATAGTGTGAGAGCTGTTCAGCTCTCCCACTAATAAAGAGCCAAGATATCAATAGTGTGAGAGCTGTTTAGCTCTCCCACTAATAAAGAGCGAAGATCTCAATAGTGTGAGAGCTGTTCAGCTCTACCACTAATAAAGAGCGAAGATCTCAATAGTGTGAGAGCTGTTCAGCTCTCCCACTAATAAAGAGCGAAGATATCAATAGTGTGAGAGCTGTTCAGCTCTCCCACTAATAAAGCTTAGAAAAACAATACAGTGAATGCTTTGCAGCATTCACTCACTCATTCACACAGTGAATGCTTTGCAGCATTCACTGTGATAAAGAGCGAAGATATCAATAGTGTGAGAGCTGTTCAGCTCTCCCACTAAATAAAGAGCGAAGATATCAATAGTGTGAGAGCTGTTCAGCTCTCCCACTAATAAAGAGCGAAGATATCAATAGTGTGAGAGCTGTTCAGCTCTCCCACTAATAAAGAGCGAAGATAACAATAGTGTGAGAGCTGTTCAGCTCTCCCACTAATAAAGAGCGAAGATATCAATAGTGTGAGAGCTGTTCAGCTCTCCCACTAATAAAAACGAAATGATGAAATGATGGTTTGCTGCCCTTTGAGACATCAATACACTGAACATGTGTATGTTTTAACTTGTTGGAAACTTATGGAACAAAGGATATATACACGCTGTAGGATGAAGGTTAGATAACCAGAGTTACATTCTACAAAGCATTAACCTCTACTGCAGTTTTTATAAAGCTGAAGCCTTTGGCATCTTCAAGTACATGATTGAGGCGGCTGCAGAATCAATTCCCTCCCATGATAAGGCTGGTAATAGATGGCCTTTGCAAGAGGGACACTGCATTTATTGTATGATATTGATCAAAATAATTGCTGAGATCCTTTTGTCTGGTTCCATAAACCATCTTCCTGCAATATTATCTGGAGAGCCGTTCTTGAATACATTCTCCCAATCTTCATTTTCATTTAGAGATGTTTCTTTTTTCAGTTGCTATTCTGAGCTCCATGATACAGATATCTATGTAGTGTATCATCTTAGCAACTGTCTGTCCTAGGGAAAAGGAAGCCTTAGGAATTGTAGCATGACTGTTAATTGCCAAGAGCTTGAATGAGAAGGGATGTATAATATCTGACAGCTCAGAGAGGAAAATAGGTAAATAAATGAGATAGGAAGGCAAAGATGCCACTAAACCCAGCTCTGTGCTGGAGGCTACCTTCCACTAATTCGAAGCATTAGTGAATCATGACTGAGAAGGAAGGTATTTAGCACATGTCTGTCTATACATTGCTGTACTTTTCCTACCATTATTATACCCTTCACTGACAAAATCAGTTATCGATCTGTCTGACAGATTACACAGCACTGGTCTGATCTCTGGCCTCTGGACAGAACATCTTCAGCCGACTGTCTGTACAGTCAAAAAACCATCCGATGTTATCTCATTATTGATATCAGGAAAACACTAATCTAGTGTCCATGCTTATAAATGGGTGTGTGGTTTATGGATGATGGCCAGGCAGTGTTTTAGCCTCTGTGTGTCGTGCGTTAACATACGCAGATGTGGTGTGCCTCCGCCTGCTGTTATGTAAATCTGGCTGCTGTAGAGTCTTTCCATGCAGTCTGGGGGCCGTTTTTGTACAGTACGGCATAGCTGGTTTGTGCCCCCTAATTGAAAGGCATCAAAGGGTGTAAAAGCAGGTTAAATACAGAGGCAGCCGTTAATAGTGTCTACCCCCACGGTGTTTGGGACCCGAATCTGCCGCGTCAGCGCCCAGTTTGCACTGCCGGAATAGTGTGTTACGTCCTTTTGGCCTGTAGGTGGTGATTGACTCCCACTTTTGGACCTAAAACATCATAGTTGATTATGTCATATAGCCTCTTGTAGAAAAACCAGTGATCAGGTCTTGGGTGGCCTAGTGGTTTAGATGCATGGCTGCAAAACTTTTTGTCCGGGGTTCGAGACTGAGTGGATGAGATGACCACGTTGTATTACTTCGCCAAGACCATGAACCGCTGGTGGCGTTATAGTATTTAGTATAGTTATAAACATAAGTAAGTTATGACAAATTATGGCAGTTTAAAACCGAAAATAAGAAGCTGAACGGTGCGCCCTCCCGCGTGCAGCGTTTGATTTGCGGCAGACAAGCTACTGTAAGTACAGTGAAGGTACGGCACATGTACACTTTTTTCTTTACGCCACTCTTACCCAACACACGTCACCTTTTTCCTGTCCCCCGTCAACAAGGGCAGGTAGGGACTAATGTTAATTACTAATAAAATCACAGTAGCTGAAATGCCACGTTTCCCAAACATAAAAGGAATGTATAAGAGGAATACTAACTAAGGTTACACTACTACAGTTTTAAAAAGTGAATAAGGATGATCTAGACCAGAGGTCGGCCACCGGTAACACCCACGTTCTCAATATTGCCGCGGAGGGCGGCAATATTGTATTATTTGAGAACATTCAACATTTGTTTTTTAATCCAAAGAAGACATAAAAGTCAGGGCTCAGAGATTTAACATTTTATATTTTATTGACAGAGGATCGTAGCAATTAACAGCATACCTATTCAGTCCTCGTTCTCTTTTATATGGAATACGAGCAACGATCAAACGTAAGCGTCATATTACGCCTTGTAAAACTATAAAAACTGTTCAGATCATTTACATACAATAAAACATTGTCAAGGCATCAACAAGGACAGCTAACTTGCTTTTCCCTGCTACAAACAGCTGCTGTCATGAGAGCAACCTGTGCGGCATCACCGGTCAATCTGGAAACGCATTTATTGTTTCGGACGCTTTAAGGTGTGAATAGACTGCCTTCCCCGCTGACAGGCGCATTCATTTGCTAATGCACTTACCTTGGCTGAAAGTTCAATTGAAAAACACACTGAATCTTTACAAACCATCCCTGAATAACATCTATGAACTGCAGTTTCTTCCTTGATTATCGATGATTATTATAGAAGAAGCGCAAATCATCGCCAGTCCAAATTGTGCAATTAATACTGTGTTTACAATAAAGGTAATAAATAATAATAGTATTTTCATTTTAAAATGCACTGCATATTTTAAACAAATGTCAAAGTGCTACAAATAAATTAGACCAGAAAGCTACGATAAATACATATGTTTACTCTTGCAGAGTAAACATATAGAACAAACTACAGTACTTGCTGCATTAATGAGTCTTAGACCTGCAGCTGATCATCAATCAATCAAGACAAACAGGGCGGAGGCAATTATACAATTGGCCATCCCTTAACTCAGACATAAGCAACAGCACTTCTTCTAGGTATCAATTTAAGTCTGATAGCACAATAATCACTGCTACATACTAGATGTTAATATACACTGCAAAATGTAGTTGTAGCTCTGACAATTAAAGCAAAACACTGAGCGTGAATATCGTTACAGGTGGATGTGTAGTTTGTGGACTGCTTCAGGAGGAAAGACAACGACTTGCTCAGAGAAGTTCCTAATCAAAAAGATGGTGATGTTATGCCTCAGCCTAAAAGAGTGTTGCAGTGCGTATTTTTGAACAAACTGTCTCTGGTCCAAGTTCAGACAGCAACAGTCCATCATTAAGGAGACCAGATGGTAATGCTAATTCAGGTGTTTTGTAACAACTCACGAGCACATTAATTGACGACCAACCGAATGCCACACTGATTGCTCCTGTTTGTGCCAGGAAGAACAAGGTTTGCACGAGACAAACCTTGAATTGCATCTGGTTTGGCTCCGTGTTTTCATACCAAACATTAATTATTTACATAATAATTAGAGTTATATACATTATTTAAATAAAAACAAAAGAAAATGTAGAATACAAAATTGTTGCACACATGTTTTCACTTAGTCCTTTCTCTATGTGATAGTCTGAGTTCAGCTCGGACACAGCTTGGGAGAAGAAGCTGGCTCTGTGTCTAGTGGTTTGGGTGGCCATAGTTCTGTGGTGCTTGCCAGAGGGGACAAGCTTGAACAGATTATGTGAGGGATGTGCGGGGTCAGAAGTGATACTGACAGCCCGTTTTTTTGAGTCTGGCCTGGTACAGGTGCTCAATAAAGGGAAGCTCCGTCCCAAAGATCTTCTGTGCTGACCGGACCACCATCTCCAGTCTGTGTCTTACCTGCTTGGAGGCTTGGAGCCAGGTGCTGCAGGATGTAGTGTTTAACTGCACTTTTGCATTTACTTTGCGCGCAAGTAGCCGGTAGCTTCTCATTCTTAAGTCTGGTCTAGTAATAAATATAAATACACAAGTTACTGGTTTTTGTTTTTGTGTCTGTGAGCACTTCTGCATGAAATCAAACTATTTAGTGGAAAAGATAAGATGAAAATTGAAACGTCAAAGTGCAGCAACGAGGACACAGGTTATACAGGAAAGACGCATCGTAGAGCCATATAATGTGAAATCACCGTTTATGATGGACAAAAGAGCTAACCATCCAGTAAATTATTTGCACAAAAACACTACAGGTTGTCTTTAACATTACCCCATTAAACATAACACACACCATATGTCACATGTGGTTATAATTGAATGTATTAAGCCAATGAAACAATGGCAGTCAGTAGTGTAAGTTTCCAGTCAAAAATCACAAGGAGAGGTGGAGAGGTCACAAGATTCTGTGAGAACAGCGTGACAAGAAGGCGGCGCAACACCAGCAGTAAACAATAGCTCGATAAACCGCCATAAATATATATACGTAAATAACTACTTCATCCTATGGAAAACAATCAACCATCTGACCCTTCTGGATAACATCGGAGAAAGTTTTGAGTACATAAACGAGTGCTTAGAGCGTCTGGTAATGGGGAAAAACATCCCATCCGCGTGACTTACCTGAGTCACCTGGAGCTGGCTCAGCTAATAAAAACATCACGGACATCCTGGAGTCCAAAACTAGAAAGTTTCTATGCTTGTCTGGCGCTAGTGGAAGTTCTCCACAAACAGTTCCAGGCCCTCCGTGATTCCCTGGAATTCAGCCAGCAGCAGGTCGTTTTCCTCGCCAACGAGAACGAGGCCCTTAAGGGAACAGTGCAATCCCTGACGGAGGATGTGGCTCAGCTATATCAGCTAAATGTAAAAAGAAAAGAAAAGCATCATCGATCTGCAGGCTTGTAGCATGAGAGACAACCTGGTGTTCTCTGGGATTCCAGAACAGGCAGAGGAAAATGCGGAAACCACCTTTACAAACTTTCTGAAGCAAAAGATGCAGCTTCCAGCTGATGTTGTGGACAACATCACGTTTTATCACGTCCACCGGCTGGTCGTCTTCCTCCTAGCCCGTGGATGTGATGAAACTTCAGCCTCCATGACCCATCGTTGCCAAGTTTCATGATTTTAAGTAGAAGGATACGGTTAAGACAACTGAAGGGAACTGACTACAGCATCAACGATCAGTTCCCAAGAAGATCCTCAACCGCCGACTGTTCCCCATCCGTAAGAAGGTCATGGCGGAAGTCTGCAGGGCTGTCATCAGTGTAGACAAACTGTACGTCAACAGAGAGCTCTACTGAGACCGGGAAGCAACTCTGTGGCTGTACTAGCAGGTGGTATGTAACACAAATTGTTTAATATAAAAGGTTTGTTAAAAGAAAATTACAGATGCAAAGGTAACTAGTATTATAACTTTACATCCAATATTCAAACTCGTTCTCTCTCGCAGATGTTTCAGTTAAATGTTTATTAAATGTCACTCACTCCACAGTTTGCAAACTGCTCATCGAGCTTGAATCACTCACTTTACTACCACGTTAATTTTCCTTTCCTTTTCTCTTTTTTTCCATTACCTATTTTTACTCCACACTGTGTACATCCCTCTCTTCTCTGTACTTCTCCCACGTAGTCAGCCAGTTATGTAGCCCTTCAGCAGCCACACACAAACATCTACTGCACAGGCAAAACATGTGCACATACATAGTCAACACACAAATCAGAATACACAGGTACTCAAGTTCAGTCACACCCCTAAAGTCTGTCACACTACATACACACAAGATTAGTGATCCAGAGCAGCCACTGAAGATTGTCACTTGGAATGTACATGGAATAAATAAAGAGAAAAGATATAAAATATTTAACTATTTGAAAACCCTGCAAGCATCCATTGCTTTACTACAATAAACTCAGAACTATAGTTCCCACAGGCTTACTTAGCCGGTTACAATTCCAAACAAAGAGGGGGTCGCCATCCTGATAAATAAAAAGATTAAATTTATTCATAATTCATTATTCGGTTACAATTCCAAAACAAAGAGGGGGTCGCCATCCTGATAAATAAAAAGGGATAAATTTATTCATAATGATATTATTGTAGATTCAGAGGAAAGATATATACGAACGAACCCTCTTTCTTTCATAGTTTTTTCACATCACTATCTGCTCACACTGGTAAAAAGAAACTCATAGTAGGAGGGGACTTTAATTTAGTAGAAATGTAAAGCTGAAATTAAATATTATAATTGATTGCAGATAGATATTTTTAGCCAACCAATTATAAAATAATAAAGAAAAACAAATCATCCATTCATAAATTAATAAGAAAGGTAACATCACTCATGATCCCCACCAAATAAATAATACCTTTAAATACTTTTACCAAGAGTTATATATGTCCCAAATACACCCATCCACCTCAGCTATAGAGGTGTTTCTGAATAAACTAGAACTACCAAAGTTAAAGGAAAAACAAACCACAATGCTTGACTCATTGTGGTAGAAGTTGTAGAAGGAGTTCTGCTCCATGCTGGCACCCAGCTTTTACAAAATGGTAAATGAAGTTAAACAACAGCATTCATTACCTACAAATATGCATTTAGCCTGCTTCAAAAACCAGGAAAAGACGCTATGCTTTCATCAAGTTACAGACCAATTTCAAAGTAGTGTGTGAAGCACTTGCTAGAACATTAGAAAAAATCACTCCATATAAAATTCACTCTACAGAAAACCACACAAACAGGCTCCATGAAAGGTAGACAGTCAACAAACAATATGACCAGATTAATCAACTTAATTGATTATGTCACCACCTATAAACTAGAGTCAGCCATTGTCTCCTTAGATGCAGAAAAAGCTTTCAATAGAGTAAACTGGAAGTTTCTTTTAGCCACTCAGCATAAATTTGGCATTGGCAAATCATTCATAGACTGGATCCAGATATTATACAGCTCAGCAAACGCCACAGTCAGAACAAATAACCAGACCAAGGTTTAATCTGCATAGAGGGACCAGACAGGGCTGCCCACTTTCTCCTTCACTATTTGCAATATTTATTGAACCTCTAGCTGCAGCATGAAGGAATTACTGGAATATCGACCAAATCAGTGACTCATAAAATAAGGTTATATGCCGATGTGTTACAGTTTTTCCTGGTTTTTCCTACAACTATCAGCCTCATAGATGAAATCTCAGTACTTTCAGAATACTAATACTAATAATAATATTAACTGAACAAAATCTATAGTGCTATCACTTAACTTTAAGTTGTATAGCATCTCTACCACACTCCACTCAGGGAACATGAAATACTTAGGCATTAAATTATTGCCTAGGCTATCAGAGTGTATTGATCTGTTGGGGATATGCGAGGAGCACAAATTATAATAATTGGATTTATAGCTCCTGAGTTGAGATACCTATTATGTCTATAATTTCGATTCACAAATTTGGTCATCGCTTAAATATACATAACTATATGACAAATGTCTATAGTTTAATAAGTGAAACACTTAACTATTATTGATTTTATAATTATTAATTGAATTAATAATTACTTAATTTACGGGGCACCACCCTGTTTCCAGGGACCAATAACTAATTTGGAATAGCCAATACAGTCTCAATTGTATTCAAGGTAGTTGAAGGATGAGCTCCGTACCATAGCCGACTCAATTCACCAGTGCTGCAAGACCATATACAAATAATCACAGACAACGACCAATTAAATTATGAACGCTTTATTAATCAATATTAACTCTAGTCTCAACACTATCTTGAATAGCTCAGCAAATCACAACTTAATCTTATGGTGTGTTCGTCTTGACGTACTGTATGTGTATGCGCGTTACCTGAGATAAGAGGAGTGTGTGTGTGTGTGTGTGTGAGAGAGAGAGAGAGAGAGAGAGAGAGAGAGAGAGAGAGAGAAAGGAGGAGGAGCGCCCCCCCCCCTTAGGGGCGTGGTGAGGTGGCACAGCTGCGCGCGTGTGCCGGTGAGCCCTTTGAATAGAGTAAATAAGGCTTGTGGTCACACAAACACGTGGGGCTATATTCGGTGATATAGTCACGTGATCGCGGAAGCGTGCAGTGGTTGAATCGTGCGCTTGGCGTGGTCACAGCAGAAACAGAGCACCGCACAGTACTCATCCACGTCTGTGAGGTGCGTCCTACTGATTGGGGAGACCGGGGCTACTGGAAAGTGGTTCCGTCCCTCCTAAGTGGGATGCTCTGCAGTTTTAATTGCATTAGTCATAGGACTTTGAAGGCTGCCGGCGGAGGGGGGGGCAGTTAAATTTTTATTTTTTCCATTCAATTTTATTTATATAGCGCCAAATCACAACAAAGTTATCTCAAGGCACTTTACAAAGTAAGGTTTAAGACCTCACACAACTAAACCCAACAAATCCCACATACAGCAAGCATTTTATTTGACAGCAACAGTGGAGAGGAAAAACTCCCTCTCTAACGAGGAAGAAACCTCCAGCAGAACCAGACTGGATGTGGGCGGCCATCTGCCTCGACTGGTTGGGGTGAGGGGATAGAGAGAAAGAAAAGCACAGCGACAACAACAAGCAACAACAAGCAACAACAGAGCACAGGCAGGATGGTTGGACCAGGGACTGGATACAGGCAGGATGGTTGGATCTGCAGCTGCCCATCACAGACACCAAACTTTGAGTCCAATGATACCTGTAGGTGAGGACAGAGTGGAGGAGAGAGAGAGAGAGAGAGAGAAGCACAACTACTGGAGAGAAAGAGACAAGGTTAGTTGAACATAGAACAACTATGGGAGGTTATTGGACAGAAGAGGTAGAAGGAAACAAAGGAGCTCAGTGTATAAATTAAGTCCCCCAGCAGTCTATGTCTATTGCAGCTTAACTAAGAGATGGTTCCTGTGACTAACAATCATTGCTACAGTAGTGACCTGAACCATCTCTAACTATAAGCTTTATCAAAAGGATGGTTTTAAGCCTAATGTGGCTTATCTAAGGTGGAGAGTGTGTCAGCTTCTCAAACCTGAAGGGGGAGCTGGTTCCAGAGGAGAGGAGCTTGGTAGCTAAAAGCTCTGCCTCCCGTTCTACATTTAAAGACTCTAGGAACCACAAGTAGCCCAGCGCTCTGAAAACGAAGCGTTCTGCTGGGAGCATAAGGAACTATGAGGTCTTTAAAATAAGAAGGAACTTTATCATTGAGTACTTTGTAGGTGAGTAGGATCATTTTAAATTCTATCCTACATTTTACAGGCAGCCAGTGCAGAGAAGCTAATGTAGAAGAAATGTGATCTCTCTTTATAAGTCCTGTCAGTACTCTGGCTGCAGCATTTTGAATAATGCAACCAGCTGCTGAAACCAAGCAAATCTGTTAAGTAAACAATCGGAGCAAAATAAATAAGAAGCAGGGATGTACCTTAGGCTAACACATTCATAACTAAACAACTTTTGTACTGTGGTTTACCTTGGAGATTAATACTAATACCAATAATAGTGTTAAGGCATGTGCACATACTCATACAAACATATACATATCATATACATACATATGTGCATTGTTATACATATCCCATACCACTTAATAAAAGTCATGACATACAACACCACAAATTCCATATTCACACATTATTGATATTGGTAGTGATAAGTATCATTAATACTTACAGTTTGATTTGGAAAGTGTCCCACTACAAGGTTAGTAAGGCTGTAGCTTGATATTATTCACCCAAAGGGTGAGGCAGACATTGGTGCATGAACAATGCCACTTGTGGAAGCCAGGGTGATGTGAGGGGCTCGGCCACCACGCCAATCCAGCAAGCAGAGGAAGGAATCCTAGCAGATAGGGAGCCCACACACCTTCAGTTCCAGGAGGGCAGGTGTTGCGACCCAAGCCACCCACACAGAGCCCCCCAGACAGAGCTGCAGCAGCCACAGAGACAGAGACAGCACCCAGGGTCAGAGTGGGCCACCGTGGGTCAACGCTGTTCGCCCCATGAGAACCAGGGGCAAACACTCCCCCCGGCGGGAGGGTCGGCCTGAAAGAGTAGAGCCTGAGGACCCACGGTCCGTAGGGAGCCCGCCAGAAGATGCCCCCGCGCCCAGAGTGGGGCCCGCCCCCAGTCCACCACCCCTACACGAGCGGAGCAGAGCCAACCCCATCGGCCCGACCTCATCCCATGGCACCACACCGGCCTGCAGCACAAGGCCAGCAATTGGTGGGGGTCAGCAGAAAAGAGACCACCCAGGCAGACGATCATCGTACCCCGGGCGGAAAACCGGACCCCCCACACTCCAACCGCACCACACGCATACCAACTCACACAAACACAGACGCATACACCCACCGACATGTGCAACACACATCATCGGTGTGTCCCCCGCACAGTGCCCCCCTCACCCTAAGTGTCTTTTTGCAGTTAAAAGGTTGGTTTGTTGGGGGTACCGTTTTCCGACCAGGGTACGTGGATCTGCCTGGCTTTATGCAACTCTTACGTTCATATCATTTGTTGGTGTTTGAGTTTTTGTGTGTGCGTGCTTTGTTTTTCGCGTTTTCCTTTGCTTGAGTTCAATACACTATTTTCGTCTAATGCGCACGTGCATGAGATGAAAATACTGGAAAGTGCTCTGAAGACAGGACTTAAGTAAAAGAGTCTTTTAATAACGATTGGTCCAGAACGAAAGAGAAAAGCATGGTGAGGCAGGCAATGGTCAAAAACAGAAAATCCAAAACACAGGCAGAGGTACCGACAGGTAGAAATGTCCAACTCCAACAGGGCCGTTTAGCACAGCATTGATCTTTTGAAGCAGAAGTGTTGCGGAGTAGTGTCTCGAGTATGTATCAAATCACGTGACCAATGCAAGTGAGAGGCGTCGACACGTCACGTGACAGCTTAGCTGCTTATCTGCCATATAAATGGACTGGTTGTTTTAATACGTCAAAGCTTTATAAACATGGCAAGCGTACTTACTGTAACATCTATAAGATAGAAATGTTTCACATTACAGATATCTGTAATGTATTAACGACAAGTGAACACTAATTAAAAACTACAACTACATTTTAACAAGTCAGACATCAGTGCCGTGTGAAGAGAGGTAGTGAAAGCCACGTTCTGTGAAAACAATTTTAAAGTAAAAATCTTGATTTAATAAACATGTCTCCTCGATTTAATTAAAAAAACTAAGTTGCAGCAGCACAATATACATTACATCTGACTATCCTATTTACCATATCAGGGCTACTGATATATTATTACTATTATTATTTAGAGAAACACAATTATACACTTTTGAATAAATAACATTTATTTGATAATAATTCACGGACTGTGATCCTGAACTACCACGTGAGGGTTTGATGGTCAGTTTGCGCTGATGCAATTCTCAACAAGAGCTGGATCTTACACGGACTGGAAACCAACGTGGACGCTGGATAGTGGTGACAACACGCAACAATCTGGTGACTGATACAGGTTAGCATTGGAGTTTAAACGGATGACAGCATTACTGATGAGGAACAGCTGGTGGTGACTGGGAAATCAAGCAGGAATGAAACCGGTCCGGAAGTGGTCCAAAATTAAACAGGAAATGGCAAAACAGTGACCACTAAAAGTCCAGGTTATGACAAGTTTATATATTTTTGTTGAACGTAATGGCAAGCCATTTTGCCTTACAGTATAAGTCAGGTGTCATTAGTGCATTTCAAAGCTTCAAATCCTCAGCACTACTTCAGCTCAATCCCTGCTAATATCAACCAGGAATTTCCAAAAGGGACTGAAATTCGCAGGTCAAAGTTAGTCACTTTGAAAAGGCTGAAAAGGATTAACAGTTTTTCCCAAAAACGCTCCGAGATCGTAACACTTGCATCATATCAGCTGGCTTGGAACATTGCACGGGCTAAAAAGCCATACAATGAAGGGCAGTTTGTTAAAAATGCCTCAGTGATTGTCTCTTGAAAACGACAAACTAAAATGCACTGTATCAGACACTCAACTGTCCCGCCATACTGTTGAACACAGAATATCGGACATTAACCCGGCTATTGAAATCCGTGAACGAGCTTGTGGGGCTGTGCAAAGCTGAGCAAACATTTCCCAAGTTTTGAATTTCCACTGCCTCATCCACACGGAGCAACTTATGTCTAAATCATTGAATTTACACAATGTCACAGAGCCTGTAACAGAAATAGGCAACTACATCCACATACATGCGCTTAACCACAGTCAATTTAAGAATCTAATCACTTAGCTGGACCAAGGGGTTCCAGGTGACCTGCCGCTGCACTTCACTGTGAGGTGGCTGTCAAAAGGCTAGGTACTCTCTCGTTTCTTTGAGCTTTTGGATGTTCTATATTTTATTTTGAAAAATTATGAGAATCTCCACTAAATCCATCTACAACGCATGTCAAGACGCTTTCTTCGGTCACGTGGCTTACCTAAAACCGTTATATCTATGAAGGGAGAGCTCAGGCAAGTAACACATAATAAGTTACCACTGAATTAAAACCCCCAAGCTAGGAAACGAACGTCATTGGAAAGTACTTTGGAAAGTAAAAGACCCAGTGACGAGACATTGCTGTAGCTACGTGATGAACATTGTCGAGCAGAAACAGTTCACCACCTAAAGCAGGGTGACAAAGTCAAGCACTTGTCAATGTTGGCGATTGATTGATTGATTGATTGATTGATTGATCGATCCTTATTTTCTTATGTCATCCACCAAAATCCACCAATGTCCACCGTCAAACTAAAACATATATGTAACACACTAAGCATTTATCATGTAAAGAAAAAAGCATAAGTACATAAATTAATGAACGACAGAAAACAAACATAAAATAATCATACCTCACTGGCTGCATACACACATAAGAGGTATTGGAAACGCCAAATACATCAAAACAAACACTGTGCAACTTTAGCCTCTTGTCTTGCCTGCTTTCTTTCTTTCTTTCTGGACCAGCATTAAATTAAATAAATACATTAAATAAATACAGACACAATAACTATGCAAATAAAAAATGTAAAGATAACATTTATGTCAGTTAAATATGGAATCACCAATATTAACACTCACACTGTCATTGAAAACGACAATCACTAAACATGAATCAAACTAACTTACCAAACCCAATCCCACATGTGAAACAAGTTACTGCGATTACAAATACGAATCAAACCTGGAAATCACGTGACACCAAAAATAAACAAACACTGGATAAAACAGTGCTACGTGGCTCCTAGAAGACAAAGTGGAACAGTAACACTTAAAGTTCTATTTTTCTTCCGCCACTACACATATGTGTTCATTGTTTTCTATACATTCAGTGATGTAGTATGATAAGTTGGGATGACAGCATCTAGGGACAAAAATCAAAACACACATTTAGATAATTTTGATAAATTCAGCATATTTGAACCAATGTTACGTTAAGGACATTTAGGTTCAAACATAACCATGCACTTACAGTCTACTAATTTGTTTAAATAATTTTGACTTGCGTTTTAAAAATAGTTGCTGCCGTCCTTTTTTCAAAACAGTTGCTCAGTGTGTTCTCTGCTGCAGCACACACTTTTCCATGACCCTTTGATTTATTTTATCAAGATAATAGTCTAGATAGTGGATACATTATGAGAACCACATACAATCTATGAAGAGAACTCTAAATAGAAATAAAACAGCTAAAAATGGAATGCATGATGACCAAAACTTAATGAAAAAAATAACATGATTAAATAAAATATTAATTTAAATAATTATTTACATCTACACTTAGGAAAGTGTGGCTAATAATATATGTTGAAGACAAGCTGTCATTTTAAATTCTATAATTAATTCTTCTTTTGCCTTTTAACAACCATTAGCATTAAACATTGTCTCAACAGTTCATTAACACCACAAAAACAGCTGACATTATTTCCACCATATCTCAACGTTGATTTATTAGCATTTTGTCAAAGTTTTTACAACCGTTTAAACCGTTTAAACAATGTTTTGTCGTCATGAAAACAACTGACCTTTTTTAAACCATATGTCAACGTTGATTTATAGGTATTTTTTATTATACAACAATTATACAACCGTTAGCAATAAACGTTGTTTCAGCATTACATCAACGTCCTATCAAGTGACATTATATATATCAGTATTTTGTTAACCTTTTTACAACCATTAGAATTAATGTTTATCAACATTATAATAACTTAACATTATTTCACCCTTATTTTAAAGGTCCATTCACACGCTTTTTTCATGCTACACAATGCTAAACAATTGGACCTTGATGTCTCAGTAAGGTGCCTGTATTTATGCCAAAAAGCTCTGTCGATCGCCCACACAGCCCGTCTGAAAATGTGTGTTTTAAGCTCTCGTCCACAAGCTCTGTTTTCGGAGTGTGTCGGAAGCGAAGTTGATCGCCACCCTCCTTTGAGAAAGCGTATAGCCATGATCCTCGGCGGGGATCAAAAGTCACGGTCACTGAATCCACTGTAACAGCGAAACTGGCTACCTCGTCCTCGTAGTGGAGTTCAACCATACGTTTGATCCAAAATCTGACTCTGCAGTCGAATGGGAAGCTGTTGAAGTGGTTACACTTCGAACGGCACAAGGTACGTGTAACTGGCAATTTCACATTTAATTTATTAATTTATATAATACGCAACTTGATTAGCTGCTAACGCTAATACTAATGGTTGCCAAAAGGCAGCCTGAATTAATACAACAGAATATTCAAAACACAACTACAGCCTGTTTGTGAGCATAGCTCGATAATAAACCAATATAAACTAATTTTTACATGTTTTTTTCTTTCTCGTGTTGCTGTTGTGTCAAAATAACTTTTCCATAATGGGGTCTTCAGCTGCATCCTATATTTTGCCGTATTTGTCTGTAATTAAGTGCCAATGTGGGAACGGTGCATGCCTACAGAGACATGGTGTGACAGCAACTATTGCTGTCAAGATATTGTATGTGTTTATTAATTTTATTAATTAATTAATTTAAAATTTCGATAAATCTTACCTGAGGACGCCTGAACGAGTTGCCAAACCTACTGTCATGTATGGCTGATGATCCAGGACTGGAGCCAGTAAGATTGAATGTGTATTTATTACAGAACACATTATATTAATATACAGTATATCAGACAATTACACATGCATGGAATATATCACTATGTCCGAAATTAAACAATTTTAGAACATTTTACTATTTACAGATTATTCATAACGTACCCGGGAACTGGTTTACAAACATAGTTTTGGTTCTAAATACATATTGACCTAATATATTTTAATTGCTTTTAGTAAGGTTTATGATATATCATATGCTAATATACAGTATAACTAATAAAAATTTAGGTATTGTTTTTTTCTTTATAAATTTGACAGTACTATGTCTGTGTGTATCTCAAGTCACAGCCGGTATCTAGTCTAGAGAAGTCTTGTCAGCTGGTGCTGGGGACTTCTAGGGTGAAAAGTCCAAGTTGTCATCCCATTTTCCCTGGTCTAGATCAGGACAGTGTTTCATGAGGGACAGGGCACTAGAGAATAGAATAGTAGATTAATGAAATGTCCAGTATTTCCTATGTATCTCACAACCCTTACAAATGTAAACAATATATAGAGGTAGTTAGATCAGATTTAATGTTGTTTGGAGCAAACACGTTTTCAACTTAGCTTAACTTAGCTGGTTGGTTAAATCTTGGCATGACATTAATGACCTTAATGATGCCGGTGGGACAGGGATGTTCACAAGGTCCTCCATATAATGACCTGGGTCCAGCAGGAAGATGGTCTCCATCACATTTTCCACATAATCTGCACCATAACACGAGAATTACAAATTACCCATCAACAGACTAAAATGTCAAAATAAATTGACCAACTGCATACAGAGTAAATATATAGACAATAATATAGATCAGATTATATATACTACAACTACTGAAATGTGAAATGCAAAATCTCTGTCAAATAAAACTGCCTATTGGCCAACAAATTATCATACTGCTGTTAAATGTACATACCTTTGCTCCTGAGGTGAGCAAAAATTCCAAAACTTCTACAAGGTAGCCGCGGGTCCACAGCCTGCAGTGGCGTGTCAGTTTGAGAAACAACCTCCTTGCCTTTTGGTAGATAGGATGCGTCAGCCTGTATAAAAAAAAAACAGTCACGTTTACAGATAGCTGACTAGATAAGCAACACATACGAGAGGACAGCGACAACATACATGTTAGACTTAGATAGAACTTGCCATAACCCAAATTCACACGTCTACTTGGGCTACGACATACACACAACAGGCTCGGTAGTAATTAGAAACACAGCTGACTCTCACAACTTACTATCGCAGCCAAACCCAAGTTGTACGTCATGTGGAGGCTAGCGCTAGCCGCTAATGCTGCATTACCATCGCGCTAGCGGCTAACATGACGCTAGCAGCTAAAATGTGAGCTGAGTGAATGACCTCAGTACCATATATCACACAATTCAAACCGGAAGAATGCTGGAGAGGCTTGGACTCAACCAAATTACGTGGCAGCACCTTGCAACACTCTCTCTCTGTCGCTGTAGCTGTTAGATTCAACTGTTCTAGCAATTAGCATTCCTTACACAGGAGGGAAGCTAAATTATAAACATAGAAACTTCTGGAGTAGTTGAACATCATATTCATCAAATAATTTATGGGTCTTTTGACTGGCCAACACTAATTCCAACCCTCCAACACACGGATGTGTCAAACCAGAGTGTTTCTCAATAATTTTGTAAGACGAAACATTTTAAAGGGTTTTAAATGTTTTCATTCCTGTTTTGCACATAAGAGCACAGAGCTCTTATTTTGTGATGACACCAGTTACTGAGGGTTGGAAAAATGATGAATGAATGATGTTTACGACTGGCTCTATCTCAGCTGTCAGACTTGTTGTTTGACGTGTTGACTGGGCTCTCCCAGTGCCTCAGCTCAATGAGAAATAAATGGACCGATTGCGCTGCTCTCAGCTTAAAGGTACAGTGAAACTCCACGGTGCCATTATAGAGTAATTCATATATCTGGTTCCTAGCGTGTAGCTAAAAATTTTAAGAATCTCTCTCTCATCCTTTTCATATTTGCATTTTCAGATTACAAAACCAACCCATGAATTCAAATTGGAAAGTTAAGCTGCAAAAGGAGTCAGACAAACTCTGCATTATGTGGGGTTGTCCTCTTACTAGAATGCAGAATACCCAGAATGCATTGCATGGTTACATTTCTCACTTTTGGAATTACGTGTAGAATCAAGGAAACAAATTCCTGCTGTTGAGGCTTTTTTGTACAGTTGTGTTTCCTCCACTACTGTGAAGCGAGTGTAATTAAAGAATCCCTATTTGTGTAATGTTTATTTAAATTATTACTATTGAATCTGACTTCAAAAGGAAAATAAGTGAATGAGTTTGGGGAAAAGAGCAAAAAGTCTTGAAAAATGTTTAACTCTGTAACTCTGTTTAAATGCTTATTTGAGCCGCGAATGAATGTCTTAGTACAGTAGGTAGAAGGAAATGGTACATAAAAAACTTGCATAGTTTGTATGTATAGAAAAATATTTTTTTTGTCTAGGTGAATGAATGAGAAGATACAATATTGAGTTTGACTTGCAGAAAAACATAATGAGACCACATTGTTACTTGATGGTCACATTATAGCTGCAAATTGGGTCATAATGAAATGGAATGGAATGAATGTTGCTGCAGCAACCGTGTCGAACCGAACCCACATCAGCCTTCATCAGAACAGAACCAAAGTTAATACTGAAATACTGTCCTGTATGTTTACTACTGTTGAAGAAATCAGAATATCAGAAATAGTAAATCAGTCAGTTTAAAATTAGAACCCATGGACTCGTTAGCCGACAAACAAAGCAGTAGTTATGCCTAGAAACAACACTTTTTGTGATTCACTGTCAAAGCCAAGCCATAGCTAAGGATCAGCGCTGCTCCTGTGCAGCAGATGCTCTGCTGTGCACTGAATTACTGCAGTAATTTATGCAGTTTTTATGAGCTGTTCTCCTCCTGAATAATTGATAGAATAACGTCAGCTGGCTGTGTAGAGTCTTACATTCAGTCATTTGAGTGGAAATATTTGGCTCGTGTTATGTTTTTCTTTAAGGCTTTTAGGGTGGTACATGTAAGTCACATCAGGTAGGAAGCAGTAAGAGCAGAAATTATGGTTACAGTATTTCACAAGTGAAGGTGATTTAGTGGAGTGTGGCAAACCTGTGGCAACCTGTAAACCTTCATGAGCGGAATTAATCTTTTTAGAAGTAACAAGCTGACAGTATTATTTTCTACATTGTCAATAAAGGGAACATATGTCAGATCTCCAGTTTCACTTCCTGTTTTAGTTTAGCAGTTTCCGGTTTGTCACATCACTCTGCCTGCGCTAACTTTACTTCCGGTTTCTATTCACGCACCTGTACCCAATTCATCATCACTCCCCAGGACATTTAAGCACCACCTGTGACAGTTGTTATTCGCCAGATCGTTGATTCATTGTTCTCACGTTCCAGCATTTCTCTAGTTCAGCTTATCCTGTTGTCGACCCTGTTACGTTTTTGACCATTGCTTCTCGCCTGATCCTGACCAATCTCGTAAGTCATTCTGTTGCTGAACTCTGCTCGTTTCTGGACCTGTCTAAGCCCGCCGATTCTGTTCCTGAGATCTGAGCCCTTTCTGGTATTGACTCACGCCTGTCCTCGGACCCGATTTCGCCTAGCCCCTGTGGTGTTGTTAACCTGTGTCTACCTGTGAATGACCTGGACCGTTTTGTGACCTGGATTCTGTCATTAAATACTTCTTTAACTATATCCACTGTCTACCGCGTCATCGCTGTGCATGTGGGTCCGATCCTTGCCGAAACCTGACAACATAGATGTGCTCAACCAGTTTCTGTTGGACTGTTGACTGCTGCAGTTGTTATTTGCAGTTACAGAGGTGATTATTAATAACTGTATGTCTTAACATTGTACGATTTTGCTTTGATAGTGTGATGGGCTCTCAGATCGGTCAGCAGTATGAATGCAATAATCATCTCTTAATTTTTGTTTGTCTATGGCCTTTTGTAATCAATGCTCAGTAAGGAATTCACTTATTTCTGTTGTGAGTTTTTTAGGACACCGCCACTTATGTCAACTTACAGTCTAATGAATTAGATGTAGCAGCTACAGCCAAATCGAGCAGAAGATTTATCTAATGAGTGGTCGTCCAAGTCAGGCTCCTTAAAGATCATAGCAGCCGGCTGCTCCAGGCTGATAAGTGCAGAATTACCGTAGTGTTTGTAACAGGCATCGATTGGTTTCGTATTCCCATTCCCTCCTTCTATTGATTTTTGATGCCTTTCTCAGATTGCAGGGCTTTGTGAGGACAGGCGATAATACACCCGTTTCTGGATGCTGGATCACACCCAGTGTTCTCTTCTGGTCCTTCTGACTGTGTCTGTGTTGATGGAAGTCAAACATGAGACATTTCATTGTTGAATGCATTTATTCATGGTCATATATATAGAACCACAGTACTGTTGAGAATTGTGCTGTCTTACACCAGCACATTAAAAAGGCCAATATGTTAATATATTCTGCATTACACTATTAGCTCTGGCCTGGATGATGACAGTTTGCTCAGGCTTTTCATTAACAGACAGGAGGACATTCCCATTTTCCCATCACAGACAGATGTGTACGACTTTAAGCAAGGCTTTCTCCCCTCTTCCCTTTGCTCATTCAAAGGTCACTGCTTAATTTAGTTTTAATGAGTGCTTAATTGAATAAGACTCTTTTTCTACTTTACAGATGACCTCAGTTAAATATCGAAGAGTTCTCAGGTCAAATCTTTCCATCACTCAGATAGAGACAGTGAGTGTTTGAGATGAGCTGAAAAGTAACCATTAACATTAAAAAGTAAGTAACATTCGTTTTTACGCAGATGACACGACTATTGAGCTGTTACAGCTGCTGCCATTTTCACAACAGAGGACCTGTAAACGCATGTCCATTAGGGACTTGACTTAAGATCATCACTGTTGAAGGCAACAATGTGCATTAACTTTGTTAGAGCCCAGCTGTTTGAAATGACATGTTACAGATTCGATAGTTTACCTTCTTACTATGATGTAAAAACTATGTAACGCAATAACGTAACATACAAGACGTAAACATATGGTTTACTGCTATAAGGTACATGTCTGCAGTGAGAATGATTTGAATTATGTAGCACTGCAGCACCAGGAGTCCACAGAGTGAGCTGCCACACTCGATCTGTGTTTGACTAAGGCCACAGCAGTTTCCTAGATATGGGCCTGCCTTATAATGGAGTTCAGTGACAACGTGAAGGTGAATGATCCCCATGAGCAGCTGCCGTGTTGGCCACTTGTGGCTTGTCTGTCATTTGTCCTACAACCTGCTTGACAGCGTTGCAAGGAGAAAAAGAGCCACTGTCCTCCAAGTTCATCATCTCTGTAGCTTAATAATGAGTCTGGGCTCTTCAGAAACACATGTCTTGCTACTTGACGACACAAACACATTACATAAAGGGTGTTGAACTCAAAGGCGACCAGTAAGGATGTGGCTATTCCTCCAGCCAGGAAGACCTTTGTAGGGAGTACGCTTCATTATGTTGAGAGACCCTGTCTAAAAGAAATATCTGATTCCATTGCACATTATTAAAACCTACCTGATATTTGTAGGAGCTTGTTGGTCCTCTGGGGGGTTTGCTGTTTTTCTAGAAGATCACCATTCTTAGGAAGCATGTAATTCAGACACAGGGCAGCATCTCAGTGTTTCTGCTCAATTTGTTTTATCCTCATCCATAAAGGCCCACCCAATTATTTCAATCAATAAACTCAAATAAGACGCTGCCTAAGTAGATCTGTCTAAATGTCATTGAGATCTGCGCAGGGCAAATGGCTAGAGGTGTTACGGACTCCCCCTGTACTGGTTCCTAACAGAGCTTGATGAGACAGGGGAGGGGAAGAACATTAACGAAAACACAAACTCCATATCTTCAGAAAACTCCACCGTTTACCTCTCAATCTAACAGTTGTGCCTACTACTTAACACACCGGCAAACAATGAAACAAAAAACAGGGCTTAAATACGAATAAACACAGGTGTACAAAATTAACCATCACAGGAACAAAAAACACAATAGGGCCATGGAGCAAAACAAATGAAGAGCGCCTCTAGTGGCGTGAAATGCTGATTGTGACAAGAAGGTGAAAGAAAACCACTGCATTTCTTTTTTTTTCCTCAATATTATTAAATCATTCCTAACAACAAGTGTGATTTGCTGTGTTTTGTTTCATTTGCTGCAGTAATAGAGGAAGGAGCAATAAATCTGGAAGTGTGTGCAGCTTCTTCTTTGCTACTGCCCATTTCTGAGACCAGATGATGAATCGCCTTATTTCTGCACATAAACACAGGACTTGTCTCCCAGGTAGCTGGAGAAAGCAGACACGCCAGGATTTATGAACAGCAGCTTTGTGAACATGAAATGTTTCCAATAAGTAAAGGGAAATCAAAATTTTTTTAAAAGCTGAAAAGGATTGTTAGACTTGAGCTGTTTCAAGTGACCTTGGATATAACTGTTAAAATAAAATAATGCATCTAAATCACACCATCCACCTTGTTTAACACTCTATCTGAAGATTTTGTTTATTATTGTGTTGAAACAAATTTGTTGCATCTGTAGTTATATAGCGTAGTTTTACTGGCTGAGTGGATTATACAGATCACGTAAATGCCACAGTTCCTAGGAAGTTTGATCATCACACAGCCTTCTTCCCATAGTTAATTTAGGTGTAATCTTCTCCCCTGATAAATAATGCACATGCACCCAGCCGACCTTGTAATGTAAAAGAAAATGTGATTCCTCTCTGATCTGTAGTTCCAAGTGGCATTTTGTCCATAGCAACCGCTGCGAGGTGCATATTTACATCCTCTACTGTTCCGAGGGGCAGAACCATCATGGAGGACATTTTCAATTGCCAATGTTTTATAGAGCAGCACAATGACCACATAATCTTATATGTTATAGATAAACCTGAGGATGCCAGGGCAGGAGAGGGCAGCGGGGGTAGAGCAGAGTGTGAAGCCACCAAAGTGTTATCAATTGTTTATTTCTGCTGACTGTAAAATACTCCCACAGTCAGCAATCTCTCATGCAAGCATGTTCTTCATCTCACACTCTGGGGAACTGCACGGACCGGCAGCAGAGCCCACAGCAGGCTCCATCTTGATTTATATTCAGCCAAAGATTTATAGATTAAACTTGGAACACAAACCATTGGAAAAGGTCCTAAAATACATCTTTTGACAGCATATACTGTACTTTTCTACTTTAGCTACCAATCTTAGATCCAACTGGTTATTTTGGGTCTACGTGTACCTGTGTGTTACCTGAAGATCACATCTTTAATGTTTTCGCCTGCCTCCTGGCTCCATGTTAAACCCTTGCATTCCAGCACTGCCAGTGGGTTTTCAGCAGGCACTGCTCTTTTTGCCCTCTAAGCCTTCATCCTCACAGAGAGAGAGATTAAATTTGGGCCAGATCTCTCCTGTGTGGAAAGCTCCCAGCTCACACATGCAAATCTTGCTGTGTTCATACACTTTGCTTCAGAGAGCACAGATTGGTTGAGAGCCTCCAAATGTCTCCTGTACCGTAGGCTCCCTTTGCATGGAACCCCTACCCTCTGCTGTCTGAGGGTGGGGGTTCCATGCAACCGTCACAGGGTGGCATGTGACCTGGAGATAGACACAGGCAGAGAAACATGGTTTTCTTGAGGGCTGAGCAATTCAAGTGCTGTCTGAGAAGCTGTAGAATAATCTTGTTAAAAAATTGAGCTGCTGCTGAGTGACTTTTCCAGTGGTTTGCTTTACACGGTCGTCTTTATAAGAGCCAACACAAGTGAGGTGATTCTTTGTTTTGTGCAGAAGTAATACTACTACTACTAAGTACTATAGTACTTAGCTATTCAGAAATGGAAGTTCGTGTCTCTAATGCATGCATGTTACCTCTTTCTGTATGAAGATGCATATCATCTATGTTTCCTCCTACAATCCAGAACCATGAAGGTTAAGTTAACTGATGACTGTGAATGAATGGTGAGTCTGTGACTCCCTCCCAACCATCAAGGTTAAGCACATACAGTTGATATTATTTTTTTTTTCAGAAGTCATTTGATGCACAGATCTTTTACTGTGGGTGCATTATGTTATATAACCATGAGGCATGATGCTCAGCTTTCACCCAAGTATGAGTGTTTGTGCTTTGTTCTCTGGCCCTTTTAGTTGAAACTAAGAAAATACCACCGTGTGTTCCTGGAGTGCTGCAGAGTGCTGCTGTGTTGATGCTTTTCACCTCCCTGTCACTGTGGTCTCTCAGGTCTCAGCAAACAACTCACTGTGACAGATTCATAGGGCTTCAGAGAGGACTACAGATATTTCACAAAGCAGAAACCTGAAGAGACCTCTGTTTATTCACCTCTATGTATCTTTTTGTAGTGCAGATATTTGCCTCACCTTATTGACTCCATGCCTAGGTGTGCTTGAGTTAAAAGGTCAAGTTGAATCAAGTAGGATGGGGGACACTAATCAAAGAAAGAAACAGGAAGAGGCCTAAGATCCCGAATGATACACAGATTAGAATTTTTGCTACATATATACTGTAGTATATAATATAAACAAGTCTAATGTCAAGACCTTTCTCTCACAGGAGGCACAGCTGCAGTACAGAAGCTGGTGGTAGTGAGACACACTTGTTCAGCTTTCATGTTTCCGTGATGTTAAGTGTCGTCATTAGTCCAACTTGGATTCAGGCTGGGGCGAGTTTTGAGAAGCTTTGTGTTTCCACAGCCACATGGAGCAGAGGATCATCAGTGTAGTAAACACAGAACCAAGGCAAAGGCCATGTTTACGTTATGTGTGTGTCAGGCGGTGCAAGGCTACAGACCCACATGCACGGCTCGAGAGTCTTAAATCAGTTACAAGGTTTTAATCAGCAGGCAAATGCAGGTCACAGGTGCTGAGTATCTGATCACTGCGTAGTGATCAGATACTCAGCAGTTACAGAGGTACGGGCAAGGAGCAGGCAGGAGGCGGTCAAAACAGGCTAGATCAAAACACAGGCAGGCAGAAGCCGACGGTACAAAGGGTGCAGGCGAGGTCGTAGTCAAAACAAAAACTGGGTCAAGGAAAAACGCTTGAATGCTGGCAATAAAGACCAGACAATCTGGCAACTGGTCACTGTGAATACTGGAAGTTAAATACTGGGTAAATGACTAACAGGAAACAGCTGATGAATACTGAACCGGAGGTAAAGGCAGAGGCAAAACTGGTGGACTAACTGAAATCTTAAACCTAAGGACAAGGTGAGGATTCTCGATTTCTGACAGAACCTCCCCTGTCCAGGGTGGCTTCCAGACAGCCCAGGCTAGTCTGGATGGGCTTGATGGAACCCAGCAACAAGGCCTGGTTCAAGAACGTCCGTAGCCGGGATCCAGGATCGTTCCTTTGGGTCGTACCCCTCCCAGTCCACCAAGTACTGCAGACTGCAGCCCGATGGCAGCTGGCCAACAACTCCTTGACCGTGTACACCGGGTCCCCCTCAATGATGCATGGAGGAAGCGGAGGTGGCGTTGGTGAAACCAAGGGACTGGTGGGTGCTAGCTTGACATGCTGACATGGAAGGTGGGTTGGACTCTCATGGTTCTAGGTTAGGTGAGACAAACTGGATTATAACTGGGGATTACCGGAGGTTGATAAACGTAGGCACACTGGAATGGAGACAGTCCAGTCATGGAGCAGGGTAGAATGTGCATATTCGATCCAGACGAGCTGTTGATTCCACAAGGACGAGTTTGTAGAGCAGAGGAGACACAGTTCGGTCTCCAAATGCTGTTTGGTGCATTCGGTTTGTCCACTGGACTCTGGGTGATAACCTGAGGAAAGACTGACCTGGGCACCCAACAGGGAACAGAACTCCTGCCAGAACCTTGATACAAACTGGGGACCCTGGTCTGACACCACATCACGGGTGTTCCAGCACAGCTCGAGCAGTGTGCTTGGTGGAGGTGATCTTGGACAGAGGAATAAAGTGAGTTAGCCAGGGAAACCGATCAGTAATCCTCATGACTACAGTGTTTCCCTAGGAAGGAGGTCCACGCCGATGTGTGACCATGGTCTATAGGGAACGGTGAGAGGTTGCAGGAACCCTGGTGATCTTTGGTGAGAGACCTTGTGGGCTGAACAGACAGGGCAGGCGGCTACATACTCTTTGACATCCCCGAGGACCGAAGGCCACCAGAATCGCTGACCAATAACAAAAGCTGTCCGGCGGATGCCTGGGTGACCACTGAAAGAGGAGGTATGGGCCCAGTGGATTACCTCTCTATTCTCTATTCTCAATGGCCCACGTAACTGCTCCAACTAGACACAGAGGCAGGCAGAATGGGTTCTGGGGTCTCGACATCCTCCTCGACCTTGTGGAGGCGTGACAAAGCGTTCAAATGGCCAGGAGCTCCTGATTGCTGATGATGTAGTTTTGTTATGCTGGAGACAGTTTCTGGGACATGAAGGCACGGGGATGCAGTTTACCACTCTCGATGTCTTGTTGGGAAAGCACTGCACCTATCCCAGAGTTGGATGCATCAACCTCGCCCGCAAACTGGTGAGTCAGATCTGGCATGTGAAGGACCGGTGCCGTTGTGAAGCAGTGCTTAAAGGTGCCTGCACATGCAAAATTCACTTTTTGGAAATTCTGGTACATTTATATGACTCCCTGGGTCACGTTAAGACACTCCTGGTGTGTTAGAAGTACGCCCCCTACTTATTTCACATTTTTGAAAGTTTATCCAATCTGGTTCAAGAACCATCGTCTCAAATTTGGCAGACTGGGTACGTCTGCATTCTCTTGACCATCACAGAACCAGCTTCGGCCCCGCCTAGACAAACCTGAACCCCTAAATGTACCTGCAACATTGCGTTTTAGTCACTCACTTCAGTCACAGACAAAAGAAGAAGTTACTCACTGTGACATGAACTGACATGAGACCATTAGGTTCCAGAAAGTGCTCCGTTGTTGGTTGTTCCAACCAACATTGCAGCCTTTTCATTTTACCAGCGGAGCGAGAAAGAAGAACTTTATGGATTAATTTTATTGTAAATGGACCGGTGCCGGCACCGCTGAATAAATGCTTCTTTGTGTGTGGACACCATTTCACCCTCATCCTCTTTGAAAGTGAGGGTATATTACTGGGCTTGAGGTTGAAGAAGCGCTCCGTTCCTACAAGACATGATCAACTTGCTGCTTCCCCAAACGTAAGTACATGCTTGATACTCTTTGGATGTATGTAGAAGTTTCTTTGGTTATAATCTAGCTTCCCTCCTGTGTAAGGAATGTAGCTGAACAGTTAAATCTAACAGCTACAGCGACAGAGAGAGAGTCTTGCAAGGTGCTGTCACGCAATTTGGATGGCCTCCACATGACATTAAATAAAACTTGGGTTTTGCTGCGATAGTAAGTTGGGAGAGTCATCTGTGTTTCTAATTACTACCGAGCCTGTCGTGTTTATGTCGTAGCCAAAGTAGACGTGTGAATTTGGGTTATGGCAAGTTCTATCTAAATCTAACATGTATGTTGTTGCTGTCTTCTCGTAAGTATTGCTTATTTAGTTCGCTTATTGTAAACGTGACTGTTTTTTTTACACAGGCTGACGCATCCTAGCTACCGAAAAGCAAGGAGGTTGTTTCTCAAACTGACGCCACTACAGGCTGTGGACACGCTGCTACCTTGTAGAAGAGTTGTTGCTCACCTCAGGAGCAAAGGTATGTACATTTAACAGCAGTATGATCATTTGCTGGCCAATAGGCAGTTTAATTTGGCAGAGATTTTGCATTTCACATTTCAGTAGTTTTAGTATTCATAATATAATTGATATTATTGTCCATATATTTACTCTGTATGCAGTTGGTCAACTTATTTTGACATTTTATTTTGTTGATGGGTAATTTGTAATTCTCGTGTTATGGTGGAGATAATGTGGAAAATGTGATGGAGACCATCTTCCTGCTGGACCCAGGTCATTATATGGAGGACCTAGTGCAGATCCCTGTCCCACCGGCCCTCTGAACAGAATTTGAGCAACCTGACAGTAAAGAGGTCATTAATGTCATGCCAAGATTTAACAAACCAGCACTATAAAAGCTAAGTTGAAATTGTGTTTGCTCCAAACACCATTACAACTGATCTAACTACCTCTATATATTGTTTACATTTGTGAGGGTTATGACATACATAGGAAATATTGGACATTTCATTAATCTACTATTCTATTCTCTTTACCTTCTAGATCGGTATCAAGGAAAACAACTGCATCCTCCATCTGTACAGCAGCTGCACTGCTTCCGATGTCTTCCAAAACGTGATGAAGACAAAAAAGACCTGTTCCACTCCAAAAACTATGCTTTCAACATAGCTATGCATCCTACCCAGTCATTTTGTGGTCTGCACATTGAGCTGTGAAGGTAACTTATCCAGCAATATAGTGCTGGTGCATTGCTTGACAATAAAGTTGGCTTTGAGTATTGCTGTTTCACTGAACTAGTTTTTATGAGGGATAACAGACAAATGTTTAATAATATTTCAACTTTTATTGAGGTTTTGCCACGAAAACAATAATTTAGGTATTTCACAGGTGGTCTACATTAAGTCCAACATAGGTGCCTTGTCCCTCAGGAAACACTGCCCTGATCCAGACCAGGGAAGATGGGATGACAACTTGGACTCTTTACCCTAGAAGTCCCTAGCACCAGCTGACAAGACTTCTCTAGACTAGATACCTGCAATGGTTCGAGATACATAGACATAGTACTGTCAAATTTATAAAGAAAAAAACAATAAATACATTTCTATTATATATTATATATATTAGCACTTGATATATCATACACCTTACTAAAAGCAATTAAAAATATATTAGGTCAATATGTATTTAGAACCAAAACTATGTTTGTAAACCAGTTCCAAGGTACATTATGATTAATCTGTAAATAGTAAAATGTTCTAAAATTGTTTAATTTCGGAGATTCTGATTTATGCATGTGTAATTGTCTGATATATTGTATATTAAATGTGTTCTGTAATAAATACACAATCAATTATACTGGCTCCAGTCCTGGACCATCAACCATACATGACAGTAGGTTTGGCAAGTGGTTCAGGTGTCTTGAGGTAAGATTTATTGAAATTTTAATTTAATTAATTAATAAAAGTGAGCAACACATGCAATATATTGACAGCAATAGTTGCTGTCACACCATGCATCTGTAGGCATTCATATTCGCTGGTAAAAATGAGTTTAGTTTATCGAGCTATGCTCCCAAAAAGGCTATAGTTGTGTTATGAATATTCTGTTGTATTAATTCAGGCTGCTTATTGGCAATTATTACTATTAGCATTAGCAGCTAATCAAGTTGTGTATTATATAAATCAATAAATTAAATTAAATGTGAAATTGTCAGTTAGACGTACCTTGCGCCATTCGAAGTGTTACCACTTCAACAGCCTAACATTCGACTTCAGAGTCAGATTTTGGATGAACGTATGGTTGAACTCCACTACGAGGACGAGGTAGCCAGTTTCGCTGTTACAGTGGATTCAGTGACCGTGACTTTTGATCCCCACGGCGGATCACGGCTATGCGCATTCTCAAAGGGGAGTGGCCATCAACTTCGCTTGCGACACAGCCCTAAAAAAGAGCATTGTGGTTGAGAGCTCAAAACACACATTTTCAGACAGGCCGTGTGGGCGATCGACAGAGCTTTTTGGCATGAAAAGTAACAGACACCTTACTGAGACATCTAGGTCCAATTCGTTAGCATTGTGTAGCATGAAAAAAGCTTGTGCATGGACCTTTAAGCTGGAAGAAGGCATCGTCAGCCTCTGCGACCACTGCAACTGAACCTTGGACGAGGTTAGGGCATGAAAGGGGAAAATAAGGGGGTTCTTGGTGGCCCAAGAATTGCTGGACATCCTATCGTGGCTGGGGAACTGGCCTATCCTCCAGACTCCGCCTGAGTCTTAGTGGCTCCATTTGACATTTCACTGTGAAGGGGAGAGGGAACGTGCTCACTCCGAGCCTTTCCACCACTCATCCATTAAACTGACGTCAGCCCCGGAATCAATAAGCACGGCTTGCTAAAAGGAAGTGGAACCTGCTGGGATCATGACAGTACCTTTAGACAACGAGCAAGAAGGAGCGTTAAATATGGAAGACTAGTTCACCTCTAGCCTTCTCTTTAAAGGTGAGCCTGATCTTTTACCAGGCACCTAACGGCGACATGGCCGGCTTGACCGCAATACCAGCATAGACCCAAGGCATGACGTTGCTTGGGTTCTTCGGCTGCCTGTTCATTAGTCGCCACATTTGAGGTAACGGAGATGAGAAATTAGCTCGAGGACATACATCATGGCGGCTCCTCCGGTCGTCTTGGAACACAGCTTGTCCGACGTCTTGCGCATGGCCTCGTGGTCCACCTCTCCTCGTGCCCTTCTTCCCAACACTATTGGCTTCTGAAACACAGCCGTCGGTCCACCTTGATGTCCAGGGCAATCAAAGTATTGAGCTCAGTGGGTAATTCCTGGGGCGCAAGAGCATCCTTAACCCATCAAGAAAGTCCATGCACAAGACATCACAAAATGCGATAGATCCCACCCGGCCTCGGCTGCCAGCTTACTGAACTCTACAGCGTACCTAGAAGTCGGGCGCTTATCCTGCCGTAAACCCATTAATCTCTGCGTCGCATTATGCCCAGAGGCGATCTCTTGGAAGATCTGCTTGACGGAGAAGTTCTGGAATGAGGTCATGCATGCAGACCCGTTCTGCCACTCGGCAGTACATTGCGCTTTAGCCTCTCCGGCCAGGTGGGACACCGCGTATGCTATCTTAGGAGGTAAAGGCAGAGGCAAAACTAGTGGACTAACTGAAACTGGAAATAGACAAAAAAAGACTGCTGGAACTGGCTAATAACAAGGTGAGCATTCTCGATTCCTGACAGTGTGGGCTGGAGACACCTTATGCACATCTCCTTTCCAGTATATCAGACTATGGATAAAGAGGCTGGAAATAGTGAAAAAAAAACTTGCCATCTCACTAATTTCATGCATTTTATTCATTATATCAATGCAAGAAATGTTAAGGCCTAAAGTTTGTGTTGAATTTAGATATGATTAGATTTTTAAACAAGTTCAGACTTAGATTCTTTCAACTTTTTTTGTTTTTCTATGGCACCAAGGGGCCTAAAGGATGGATGGTCAATACTAAAAATAATTCACAATCTGTATTGGTGATGTCAGAGTAAAATGATGTGAAGTGTTTTCCTTCACTGAAGTGCACAAATTGAAGTTGGTTATCTCTCCCTGTAGATGAGTTTCATGATACAATTACAATAAAGCAATTAAGTCCAGTGAGTCATGAAACTGATTGTTTTGCCAAAATAGAAGAAGAAAATTGGGCCACAAATAGAACATCCGCAAAGGTCCACAGAGGAACATGGAGGGAATTCAATCATAAATCTTCCCTAATTCTTTCATCAGGAAATTGTGATTCACAAAGGTAATAAAGGGCACAGGGAAAATGACGTCATAGCAAGTGGGCAGGAGAAGGGGGAAGATAACAACGTACGCCTCTGTGCATTGCTTAAGGTTATTGATTTGGACCGTGGCAGAAGTCAAATCCTTTAAAACGTCTTCTTAACAGCATTTTGTTGTATAGTGATGTTAATTATCAACTTGGCACTTAGGATGTATTTAATACGACAGCCAAACGGATGGTAGTGAAAGACGCCTGCACACAAATGCCCATAAATGCAAAAATTGTTTTTTTAACATTTTGGGCTCAAAGGATGATCAGTTCTGTGAGGTGGTTTAAAGAGCTGTCATCAGGGCACTACAGCATTAAAGAGGATTAAATCAATAACTGGTGAGCCGTCATGTGCAGCTGATAGTTATTAGTGATAATTCATTTGTCCTGCGGTGTTGTGTGTCCAATCAGTTGACAGCAGGTTGTTTATATCAGAGGCATCTACAGTAATATTTATAATAAACTGAAAGCTTTGTTTGTTGTTATTCTCATTCATAATTTTTAAACACATCAGCTGTTCTATTTATTAAATAACTAAATTGTATTCAAATGTGTCAAAGTACGCTTGATTTGTACTCAGTTCAGTCAGAAGTGAAAATATCCAGCAATCTTTGATTGAGTGAACTGTCTGAGTTCATTATGTTTCTCTTTCAGGGTTTCTGACTGACAATATTGTGAATATTGTCAGTGATTACCTCCAATCATTTAGAAGGATTCAAGATTTTGGCTTTAAGTATCTCAGCGCCAGTGACATGCGGTCAGGGTAGGCAGGGGAAGCGGGGCCTCACCTCGCCTGACAAATACCATAATATGAATACATATTATACATACATAAATACATATACAAAATAGGAATCAATATCTTTCCACTGATCTGTGTTATAAATGTATTTCCTCTACATTTTTCAAAATTTCTTTCCACAAGTAAAATCGCTAAATATGCGCATTTCTGGAACCTAATATGGGGAGAAACGCTAAAAGAGGCATCAATGAGCTGAGCCTCGGCCCAGGGCTTGTCATCAACAAAATGCAGATTTTGTTCTTTATCATCACTTTCTATAAGCTCATCAATGCGTTTATCGATGTGTGTTTAACATAATTACTGTACTTCCTTGATCAAAAAACGGGCAAAGAAAACTCGAAAAGAGGCACTCAAAACAAAAGCTCATAACTGATGGAAGACCAATGCTGGAGCTTAAAAGTTTGCTGCAAACTACGGGACAGAAGACAACTCGCTCCTTTCAAATGGACTGGTACACCCAAAAAGACTGGCTGTGCAGCCATGCTGCCACAAACCGACTGTACTGTTTTCAGCCTGTTATAACGTCTGGACTACAGTAAAACGGGATATTGTATAAAAAAGATAAAACTAAGACCACAAATGGTAACAACTTTGACAAGTAATGTCAAAGTCTTTGCGTTACATGACTACCTGACTAAAAGTACCAGTGCTGTGTTAACTAAATAAGGCAGGAGTCTGAAAACAAAGTCTCATGTTTTTATTAATGTCCATTGTAAGTGTGTTAGGTCCAGTGGTAAATCCTGTGGTATTTTTCAAAGTCAACATTCTGTTTTATGTGAGTAAAGCGAGCTAAAGCCAGTATCACTGTTTGGTACCCTCTGTTCCTGTTATAATTAAAGTAATTATATTACTATAATTTGCCCATGGTGAACATAAAGATACTCATTCAAGTTTTCTTGAATCTTTTATTCTTTTTTTATTGTAAGTCAGTCTGGAGAAGTCAGTGCCTCACCAGCCATGAACCTGACCGCACGGCACTGCTCAGCGCCTAAGACTCATAGGGCATAAGGTGAGGAGACGAGCCAATAGCTCAGAGATGAAGAGAGAGGCGAGGAGGAGGAGAGATTCTCCTCTTCATCCATGCAGCCAAGTGTCATTGCTTCGACTGTCCTTTTAAAGAGCACACAAATCAATGCACTACTCTCCTATCTGTTCCTAGAATAGCGCTTCCTGTGCCAGGGAGGAGGGAGCTCACTGCAGCGTGTAGTGACCAAAGACGCTGTGAACGCGAATGACTTACTGTAGGACGGCCTCTTTTTACACCATAGCACTCAGCTGATTAATCAGAGTCATTACCATGAGTGATGTCAGCTGCACAGCCTCAAGGGCTGCAGAAGCTTATAAAGCCCACTACGCCTAGAAGGACGACCACTGACTCCTGCTACAGAGCAACTCTTGCTTTATCCAGTCCTGCCTTGGCTCTGCCCCATTATTATCACCATTGATCAACATCAGCATCCACTAAATGACATCTCAGACCCTGGGGATTGGTGCTGCACCAGAAAATGTAATACAATACAAGGGGATGTTTTCAGCTTCATCCCTTCTTCAATCAAGACCTTGATTTTTTTTCAAAGTCACTTTAGCAAACACTTACATATCTATGTAATGTGTATGTGTAGAATTTGCAGAGCAACATTAGAATTCATTGGTAAATGTCTTTTGGTACATTCAGTATTTCTTCTCTGGGCTCAGTTTTTGGTCTCTACCAAAGCAAAGGCTGCTAAATGTCCCACTGTAGCTACTTGTCATATCCATCCATTTTCCAAGCCGCTTATTCCCATATGCGGGGTCACGGGGGAGCCTAACCCAGCTGGCTATAGGTGAGAGGCAGGGTACACCCTGGACGGGTCGCCAGTCCATCGCAGGACAACACAGAGACAGAAAACCATTCACACACACACTCACACCTATGGGCAATAGAGAGCGTCTTTAGACTGTGGGAGGAAGCTGGGAACCCGGAGAGAACCCACACAAACACGGGGAGTACGTGCAAACTCCACACAGAAAGGCACCAGGGCCGCCTCCGGGAAACAAACCTAGAATGTGGAAACGAACCTAGAACCTTCTTGCTGTGAGGCGACGGTGCTACCCACCGTGCCACCCCTTGTCATATCCCTGTACTTTATATAAAAAATAAATAAATGCAAATGTATAAATAAATAAATGCAAATGTTATCAGTTGAATAACAAGCACAGGGAGAAATTAATATTTCTGCTCCTAGTATCAGCAAAAGCACTTTCTGAACCATAGTGTGACAGTAAACATGGATCTGTGGTTTATCATTATATCTGCCAGATCCCAAAGGGTTAACACAACGATTGACTAAACCTGACTCCTTCACCAGCATTGTCTAAATGTCACCCACACTGTCAATGAGGAGGGAATGACCTGAGCCTGATTTAGTTCAAGCTGCCATTTTATTTCGACTATACACCTGCCTAGTTGTGTTTCAATTATGCTAAATGTAGAATTTTGTAACTTAAAGTCAACAAACTCCCAGAAGCTTCGCCCTCTATGACTGTTATTATAGACACAAGAACTGGAGGTCATTGTGAATCACACTCCACGGGTCAACACCTCATAATGCTCTTTCATTCACAAGGAGAGACAACACACTCATGCTTGTTTTAGTATCATTTAATAAAATGTGCAATACCCCAACAACTTTATGATCTGGTGGTAAATAATTGTATCTTTAGTAAGATGAAAAGGCTTGAAGCTGAGTAGCACAGCAAGCCAAAAAGTTTACTACTGTAGCACCTAACTACAAACAAAACAGTTTTTGGTCTTTTGTATATTTTAGTTTCCTAATAATACATCACAACATTTTTTCTCCTCTTCTACTCTTAACAATTAAGGGCTCCACAGTGTCTGGTCCAGCACTGGCACCCCTGTCATTAAATAGGCTGATTAGGGACTTTGCTGAAAAGCAAGCTATAAAAATCTGACATTTTATTAGCCAAAACGTGCAAAAAGGTTTAACGTTGATGGACTATGTCTAGAGAAAACAGTGAAAAGTGTGAGTTTTATTTGTTATTTGCTGAAAATGGTCTTATTCTACGACACCCAGAATGCACTGCGCTCTGACGAATCTCCCGACCTGCAGTGATTGGACCTACCTTATCCACCGCCTGTGCGGCGTGTTACCCCTCCGGTTTACAGACAAATGTTCGGACATTGCTTTACATTTTTAGGAAAAGGTTATTTTTAAGTGTGTTTGAATAAAGACATAATTTCTATGTCATTTAGCAGGCTTTTATTTTAAATCAAATTGTTGGAAAGCCACAGATTCCTTCCTTAGCCAAACACTCTTTATTATTAGATATTCATCCTGAAAGTGCATTTTATCAGACGGAAATGAAAGATTTTGCCTTTTTTATTATTTATAAACATCCCATCAGTAACACTTACACTGATTTTTACACCTCATATCACAGCACACAAGTGTCCCTTATATTATGACATTATCTGAATTAAACTAGACTTTGGGGTTGCAAAGATAAATTTATCTGACAATAAATAACGTGGATTATTATTGTACGAGGAATGTACTGGTAATGAATACTGTGTGATGTGATTAGTAATGAATACTAATACAGTGCTGGTCCGGTGTAGATGGTGTAACCCATGTCATTGTCAAGGAGCCAGCGAAAAGACTTGCTTTTATAATTGCCAAATTGGAGAATGTATTCTCCCAGCAGCAGGTCCTCTGTTGCGTCCCGTCCTCTCTGACGGATGACAGTCAGGGTATTTTGTCTGACCAGCTCCTCCTTCATCCTTGCAGAATAGGTCTGCACCGGTCTGATGCTTGGCTGCATCAGAGGGATCTTGTCGCAGGTAGCCATGTGGTCCCTTTGTAAACACCACATTGACTCTCCCAGGGAAAAAAATGTTTCTTTTCTGAATTTTACCTGTTGGGATAGAATATAATTCAGTATAAATATAAATAGGTAATGAAACATAGATCAACAGTGATAACAAACCAAAAATAAGTGTAGTTCCTTTACAAATGCTGAAACCTTTCACATGTAAAACACACTGTGTCAACTAGTGTAACAAAGACACAGCCTGTGTTATATGCATTTGAATTAATTCCTCTACTGAGATAAAATGCATTACCTTGCTGGAGCATGTTACTTGGATTTGTTTGTCTGTGTTACTGGCTTTGTGTTTGTTGTTTATTACATGACCATTGAGTCAGCGTCTTTGTCCTGCAGCCTGGCCTACGTGTTCTTCATTGTTCATTGATTGTGTGTCAACTTTGTTTTGCTACCTGGTTTAGCATTGTATTAGACGGTGATTGACCGTCAACACACCTAATGAAACCGTAATACACGTTTTGATGGCCGAAGAAACGGACAACACATCAAGTTTGCACTTAATTTAGTAAACATCTTCCTCAAATAAATGCCTAGAAATGTGTTAAGTTGCCTGAAAATGCCGAACTCCCACCTACAATCCGACACACAGTTAACTTTAAACCTTTACGTCGTTACCGCACGTAATTTATAAAACTATGAATGAAAGTCGTAAGAAAATCCGCCTTCACGTTGTTTCGCTGACATGTTTTAATTCGCCAACTATTAAATAAAAACTTACCGCTTGTTGTTGATCAGATTGCCTCCTCGTTCTGCTTCTATCGCTACCGCTCACTATGCAATATCTGAGAAAAAGGACGTCACGTCCGGTAAAAGCAGAAACCCCGGGCCGGTATGGGGTGCCGAATGTAAAAGGAGCACCTATAACTAGTTTTCTCACATTTAACTAAATTACACAACATGTTTTCTCACATTTAGTTAAATGGCAAAAGTCTAAATGTAAATGTTAAATATAAATGTTAAATGTAAATGGTAAATGTTCGCCGAGTGTTAACTGAATATTCATGAATGTGCAAGTAGACTCCACCCCTACCCTCAAACAGCGCTGGTTTAAGATCAGAGACGCGAACTCAATCACCTCAAACAGTGCGCGCAAACCCCGCCCACATCTGATCTGGAAACTTTTGTTTTTAACCTGGACGTAACTTTGGCTAGCTAGTATAGTTAGCCAACTAATTCTCCACCGGCGCCACAGAAATATTCTATTTAAACCTACTTAACTCCCCATTAATGGTGTTTACGACAGAACAGCAGTTTGAAGCGGAGCGTCAGCCCGCACACCTGCCGTTACAGCCCGTTTAATCTCCCCCAACGGGAGGAAGTCGGAGCTGGCGGCCATGATGGCTTCGACTTCAGGCTTCTCTCCGGTATTTTCGTGCACCAATCCAGAGTCAGATGTGGGCGGAGCTATGCGTACTGTTTGACGTGTTTGAGTCCGCGTCACTGATCTAGGATAATAGGGGGTGGAGTCTACTTAAATATTCAGTTCAATCATTTAACATTTACATTTAACATTTACATTTAACATTTACATTTATATTTAACATTTAACATTAAGATTTAACATTTAACATTTAGATTTACATTTAACATTTATATTTAACATTTATATTTAACATTTATATTTATATTTAACATTTACATTTATATTTAACATTTACATTTATATTTAACATTTACGTTTAGACTTTCGCACATTTACTAAATGTGAGAAAACATGTTGTGTCATTTTGTTAAATGTGAGAAAACTATAAGTGCTCCTTTTACATTCGGCACCCCATAGGCCGGCGCACACTAGCGGCCAAAAGTATAGTTACATCCGTATCGGGGCCCATAGGGGTGAATTTATACAGAGGAATAAGTAATATTTTACCTTCATTCTTAGATACTACATGTTTTTGGTCCACCCCATTGAAAATTGGTAAAGTATTCATTAAACAGTGTGAGCTAATAGGCTTGGGTGGCTCTTTTTACTTATTTACATGTTTTTCATGCAGCTGCCACTTTGTAGTGTAAGCTTCCTAAGCAGTTTGAACAAGAGAGAGGGTGGTTGTCAGACAGACAGAACATATGGTTTCTTTTTGGATGTGTTTGACTGGAGCACAGATTGCTGCATACAGCACCACAAATCAGCCGAAGAAGGAAAGGAGGAGGGCACTGGGAGGAACAGCGGTGGGGGGTAGTCACACGGAAAATGAATGAGTGTATATGGGGGACAAGTAGTGCTGCAGTGGAAACAGTGCGAAGAAGAGCGCTGTAGTTGCTGGTGCTGATGGGAAAGCAGTCGAGGGACTTCACCACGGCATTGTAACGTTATCCCCAAGTGCCTGTTTGGAAATAGGTTAGACTGTTTTGGAGAACAGGATTCTGGAATAGTGTTGGTAAGGGTTGTTTCATCTAGTGTCCTGTAGATGTTGTGTGTATTTGACTGTAGCTTTACTTTGAGCTGAGCATCCTCTTGCTCCAGAGCTGCTCTGGAATCCACTGACTGGCCTTGTCTTGATGCAGTTTGAGTGCAATATGTTATGATTAGGTGTGAGTATGAGCTGTGTGCAGCTCTGTATCCATTATTCTCATTGATCATGCTTCATTTAGTTTGCCTGCTGGGTGTAATGACTCATTGCTGGAGAGTGTCCAGGGGGCTGCCCTACTGACAGATGCTGTGTAGCAGCTCTCACAACCTTACCTAAAGCTGTGGAGCCAAAAGACTGCACGCTACTAAAGCGTCTACTGTAGGGCGGTGAAACTGACACAAGCCACAGCGTGATTTATCTTCTGAGTTGTCAGACATAAAAGGAAGCTGACAGTTATGCTGAGGAGAATAGCGAGAGGAGTGTGGGGGTAAATAAAGTGCCTCAGGATGCTCTTTTTTCTGCTGTCTCTCATGGGACGTATAGCACTGGCAGCATAGCGGCGACCCCAAGCACAAAGGACAAACCTCTCCTGGTTCTGCTAGCGTAATGTGTTGCTTACTCTTGCATTTCTACATCAGTCTATTCATTAGCACAACAGAGAGTTGAAGTCTAAATTTCTGTCTATTTCTGTTATTGGGAGCGCACGGATTCTAGCCTGGTGTGAACTACAGTTTAATTTCTTGTCCTCATCGTTGTGTCCTGAGGTAACATTTAAAATATAATCCAGGTTTTCTTTCTCTGCGTTTCTTTCGCTCGTTCACTCACTCACTCACTCACTCCCCAGAGTCTCTGGTGTAATTATCACCACCGCTAGTCAATGACTTGTATTTTGTGTGCTCACATAATGACTCATGTTTCAGAAGAATAGTAAACAACTGTATTGTGGCATTTGTTAGTCGCTGCATATATACTTCACCTGCGTGCTTACTCTTCCCGTAATCAGAGGCCAAGAGACCATTTGATACTGAGCATGCTCTGTGAGGCTTTCCTTGTTAAGCACTAAAACATTCAGACAGGCTCATTAAGTCTGTACCCCAGGCTGCTGCTCCCAGTGGCGCCCACATTGAGAAATACTCTCAGACTTTATCATAAATAACCAGAAAAATAAGAGGGTGCTTTGAAGTTCACCAGTCATCTTTCTTCCTGTCAGCTCCCTCCAAGAAGGCAGCTGCTGCCATACTGGAACTGATCGAAGTATAAGAGAATGAAGAGACCCTTGTGTTGCTTGAGTGGGTATGACCTCCAGCATCCCCATGCATTTACCTTGCATTTTAATTGGCTTGACACTCTCTGACCCTGTCAATGAATCAGGGATTTTCCTTGACAAAACACAAGTATTGTTGCAGTTGCTCAGCTGCTTCTCCCTCCAAGTGAAAGCTGAGTCTCCTCCAGTCCGGGCTTCATGTTTTGCTGAGCTTCAGCGCTTCACGGTTGGAGGCTGTCACCAGTCGCAGCTCCTTGCTGAGCTGATGGGGTGTTTTCATCACCCTTCACTGATAGTGTGAGAAAAAAAGCCAATTTTGTTGTGAGGTTTTTAGCAGCAATTTATATTCTCTCTCTCGCTCTTTAGCTTGATCTTTGAGGGAAGGCGATGTGATAGGTAGAGACAGTGAGCAGAGAAACGCTTTGTTCTAGAGAATGATTCAAATTACTCTCCGCTTGTTTCATCATGCAGCAGATTATCTCTGCAATGCCTACAATGCTATACCAAGCGTTAGAGTTAATGCAGATCATGAAGTTAGAAGGATAGTCAGTAATTAGTTAAATTACTGAACTTTTTGAAATTACTACAACCAGCCACTATGTTGGCTTTTTAACATGGGTTTAGGTTATAACTTTCATTGTTAGACTAATATAAGCCAACTGAGAAGATTTCCAGCAGGTGCAACTACTATCAGTTATTAATATTAGCCATTTTGCTCAAAAGGAAATCTGCCAGAACCATTACACACTGACGCACTTCCCACCACTTTCCACATCCTGATTTAAACAATAATGTCTGTAGCCTATTACCTTCACATTTTGGCCATGCAGCCTCACTATGTAGATGTCACTATGTCACTACAGTGTACAGAATGATTAATGGACCTATCAGGGGACAGGGGAAGGGGCTGTGATAGGAAGGTAGATGGAGGGATGTATGGCAGCTGGCTGTAAATGATCCCTGCAGTTCCTTGCTCAGAATTCAAACCCTGGTGCCTTCCACTTCCGTTTCACTGATCTCTCATATTTGGCTGCAGGTGAGAATGAGCAGTGTTTTATCTCCACAAGCAAATTTGTGAATGAGCCTCTCTGGGTGGGTCAGCGCACAGGAGACACGTGATTTCTGTTCTGTTTCTGATATGCTTATCTCAGACACTATCGTCAGATTAGCAGTGACATCAGCAGGATTACTGCAGGCACTTGCACTTTGTTGACATGAAGGTGTAATTGTCATGTTTGTATCTGAGTGATAGCCCCAGTTTTTAGTTGTTGCTGCTAGCATGGTTTATGTTTGCATTTGTGCAGCTTCTAGGCTCAACACACAGTGTTGCAGTGCAGCTCTGTTGTCATCTAGAGTGTGGATGAAGTTTTAACGTAAGACTGACCTCGTTAATTTGAGTTTTAATCAAGTTATACCTGCCCACCTGCAGTAAAAGATGACAGTCAAGAGTTTTGGAGTCTGGCTCTGCACCATATGCTTATTTGAAGTTTGCCAGAGCCTTTGTCAGTCTCTTGGCTTGGAGCTTCCCAAAATCTGTCTCTGCCAAACACTTACTGTAGCTTTTATCTGACTGTGCATGCCAGCTGCCTCATCTGTAAGACTGCACAATGAGTTCATGTGTGCGTGATGAGCAAGACAGTGATTTTGTCTCACTTAGGTCAAAGGTCACCAGTCAGTGACATAAAGATTTACTTCCTGGTAAAGGAAACAAACATTTAAGCGATCTATAAAAGTACCGTTCCACAGTGTCTCATCCTTGAGTGGTAAATAGGAAGCGACACAGCATCAGTTTACTGATATCCCTGCCATATTTAGCCAAAATAAGACATTTATGAGTGATGTAGCCTTAAGTCCATTACTGCAGAGGTTAAACAGGAAGGGGTCAAGAATAAGGCTACACATTAAGTCTAATTGACTTAACTCTGCAACTCCGCAGTAATGTTTTGTATAAAATAATATACCCATTCTCTCTAAATGCTGCAGTGAACATTTCCATCTGAAACCGAGTCCAGATGGATCAGAGGTCATCTGTGATTCAGCACCAGTGGAGCTGATTCCTTCTTCCATAAGTGTAGTTATCATAAATTTACGACGTGGCTCACACCTAAAACAGCTCAGTTGGATTCAAATAAAAGAGTAATTCAACTTCAATTCAATTCATGAAAAGAACTAGAGTACATGGAAAGGAATACCAGCTGTATTTTGTGTTAATCTGGGACGATCAAATTAGGAGTCCCTCTGCTGCTACTTGGATTAATACAACCCATCTCACTTCATCTATCACACTAGTTACAGTAGATGTAAGGAAATTAAGCTGGACAGGATGCACAGCCAGATCAGTTGGAGGCCAAAACCTCCACCCACACAAAACCTGTAATGTCACAGATAACAGCAGCCTCAGTGGGGGTCCAGTGATTTAGTCATATACTTCAGGTTCTTTCATATCTTCAAGGACTGTGGTCATCTAGCGACCGGCCAGTAAGGAGCCACTGCTGTTGTTTTTCTTTTAATCCACCAAGCTTTTTTCAGTGTCTCTATTTAATACTTAATTTGCCGCCCCACCGCTCCTGACTGCCCTCGAGCTGCAGTCATGTGACCTTGTAACCAGTTTTCTCTCCATGATTCAGAAGCCATTTTAAAAGACATTTATACTGTAGTTTTTTGAACTCTGTGCTGTGCCATATAATTATGAATAAAAATGTAAATTCAGGTTAAAAACATAGTTCATAGTTGTAGTTTGGACACTGACAGACGGCTGTGAGCTACCATAGGCAAGTTGTTGAAGCCTGGGGATCAAAGGACTTGGCGCTAGATTTTTAATTAATTGTTGTCGGGGTACTTCTGAAACAGCTGCATGACTTTAGCTCTCTTGGAAGCAACCTGGATTCTGATAAGCTCTTAATAACCACATAACACTCTTCATCTGCAGGCTAGGGTTTCCTGACAGCAGGGGGCTGTCACACCGAAGGTCAGTAGGTCGTCGCACATGATGTCACATGAGGCATGACCAGTGTGGACCTGTGTATTCATTGATAAGGAACAGATCATGCTGCTACACAGTAGTTGCTCTGCTGTGAGCCTGTGGTGCCATGATTTGCATGGTGAGAGAAAATAATAAATAAAACAGGTGCAACACAGTACAGGTTTGGTGAGCATGACTCACAGCTGCACACATTCACACCTCAAAGCTGCCGAGTACTACTGTATCTGATCTGTCAGCCACAGCCTCCACTGGAGCAGATGGAGGTTAAAAGGCTGCCCCAAGGACATCTTAGTGGTGTCAGCAAAAAAGGGGCAAATACTGTGTTTCCTCTTTTCCAAGATTTTATCAGTTGGTTCAAGAACTTAATCACCAAGCTCAGCTTGAAAACAGCTGCATTTATCTGGTATACTCTGAACGTTATGGTTATGTTAAGTTTGTGTTGCCCTGGCTTCTAGCTGTCCCTATGATGTGGGATATTTGTCTTTGTTTTTGAGTAATTAGAGAATTTAGTTGAAAATATTGTCCTTCCTAATGTTGTTATTGAGAGCTTGGTTAAGCCCAGAATTTACCTCGAGCTCTTGATTTTGGGAATATTAAACTATGTTCATCTTACCATTCAGTAGGTTGAATGCAATAAAAATGAAAATCTTGGACCAACATGATTTTTGTGTCATCATGTATGTACTGTAAGTGTAAGTGGTCTAGTTTCACCATCATGACAAACAGGATGAAGAGCTACAAAGCTCATATGTGAGTTGATTCTTTTAACAGTATTTCCTGTACAATGATGGATTCCGCAGCATGGTTACAGCGAGGACTATGATCGCTGTTTTATTAAGCAACCTACACATTGTGAAGTAGTAGTGCAGTTCATTGTCACAAGATGTTTTTAACATCAGCACCAGACTTTTATTTTTCAGATGGAGAAACTGGTGCTGCGCTCTGAATAATAAAAGCCCATCTTTCCCGCTGTCAGCCTTTATTTGAATAATTTATATGTAGCAATAAATAGAGACAAACTTTCTGGCACCATCTTGAAGTGTAGGAAACTGGAAAATCTTCTGTTTTTGTCTGTTGTCTTCGACTGACTTCAACAGCCTTTTGTTGTTCATGTCGTCTCTCTGTGCTTCCTCAGACAAGGTCTCGTCCAATCACTCATCACTCTATCGAAATGCTACTTTCAGCTGCACTCTTCACACTGTAATTTCTTGAACTGCAAACAGGTCTGACTGAAACACCACAGGATAAGGCTCGTAGTTGTTTATTCTCAGTATAAACCCAGATTACTTGGGTTAACTTAAAAAAATTGAGGAAACCGTTTGCCTTAATCAATGTAAGTAATGGTAAATGAATTCAATCTATTAAGTGAACTCAACCTAAAATATTAGGAGACTAAAATGTTTATTTTGAGTTCAATACACTAAATGTATCAACTTATCCGCAAGTTTAATCCACCATTCAGTGAACTAATTACCACATTGATTTAATTTGAAAACATTTATAGTATCAACTATGTTATCCATTTGCTTCAGTTTATATCTTAAATTTATTCAAAGCAAAACTTCAACAAAATCATCCCTGATTTCTAATTCATTTGAAAGTATTATGGGGGTGCAGTGTGTTTTACAGGATAAACAAATGCATAAACAAATACCTATGTCTAACATCAACATCAGCAGAATGAGGGCTACAACACTATATAAGTGTTGTTTACTGTATGTACATCAAACACAGACGATGATATGATACAATAAACTGTTTGCATTTAGTTAGCATTATAGCTCAACCTGGGCTAGTTTGCCACCCATTTATATGTCTACCGCTGTGATACTTTATGTAACGCACATAGACAAGGGCTCAATTTGAAAAGCAGTGAAAGCTCTAATCTAAATCTATCTAATGATATGCACCAATGCATGCTAGCAATTACATGTGAGTTATAAGCCAAAGAATGACATATGCTAAGCTAATCACTAGCTAAATAAATAATGTACACATTCAAATATCATCACACAAAGTCCATATTACTGGCAAATTGATTAAATTCTCTGTTATTCCTATCTTCTGGGAGTTTACCCACTCACTTTGGTACTCTCTAGGCTTCCCACAGAGCTTCTCTGTAGTGATTTATAGGAGGGTCATTTGGTGACCTTTTTTACTGGCAGTACCAGTTCTGTCACTCTTGTGTTGGTGTCTTCAGGCCAATTCCATAGTTTATAAAGTAAGTATAATTAAAAAGACACCTCACTGGCCACAGTCAGTTGTAGCTAGGCATAGATATGGCTGCACAAACTGTACAAACATTTACCAATAGTAAACAAAACCAATCAAAAGCATATTCTTACACAAGTACACACTAAAACCACAAATAGTTAAAATAGTCACTGAAAAAATCACTGACGATGATTACCCAGAAGGCTTAGTGCATCTGATTTACCTGTTTGATTAAAGGAAAGGTATGCGTTTTACACACTGCTGTAAGTTAACCTAACCTTACAAAAGCACAAGGTCAATGAAAAACAGTAACAGTATAAACAATAAACATGTATTTTGCTTCGAATTCATCATTTAACAATACGATTAAAGTAAAAGTGTGCTCATTTAAATTATACATTTGTTTAACATAACATTACAGTAGCTGCTGAAAAAAGGAAAAAGGGTTTTTCATGTATTTAGGGTAGTCCAGCTGGAGGGCAGGTTGGCCAGTTCATACATCACCACACTCTCTTCCAAGATGATTCCCACACAAAGTATATGAACATAAGTTGTTTTTGTCTTTACTAACATTAAACCACACAAAGCTTCCTTTGATATTTTAAATCAATTAGCTTACATGGGTACCCGTAGTTAAAACTGTTTTTTTTACAGCTTCCAAATTGTAAAACCTGACTAGTGGTTAACTTTACTTAATAAGAAAAAATACACCATTCAGACAGTGGGAAACGCCACACTCACCAGGTTTTACGTTGAATTATTGTTCAAGCTGTTCTTTGGCTGAAGCCTGTCTGTGATTGTAAATCTGTCTGTGGTGCTTTGCTTGTTGTCTTGCCAGACATTCAGTGTTTGTAGTGCATGTTAGAGGACTGTTTGTGTGTGTGTCTCTAATGAGACAAAGGACTATTAATTAAAACGGAAACAGCTACAGTCAACTAGCAGTCAGTGAAGCGGTCACAAAGTTTCAAATCCTGTCTCCATGGGGATATAGACACGTGATATCAACCAAAACCTAGGTGTTTTGTAGGGATACTTCAACGCTTAAGTGCAAGTTGTGTTTTAAAAATCTGACATTTTATCAGCCAAAATGTGCAAAAACATTTAACATTGATGGTCTATGTTAAACAAAAACAGGGAAAAGTGGCAATATTATGTGTTGTGTTTAAAAATGAGTATATCCTACAACACACAGAATGTGTATTGTAGGATATACACATTAGTACACAGTCCAGAACAAACAGGCTGGGGACTAATGCTTGTTTTTCGTAACTGCTTTCAAATCATTGTCCATTGACCTGAAGGCTGTTAGAAGTACAAGTGTAGATGATTGTAGAAAATATTAAAGGGAAGAATAAGCATTTTATGTTTATATTATGTGTTGTAGCTGAAAATGGTCAAATCCTACAACACACAGAATGCATTGCACTAAGACAAACCTTCCAAGCTTCAGTGTGACCTGCTACTGCGGGGCGTGTTACTTCCTCAGGTTCACAGACAAACGTTATTTGGGATTGCTTTACATTTTTAACAAAACTTATATTTTAACAGTGTGTTTGAATAAAGACATATGCCTTTTATTTTGAATAAAAACAGACAGTTATCTGTCATTTAGCCAAAACCCTCTTCTTTTCTTCATCTGCTGTTAGTGGCTGGCAAAACAAAACGGTTCTTTCCAAGAGTCTTTGTGACAATATGCGGCCAGCCGATATTGCCTACAAAATGATAAAATTAATTATTAAATTAGTATTAGAGTTGCTAAAACAATAAACGGTCGAATATATTACTTACTCTGTGCTCATTCAACCGTCCTGTCCTGGCTGTTTTTTTCGGTTTGCCCATGCCACCCTTAAGCTAGTTCCGACTGCTTTTTTTTATATGCAGCAAAACGTAACACGTTCCCCTGTCAGCAGTAGATTCATTACACCTCTGATTTATATTCAGTTGTGTTTCTATTGGCGCGCATTGCAGAGACACGATGCAGCTGGCTCTCTGCTGCCAGTTCTTGGCTCAGGGATGCCGGGCCCCAGCTCTCTATTAGGGCTCCGGGCGTCTTTTGGCTGGATCTTCTCCAGACGTCATAAATCGTCTGTGCAGCACTTTTGCCCATACGAGTAACCATGAATATCAGACTGCACTAATACAGGGTAGAACTCGCTGTATCATAAATAATCCACAGCAGGTCCTTCGGCCATTGAATATCAGTGCTGTATGCATATTCGAGGAAAAAGAGGCGGACAGAGCAGTTTCACTCCAACAGCTGGGCTCCGCCTCCCTCTCAGCCGGGCTCCCCCTCCCTCTCAGCCTGACCATTGCTGGGGCAGGTACAGAGAAAACCAGGAAGCACTAGTGGTGGTCTGTGAGCCCATGGAAAGTTTATGCAGAGGAATAAAGCATAATTTCTCTGCATTAAAATTATGGAGTGTTCCTTCATTCTTAAATATTACACAACATGCTTTTGGTCAACCCGCATAAAAAAAATTGGTGAGGTATTCCTTTAATTTTAATGTCATTAAAAAATTTTTCTTGTTGCTTCTGGAGTTCTTCTTGTCAGGCCTAAAGATATTATTTATTCTGCCTGTCAGGGACACCGCGTGCAGCATAAATGACGAAGTGGAACTTGTTCCGGCATCAGACAACGCCCATGGTCGCTGCCAAGCCAACGGGGGCCAGTACCTTGAGTGTGACTCCAGCCCCCGTCGCCCTAGTGTCCGCTGACAACTCCACCGAGCCGGTCAGCAAGAACGACGCCTTCGACGAGATCAAAAACAAGTTCCTGAATGAAATTGACAAGATCCCACGTGAGTACCGTTCAAGATCTGTCGTATATATATATATATATATATATATATATATATATATATATATATATATATATATATATATAGCATCAGTGATCCTAGAGGTGCTTGGCTATAAGAGCAACCATGGGAGCCATGAGAAACAATACCCACCATGGAAACAAAGGTTGGAGGCAAAAATCAAGGCAGCTCGGGGGGAAGTGAGCCAAATGACAGAGGCCCAGAGAGGTGCAATGAAAAGACCGATGCCCAAGAGGTACAGCCAGATGCCCATACCTGAAGCACTCGAAACTGCCAAGCAAAGGCTACAAGCCTTGGCCAGCCGCCTAAAGAGATACACCAGAGATAACGAAGCCAGACGAATAAACCGGCTGTTCGCAACACAACCTGCGAAAATGTACTCTCAATGGCAGGGTAATAACAGCAGAGCAGGCTGGAAACTGAACAGTACTGGAAAGGGATATGGGAGAGGGAGGCATCACACAACAGAGATGCACAGTGGCTGGTGGATCTGAGGGAAGACCACAGCAACCTCCCTGAACAGAACCCAGTGACTATCACAGTGGCAGACATCCAACAAAGAGTCTCAGGTATGAAAAACTGGACAGCACCTGGCCCTGACATGATCCACACCTACAGGCTAAAGAAGCCCACTGCACTCCATGAGCGCCTGGCAACACAAATGAACCAGCTGCTGAGGGATGGGACTCACCCTGAATGGCTAACCGAAGGGCGAACGATCCTGATAATGAAGGATCCCTCAAAGGGTGCAGTCCCACCCAACTACCGGCCAATAACCTGCCTCTCCACAACATGGAAGCTCATGTCAGGCATCATCGCAGCTAAGATAAGTGGGCACATGGGTCAATACATGAGCAAAGCACAGAAGGGCATTAGTAAGGATACCAGAGGAGCCAAACACCAACTCCTGGTAGACAGAACAGTCGCCCAAGACTGCAGAATGCGACACACCAACCTGTGCACAGCCTGGATCGACTACAAGAAAGCCTATGACTCAATGCCACACACATGGATCACTGAATGCTTGGAGCTGTACAGCATCAACAGAACTCTAAGGGCCTTCATTGCAAACTCGATGAGGTTGTGGAGAACCACCCTTGAAGCCAATGGGAAGCCACTTGCCCAAGTATCCATCAAATGTGGCATATACCAAGGAGATGCACTGTCCCCACTGCTGTTCTGCATAGGTCTGAACCCCCTCAGCCAAATAATAAACAAGACTGGCTATGGATACCGACTCCGGAACGGGGCCACCATAAGTCACCTCCTCTACATGGATGACATCAAGCAGTACGCCAAGAGTGAGCGAGACATCGACTCACTGATCCACACCACCAGGATCTACAGCTCGGACATCGGGATGTCATTCGGGCTCGAGAAATGTGGGAGGATGGTGACAAAGAGAGGCAAGGTAATCCACACAGAAGGGGTCTCACTCCCAGAAGGAACAATAGCAGACATTGAGAACAGTTACAAGTACCTTGGAATACCACAGGCAAACGGCAACCTTGAACAGGCAACAAGGAATGCGGCAACAGCCAAATACCTCCAACGAGTAAGGCAAGTCCTAAGAAGCCAGCTCAATGGCAAGAACAAATCCCAGGCAATAAACAGCTACGCCCTGCCAGTGATCAGATACCCTGCGGGAATAATAAGGTGGCCAAAGGAAGAGATACAGACCACAGATGTTGAGACACGAAAGCTCCTCACCATGCATGGAGGGTTCCACCCCAAATCCAGCACCCTGAGACTGTACGCTAGCCGCAAGGAAGGAGGCCGAGGACTAGTGAGCGTGAGAGCCACTATCCAGGATGAAACATCCAAAATCCATAAGTACATCAAGGAGAAGGCCCCGACAGATGACGTGCTGAGTGAATGTCTCAGGCAGTGGAGAACAGAGGATGAGATGCTGGAAGAGGGACCATCATGGGAGGACAAGCCCTTACACGGGATGTACCACCAGAACATAACTGAAGTGGCTGATCTCAACAAATCCTACCAATGGCTTGAAAGGGCTGGGCTGAAGGACAGCACAGAGGCACTCATCATGGCCGCACAGGAGCAGGCCCTGAGCACCAGAGCCATAGAGGCCCAGATCTACCACACCAGACAAGACCCAAGGTGTAGACTGTGCAAAGAGGCCCCTGAGACGGTCCAGCACATAACTGCAGGGTGTAAGATGCTGGCAGGGAAAGCATACATGGAACGCCATAACCAAGTGGCTGGCATAGTATACAGGAACATCTGTGCAGAGTATGGACTGGAAACCCCAAGGTCAAAGTGGGAAACACCTCCCAAGGTGGTAGAGAACGAGCAAGCCAAGATCCTGTGGGACTTCCAGATACAGATAGACAGAATGGTAATGGCGAACCAACCAGACATTGTGGTGGTGGACAAAGAGCAGAGGAAAGCCGTAGTGGTGGATGTGGCAATACCAAGCGATGGCAACATCAGGAAAAAGGAACATGAGAAACTAGAGAAATACCAAGGGCTCAGAGAAGAACTGGAGAAGGCTTGGAAGGTGAAGGCCACAGTGGTGCCTGTGGTGATTGGAGCACTGGGGGCAGTGACCCCCAAACTGGAGGAGTGGCTACAACAGATCCCTGGAATAACATCCGACATCTCAGTCCAGAAAAGTGCAGTCCTAGGAACAGCAAGGATACTGCGCAGAACCCTCAAGCTTCCTGGCCTCTGGTAGAGGACCCGAGCTTGGAAGGTGGATGAGACCACCCGCGTGGGGTGAGAAGGGAGGTTTTTTTTTTTTATATATATAATCATATATAGTCATATATAGAGGGGGTACATGAAAAGAATGTGCGGCGAATGGGAACGGAGAAACCCACATAGATAGATATGCTGAGCGAGGCAGCGACTGACCTGAAAGTTAAGATCATGGCGAGATTGAACAGGCAACCCCGAACCCCACTACAACGACTCAGTGAAGTACCATCAGAAAGTCTCATGGAAGATGTGAATGCAGCATTGAGAGTGATCCCTACCACAACAATCACAGAAACCAATGAGCTGATATACGCTATAAGGCTTTAAGAGCAATCATGGGAGCCATGAAAAAAACAATACCCACCATGGAAACGAAGGTTGGAGGCAAAAATCAAGGCAGCTCGGAGGGAAGTGAGCCAAATGACAGAAGCCCAGAGAGGTGCAATGAAAAAAACGATGCCCAAGAGGTACAGCCAGATGACCATACCTGAAGCACTCGAACCTGCCAAGCCAAGCCACTGCCAAGAGATACACCGAAGACAACGAAACCAGACGAATAAACCGGCTGTTCGCAACACAACCTGCGAAAGTGTACTCTCAATGGCAGGGTAATAACAGCAGAGCAGACCCACCAAGGCTGGAAACTGAACAGTACTGGAAAGGTATATGGGAAAGGGAGGTGTCACACAACAGTGATGCAAAGTGGCTGGTGGATCTGAGGGAAGACCACAGCAACCTCCCTGAACAGAATCCAGTGACTATCACAGTGGCAGACATCCAACAAAGAGTCTCAGGTATGAAAAACTGGACAGCACCTGGCCCTGACATGATCCATGCCTACTGGCTAAAGAAGCTCACTGGAATCCATGAGCGCCTGGCAGCACAAATGAACCAGCTGCTAAGGGATGGGACGCACCCTGAATGGTTAAGCGAAAGGTGAACAATCCTGATAATGAAGGATCCCTCGAAGGGTACAGTCCCATCCAACTACCGGCCAATAACCTGCCTCTCCACAACATGGAAGCTCATGTCAGGCATCATTGCAGCTAAGATAAGTGGGCACATGGGTCAATACATGAGCAAAGCACAGAAGGGCATTGGTAAGGACACCAGAGGAGCCAAACACCAACTCCTGGTAGACAGAACAGTCGCCCAAGACTGCAGAATGCGACACACCAACCTGTGCACAGCCTGGATCGACTACAAGAAAGCCTATGACTCAATGCCACACACATGGATCACTGAATGCTTGGAGCTGTACAACATCAACAGAACTCTAAGGGCCTTCATTGCAAACTCAATGAGGTTGTGGAGAACCACCATTGAAGCCAATGGGAAGCCACTTGCCCAAGTATCCATCAAATGTGGCATATACCAAGGAGATGCACTGTCCCCACTGCTGTTCTGCATAGGTCTGAACCCCCTCAGCCAAATAATAAACAAGACTGGCTATGGATACCGACTCCGGAACGGGGCCACCATAAGTCACCTCCTCTACATGGATGACATCAAGCTGTACGCCAAGAGTGAGCGAGACATCGACTCACTGATCCACACCACCAGGATCTACAGCTCGGACGTTGGGATGTCATTCGGGCTCGAGAAATGTGGGAGGATGGTGACAAAGACAGGCAAGGTTATCCACACAGAAGGGGTTCCACTCCTAGAAGGAACAATAGCAGACACTGAGGACAGTTACAAGTACCTTCGAATACCACAGGCGAATGGCAACCTTGAACAGGCAACAAGGAATGCGGCAACAGCCAAATACCTCCAACGAGTAAGGCAAGTCCTAAGAAGCCAGCTCAATGACAAGAACAAATCCTGGGCAATAAACAGCTAAGCCCTGCCAGTGATCAGATACCCTGCGGGAATAATAAGGTGTCTAAAGGAAGAGATACAGACCACGGATGTTAAGACACGAAAGCTCCTCACCATGCATGGAGGGTTCCACCCCAAATCCAGCACCCTGAGACTGTACGCTAGCTGCAAAGAAGGAGGCCGAGGACTAGTGAGTGTGAGAGCCACTTTTCAGGATGAAACATCCAAGATCCATACTGTAAGTACATCAAGGATAAGGCTCCGACAGATGACTGAGGGAATGTCTCAGGCAGTGGAGAACAGAGGATGAGATGCTGGATGAGGGACCATCATGGGAGGACAAGCCCTTGCACGGGATGTACCACCGGAACATAACTGAAGTGGCTGATCTCAACAAATCCTACCAATGGCTTGAAAGGGCTGGGCTGAAGGACAGCACAGAGGCACTCATCCTGGCTGCACAGGAGCAGGCCCTGAGCACCAGAGCCATAGAGGCCCAGATCTACCACACCAGACAAGACCCAAGGTGTAGACTGTGCAAAGAGGCCCCTGAGACGGTCCAGCACATAACTGCAGGGTGTAAGATGCTGGCAGGGAAAGCATACATGGAACGCCATAACCAAGTGGCTGGCATAGTATACAGGAACATCTGCGCTGAGTATGGACTGGAAACCTGATCACTGACGAGCCCAAACTGGAACAGCAAGGATACTACGCAGAACCCTTAAGCTTCCTGGCCTCTGGTAGAGGACCTGAGCTTGGAAAAACGGATGAGACCACCCGCGTGGGGTGAGAAGGGATTTTTTTTTTTAATATAATAAAAACACAAAAACATTATGTACACAATAACACTACACACGTCTACAACAATCAAAGACCACAAATTAATTATGATTCAATGAATAAATAATGTGTGTGGTATGTCAGGTGACAAAAAAAAAGAACATCAGATATCAGACATTGTTCATTTCCTTGTTTCTAAGTTTACACAACCCCGTAGCTGTGCTACAGCTGTCACGTGACAAGTGAACGAACAAACGATTCATAGGGATCTGTATGAACGAATCGCAAATGAACTGGAGTTCTTCTTCGCCACAGAGCCTGAGGGGCCTGGCTGTCACATGATAAAAAAACGAATCCCTGAGGACGGAAGCTCAATTGAGTAAATTAATCATTTCTGCTTCCTGCCCTGCTGACTGAGCTTAAGCAGCTGCTGCCATGTAGCAAGAGAAGGTACTGCATGAGAGGACTTGTTCCTCCTGAGTCATATAGAAGATTAGTTCATATTGAACAAATTGTTCATGAACGACACATCACGACCTGATCACTGACGAGCCCAAACTGGTTTTGATCAAACAGCTCCTATTGACTTTAGGATTAGATTCTCTGGTTTGCTGCAGGCATCAGCAGCCTCATAATGTCTTTATTTGGTATTGATCACTGGCTGCCCTCCCTAATGGCAAAGAAACCTAATTTCCACCCAATCTAATTTAACCTAGCACCTCCTACTAAATATATAGGACCCATGACAATGATTGGCTCAAATGTCAAAGTATTTGCCTCTTGTCTTGTTTTGTTGATGTTCCATCTTGGCCTGTGTCTCCTCCTCAGTGCCGTCCTGGGCCATCATCGCCATCGCTGTGGTCGCTGCATTGCTCATTTTAACATGCTGCTTCTGCATTGTCAAGAAATGCTGCTGCAAGAAGAAAAAGACCAAGAAGGGAAAAAAAGGGAAGGGTGAAATGGGAATGAAGAACCTGAAAGGGGGGGAGGTAGGTTGCACTGTGAGGTTGCTGTGTATACCCCAAACATGCAAATAGGTAATAACCAGATTTTAGCTCATACTGTTTAACCAAAACGAATGTCTTCTCTGCAGGTGTTAATTACATTCTTTAGCTGCCATAAATATTTCTTATTGTTTTTATTCTTTCTTTTTATTTGATGTATATGTCATGAATGTTACTGTTGCTCTTTCTTTCACTTGTGCTTTGGGGTTTGAGTAGAAAATGAAAGGGCTCTTATCTGTTCAGCCAAACCATTGTAATGCTTTATTGTCGCAATTGTAAATTATTAGTTAGCACTACCTCATTATTTTGGACCCTATATTTATTGTTTTTCCACACATATTGATGATTGGATAAGCTACGCTAAAAATAAGAATTCCAAAGTGGGGTTATTTTGAAACCCCCAAGCCGTGCTGCACAAGATATGATTGTGCTGATGAGGAAGCTCGTCTGTTGTCTGTCATCTTCCTGACTGCCTTTGCTGTGATTATCCTTCTTTGGTGTCTGCTGTGAGTTCAATATCTTCCTTTGTCTCTGCTCTCCTCCTTCCTGCTTTGTGTCTTATGTGTGCTCCGTGTGTCTTGACTGTGGTGGACTTCTCTGCCTACGGTAGGTTCAATAGCACGCGGTGCCCCTCTCTGGCCTCCCTGTGTAAGCGCAGATGGGGGCAGGGGGATGACGATTGGTGGTGCGGGTGGGCTGGTCTGTGTTTTGGAGGGGTTGGTTGTCAGTGATGTTGACACAAGTGTGATGGCTTCCTTAGCTTTGTGCAAGCTTAGGTGCTGCTGGTGCTTGAAGAATCAATGGGAGTGTATAAGCTGCTTCGCAAAATCCACTCAACTGATCCTGTATGCCGCACCTACTGCTCTGTCTTGACTATCCTCATATTGCAACTTTTGGCAGAAACAATAGAAAACTTTTTAATATTGGTTTGAAATTAACATTAAACATATCCTACAGTTGAGCCTTTGAATGATGAGTGCACTGAAAAACCCACTGAGATCACTAACATGCATGTGCAAGGGCTAAGCTGGACATTTGTCAAATAATGGCTGCAACTTTCCCTGGGAGCTGAAGCGTGTTTCCACCACAGCAATTAGTCACAATAAAAAAATGGGAATCACACAAAGGATTCCTCTCCAAAGAGACACAAGCCTGAAATCTGCACATGTGCAAACACACTGTGAGTTCAACGACAGATGCTGTTAAGCCGTTTGTGTGTTGACAAAGACCAGCTTATGCCCACACAGTAGGTACCATCGAATGGCCACAACTTGACTTGAGAGTAACTTTCCTGGATGACCCATTCAACAACAACTAGGGCACAGTCACTTAGGAGATGATGAGCCAGTTACCTGATTTCAGTTGATCCATAGTTAAGGCTACAATCAGCCGACATTTGATATCTTAATACATTTGAACTTGAAGTCCAAAATGAAAACAACACAAAATTACTCCTTTGAAATGTAATTATTCAAATGCAGTTTAAGTCAATGTGCAGAAATTTTTGAACCTGACAAAAAATTGTTGTACAGGTTTTAAACAATATACATACGTTATGTTTTACCCTGTTTTGAAAGATTATAAGGTAACTCATACTCTGCATTGTGTGGCCTGGCATGCTGGGATGAAAAGCATTTACCACAGTGAAGATGGAGAATGCCACATATACTGCAGGAGTAGGTGTGCGTGCGTGTGTGAGAGACAAGGCGAGTAAATGGGTTTTTAAGCATGCACAAGAGCTTGCATGTATATGAGTGTGTTTTATCTCTGCGTGTGCCCTGTTCCTTTTCCAGCTCATCACTGAGTAGCTTGACCCTCCAGTCATGTGAAGATGTCAGTAATTTTTCATGAAGACTGTACCGTACCGAGATATTATCTGACACCATGCAGTGCCCCAAATGAAAGTTTACTTTAATATTCATATCAAGGCAAATTGCCCTCACTTGATTAGCCAAGGCTGCCTCTAAAGAGGTGAAACGAGTCACTGGATGTAACATAAAGAAAAGATAGAAGATAGGAAAGTTCATGAATTATCATTTTATCACGCTCTCTGATTACATCAGGAGCAGTTGGCTGTTAGTAAATTGCTAGATTGTGTTCTAGCACAAGGGACTCAGTAATTCACATTGGAGTATCAGCCAGGAAATCTGGACTCAACTTGGAATGAAAGATTAGTTACTGTAGTAACCATCCTCAGGGTATCGTACGTTGACCTGTAGAAACCCTTCACTAGTAACTGTAACAATCTGTAAACACATAAAGAGAGTTTCAGATGTAAAGAGGAGAAAAAGAGCAAACAGTGATTATTTCTTGAGGATTTTGGCCAAAGGTTTTAGAAAGTGTCTGGACTCAGCAATGTGTCGGATCACATCTTCTCCTACTGGCTCTTCTCAGCTCGTTCTGTACAAGCAGGTGAACAAAATAACACAACAACTCCACGTTATGAAGCAGCTGCTTGAATTTAAGGGTACGTCATGCTGCTTTGTAGCCCGTGAAGCCCTGCAGTCTATGCTGATGCAACTTTTTATATCGTCTCCTTAGACGATGAATTATATTTAGTGTTTTGATAACTGCCTGTGGGATCTCAGCACATTCTCTTCTGTTTCCTATTCAATTATTATTATTATTATTTTGTGTATAATTGAAAAAGTTTTTGTTTTTACAGATTATTGAGTGTCTTTATTCTGTTGTTTCTGTTTTCTCTTTACACAGTATTTCTTTTAAATCTCATTAAACAAAAAAAACACTGCCTGTGATAATGGGACATTTTCACATAGTAGTAATAGTCAATGGGAATGTCAATAGGAATGTCACCCAAGAAAAAGTGAAATCAAGTCAGGTTGCAACAGTGGTCATCGATGAACTGATCGCATTAGTAACACAAGGGTAGCGGGGGCGAGTGGCAGGTAGGTGCTGTAACTAACCCAGCTTCTGACGCCCGAGGCTTGGTGTTCAGCAGGCGCTCCTCTCACTCCTTCTTCTACCTCCTGCTCCCCTTCTGTTTTTGCAGAAACCACAGGATGACGATGATGAGGAAGATGATGTTGAGCCTGGCCTGACTGGGGATGAGAAGGAGGAAGAGGTGAAGGAGAAAGAGAAGCTTGGGAAACTTCAGTACTCCATCGATTATGACTTCCAGGAGAACAAGGCAAGAACTTTGTTGACGAGTTGATTTTTCATTTAAATGTAATCAAAAGAGGGCGGCACATTGGTGCAGTGGGTAGCACTGTCGCCTCACACCGAGAAGGGCCGGGGTTTGATTCCTGGGGTGGTGCCTGTCTGTGTGGAGTTTGCCTGTTCTCACCATGTTCCCCATGTCCAAAAACATGCATTAGGTTCATTGATCACTCTGGATTGCCTGTAGGTGTGAGTGTGTGTGTGTGTGTGTGTGTTGCCCTGCGATGGACTAGTGACTTGTCTAGGGTGTACCCTGCCTCTCCCCGGAGATAGCCTGAATAGGCTCCAGCACCCCCGCGACCCCACATGGAAGTAAGCGGTAGAAAATGGATGGATGGATGTAAGCAAAAGAAGAGTTTTGACCAGTTGTCTGCTCCCTTCTACCTCCCCATTCCAGCTGACTGTGGGCATCTTGCAAGCAGCAGATCTCCTCTCCATGGACAGCGGCGGCACCTCAGACCCGTACGTCAAAGTGTTTGTCCTCCCGGATAAAAAGAAGAAGTTTGACACAAAGGTGCATAAGAAGACACTCAACCCTGTCTTCAATGAGACTTTCACCTTCAAGGTAAGTGGAACCACTTTAAAGTCACTTGTTACTTATTACTTATTAAAACAAAGTTGTTTAAAGTGTTGACACCTCTTGTAAAAGGTGAACTGTCTTCCATTTCTTTCTTTTCCTATCAGAACTGTTGATGTCTTTATTACTCACACATCTGACAGGTGTGATGAAACACAGCATCTAGATTGAAGGTGTCTCACAAATAGAATGTAGAAATGAAGTCAGAGGTTGAGGTTGACCTCATGTGAACCCTGGCTGCTGACACAGCTCATGACCATACCTCCTTTAATGGACGTTTATGGTTCTGCTGAAACAGCATCACATTAAGTCAGGCAAATTTAGCTCCAGGCCAAGGGCACAAACCATGATTCTACATGTCTGATCCTGCTTCTTTTGATTCTGTTATGACTGTTGAAGTAAAGAAATTTATCAATGCAATTTATTTCAGAATTATCAAAGTGCCTAAAGTGGACTTGGATTATTTTGTTCCAGATTCCGTTTCAGGAGATGGGAGGGAAAACTCTGGTAATGTCTGTATACGACTTTGATCGCTTCTCTAAACACGACGTCATTGGAGAGATTAAAATACCTATGAACACGCTGGACCTGGCGAAGCCAATTGAGGAGTGGAGGGACCTGGATAGTGCAGATCAGGAAGAGGTGAAGACAGTCACACCAGCAGCAATGTCATGTTCTAGAGTACTGTATATTAGAAAATACTATGTTCCTAAGCAAGCTGACAGTCGTCACTATAAACAGTCTTCAGGAGGAGCAAGTGGAGCTGCTCACTCATCGTCTGATATGAGAGCATAAAAATACCAATGAGCACATGGCACATCCACCTGCCTAATGTGATGCATTCACTGTTTTACTGGCAACATAATAATAATCATAACAAAAATTAAAGCCACTGTGAAACGGAACATGAGTAACTTGATTCTGCTTTGAATCTACCAGATCCTGTAGATGTAGTTAGAGAATATTCCTGCTGGCATTAACTATGACTGAATTGTACACTCAAAAAAAAAATCAGGCCTAAAACATGCTATGTTATAGTCTCTGTAATAGAATGATCCGACCTAAAACGTGGACTTTATGTCTTGGACTATATGTCCACGTTTTACATAGAGAATACAGTAAATATAATACTTCATTGATTCTCTTGAGGAAGTTGTATTATCTACATCTAACCTTACGATACATACTCAGGGATATTTTGTGTTACTGGTTAATTTACAGTTTACGTATTTGTATTAAGGAGAAAAGAACTGTACGGTACTTGCCAGACCTCCTTCAGCATTCTCTCTGCTTTCCTCCTCGCAGCCAGAGAAGCTGGGGGACATTTGCATTTCTTTGCGTTACGTCCCCACAGCTGGAAAACTCACCATTTGTATCCTGGAGGCCAAGAACCTGAAGAAGATGGATGTGGGTGGACTGTCAGGTAGCATCTATATGTGCAGTCGAGCGTTACATTGTGCACTTCATTATCACTGGACATTATTTTAGCCCCTTCTGTGCTTACTGACTGTGGCTGCCTGCTGCGGTGCTGCAGTGGATGAAGGGTGCCTGTGAGCGCAGCCTTCAGCTCTGTCCTGCTCTTCTCACGTGCTGACGCTGCAGTGCTCATCATGCAGCAACACTGCGTTCCTGGCTTCAGCGTTGGCCCCATCTGTTGGAGCCTCACAGCATCGCACAAAAAAAAAATTATCACCATTCAGCTATTTTTTTCATCACAGATCCATATGTGAAGATCAACCTGCTGCAGAACGGGAAGAGGCTGAAGAAGAAGAAGACGACGGTGAAGAAGAACACGTTGAACCCTTACTACAATGAATCCTTCAGCTTTGAGATTCCTCTGGAGCAAATGCAGGTGAGGACCTGGATCCTTCTTTAAGCCTTTACTTACTGCAACTTAAGATAAGATAAGCAAAGTTTGTGTTGGCACAGTACAATACAGCACAAGATTGAGTATTAGGTCATTGGAAGGGTTCTTGCACAAAGTTTAAATGTAAATCTTGTACCGGCTTGCACAAATGTGACTTCTCCAGGTGAGAATGAGCTTGATGTACATTAGGAGGAAGAGGACGGTGTCCTCTACTCCTATGCCAGTGTCTTCATCAGATGCTGAGGTCTTTGGTATGTGGTGTCTTAGGCACTGGTACAACGCAGGAGGTTTTCTAAAGCCGTGGTACCACCCTCAGCTTGAGGCTCAGATTGAAGACATGCTCCATAATTCCACACAGTTCACCTACGCAGGACTTGAGGAGTCTGGAGCTGATGCCACCTGGTCCAGCTGCTTTCCTGGCCTTGATCTTCTTAAGCTCTTTTTTCACCTGGGTGCTGGTGACCGGGTACTGGTCTGCAGGGGTGACGGACACATCTTTTACATGTCGAGTCTCTGGCTGTAAGGCTGTAATTAAAAATAGACATTATCTTACTCGTAAAAACCTTTAAAAGGCGAAAATAAAAACCATAACATTAGATAATTATATACAGTTGACCTAGCAAAATGAATTATTTAGCAGGATTCAATAAAATAATCAATTCTGTCACTGCAGAATAAAAAATAAACATTAGGAAAAGTCAATCAACAGTCTCCATCAAGATGTTCCATCTACTGTAGATGTTTCTGTTACTACTGTTATTTAAGTTTTTATTTGCTCAGTAACCAGCTTCTTAATCAGAAATACAACAAGAGCATCTGGTTTGTGAGTTTACAACATAGCAGCAAAACACAAATAATACTGGAATGTTTCCATCATGTAATGAACAATTGTAATCTGCTCAGCAGCAACAGTCCCACATGACAGACAGCAGTGCTCAGTTCACGATTCATTATGACTCATTCCACTTTTGCTTTATATTGGATCCACTCCTAAAAAAATACTTTAATTAAGCACGGTTTGATTTGTAGATCCAGGGCTTCACAAATCAACTTGTTGTGCTGTATGTGTATCACAGTAAAACAGAACCCGTATATCACCGCTTGGTGTTTACAGTTTTTATTAATTCAATTCAATTTTATTTTATTTTATTTTATTTACATAGTGCCAAATCACAACAAGGTTATCTGAAGGCACTTTTCAAGGTAAGGTTTAAGACCTTACACAACTAAACCCAACAAATTTCACATACAGCAAGCCTTTAGTTACAGTTTGACAGGAACAGTAGAGAGGAAAAACTCCCCCTCTAACAAGGAAGAAACTTTCAGCTGAACCAGGCTGGATGTGGGCGGCCATCTGTCTTGACCGGTTGGGGTGAGGGGAGAAAAATCACAGCAACAACAACAAGCAACAACAAAGCACAGGCAGGATGGTTGGACCAGAGACTGGATACAGACAGGATGGTTGGACCCGCACCGTCACTGACATGTAGCTCTTACAGGTAGTTCGATTCTATCTGTAGGTGAGGACAGAGTGGGGGAGAGAGAGAGCAGGGGAGAAGGAAGGGACAACTAATGGAGAGGAAGAGACAAGGTTAATTAAACATGGAACAATGATAGGAGGTAGCATAAGGAACAATGAGGTCTCTAAAATAGGAAGGAGCTTTATTATTAAGTGCTTTGTAGTTGAGTAGGAGAATTTTAAATTCTATCCTACATTTTACAGGCAACCAGTTCAGAGAAGCTAATAGGAGAAATGTGATCTCTCAACGAGAAAAGAGTTACGGTAGTCCAGCCTAGAAGTAACAAATGCATGGTTCAGTTTCTCTGCATCGCTCTGAAAGAGGATGCTTCTGATTTTAGCTATTGTTTTAAAGGTGAAAGTAGGCGGTTCTGGAAATTTGTTTATTGTATGACGTAAAAAAGAGATCCTGGTCAAGGAATCTGAAACTAATGTTATGCCATCCAGGGTGGCTATCGGACTCAATAGTGTCTCTCTGTGATTTTTAGGCTAGAGGAGACATGTATAGACTGAACAGTATTGGACCAAGCACAGAACCCTGTGGTATTCCAAAACTAATCCTTCTGCATATACAGGATTTATCATTAACATGAACAAACTAGAACCTGTTCAACAAATAGAATTTAAACGATCCCAGTGCTGTTCCTTTAATTCCGATGCTATGTTCTAGTTTTTCTAATAGAATGTTATGATCAATTGTATTAAATGCACTGCACAACACTAAGATGGACAGAAACTAGACCATTGTCTGAAGCTAAGAGAAGATCATTAGTGACTCTAACCAGAGCTGTTTCTGTGCTATGATGTTTTCTAAATCCTAACTGAAAATCATCATACAGGTTATTTCTACTCTGGTGGTCAGATAACTGTTTATCCACGATTTTCTCAAGAATCTTAGAAATCAAGGGTCTCATCTACAGTATCTATTCTTGGCTTGGGCCTCGGGTGCTGTCTCTGTGGCTGCTGCAGCTCTACCTGGGGGGTTCTGTGTGGGCAAAACACCTGCCCTCCTGAAACTGAAGGTGTGTGGGCTCCCTGGCTACTGGGTTTCTTCCCTCCACTCGTTTTTTTTTTTTTTTTTGTTCTGTCCAGCAGTTTAACAAGCAGCATATATTATGCTGAATGCCATATTGTGACGGACAGCTTTGCTGGGGGTATATATAAAATATACTGTATATACTCTTCTTGATTTACAGTTTATTTAATGGTTTATTTTGCTAATCCCAAATATGTGTGATGTTGCTGTGTTGGTGGACAGGTAAGGTTTCTGGGTGTGTGTGCGGGGGGGTCTAGGGGTGCAACTAGCTGCTGAAACCAAGCAAATCTGTTAAGTAAACAATCGGTGCAAAATAAAATAAATAAGCAGGGATGTACCTTAGGCTAACACATTCATAACTAAAGAACTGTTGTACTGTGGTTTACCTTGGAGATTAATGCTAATACCAATAATAGTGTTAAGGTATGTGCACATACTTATACAAACATACACATATTCAATTCAATTTCAATTCAAATGTATTTATATAGCGCCAAATCACAACAAAGTTATCTCAAGGCACTTTACAAAGTAAGGTTTAAAACCTCACACAACTAAACCCAACAACTCCCACATACAGCAAGCATTTAATTTGACAGCAACAGTGGAGAGGAAAAACTCCCTCTCTAACGAGGAAGAAACCTCCAGCAGAACCAGACTGGATGTGGGTGGCCATCTGCCTCGACCGGTTGGGGTGAGAGGATAGAGAGAAAGAAAAGCACAGCAACAACAACAAGCAACAACAAGCAACAACAGAACACAGGCAGGATGGTTGGACCAGGGACTGGATACAGGCAGGATGGTTGGATCTGCAGCTGCCCATCACAGACACCAAACTTCAATGATACCTGTAGGTGAGGACAGAGTAGAAGAGAGAGCGAGAGAGAGAGAGAGAGAGACAGAGAGAGAGAGAGAGAGAGAGAGAGAGAGAGAAGCACAACTACTGGAGAGAAAGAGACAAGGTTAGTTAAACATGGGACAATGATGGAAGGTTATTGGACAGCAGAGGTAGAAGGAAACAGACTATGTCTATTGCAGCTTAACTAAGAGATGGTTCCTGTGACTAACAATCATTGCTAGTGACCTGAACCATCTCTAACTATAAGCTTTATCAAAAAGGAAGGTTTTAAGTCTAATCTTAAAGGTGAAGAGTGTGTCAGCTTCTCGAACCTGAAGAAGGAGCTGGTTCCAGAGGAGAGGAGCTTGGTAGTTAAAAGCTCTGCCCCCCGTTCTACATTTAAACACTCTAGGAACCACAAGTAGCCCAGCACTCTGAGAATGAAGTGTTCTGCTGGGAGCATAAGGAACTATGAGGTCTTTAAGATAAGAAGGAGCTTTATCATTGAGTACTTTGTAGGTGAGTAGGAGAATTTTAAATTCTATCCTACATTTTACAGGCAGCCAGTGCAGAGAAGCTAATGTAGGAGAAATGTGATCTCTCTTTCTAAGTCCTGTCAGGACTCTGGCTGCAGCATTTTGAATAAGCTGTAGGCTTTTTAAGGAGCTGTTAGGACATCTTATGAGTAAGGAGTTACAGTAGTCCAGCCTTGAGGTAACAAATGCATGGATCAGTTTCTCTGCATAACTCTGAGAGAGAATGCTTCTGATTTTAACTATATTTCTAAGATGGAAGTAGGCGCTTCTGGAGATTTGTTTAATGTAAGATGTAAAAGAGAGATCCTGGTTAAAGATGACACCACGATTCCTCACAGTAGAATCTGAAGCTAATGTTATGCCATCCAGGGTGGCTATCTGACTCACTAGTGTGTCTCTCAGATTTTTAGGCCCAACAATAAGAATTTCGGTTTTATCTGAGTTTAGTTGAAGGAAGTTTTGGGACATCCAGGATTTGATGTCTTTTAAACAACCATGAATTTGGACTAGTTGATCTGTTTCATTTGGTTCCAAGGACATATATAGCTGAGTATCATCTGCGTAAAAATGAAAATTAATAGAATGCTTTCTAATAATCTCACCTAGAGGAGACATGTATAGGCTAAACAGAATTGGACCAAGCACAGAATCCTGTGGTACTCCATAGCTAATCCTTGTGCATGTGGAGAATTCTTCGTTAACATGAACAAACTGGAATCTGTTCAACAAATAGGATTTAAACCATCCCAATGCTGTTCCATTAATCCTGATTCTATGTTCTAGTGTCTGTAATAGAATGTTATGAACAATTGTATCAAATGCAGCACTAAGATCTAACAGGACAAGGACAGAAACTAGACCATTATCCGAAGCTAATAGAAGATCATTAGTGACTCTAACCAGAGCTGTTTCTGTGCTATGATGTTTTCTAAATCCTGACTGAAAATCTTCGTACAGGTTATTCCCACTCAGGTGTTCAGAATAACTGTTTAGCCACGATTTTTTCCAGAATCTTGGAAATAAAGGGTAAATTTGAAATGGGCCCATAGTTGGCTAGTTGTTCAGGGTCCAGGGTTGTTTTTTTTCAATAGAGGTTTGACCACAGCCACCTTAAAAGCCTGTGGTACATAGCCTAGTTGTAAAGATTGGTTGATTTGATTTAATATGGACGAGCTGATTAAAGGTAGAACTTCTTTGAGTAATCTGGTTGGGATTGGATCTAAAAGACAAGTGGATGACTTGGAAGAGTTGATTATTGAGGTTAACTCCATATGAGTTATGGGGAAGAAGCTGTCTAGGTAAGACAGAGGATTTAGTAAATTTAAAGTTGATGGATCTAGACAGTGCTTTCTGTCGTTTGGAAGAAGTCGCTGCTGAATGTTTTTTCTTTTAATGATGATAATTTTATTAGTAAAGTAGTTCATAAAGTCATTGCTGCTGAGATTTAAGGGGATAGTAGACTCAACAAAGCTATGACTCTTTGTCAGCCTGGCTACAGTGCTGAAAAGAAACCTTGGGTTGTTTTTGTTTTGCTCAATTAGGGAAGAATAATATGTTTTTCTAGCAGCACAAAGAGCTTTTTTATATTTCATTAGACTGTCCTTCCATGCAATGCAGTTTACATTTATTTTGTTGGAACGCCACTGTCTTTCTAGTTGTCTGGTCCTGTGCTTTAGGCTGCGGATCTTTGAGTTATACCACGGAGCTAACCTCCTCTGATTCACTGTCTTCTTCAGAGGAGGAGCCACTGTGTCTAACATTGTACGTAGAGAAGCTGCAGCATCATCTACAAGACAGCCAACCTATTCATAAGGATTAAGGTGACTGTTCTCTGTGTATCTACAAGACATTGAGGCAAAAGATGATGGAATCATCTGCTTGAATCTGGCAACAGCGTTGTCAGATAAACATCTGCTATAGTAACATTTCTTTCCAGCTAAGGTCAATTGTGCTAAATTCAAAAGTTAATAAGAAATGGTCAGAAAACAGAGGGTTTTGGGGAAGAACTATTAAATTATCAATTTCAACCCCATATGTCAGGACAAGATCGAGGGTGTGGTTAAAACGATGAGTGGGTTCATTTACCTGCTGTGTAAAACCAATAGTGTCTATTAAGGAGTTAAAAGCAGTGCTGAGACAGTTGCTGTCAACATCTACATGAATGTTAAAGTCTCCTACTACAATGACTTTATCTGTGCTAAGAACTAGGTCAGATAAGAATTCAGAGAATTCAGTTAAGAACTCAGAATATGGAGCAGGAGGACGGTAAACAATACAAAACACAACTGGCTTCTGAGTTTTAGAGTCTGGGTGAGAAAGGCTCAGAGTGAGGCTCTCAAATGAGTTATAACTATGTTTAGGTTTAGGAGTAAGTAAGTAAGTATTATTTATAAATTGCTGCTACTCCTCCACCTCTACCTGTACTTCTTGGAACATGATACAGTAGTTGAGGTGACTCATTGAAGTCGACTCATTTAAAGTAACATATTCATCCTGCTGCAGCCAGGTTTCAGTGAGACAGAACAGATCTTTGTGATGGTCACTTATCAAGTCATTTATTAGCAAGGATTTAGATGAGAATGATCTGATATTTAATAAACCACACTTTATTAGCTTACTGTTACTTTGTTCTGTAAGAGGACCTGTTTTGATGTTTATTAAATTCTGGTAAGTTACTCCTCTTTGATTTGTTTGTGACTTGTATAGTTTAGGTGGTCGAGAAGCAGACGTCAGTCTCTATGCGATAACTAAGACTAAGAGTGGGTGGCGCCTGTAGAGAACGTGCAGAGAGGCGTGTAAGACTGTGACTCTGTGTCCTGGGCTCCACTCTGAGTTGTCACGGAGTGGGGAGACTAAGCAACATAGCCATGTTACTAGAGAGCACAGAGGCTCCATTCAACGTGGGATGGACGCCGTCTCTTCTAATCAGCCCAGGTTTTCCCCAAAAAGTGCTCCAATTAGCCACAAAGCCGACATCATTTGCAGGACACCACCTAGACAACCAGCGATGGAGCAATGACAGCCGGCTACATCGCTGTGTCATCGCTGGTCACATTAGGTAGGGGTCCAGAGAAAACTACGGAGTCCGACATTGTTTTGGCGAACGAACACACGGAGTCAATGTTAGTTTTAGTGACTTCCAATTGGCGTAACCGGGCGTCATTAGCTCCTGCGTGTATTATGATCTTAGCGTACTTACGTTTATCCTTAGACAGGAGCTTAAGATAAGAGTCAATGTCGCCCGCTCTGGCCCCAGGCAAACACTTAACTATGACCGCTGGATTCTCTAACTTCACGTTTCGGACTATGGAGTCACCAATGATCAGAGTGGGTTTCTCAGCGGGTGTGTCGCTGAGTGGGGAAAATCTGTTTGAAACGTGAAGCGGTTGGTGGTGAACCGTGGGCGCCTGCCTAAAGCTACGTTTCCTTACGAGCCGTGACCCAGTCGTTACACTGCCTGGGACCTGCCGGGGGACTGGTAGCATCTAAGCTAGGAGGCTCCGCACCGGCTAAAGGGACCTGGCTAGCTGGCCTGTTTTCTAAGGTGCGAAGCCGAGACTCTAAGTCTAACAACCTCGCCTCCAACCCTGCAACTAGCGTACACCTATTACAGATACGATTACCATCACTAAAGGAGGCAGAGGATAAGCTAAACATAAGACACACCGAGCACCGAACAGAGCAAGAGGGAGAGGAAAAGGGGGAAGCCATAGCAGGAAACACTACGCTAGTGGAGAAAACACTTAGATAACAGGGTAAATTAGCAGGACGTTTAATGAAAAGGAAAGGATGCTTCAGTGTTACAAGCTTGTTTTGCAACTTTTAGCAGTCGCTACCAAATATAAAACGATAATATTTATTTATTATTAAGAAAAGAGCAGAGAGTAACGCTGTACACACACAGCGGCAGCAAACCTCAGTAACCGGAAGTGACGCGATACGCTTACCGTCAGTCAGCCAACACCTAGCAGTGGTTTAGGTCAAGCTGGTTTGCTGGACCTAAATATATGTATAATATGCATTGTTTTACATATTCAATACTACTTAATAAAAGTCATGACATACAACACCACAATTTCCATATTCACACAATATTGATATTGGTAGTGATAAGTATCAGTAATACTTACAGTTGGATTTGGAAAGCCTGTTTATTAGCTCAGGTGTTGAGTGTCCCACTACAAGGTTAGTAAAACTGTAGCTTAACATTATTCACCCAAAGGGTGAGGAAGACGTTGGTGCATGAACAATGCCACTTGTGAAAGCCAGGGTGATATGAGGACCTCAGCCACTAAGCTCATCCAACCAGCAGAGGAAAGAATCCTAGTAGCCAGGGAGCCCACATACCTTCAGTTCCAGGCCCACACAGCCCCCCAGGCAGAGCTGCAGTAGCCGCAGAGATAGCCCCCGAAGTCAGAGTGGGCCACCGTGGGTCAATGCTGTCCGCCCCATAAGAACCAGGGGCAAACACTCCCCCCGATGGGAGGGTTGGCCTGGAAAAGTGGAGCCCGAGGACCCACGGTCCGCAGGGAGCCCGCTAGGAAATTCCACCGCGCCCAGAGTGGGGCCCACCCCCAGTCCACCACCCCTACACGAGCGGAGCGGGGCCTACCCCATCGGCCCGACCCCATCCCCTGGCACCACACAGCAGCACAAGGCCAGCAATTAGTGGGGGTCAGCATTAAAGAGATCACCCAAGCAGACAATCAACATACCCTGGGCGGAAAACCGGACCCCCCACACTCTAACCGCACCACACGCATACAAACTCACACAAACACAGACGCATACACCCACCCACACGTACAACACACATCATCACATCAACACACATACACCATAAACTCTCTCACAACAAACAAGTCAATCATACGTGAACCAATGCACTCTCAGATACATTCTCGCACCCACATCATTTGCTTGATCTCGTTCATGGGGAGCGCCCCAGTGAAAAAGCCCACCCCCGGCCCTAAATGTATGTGTATGTGGCTAAGTATGAGTAACTTTGGGAGATCACCAATTGTCCGAGGGGTCCAGCAGACAGAGCCATCAATGTGAAGGCTCCGTCCACTGGCCCCCCCCGGAAGGAGCCGCCAGATTCCTGGACGAGTGTGTATGACTAATGCAATTAAAACTGCAGAGCATCCCACTTGGGAATTCTCGCTCAAGTATGCCCATGCTCTCCCGGTTTAGTGCTACACTCAAACCTACACACATACTCTGCGGTTGTGCATTGAGGGCCATCCTCCGCCCAGGGCCCAATGAAGGTCGTAGCCCGAGTAGTCCGCCACCCCCCCCCCCCAACAGGCCCGAGCTGTTACCAGACAACGTCGGACTGCTAGGGCAGGCAGCGCCCCACCCGAGCAGGGGCAGCGCCCCAGGGGAGAGACACCCCTCCGGACGCAGGCAGGCACACCTGGAGGGACTCCTCCGGACACAGGTCACCCAGGTCTCCACCCCCAGATCCGCCCCCCGCACCCCGGCAGAGAGGCCCGCCTCCGCTCCCCGGAGACAGGCACACGCCAACCCTCGAAATGGCCCTACTCCGGCACAGGACCACGGGTCTCAGCAGCCACCACACCCCCGCTGCAGAAACCCATGCGGCCAGCTCAGAATCCACCAGTCCCGTTGTACCGGTTCCTTAGGTAGGCAGGCACCCCCAACCACCAGTCCCCCCACCACCACCACTGTGCCAGACATGACGCAGCACCCAAGCTCCACGCATCCTTACCTGGAAATGGAATCAATCAGAGTATAGTTTTGGTCATTGATTTGGCGAAGCAGACAATGTCTCTAAGGTGGTGTAATCTAGCAAGCTGTTCAGGTACTGGGTAATGCTTAATTTATTTTTAGTTCTCCAGTTCATAAGGATGATTTTCTTTGCGACACAGAGGGCAGAAAGAAGTGTGTGTGACGAGTTTGTCTCTAGATCAAGGCCACTTAGATCTCCTAGAAGACAAAGTGCAGGAACCGCTGGGATTGGACAGCTTAACTGGGTTGACAGGTGTTCACGTCTTTGCCAAAATTGCTGCATAGGTGAACATGACCAGAATGCATGTAGGAATCTATCTGCTGTGTTATCTGTACAGTGAGGGCAAATATTTGAGTTTGTGCGACCCATTTGGAACATCCTTTGTCCTGTATAGTGAGTTTTATGAAGAATTTTATATTGTTTTAGTTGTAAATTGCATGTGGATAGGAGTATTCTTACTTTTTGCATTAAGTATTGACTTTAGTTGTTGCTATTCTAAGAAATTGGCACTAGTGATTTCATAGTGGGACACTAATTCTTCAAAAGAGGTAAACTTGTCTCTTGTGAAAACATGTTTCAGATGTGTTATCCCTTTAATATGCCAAGTTAGAAAGTGTATTGCCTTTTTGTTCTGTATGATGTCTGGAATGTTCCAGAGAGGTGTGTTTTGGCAAATAGTAAGCGAAGACCCATTAATTTTAAGAAAATCCCACCAGGCTGTCAGAGATGCTTTTATGCTAATGCTCTAGTAACAACTATGATGTTTGATTTGATGCTAATAAATGGCAGATCTGCAACTTTAATATTTCCACAAAATGTTCAATGTTATTGTGGAAATTTTCCATAAAGAAGCAGATGAGAGAGAGTTGTCCTTTTGTGCGATTTATTGAAATAATAAAGAAAATAAAAATAATGGGGAAAGCAAATAAAAAGCATGGATGTAGATCGTGCACATCAACAAACCAAAAACCAGCTGGGGAGATCAGTGCACACACCACGAAGGTGTGATGCAAAGAGCCCACGATCCTCAAGTTGCTTCTGCCTTTTAACCCCTTTCTCTGGCTCTGGTGGAATGTCTCTCTGCAGCAATAGAATTGTTTGCGCCACTTTATCTCGCTGTGAGTGAGAATGTTTGCTTTCTCACTTCTGCATCGTCATGTTTTGTTATCCAAAGGAAGGAACACCGAGCTTCCAAGACAAGATGCATTCGCTTTAACAGCCTTGGGTCTGGTGGGGAGTCAGATAGGATGGAGCCAGAGTCCGGGTGTAAAAGACAAGAGGTTAAGTGGTAGCACTATAGATTTGGTCCAGTTGATAGAGTATTCTGAAAGTTCTGAGAATTCATCTATGAGGCTTATAGTTGTAGGAAGAGACGTCTGTGGCTCCAGGAGAAACAGTAATACATCATACATGTTCAGTTCAGTATTGCACCTAACCAGCACATGATGAGTGTGTTGGATAAGAAACAGCACTAAGGTAAAATTTTTCCATTACATTCCCCCCTTTTGATTACACATTAATCAAACACTAAAATAATAAAATTTTTCAAACATTGCATTTTGTAGTAACAACCCTTACAAATGAAACAGTAAGTGTATTAAGTCAAAATTCAAAAATACACCTTCACATAAAATGCAAGTAACTTAGGGACAAAAGGTTGGGAGCTGTTTTGGTGGGTAGTTATACAAGAATGACCTCTGTATGAGCATGTGAAGAAAATAAGCCCATAATCATATTTGTATCAGATTATATTTTGTGATCAGATAGCCTAAGACCATCGTCAAAGTCATTAAGTGAATTAGAGGTGGGGTTTTTGAACATACTGTAGTGCATTGTGTCATTTGATACGAAAGTGTTGCTGAGGTCGCACGCATGATGAGACCTCTAACCAGTGGGATAACTTTAAGATCTTTAATTATAGATTTGGGTCTAGAATGAATAGGAGAATCAGGGATTTAACAGAATGATGGTGCGTTTTGTCTCATAACCTCTGTCATCTGTGTGTTGAAGTATTGACAGTTTTTACGTGCACGGTTTAGGCAGGTTTCAAATTGCTTTAACTTTGTTGGGTGAGATGGATTTGCCATCAGCTGTAATTACAATGACCCAGAAAATAACCTTTGTCTGAACTAACTGTAATTTAGACAGGCTCTCTTTGTGGCCTGTAGCATCCAATGTTTCAGTAGCTTAGTGGTGTCTGCAGTAACACCATCTATGGCTCCTTTAAGAGGGTGTTGTTGTTTACATGGTTTGTGGTCAGATTTAGGTGTGATGACCACTGGTTCACATCCTCTGATCGAACCTACATCATGTTTGTGTGTGAGCCACAGGGAAGCAGGGCTTCCTTTAAGGCTGAGTGTTGGGTCAGAGTGTCCTCTGAAAAATGAAAATAAAAACAAAAGCATGTAGTGTGTCATTAGAATGTGGGGGAACCAAGTTCACTGTTTGCTGCACATAACGGGCAGAATAAAAAGAAGTTTTCTAAAAGTATGCAAAGTAGGTGAATACGTCACATGGGGTCAGAAGTCATTCACCAGTCTCCACCCCGTTGACATCTGTTCACGAAAGGACCCACGTCCTGTCATCTGTCTCCATCATGTTTTTACAGAGGGACATGTGGAACTGTAAAATAAACATGAAAAATCTTTTTGTTCGTTAGTAAGAGAAATCGCAAGCGCAGACCTGTGTTCATTGCAAAAGAGGGAAGTTGAGGTCAGTTTGTCAGTGTGTGTGTGTGAAATCATAAACAAGCTGTGATGCAGCCTGTGTGAGGGCCTCAGTTACAGCCCCCCCTCAGCAGCCAATGATAAGAGCACAGCTGAGCTGAACTTAACACTAACAAAAGAGGGATTATTCAGAATGTCTGTAGATGTAACCTGCACTCCGTCTGGAGTGGAAATCAATCAAATACCTAAACTACACATCAGATCTCTTCCTAAAAATTTAACTGGGCATAAGTTTGAAAGCAAAAATTAATCTCAAGGTGTCTTGCTGTCAGATGTTGCACAAGACAGTGAAAGAATAAGTTTTTCTTTAATCCTAAAAATTTAACTGGTACGTACAGTAATTATTATTACTTCTCTCTAATAGTCTGTTTTGTTTTGTTTTCTTCTAGTCTGGCCAGACAAACCTATAGTGTGCACATCTTTTTAGAAACATGAAGGATTTTATTACTGAATTTGTTGCAAGTTAAAATAGTTTAAACCCATCAGACTGTAAAGTCATGCAGCAGTTGTCATTTAGCTGTTTGTCATAATTTAAAAATCACTCTGGGATTTTTTTTTTGAGCAGAAAGCGATTCTTCATTGCAATAAGCATGAACATGAATTTGAGCGTGTATCAGCTGTAAGCGTGTTTCTTCATTGCGTGCGTGGAAATGTGTGTGTGTGTTTGCGGTACCGTCTTCTGCCTCACGTGAAAAGGAACCGTCACCTTCCTCCTTCCCCAGTCTGATGTGAGTGCCAGTGGGTGAAGCCTTTCGATAGGACAGTTGTTCCTCGATGACAGACCTTTCCTGGATCCTTGGATGCAGCTCTTTTGGGCCGATGACGTCTAAAGCCTCTCCTGTTGTTTCAACCAGTGTCTGTGTCAGAGCACGTCTTCTCACTCTGCTGTTGCTCTGTCCTTGTTTTCCTTTGCTGATTGTCATAAGCAGGTGTCTGTCAGACACACACGCTTGTAGTAGCTGGTTCATCTGATGAGCCCAGAACGTGATGGCTGCAGACGTTGTGGGAGTCAGTGAGGCCTCCATGCTGTGGTCTGTGTCCTCCAGCTGCTGTGGTGTCAGAGCTTCCACCCTATTCTGGTTGTTGGTCAGGCGCTTCTTCTCCTTTGGTTCTTCTGCTGATGGTGGGAAAGGAGTCCAGATCCGAATTTACCCTCATCTGCATTAGAATAGAGAGCAGAAACAATGGGAGCATTTGCTCTTGGCATGACGTGTGTGTGTGGTATGTGTGTGTGTGGCAGAGTGCAAACAATTCTTCCCCAGAGTTGTTATCTCCTTTTTTTTCTGTTACTCTCATCTCTCTTTTGTTTCTTTTAGGGCTTTAGTTTTGATATTTTTGCTTTTTCAAATCTCATCTTTTGTATCTAACTTCTCTTTTAAAGGTGCATATGTCTTTTACACTAAGTGATTCTCCTTTTGAACCCATAACCAGTTTCCCACTCATGAAAACATGAAACGCACTAATAACCATATTTACTTTTACTTTTGTAATGCTGCAGTCTGGTGGTGGAGACTTAGATCGCCCCGAACCCATCTTTCAGAGTCCCGGCGGTTTTCTGCCTTAGACTTTTTTTGTGTTCCGGCCGGAACCTTTTTTCGAAATTTCTCTTCCACGGACGTCTCCGTAGAAAGGGAACCGCTCAGATCAGCGACAGGGTTCTCGGAAGTGCTCCCTCACTGTCAGGCCCCTCTAAGACCCGGGTCCCTCGTATCTCAAAAACACTTCCCCCTGCAAACGCGCTCCATATTTTAGAAGCCGTCTTTTATTTCTTGTCCACTCCCTTTGGACTGCGCTCAGATCTTCACACTGGTCTGTATCCTCAGTACAGACAAAACAAGCTCGGTTCCACGAGCCAACCCTTAGCAACCACCGTCTCGGCCACCAGGGCAGACTTTGACCTAATTAATTTTTCTACCCGAATATTAAATTTAAAATTTAAAAAAAAAATTTGTTTGGTCCTAATTTTTATATTTTAGATGTTTTTAGCCACGTAGTTTTAGAAATATTATTATCTCTAGTCCTAGTTATATTTTCTTTTATGTTTTAGTCTAGTAGGGGATGCTTTAGAATTAATTGTTATTTGCCTTACTTTCCCTAAACCAAATGATCAGAGCCAAGTAAACCCTGATACCTGAAACCAATTTCAAACCCGTTTTCTTTTTTTTTTTTTTTGTTTTCTTTGATAAGTCGCAACAAAACGGAATCCCTCTCACCGGGCCGAGTAGAGGTTGGATTTTGAGTTTGTTGGATCTCGTCAGAGGCGATCCAGACGGGTGAGCAGTCCTCCCACTCAGAACAGCTGTAGAGGTTTGGAGGCTGAGCGACCCTAGTCCTCAGGACTATCATCCCTGGTCACACCGTCCAGACGACCTGCAGCGGGATCCTGTTCGTAGACGCCAATTTCTGTGGTGGAAATTTTCCATAAAGAAGCAGATGAGAGAGAGTTGTCCTTTTGTGCGATTTATTGAAATAATAAAGAAAATAAAAATAATGGGGAAAGCAAATAAAAAGCATGGATATTGATCATGCACATCAACAAACCAAAAACCAGCTGGGGAGATCAGTGCACACACCACGAAGGTGTGATGCAAAGAGCCCACGATCCTCAAGTTGCTTTTGCCTTTTAACCCCTTTCTCTGGCTCTGGTGGAATGTCTCTCTGCAGCAATAGAATTGTTTACGCCACTTTATTTCGCTGTGAGTGAGAATGTTTGCTTTCTCACTTCTGCATCGTCATGTCTTGTTATGCAAAGGAAGGAACACCGAGCTTCCAAGACAAGATGCATTTGCTTTAACAGCCTTGGGTCTGGTGGGGAGTCAGATAGGATGGAGCCAGAGTCCGGGTGTAAAAGACAAACATATCATAAATTATTAGTCAGTCAAATGGAACATCAGATGTTTAGACTTGATGTACTTCAGGGCACAAGAGATTATTTGTTTGTGTAAGAATGTTCAGTCCAGTATTGCACCTAACCAGCATATGACGAGTGTGTTGGATAAGAAACAGCACTAAGGTAAAATTTTTCCATTACAAATGTCTATACAGGAGGATTCTGCTGGCATGGGTTTTATCCATTTGTGGACATGGTTCAGTCTATTGGCAAGAAAATAGTGGTGGAAGTCAGGTAGTTCTAGGCGGCCGCAGCGTCTGGACTTTTGAAGGGGTTTTAAACTAATTCGTCTTGGCTTGGTTTTCCACAAAAACTGTGAAATGTAGGAGTCTAATGTTTAAACCACACCTGGGCTGGCTGAGTTGGAATCATTGAGAATATGTAATTAATTTTTGGCAGGATCATCATTTTTATGGTGGCAATTCTTCCCATAAGTGAAATGGGTAAGGACTGCCATCTTTTGAGGTTGGCTTCTATTTGTTTTAATAATGGTTTGTAGTTTAGATCAATAAGCTCTGATAGCCTATCAATTGGGCATTGAATTGACGACAATTCAATGCCCAAGTATTTAATGTTTCCTGAATGGAGTGTGGTAGAAGAGATGTTAGTCACCTTAAGGTTAAGTGGTAGCACTATAGATTTGGTCCAGTTGATAGAGTATTCTGAAAGTTCTGAGAATTCATCTATGAGGCTTATAGTTGTAGGAAGAGATGTCTGTGGCTCCAGGAGAAACAGTAATACATCGTCGGTATATAAACTTATTTTATGATTTACTGATTTGGTCGATATTCCATTAATTCCTTCATGCTGTCTTATTGCTGCGGCTAGAGGTTCAATAAATATTGCAAATAGTGATGGGGAAAGTGGGCAGCCCTGTCTTGTCCCTTTATGCAAATTAAACCTTGGTGAGATCTGGTTGTTTGTTCTGACTGCGGTGTTTGCTGAGCTGTATAATATTTGGATCCAGTCTATGAATGATTTCCCAATGCCGAATCTGTGCAGAGTGGAAAGAAACTACCAGTTTACTCTATCGAAAGCTTTTTTTGCATCTAAGGAGACGATGGCTGACTCTAGTTTATGGGTGGTGACATAATCAATTAAGTTGATTACTGTAATCTGTTCATATTGTTTGTTGACTGTCTACCTTTAATGAAGCCTGTTTGATCAGAGCGAACAATATATATGGAGTGATTTTTTTCTAATCTTCTAGCAAGTGCTTTACACACTATTTTTAGATCTACATTTAGTGAAACTGGTCTATAACTTGATGGGAGTGTAGGGTCTTTTCCTGGTTTTTGGAGCAGGCTTATGAAGGCAGAATTCATATTTTTGGGTAATGAATTCTGTTGTTTAATTTTAACTACCATTTTGTAAAAGCTGGGTGCCAGCATTAACCAGAACTCCTTTATTAATCATACGTTTTCCCTGGAGGAGTCCATCTGCTGACCCTCCGACTCATTCAAGCTCTCTAACAGCATTCAAGCGGTTCTGAACGGTGATATAAACTCATTTGGGAATCCATCTGGTCCTGAAGCTTTTTTATTGGGCATCTCCTTCAGAGCTTCATGTAGTTCTGCCAAAGATAACAATGAGTCTAGAGTTGTGGATTGTTCTTCCTTTAGCTTTGGCAGTTCTAGTTTCTTCAGAAACTCCTCTATGGCTGAGGTGGATGCATCTATTTGGGATGTATATAACTCTTGGTAAAAGTAAAAGATCACAAGTAATATTCCCTTTCTTATTAGTTATTGAATTGATGATTTGTTTCTCTTTATTTTTTAATTGGTTAGCTAAAAATGTACCACATTTGTGGATGGTCAAAGTTCTCCCAGCGTAATTGATCTATCTGAAACTGAATTTTGCAATCAATTATATTATTTAACATCAGCTTTAGATTCCTCTAGGATTCTATCATTGGTTGGTGAGGCAGCATATTTAATCTCTAGAGATTTTATTTTTTGCTCTAATTCTAATTCAAGTAGCATGTCCTTTTTTTCCTTGTGCGATGAATATGCAATTATTCTACCACGCATAACTGCCTTCCCAGTCTCCCAGTGAACACAGGGTGAGATTCCCGGTGTATCGTTGATTTCTATAAAGGTTACCCATTCTCTCCTGACATAACTGATGAAGTCTTGATCATTGAGTAATGATGTATTAAACCTCCAATTCCTGGTTGATGGTGTGACTGTCTTAATCAACGAAGACCGAAGTCAGCCATGTACTGTTTTAAGGTCTGTACTGATTGCCAGTTCCTGTTGCTCACAGCTTTGCTTAGCCTGTCCAGCTCTGGGTTAAATACTAAATTAAAGTCCCCTCCTACTATAAGTTTGGAACCAGAGTGAGCAGACAGTAATGTGAAGAAGCTGTGAAAGAAAGAGGGGTCGTCAACATTAGGACCATACACATTAGCTGTGCAATATTCAGTGTTTCCTATCAATATATTAATGATTATATATCTCCCTTCTGGATCTATAATGGTATCGTTATGAGTAGTTAAGTTAATCTTTTTATTTCTCAGGATGCCGACCCCTCTTTGTTTAGAATTGTAACCAGCTAAGTAAGCATGTGGGAACTCTGTTGATGCCAGAGTGTAATCTATAGTTTTGGGAATATGAGTTTCCTGTAGTAAAGAAATGTCTGCTTGTAGGGTTTTCATATGATTGAATATTTTAAATCGTTTCTCCTTCTTATTGATTCCACATACATTCCAAGTGACCTTAAGTACCTGTGTATTCTGAGTTGTGTGTTATCTATGTATGTGCACGTGTTTCATGTTTGTGTGGCTGCTGGAGGGCTACATAGCTGGCTGACTACGTGGGAGAAGAATAGAGAAAAGAAGGATCTACACAGTGTGAAGTGAAAGTAGGTGAAGGAAAAAGAGTAAAGGGAAGTAAAAATAAAGTGAAATGAAAGTGAGTGATTAAGCATGATGAGCGCTTTGCATAGTGAGTGGGTGAGTGACATTAGAATGACAAAAAAACATTTACATGAAACATCTGCGAGGGAACAAGTTTGAATACTGGATGTAAAGTTATAACACTTAGTTGCATTGCATCTATTATTTTTCAACAAACCTTTTATATTAAACCATTTTTGTTGCATACCACCTGCTAGTACAGCCACGGAGTTGCTTCCCGGTCGCGGGAGCTCTCCGTTGACGTACAGTTTGTCAACGCTGATGACAGCCCTGCAGCCTTCTGCCATGAACTTTTTACTATTGGGGAACAGTCGGCGGCGGCGATCGAGGATCTCCTTTAGGAACTGATCGTTGACGCTGTAGTCGGTTCCCTTCAGCTGTCTGCCTCTGCTCTTAACCAATTCCTTCTTCTTAAAGTCATGAAACTTGGCAACAATGGGTCGAGGCTGCTGGCCATCCGGTCGTCTTCCTCCGAGTCTGTGGGAACGGTGAAACGCCATCTTGTAGACAACTTCCACTGGAAGCTTTATCTGTTGTTTGTCAGGACTCGGGCAGGCGGCGGACCCACATGCACAGCACGGAGGCAGGATAGTGGTTAAACAGAGGTTTATTTCCCACGGCAGGGTCAGACGGTCCAGGTCATACCCGAAAGGTTCACGGCAGAAATACAGGCTGGGATCAGGCAAAACTCACGGTCAGTTAGTTAGTCCAGGTTCGGTAACAGATGGTGGTTACAGAGGATCAGGCATAGGTGCACGAAACAAAGAACACGAACGAAACTCGAGGAGCACGAAACACGGGAAGCACGGAACTCTGAAGAAACACGCGACACTGATGAAACACGAATACAACAATCTGGCAGCGAACTAAGGACACAGGTGGTGGTTAAATACAGTGATTTGATTAACTGATTACCGACAGGTGTGGGTAATGAACTAGGGAGAACAGAACTGATAACAGGAAGTAAAGCAAGAACGGAAACAGAAACTGGGAGTGCTACCAAAATAAAACCGGAAATGGAACCTGGAACCAAAATAAGACAAGGAAACAACAGGAAACAAAACCCAGATCGTGACAGTACCCCCCCCCCCTATGGCGCCTTCCACGGCGCCCACGGAAGCCCCCCCCCCGAACCAGGGCGGGCGGAGGGAGGTCCCAGGCGGAGGGACCGAATCCCTACCCCTCAAGGCACACGAGCAGGGTGGGTGGAGGGAGGACCGGGGGAGGGCCAAAACACGAGTCCACACGACAAAACCAAGGTCCATGAACGGGGAAAAAACACGAAGTTCAGGGATTCCTTCACGGAGGGTGAAGGCGCGGCGAGATCCTTCTCAGCCGCCGCTGAGCCAGAGTGGCACTCCTAGTGCCCTTGAGCTGGGCCGATGTCCCCGGGGACCACCCCGCATGGCAGCGTCCTCCAGGTGGACGCTGATCCCAGAGACTGAGGAGTCGAGGCGGGCGTCGCCGCAGGAGGCAGCGCCACCCACGCAGCAGGATGCGCCGAGGGTGAGGCCACCAGTCCGGCAGCCGAACCAAGGACGAGGCAGGAACCAGCGGCGTCCTCCTTGGACCACCGCGACGAGAGACAGGAACCAGCGGCGTCCTCCTTGGACCACCGCGACGAGAGACAGGAACCAGCGGCGTCCTCCTTGGACCACCGCGACGAGAGACAGGAACCAGCGGCGTCCTCCTTGGACCACCGCGACGAGAGACGGGAACCAGCGGCGTCCTCCTTGGACCACCGCGACGAGAGACAGGAACCAGCGGCGTCCTCCTTGGACCACCGCGACGAGAGACAGGAACCAGCGGCGTCCTCCTTGGACCACCGCGACGAGAGACAGGAACCAGCGGCGTCCTCCTTGGACCACCGCGACGAGAGACGAGAGACATAGGTGCGGCCGGAGCCGCGACGGGAACGACCCCCTCCTGGAGGTCGGCAGGAACTATGACGGGAACGACCCCCTCCTGGAGGTCGGCAGGAACTATGACGGGAGCGACCCCCTCCTGGAGGTCGGCAGGAACTATGACGGGAGCGACCCCCTCCTGGAGGTCGGCAGGAACTATGACGGGCGCGACCCCCTCCTGGAGGTCCGCCGGGACTGCGGCGGGCGCGACCCCCTCCTGGAGGTCCGCCGGGACTGCGGCGGGCGCGACCCCCTCCTGGAGGTCCGCCGGGACTGCGGCGGGCGCGACCCCCTCCTGGAGGTCCGCCGGAACTGCGGCGGGCGCGACCCCCTCCTGGAGGTCCGCCGGGACTGCGACGGGCGCGACCCCCTCCTGGGGGTGCGCAGGGACTGCGACGGGCGCGACCCCCTCCTGGGGGTGCGCAGGAACTGCGACGGGCGCGACCTCCTCCTGGAGGTGCGCAGGAACTGCGACTGGCGCGACCTCCTCCTGGAGGTGCGCAGGAACTGCAACTGGCGCGACCTCCTCCTGGAGGTGCGCAGGAACTGCGGCAGGCGCGACCTCCTCCTGGAGGTGCGCAGGAACTGCGGCAGGCGCGACCTCCTCCTGGAGGTGCGCAGGAACTGCGGCGGGCGCGACCCCCTCCTGGAGGTCCGCCGGGACTGCGGCGGGCGCGACCCCCTCCTGGAGGTGCGCAGGAACTGCAGCAGGCGCTGCCTCCTCCTGGAGGCTGGCGGGCGCTGCGGCTCCGAGGGTGACAGGGACTGGAACGACCGCTACAGGGCCGACGGGAACGGGGACTGGAACGACCGCTACAGGGCCGACGGGAACGGGGACTGGAACGACCGCTACAGGGCCGACGGGAACGGGACCAGAGACAGGGGCGACCTCTACTTGGTCGACAGGGGCGCCCTCTACTTGGTCGACAGGGGCGCCCTCTACTTGGCCTACGGGAACGCCCTCAACTTGGCCTACGGGAACGCCCTCAACTTGGCCTACGGGAACGCCCTCAACTTGGCCTACGGGAACGCCCTCAACTTGGCCTACGGGAACGCCCTCAACTTGGCCTACGGGAACGCCCTCAACTTGGCCGACAGGGACAGGAACTGGAACGACCTCAACTTGGCCGACAGGGACAGGAACTGGAACGACCTCAACTTGGCCGACAGGGACAGGAACTGGAACGACCTCAACTTGGCCGACAGGGACAGGAACTGGAACGACCTCAACATGGCCGACAGGGACAGGAACTGGAACGACCTCAACATGGCCGACAGGGACAGGGACAGGAACTGGAACGACCTCAACATGGCCGACAGGGACAGGAACTGGAACGACCTCAACATGGCCGACAGGGACAGGGACTGGAACGACCTCAACTTGGCCGACAGGGACAGGAACTGGAACGACCTCAACTTGGCCGACAGGGACAGGAACTGGAACGACCTCAACTTGGCCGACAGGGACAGGAACGGCATCTACTTGGCCGACAGGAACAGGAACGGCATCTACTTGGCCGACAGGAACAGGAACGGCATCTACTTGGCCGCCAGGAACGGCCGCAACATGGCCGACAGGAACAAGAACGACCCCTAACGGATCGACAGGAACTGGAACGGCGTCCCCTCCGGAGCTGGCATGACCGCTTACAGCTGCCGAGCTCGACGGGGGAGACGTCGGGCCTGATTGGGTGGAACTAACAGTTGTCAGACGGACGGTGCCCTCTGACTGAGACAAGGACTGAGCGTGACTGGACCGGACTGGGGCGTGACTCGACTGGACTGGAACATGGGCTAGACTCGGCTGGACCAGAGCGTGACTCAACTGAACTGGGACCTGGACTGGGCTCGACTGGACTGGGCTCGACTGGACTGGGCTCGACTGGACTGGGCTCGACTGGACTGGACTGAAACCTGGACTGGGCTCGACTGGGCTCGACTGGACTGAAACCTGGACTGGGCTCGACTGGACTGGGCTCGACTGGACTGAGACCTGGACTGGGCTCGACTGGACTGGGCTCGACTGGACTGAGACCTGGGCTGGGCTCGACTGGGCTGAGACCTGGGCTGGGCTCGACTGGGCTGAGACCTGGGCTGGGCTCGACTGGGCTGAGACCTGGGCTGGGCTCGACTGGGCTGAGACCGGGACTGGGCTCGACTGAACTGGAACCGGGACTGGGCTCGACTGAACGGGGGACTTAACAGGGCTCGGCTGGACTGGAGGCTGAACAGGGCTCGGCTGGACTGGAGACTGAACAGGGCTCGGCTGGACTGGGGACTGGGCAACACACGGCTGAACTGGGGACTGGGCAACACACGGCTGAACTGGGGACTGGGCAACACACGGCTGAACTGGGGACTGGGCAACACACGGCTGAACTGGGGACTGGGCAACACACGGCTGAACTGGGGACTGGGCAACACACGGCTGAACTGGGGACTGGGCAACACACGGCTGAACTGGGGACTGGGCAACACACGGCTGAACTGGGGACTGGGCAACACACGGCTGAGCTGGAGACTGGGCAAAACACGACTGAGCTGGGGACTGGGCAAAACACGACTGAGCTGGAGACTGGGCAAAACACGACTGAGCTGGAGACTGGGCAAAACACGACTGAACTGGAGACTGAGAACCGCGTGAGTGCAGGAAATCCTCCCAGCGGAACAACCATGGAGCTGGGCAGGTTGGTGCAGACACGACGGTCCGACGGGGCTGGGAGGAGGAAACCGAAACCATCGGCGGTGCGACCGGCGCTGGCGTGGTGCGGAGCGCGTCGCTTAACTCCTCGTACCTCGCGCACAGCCGCTCATAGAGGCGACGAACGCTGGGGCGCTCTAACGCGCTGTCATCGTCCTCCAGCGTCAATATCGCCACCTCAACGGCGCTACGCTGGTTCTCCGGGTTAATCGCCCGTCGGTAATCCTCCGCGAGGATCTTGAAATAATCACGTAGGTCGCTGGGTAGCTCGGCGCAGGTGAATTCCATGCTCCCTCGGGAGAAGAATATTCCCCGTACGAAAACAAGGGGAAAAAAGCAGTCACTGACCTGACCGGAGGCTAAGTGCTGGCTGGGTCCAAGTTTGGCCAGATTGTTCTGTCAGGACTCGGGCAGGCGGCGGACCCACATGCACAGCACGGAGGCAGGATAGTGGTTAAACAGAGGTTTATTTCCCACGGCAGGGTCAGACGGTCCAGGTCATACCCGAAAGGTTCACGGCAGAAATACAGGCTGGGATCAGGCAAAACTCACGGTCAGTTAGTTAGTCCAGGTTCGGTAACAGATGGTGGTTACAGAGGATCAGGCATAGGTGCACGAAACAAAGAACACGAACGAAACTCGAGGAGCACGAAACACGGGAAGCACGGAACTCTGAAGAAACACGCGACACTGATGAAACACGAATACAACAATCTGGCAGCGAACTAAGGACACAGGTGGTGGTTAAATACAGTGATTTGATTAACTGATTACCGACAGGTGTGGGTAATGAACTAGGGAGAACAGAACTGATAACAGGAAGTAAAGCAAGAACGGAAACAGAAACTGGGAGTGCTACCAAAATAAAACCGGAAATGGAACCTGGAACCAAAATAAGACAAGGAAACAACAGGAAACAAAACCCAGATCGTGACATTGTTTAGGAAGTTTTTAATGGCGGTTTCCGCGTTTTCCTCCGGCTGTTCTGGAATCCCCGAGCACACCAGGTTGTCCCTCATGCTGCGGGCCTGCAGATCAATGATGCCTTCTTTTATTTTTTTATTTTCGGCCGCTAGCTGAGCCACATCCTCCGTCAGGGACTTCACCGTTCCCTTCAGCGCCTCGTTCTCGGTGGCGAGAGAAACCATCTGCTGCTGGCTAAATTCCAGGGAGTTGCGGAGGGCCATAAACTTTTTGTGGGGGAGTTCCACTAGCGCCAGACGCGCGTCAAAGCTTGATATTTTTCTTCTCTATGGACTCCAGGATGTCCGTGATGTTTTTGTCCGCCGAGCTAGCTTTAGGTGACTCAGGTGAGTCAGACGGACGGGATCTTTTGTCTGGAGCCGTGTTCTTTTTCCCCATTACCAGACGTTCGAAGCACTCGTTGATGTACTCGAAACTTTCTTTAACTGGTGTTATCCAGAATGGTAAGATGGTTGATTGTTTTCCCTAGAATTAGGTAGTTATTTATTTATTTAAATTGGCGGAGAGTTTGTCGCGCTGTTGTTTGCTACCAGTGTTGCGCAGCCTTGTTGAATTTCTCATGCTGTTCTTGCAGAGTCTCGCGTTCTCTCACAGCATCGCGCTTCCCCCTGTAAGACCCTCCACCCATTTGGCTGGGTGTAGTGGCTGAGCTCCTCCCATCTGTAACGAGCTGTCGGGAACAGCGAGGAGAAGGACCCAAACACACAGTACACAGTTCTCAGTTTGGTGTGATTTAGTGCAATCCTTGGTCAAACAGGCATAGGTTGGTACACAGATTAGCAAAATGTAGGCAACGGCATAGACAAGAAACATGCAAAGGCAGGAAGACTCCAGGCGAGTTTCAAAACACAGGTAAACATCCAAGTAACAGAACCAAGGGGTACAGGCAAGACAAGGTCAAAACAGGAGCTAGGGTCAGTGCACAGATGAAGCTTACTGGTCATGAACGCTGGAGCGTTGACACAAGTGTGATTTAACAATCTGGCAATGAGTGTGGTGAGTGCAGGGATTTAAATACATGACTTGATTACTGATTAGATGCAGGTGGTGAATCACATGACAGAAAGTAAAGCAGGGATTGACTGGAACTGTCAAAGTAAAACTGGAAATGAACATGAACACTGGACATGACACTGAAACCATGACACCATCAGCCTATCTTTCACAAGTGGTAGTGTTCATGCATCAACGTCTGTCTCACCCTTTGGGTGAACAATGTTAAGCTACAGCTTTATTAACTATGTAGTGGGACACTCTACACCTGAGCTGATAAACAGGCTTTTTAAACTTAGCTGTAAGTATTACTGGTACTTATCACTATCAATATCAATAATGTGTGATAATGGTAGTTGTGATGTTGTATGTCATGGCTATTATTAAGTATTATTAGATTATGTATAATAATGCATATGTGTATGTTTATGATATATGTATATGTATGTTTGTGTATGCACATACCTTAACACTATTATTAGCATTAATATTAATTTCACAGGTAAACCAAAGTACAGCAGTTGTTTAGTTATGAATGTGTCTGCCTAATGTACATCTATTGAATTCCATTCACTTTAATTCAAATTTATTTCTATAGCGCCAAATCACAACAAAGTTATCTCAAGACACTTAACAAAGTAAGGTTTAAGACCTCACATAACTAAACCCAACAAATCTACAGGCAGGCTGGTTGGATCCGCAGCTGCCCATCACAGACACCAAACTTTGAGTCCAATGATACAGTACCTGTAGGTGAGGACAGAGTGGGGGAGAGAGAGCAGGGGAGAAGCACAACTACTGGAGAGAAAAAGACAAGGTTAGTTTAACATAAAACAATAATGGGAGGTTATTGGACAGAAGAGGTAGAAGGAAACAAAGGAGCTCAGTGTATAAATTAAGTCCCCCAGCAGTCTATGTGTATTGCAGCTTAACCAAGTGATGGTTCCTGTGACTAACAATCATCGTCAGTGACCTGAACCATCTCGGACTATAAGCTTTATCAAAAAGGAACAAAAAGGAAGGTTTGAAGCCTAATCTTAAAGGTGGAGAGTGTGTCAGCTTCTCGAACCTGAAGAGGGAGCTGGTTCCAGAGGAGAGGAGCTTGGTAGCTAAAAGCTCTGCCTCCCGTTTTACATTTAAAGACTCTAAGAACCACTAGCAGCCCAGCGCTCTGAGAACAAAGCGCTGGGAGCATACAGTAAAGAACTATGAGGTCTTTAAGATAAGAAGGAGCTTTATCATTGAGTACTTTGTACTGTAGGTGAGTAGGAGAATTTTAAATTCTATCCTACATTTTACAGGCAGCCAGTGCAGAGAAGCTAATGTACATGTAGGAGAAATGGGATCTCTCTTTCTAAGTCCTGTCAGAACTCTGGCTGCAGCACTTTGAATAAGCTGTAGGCTTTTTAAGGAGCTGTTAGGACATCCTATGAGTAAGCAGTTACAGTAGTCCAGCCTAGAGGTAACAAATGCATGGATCAGTTTCTCTGCATCACTCTGAGAGAGGATGCTTCTGATTTTAGCTATATTTCTAAGATGAAAGTAGGCACTTCTGGAGATTTGTTTAATATATGACTTAAGAGAAATTCTGGTCAAATATGACACCAAGGTTCCTCACAGTAGAATCTGAAGCTAATGTTACGCCATCCAGGGTGGCTATCTGACTCAATAGTGTCTCTCTCTGATTTTTAGTCCTAATAGTAAGAATTTCAGTATTATCTGAATCTCTATTTATTTACTTTGTGCCTATTGTTTCTTTAACTGATTTGTTGGTTTCAGCAGCTTTTTCACCAGGGTCCAGAGTAGTTTTTTTTAAATAAAGGTTTGACCACAGCCACCTTAAAAGCCTGTGGTACATAGCCTATACTGTATGTAAAAATTTGTTGATTCGATTTAAAATGGACGAGCTGATTAAAGGTAGAACTTCTTTGAGTAATTTGGGGAGGGATTGGTTGTAAAAAACAATTAATTATTGAAGGTAACTCCATATGAGTTATGGGGGAAAGGTCAGAGGTAAATTTATAAGAGCTGTTGGATCTAGTGATTTCTGTCATTTGGAGGAAGTCGCTGCGAAATGTCTTCTCTAATGGTGATGATTTAATTAGTAAAGTAATTCATAAAGTCATTGCTGCTGAGATTTAAGGGGACAGTAGGCTCAGCACAGCTATGACTCTTAGTCAGCCTGGCTACAGTGTTGTTGTGGAAATCTTCTTATAAAGAAATCAACCGTAGATCTTCAGTGTGATAAACCATCTCAAAGTTTACTCTTGTGTCGAGACAAAGTGGGTCACAATTATAGTACATCTAAGGCGCAAGGCACATCTTACTATGTACAAAGTATCCACTACAGGACTGAGGACACGAGACCTGTATTTTTACCCTGTTACAAACCCCCAAATGAGCTGTTGACTATTCTTTGATATACATGAGTGCAGTAAACCCCTCTTTATGTCATTTAACAAAGTTCCTTGGGTCACCAGAGTGAAACCCCTACCATTTGATAACCAAATGCTTGACGACCCCCCCCCAGAAACAACCCTCACACAGTGTCAGGAACACACGGCTGAGGACCCAAATGCACAGCGCACTCAAGAGCTTGATGATCGTTAACAAACAATGTTTATTACTCCAATCGTAGTCAGGCGGTCCAGGTCATACACGCTAAGGCTCAGTACAAAGGCACAAAAGAGGCAGGCAAGATCAGGTCCAGGAAACAGGCAGGAGTTCAGTACACGGTTAAACACGGCAGAGGTACAGACGAGGGCTAGACAAGACTCGATGGTCAGACGATCAGTAACGTTACCACAATATCCACAGTGAAGGTACAGACGAGGAATCGGGGGTCAAAGACAGGCGCGATCAGCAAACAGGACACTCGATACGAACGCTGGAATGCGGTACAAGAACTCGACAATCTGGCGAGGTACTGGGGTGAGAGGTGAAGTTTAAATACACGGTGATCTGATTGCTAATGAGGTGCAGGTGTGGATAATGACCGGGTGAAGCAGGGAACAGCTGTGACAAGACGTAAAACGGAAGTAAAGCTAGAATAGAAACAGAAACCGGGAGTGCTACCAAAATAAAACAGGAAATGAAAACTGGAACCAAAACATGACATGGCTGACAAACAAAGTCCTTACAAAATAAAAGCAGAACTAGAACCGGATCGTGACACAGCATCTCATAATAACACAAAATTTCCCACAAGTGCTGAAAAGAAGCCTGTTTGTTTTCCTCAATTAAGGAGGAATAAAATGTTTTTCTAGCAGCAGGAAGTGCTTTTTTATATATTATTCAACTATCCTTCCATGCAATGCAGTTTACGTTCTTAAAACACCATTGCCTTTCTAGTTGTCGTGTCCTCTGCTTTAGGCTGCAGATCTCTGAGTTATACCATGGACCTAAGCTCCTCTAATTTGCAGACTTCTTCAGTGGAGCCAGTGTGTCTAACATTGTACGTAGAGAAGCTGCAGCATCATCTACAAGAAATTCAACCTGTTCATAAGGATTAAGGAGACTATTCTCCGATGTTTAGCTACGATGACGATGAGGCAAAAGATGATGGAATCATCTGCTTGAATCTGGCAAGAGCGTCCTCAGAAAAAACATCTGTTATAGTAAGATTTCTTTCCAGCTGCTGCAAGGTCAATTATGGTAAATTCAAAAGTTATTAAGAAATAGCAAGGTAACAGAGGGTTTTGGGGAAGGACTATTAAATTACCAATTTCAACCCCATATGTCAGGACAAGATCGAATGTATAGATAAAACAATGAGTGGATTCATTTATATGCTGAGAGAAACCAATAGTGTCTATAAATGAGTTAAAAGCAGTGCTGAGTCAGTTGCTGTCAACATCTACATGAATGGTAACATTTCCCAGTACAATAACTTTATTTGTGGTAAGAACTGAGGCCGATAAGAATACAGAATTTACTTAAGAACTCTGAAAATGGAGCAGGAGGATGGTAAACAATACAAAACACAATTGGCTTCTGATTTTTTGGTTGGGTAAGAAAGGCTCAGAATGAGGCTCTCAAATGAGTTCGAACTATGTTGAGGTTTAGGAGTAATTAGTAAATCTGTTTTAGCTTTGGTGACAAATAAGAAACCATCTGTTCCTAACTATTAGAAACCAGTAAGACCAGTATGAACCCCATAGCACCTGTTTGACACTCGTCCACAAAAATCAATTTGCTCTCAATAGTGGCTGTGTCTTATCCTTGAATAGGTTTGACTGTATTTTAGTTTACATGTATTTTCAGTAATATTTACAATATTTTAGTTTTCAGCTACAGTTTGGAAAATGAATGTCATATTTTGCTGTCCACTGTGTTATGACTTATTGGTTATGTTCATATACAATTCATATTGTTTGAAGGCGAAATGAGTTTTTTTCTTTTGCAACAAAGCGTGTGTTTTTGGCATTAGAGCAGCTGTTTAGACCTATATGCGAACTGTTAAGAGAATGTGTTTCATTGAACTGCTGCGTCAAAGCAACCAATAAAAACTGTAATTCCACAAAGATGAATAATGGGTATTTTAACCTTGCTCCACTACTTCCCCTCTGTCTTCCTAGAAAATCCAAGCCGTGATCACTGTGCTGGATTATGATAAGATTGGCAAAAATGACGCCATTGGGAAGATCTGGGTGGGAAGCAAGTCCACAGGAGCCGGGCTGAAGCACTGGTCCGACATGCTGGCCAATCCCCGCCGCCCTATCGCCCAGTGGCATCCACTGCAGCCAGAGGAGGAGGTGGACGCGGCCCTTGCAGCCCTGACTGCCAAGAAGTAACCCATCAGCCACACCCACACCCCCCATCATGTCCCCAGGTTCTAGAAGAACAAGCAGTCCACACACACCCTTCCTCTGCCCCCTTCCCACAAAGATCCATAGAGATCCATAGATGCCATTTGACATAGTGGAAAATATAGTTTAAAACAGAATTGTGTAATATTAAATCATGTTATTGAAAAAATAAGAGAAGTAACAGGATGGACAGGTACTGCTGATTTCCTTTAGATCTATTTTTGTATTGGGGTTGTGATTCTAATAAGGTTGCAGAGCAGACTCTGAAGAACAGTAGGAGAACTGTACAGGAATCTGGTGACGGAGGGGATAAAACACAAGTCGGCTCATGTTGTACTTCTCACCCTGTCCCTTTAGTGACACAGTTTGCTTAGACTAGTGCTTAATAATAAAATGCTTTATACTGCCATGTACTAGAGATATAACACAAGCAGGTCCATTCCTTAGGTGTGTCGTGCACCATGTTCCTCACCTGCCAGTTGTCATACTAGCTGATTCTGTTGGTTTGAAGTACATTCCTAGAGCTGGGCCATGACCCACAGACACTCTGCCTTCTTGATTAGTTCCCCCTCCACCTTCGTCTCAGGAAAACGTTCTGAGAGGAAACTGAAGCACCATGCCTTTGTTTCCCTTTGGGTTGTTGTGATGAGAGAGAAGTTGGCTCCAGAAGCTTGCCCCCTTTTTACAAGCACTTTGGTTTGCTTACGGTTTTGGTGACACAAGGCTTTCAATTACTGTTATTGCACCTGCAGCGCGGTTCGTCAGGGGAAAGGGAGGAAACCACATGTTTCCAGCTTCCAGTTTGAATACAGGTATTTTTGATACAAGGCTGCGTTTATCATCCCAACAGCAAAAAGCAAGGGAATATCAGAGCGGGGCCAACATCGTTCCGGTTCAGACCGCCTGACATCGATTACTGCCTGCCTCCACCTCCTCCCTCCTAACGCCTCTAGTTCTGTATCTCACTTGTTCACTGCCATTAGTCATGGACTTGACACAAGGGTTTTACTTCAAAGGAATCCCTATAACAGTCTTACAGTCATAAAGGAGACAAGCCTTCCAAGTAACAAAATAAGCAATTCTCAACTACCAGGGACGCCTTCCAGTTAATGGTGTTGTTCTTTGGTTTTATTTTTATTTTTTTTCTTATTTTCAGGTGTTTTATTTTTACTTCACTTCGAGCACTTTAAATCCAAATGTTCCATTTAAGTACCATCAGAAACCAGAGCTTTAATTAATGACTCCTGTCAGGAGGAGCAGCTGGTTCAACAGAGTAGCGTTGTGCGTCTAAGCTTCTCTGTTGTTGTTGTTGTTGTTGTTGTTGTTGTTGTTGTTGTTGTTGTTGTTGTTGTTGTTATTGTTGTTGTTTTGCTTTGCTTTGCTTTGCTTTGCTTTGCTTTGCTTTGCTTTGCTTTGCTTTGTTTTGTTTTGTTTTGTTGATGATTTTTGATTGTTTTGTTGTTTCCTTTTCTCACTTGATTTGAAGATTATGGTCTGGAAGGAGCCACTGATCCATGTGTATCTTATACACAGCTTACCAAACTGTTAAATAATTGCACTACTGGGTATTACTCTGTTGTTTGGTCTGTGTAGGGTTACAACCCATGCGGCTCCTTGGCTTGTCCACAGACTGTAATTGTTATAGTGTGTTTGTGAATTAATAATCTGCTGCAGAGAAACTGGAGGGTGAGCTGTTGAAGTGTTTGACCAGAACCCATCGGCTGTGAATAATCTGGTAAAAGCTTAATTAAAACCCTGATGTTCTCCAGGGGGGTAAAGCCCTTATTTTACTTTCTTGGAGGTCTAGTTATTAATTAAAATCGGCAATGCCTGCAAACGTCATTAGAAAAAAGTACCCATTGATTGTTTTTAAAATAATGCAGATCACCTTTTAAACAGCAAGTTTATGAATGTGGGCTTCATGTCGTTAGTTGTGATTTTTTTCTTTTATGATCAACACAGACCCTGTTTAAATTTCAGTTTCTCATCTCACATCCTTCATTCATTGATTTTTAGTTTTGTTGATGCAGCAACACTAAAGACAAAGGCATCATGGAAGCAATCAAGCAACCCATTGGTGTGTAGTTCTGCCTATATACATAGTTCATACACATTGATACTGCATGTTTATACAAAATACTGTAAATATGAGCATGTTTTAGAGACGAGGCAGAAATATCCTGTGTACGTAAATGGGTGTCATTTGTCATTTTAATGAGGGAAAAATATGCACTGTATATTTTCTAAATAAACAATGTGTATTTATTTTCCATGAGGGTCACTGGCGAGAATGTCGTACAAATATTAGACTACTGAGAAGAAACTGTCCGTCCATCTCTGAAGTGTGTCGTCTAGTTCCATGTGTGAGCTCTTGTAGGATGAAATGTGGCCGCATGCTTGCTATCCAATTCCTTGTGCTTAGTTATTTTCCTTTGATGCCATTTATCTGCCACAAATGTTGTTACAGATCTAATGTAAAGGCCAGTTTTGATTATGCTGGATTTTTTTATTATTATTATTATTATTATTATTATTATTGTTTATTGTTAGCAATGGGAGGTTCTCTAAGTCTGTGGAATAACTTTTAATTATTTATCATTTGGTTTTGTGCTCGTCTGAGATAACACATAGAAGTGAATAATTGTACGATCTGTAGGTAGGTTGTACGATTGTAGGAGTTGTTATCGGATCTATTATTGCTTTGGGGGAAAGTCTGACGGGGAAGTGTGAAAATCCCATGTCCTCCCACGCAAACGACTTGGAATCTTTTCTTGTTCTTGTTCTTATGCTTCTTGTTCTTTCTTTCTTTCTTTCTTTCTTTCTTTCTTTCTTTCTTTCTTTCTTTCTTTCTTTCTTTCTTTCTTTCTTTCTTTCTTTCTTTCTTTCTTTTTTTACTTTTGACTTCTGTTTAAATGACCTGAAACCCTTCACGACTGTGTCTCTTTTGTTTATCCTACAATACGTGTATGTGTATACAGGATACATGAATAAGATAAATCTAAAGCCATAAGACTCAAGCACTAACTGTTAACAGCTCAGCTGAGTAACTACAGTTTATTTGTGAACATCTTGCACATGGAAATGCAGTGTAAAATCTCCTTGTTTCCCATTAACGCTACTGACTGTGACCAAATCCTGCACTGAGAGTAGTTCAGTTAAAGCCTAACCTAATACTTCACCTAACCACTAACCTAAAAATTCACCTAATACTGCCAGGACCTGTTACACTTGCCTGCTTTGGTCACACAAGGATCCAATGACGAGGCAAACAGGTGAATTTATAGCACATCCACATTTTTCTATTCTTGCCTGAGGGACCACTGGTATCGCTCCATCGTGTGTGTGTGTGTGTGTGTGTGTGTGTGTGTGTGTGTGTGCGTGCGTGCGTGCGTGCGTGTGTGCGTGCATGCGTCCGTGTGTGCGTGTGTCCTCAGATAAATAAATAACAAATGTCCGTTAAAGACAGGATGACCCTGTCCTGACCCATCCCTATATGTACATGTATCTCTGACCCCTAGTAAAGCCTAATGCACAACTGTACCTGAAGCTGTGTCAGCAGCTAGAGGTCACCAGCCACAGCTAGTTTTGTTTTCTTTCAGAAGGCACAGACACCACTACTAACGCTGTTTCTTCTTTTTGTTCTTTTGTATATGTGTAAACACTTAGTTTGTCTTTTTGTTTGTTTGTGCTCTTCTAACTCATGCGACTTTAAGTCATCACCCTTACCTGTTTGCTTTAGTTTGCATCTTTGCCGTATTTATATGTTATGACACTGAATAGGACACAGACTCATCAACTTCTCTACTGAATCTAGTTTCTCTGAGTGTAAACAATACATGTTTACAGCATGGACATACTGGACACTGCCAACCATGCAGGAGCGTATCAGTCCCCCCTTTCTCAACCTTGCTGCAGCACTACTCTCCAGACTCTTTGATTTCTGCTTGGCTGCGCCTCTTTTTTCTTCTCAACATCCTTTAAAGCATCAGAGGACACCCAGGTCATGTCCTCTAGCTGTGTTTCTTCGTGTCTAATGTTGTGGTGCGTGTGTTCATGTCAGTACTTGTTTCTGCTGTGGATCGCATGCTTTAGCCCTTGACTGGACACAAACGTTGCTCACATCTCCTTCTGACCCTTGTGTGGACAAACGTTGGGGATCCTTATAAGTTACCAGGGGAACCAAATAACTTAATACAAATGCATCATATGTGTTACCAGTTCTGTAAAAATCAAATAGGAAATAAAGGCCTTTTAATTACCATGATGTGTTTGTGTTTTATATACTTTTGATTAATTTAAAGAAATGTGAGTATACCAATGTGTGCATGTTATTTACAGCATTCTGCAAATAGCCTAGCTCAGTGTCTGTGGAGAAATATAGCTGCACCCATCTGTGTTTCACTTGTACCTTTGACTAAACCAATTTATTTAATGTGACCAGAGGAACAGAAGCCTTTACTCCAAAACTATCACACAAATGCTGGTGCCACCAAAGTCATGCATGTCTTTAGTTCACCATTTATAGTAGCTCCACAACTGAAGGACTTTTAAATAGGTGGCTATTTAGGCAAGTGAGTGTGTTTCCACTGTTTAGATCTCCAGCAATGTTTGCCAAATAAGGAACAATTGATTATCAGCAGTCTTTCAACGTTTAATTGTTTCACTTACAGCTTTTAATTCTCATTGTTCCAAAAATTACAGAAAACATTTTTTAGGTAAATATTGCCCCACAAATGATGTGTACAAAGGCTGATGCATGTTGATACTGTTCAAACGAAAGCAGAACTAGCTCAACATTTCAACGATGAATTGTTTTGAACAGTTTTGCTGACGTAGAAGTGAACACAAAGATCAACTGAACTGCAGTCCTTAAAAAACTAATATATGCATGAATAAATAATTACAGTATATCTAAATTATAAAAAACATGTTATGATTTTAAGAGTTTAGCAAACAAAGAAAAAAACAAAGCAACCGAATCTGAAAACCCTAAATAATGTAATGGAAAGTGTAACATTCAGAGATGAAGGTAACACTGTCCTTACATGTGCATGAAAACTAAACACACTGGGGACAAAATCATCACTGGACACTTTATTAGGAACCTGCAACCTAAGCAATAGAAAACCCAGACATCGCCAGAACATTACTGACAGATCCATGAAGGTGATCTCAACTGCCCTGAAATGTACTGCACCCAGCAGCCATTTTAACGTTAAATCATGGTTGAATCAGCATTATAATTATTGTTGAATTACAATTGGATTATGTGTTGATTTTGAACGTTGAATCAACATTGATAGGGCAACATTATTTCAATGCCTTGCTGTCAACATTACATAGAAACAAACGTTGTTTCATATATTTCATACAGTATATCATCTTATTTCAACGATATTTTAATGTTGAAGGTCAGTTGAGTGCCTGCTAGGATATATACATGTACTTATGTACTTACTAATGTTTAAAAGAAGGTTTTGATTTGATAACACTTGTTTTTAGATGATTGTGTCTGGATCAGAGGTTTGCCAATTAACAAACTGACCTTTGAGGATCCCAATGGATGCATGGTCACAGTGATGCAGTAGATTATATCAGTAATATAATGCATATATAATATATTAGTACTACCAAAAATAGACGTTCAGTCACACAAGTGACATTAAGGCAACATTAAAAAGAAAATGTACAGTGCATGATGCAGCAACAAACGTGATGTCACAATGTGATGATATAGTTTCTTCATACAGACCTTTAACACTGCAACAAATTGTCTTTACTGGTAAAGGTGTACATCAGTGTATTGTATATGCTAAAGACCAACAAAACATAACGCTCCTTTTTTAGTCCTGGCTGGTCTTTTTCAGTAAAAGTTAAAGCTTGGTCCATCTCCGAAAGTTAAATGGCTGCATCCACAAAACAGACACACCTCTGGAGCTCGGGTTGTTTCATTTGCACAGTTTGCTGATGACTCGGATGAGCGCCCCGTTCTCATCCTTTAATCTCTGGTTGTCGGACTTCAGCTCTGTTAAAACCTGGAACAGCCAAAAGGTAAGTTTGTAGCATCATGAGAATGTACAGTATTTGAATCATAGAGATGCTTTGTAACTGAAAATTACAGGGGGTGCAGTTCATTTACCAGGACATTAATAATCATGTTTTTTTGAGGCCAGGCATCGAGGACATGTTATATAGCCTGATCATGCACTGTGGTGAGAAAAGTCAGGAAGGGAAACGGAGAGCGGGTCAATTTCTTAAAAGTAGGTCATGTGTCTCACGAAAGGTCATCTTTAAAAATAGCCACCCTCTTTGTCAAATTATTTCCCCTATACCAGAGAGAAACATCTTTTTGCTCTGTGACAAAACAGAGGACGATCTGGCATTGACATGTTTGTGACCTGTGGCACATAACATGATTGGATTCTGCTGAAATTCCAGATTTTTGTTGATTTATTCTATGGGTAATGCTCTCAAAATGCAGATCTTTGACAGCTTGCACTATTCAGATCAGATTTTATGACTCAAATAAGAAGGGAGGAAAACCATCTAAGTAAGAAGCCGTGGCCATTGCTTGGGTTAATGTCCTGACACACTGTGGTACAGTAGAGTAACAGCTCACCAGTCTCCATACAAAGACATCTTATTATGCTTGCTTGATATGTGCAGGATTCAAAGCTGCAGTTTCACGGGGGGGTTCTGTGCTGGAACTACTTTTTGGCTGGATGCCAAAAATGACTTGCTGTGAAGTTGCCACATTAACATAGATGAAACTGTAGCTGTAGTTTGTTTGACCTCCAGACCACATCCAGGCAGGAGGGCACTTATCATCCTTGTACTCCAGCTTCATCACTTTAGCTAATGGGAAACAGATTTAAATTGATCATGTGTGTCACTGCTTCAAAGTTTTCTATAAATGCTAAGTTTAGATTCATCAAAAGAAAGACTCTTAAGAGATAACGATAACTGGAACTAAAAGTACGCTTCAAAGGAAGCGTGTGAGGAGTGTTTTGTGACTGTGAGGTGGGAGCAGCTGATTGATGTACAAGAGAAGATGCAGGAAAATGTAATAAAGCGTGAGGGGGGGGCTGAGCATCGGCACGGTGCAGGACGCACGACCTGCCTGAGAGGAACAGGGGCTGTGGAGGCACCAGGAGGACAGAGGAATGTGTCTGAAGAAGGGGACAGCGTGGGGGGAGAAGGACAGACAAGGTCAGGGGTTCAGAGGTCCTCCGTTTCCGGCATGGAGGCTGTCTCAGAGAGGCGGGCAAGGGCGCGTAGCATAGCTCTGTTCTCAGCCAGGAGACACTCATTGACCCGTCGCAGGGCCTGGACCTGAGCCAGAGCAGGGACAGCCTGCACAGAGGACAAAGGACAGAGACAGGGGCAGACAGAGAAAGCATGCAGGGAAGCAGGCCTTGTGTAGAAAGCGAAATACATGCTTCCCCACATGACTCAGGCCAGAAGAGAACAACAGATGAAGAATTTATAGAAACAAACAGGAGGCAGAGGCAGGAGCTGCAACGAGCAAAGCTAAGTCTAGAGCTACTTCTAAAGCTGGTTTCCCCTGGGGGCATGTGGAGAGTACCGGAGTATTTATTATTTAGTATTCAAATTCATAAAACTCCAAAAGTCCCAGTGCATCAGACTCTGCACAGGGGCCTGGAAACAGGCATGATCCATTTTCCACTGTGTTTGGCCTGATTTCAGTGTGGTTAGACTGTGGTTTGATGCTATTCCTGAGGTTAAGTCACAGAACACGTATGTTTTCTGCCTCTTGGTTTCTGCTGCTTCGTGTATTGTACGTGCAAAGTGTAACTGTATTCATATTTATATGTGCGTACGTGGGTGTGTGCGTGCGTGTGCGTGCATGTGTGTGTGTGAGAGAAGCTCCACTGTTAGTTGGACAGAAACAATGGAACCTCTTAGATCTGTATTTACACAATGTGCTACGAAGTTTTCTGTACAACATTTTTGCAAACCAGTATAAGATTTATATTTATTACTGTGCCCTCCCAATGACCTCATGCTCACTCTACCTGTACTGTACTGTACTGCACTGTACTGTGCCAACACAAGCTGTTTTGTCGCTGTATTCTCTAAATCTGTACTTGCTGTTGTGTGAAGTTATTTCCCCACTGTGGGACTATTAAAGGTTTTTCTTACCTTATCTGTCTTATCTTACATCTCCCTGTACTACACGTGTGTGTGTGTGTGTGTGTGTGTGTGTGTGTGTGTGTGTGTGTGTGTGTGTGTGTGTGTGTGTGTGTGTGTGTGTGTGTGTGTGTGTGTGTGTGTTGTAGACACTGTAGGACAGAGTGAAGTGAATAGAGAACACACTGCCTCCAGAATCATTCATTTCACTCTCTTAACGAACGCTTAGATATGAAATTGTTTCTGACCACAGCCCTGAGCCCTGCAGATGATTCTATCCAGTTAATTATAACCAGGTTTCAAAGGCTCTTAGGGCTCATTTTGCTTCTCTGCATGAAATGTACAACTTCACAGCATGAAATGTACAACTTCACATGTTACTGATGTGAAACACCTGAAATACCTGATATTAGGTGCCACCTAATATCCTATGCAAATTTGTCACTGTGTGGGTCTACATGTTACTGCTACTGTCCACTAGGTGGCGATCTTGTGTGTAAACCTAGGTATGTGTGGAATTGATTGAAAAGGCTGAAGCACTCTATCTCATGGAATACACCAGTAACATATTAACATGACCCAGTGAGTGTGGGTGAGTAAACCTTTTCCCTGCAGTGCTTTACATCAGAGGGTTCAGCTTGTAACATTAATGCATGTCCTACAGACAGGATGACGTGAGGTGACAGGCAGGTGTCCGCTGCTACCACTCACCCTCACACAGCCTGCCCTCAGGGCTGGTACCCACAGCGGAACCGCAGTGGGGTGTCCTGCTGAGGGAACCACGACAACATGAAAGTTAAACATCTGCTGCTGCGTCTGCCCCACTTCTTCTGTTCTCATTAGCATCAAACCTCGTGAAGAAGACAATTTGTCTCATCTGATTCCACAAACTACCCAACTGATCCAGCGCACATCACGAATGTGTGGACATTGCTCAGCTGGGCTTTCTTTGTGAAGCAGAATACACACAGTGCAGTTGAGGAATGTTTCATAAAAAGCAGGTCTTTTGCTTTTGGACAGGGTTTGGTATTCAGCTGGAACTAGGTCACCATGTTCACTCCAAAAGTGGGATAAGTGGAGCAGCTACAGGCTCCTCCTTAGCCTGGCAGGAAGCAGCCTGGCAGAACACTGTGGTTAATGAGCCTGGACCATTATTCTTCCTTGTCCTTGAGTCCAATCCTACCTAGCTAACCCTGGCCTGTGTGTATGGGGAACAGCCACTATGAGACATGTTACTGTTGGCCTGTTTCTTAGCCAATAGTTTACATGTATGTGATTTTGTACATGGAATGGAAGCGTGAACTGACCTTCAGATCCTCCTCCATGTCTGACACTCTCTTTTCAAGCACCTGTTTTTCCTGTAAAATAGAAAGTCATGATACTGACTATAATTAAACAGAAAAATAGAAGAAAAATAAAATAAATTAGCTTTTGTCTCCTACCCTTTTCTCAGATTCTAGTACTGCTGATCTGTCTGATATTCTGTTGTGCCTCTAGAAGTTAGAATGACACAATGAATGTCATATTTTCAGCATAACTTTCTGATGAGTCTTCTATGAGAGATTAAACTGGTTCTGTACCTGAGTTACTTTCTCCAGCTGGCAGCGTATCTTGACCAGCTCCTGTTTGCTGTCCTGCAGTCTGGACTTGAGCCTCTCATTTTCATGCAATGCATCTGTGTACATCTGAACCGGAAAGATAAAAACAGACAAAGTCTATGTCAACTTTTTGTTTAATCCTCTAGCTTTGAAATGGTTTCTGTAAAGTCTTGTTGTGGCTGTGTTGTCTTTGTGGCTCAGCTGTGTGTGTAACCATTTGAGTGAGATGTATCAGATCACAGTGATGCTCTTAATTTACAGTTAGTCTCAATTTTTTTTCTCTGATGCAACACTTATATTGAATTGTTCAGAGTGACTACAGTACCTTCTTGTAGTCTTTGGTAGCAGAGTCCTGCACTTGTTTGCTCAGAGAAGCCAGCCTCGCCTCCCTCCGTGTGTACGAGCTGATGTGGCCTAGTGGTTTATCTGCTGCAGTCTCTCCGCTGGAATCATATCTAGAAAAAGCACAGATGACAGTCACTGCACATGCACAGTCATGTTGTTCCATTGACCATTCCATGACCACTTTCAGGAAGTACAGTTGTTGTATGAGATGAAAAACAATTCTGAATCCTTACCTTGACAGTCTCTCGTGCTGAAAAACAAAGAAGCAGTGTTAGCTTGGGAGCAGCTGACACCATGGTCTGTCAAGCTCACTGTAGACGTAAATTGTCTGATAAGAACCAAGACAAGCTTGGCCTGTGAGATCGTTTCCATTTTAAGATGAAGTAGAACAAAAATCAAAGCCTCCCAGTGAATTAACACAGTGCGTTTAGGGTGCCAGGGCGAAGCGGACCATTCATCTCTGCACTGACAGGGTTCACACGGGTCGAAGCTCAGTTAATCATTTAGAATAGGTCTAGTTTAGGGATGACATCAGAAGTTAAACACCCTGTGAGGGACGGATCAGCAGTAGACCACTGGTCTAAGTTTCTGCCAGCTTGTCTGCTCTCATCACATATTTAGTGTGTTTCCATTCTCCAGCAGTCTGGCTGCTGGAGAATGGAAACTCAACCTGGTGGTTGCACAGTGCTGTTGGCTACGAACCCACTGTAGACACAAACTCTAATAGAATGATTTCAGTCCATCTAGATGTTCAGTTAGATTCATCTCAGCACTGAAACACATGGGCGGCTGTTGTTACAGAATGAATGCAATATACTTAAGAGACATTTGACATACAGACATACAGTAGTGTCAGATGGAGAGAGGGTGCCAGAGTATGGGGACAGGCTCAGAGATGTGCGGCTTCTCTCACCAGTGAAAGATGTTTTTCAACACTTTTGTTTTGTTCTGTTTAGAAACATGTGTGGTGGGTTGAGACACAAGGCAGATGTTTTATATTGTAGGAGGAAAATGCACTGTACATCAAAAGAGTGTAGTTGTTCCTCTTGCTCACGTTTGGAAAGCTGATGGATATTTCAGCTCAGTGTTTACACAAACCAGCGAGCTCTGCCTGTCCTTATGTGGTCATGTGCTTCAGCAAAGCTGTTCAGGAAATAACAGACCTCTGTGACCTCAGACAAAAAATGCCCAAGGATGGAGCCAAGGAGAATCTCACTCACTGATCTCTGCGAAAAGCTTAAATCAGCTTGGCTATATGCTCAATAATCAGCTTGAATGATTAGCCACATAATTTTTTGATTGATTCATGGTAAAGTTTACTTGTGGTAATATGAACTTTTCCTCATCCCTGTATGCAAACCTATTTCACACTAAGGGCTTAAGAGATTGGTGAACATTGAAAACATAATTCCAGTAAAATGGTGACTGAGCCCACAAACTGAGGTTTACCAAACTGGGATTACAGAATTGCAGGATTCATCTCTGCATCATCAAACAACTTATTCTCTTCTTATAAAGAATAGACTGTGTCAGAAGCAGCACATGTGTTTTCAGCAACTCCTTTTGGCCAAAGTGGATCAGGAGCCAATCAGCTGGGGGGAGCATAAAGTGGCTTAAGTGGCGGGGGGACGGGGCCGCTGTCTGATGGTTCCTGCTATGGCATATACCAGACACTGAACTGGCCGTCACCATCCATCTCACTACTTCACTTCCTTTTGTCAAGGTGTATCCCCCTTAGATCTAACGTGATCACTGCAGCTGGTAAATCTGAGCTCCCAGACTTCACTACCACTGCTGGAAGTCACACCGCACACAGAACCATAAAAATACAACAGTTCTTCTACATTCACTCACCTTTAATCCTCCTCCTGTGTTAACTCTTTATAGCACATCAGAGCTTCTGGCTGCCATTTTCTCACTCTAAAAGCATTGACGTAACACACACACACACACACACACACACACACACACACACACACACACACACACACACACACACACACACACACTATATATATAGCCAGCCTGTTTCTTTCATTCATTTTTTAGATGATTTTTTATTCATTTTAGATTTGCTTATATTTATTTTAAAAAAACACATAATTTTGAAATTCTATTTTTAATGTATATAATACTTAAAAACTATAATTATAATATATTTCATGTTATAAATATATTTCATTAGGGGCAAGAATAATTTAAGTATAAGGACAGTACATGTGTTAATTCTCTTAATATTATTATTGTTATTTTCCACCACAGCTCACATTTGTCTAACGATGAGTGGGATCCAATAATGCAAATGTGTTGTTTATTCCACCCCCTGTTGCATACACTGTACAGCTGCAGCACACATTGCATTTTAGAGGCTCTGAAAAACACTTCAAATATCAGAACAATACAACCTGACTCAACTCTCCTGCATTGTACTTCCTCTGCCAAATTCAATCTGCACTGTCATCATGGGAAATTAACATTTAAGCTTCACCACATGAAAAGAGAGACGGCACTTCTTGAGAAGCATCCACTGCCAGCACCTGGACTGTCACCGTGTGTGAAGTGACTTTACGTGGTTCTGACATTTCATTTTCTTTAGCTTTAAATGTGACAGTCTGATGCACTACAGTCAAACAACGTCCATAAGAATAAGACACTAAGAAAAATAAATACAGGAAATTACAGAAGGCATGTTTCCATCTAATCATCCTGATCATACTTTTAACAGATAAAGTCAAATGATGACTAACAATAACAACCTGGCAAATTTCTGCAGTGATCACACTAAACATATGGAAAGTAGATCTGAACATGGTTTAAGGTTCAGCTCCACCTCCAGGACATGGAGCTTACTTTAATGTTGTGAATAAAGGTTTTAAAGAATATTAACAGTTTGAACTGTGTCATGTAAATAAATCATACATACAGGTTCATGTTCTTACTCTGTAGTTTTTGTCTGAAGGGGATGGAGACGAAGGTGGAGACTCTGTCAGTGACTTCCTGCTGCGTGTCAGGTCCTTCCGTGGGTAGTAGGATGACATTTTCCTCCTCTGACCTGGTCCTGAGGCTCCCGTCAGACACCCATGAGTGTGACTTCTCTACAGCAACAGGTGTGTAACGGTGGGTCACACTCCCCTGAGCTATGGGGATGGATTGTGTGTTCACTCCGCTTAGCACAGACAATCAAGTAACGGAAGAAATCAAAAAGCTCTGTAATAAGGAAATTACCTCTGAGCTTCCTCTGTCCGTACCAGAAGAGAAAATGGTCTTCAGAAAGAAGTTTGCTCTCTGTGCTTGCTCTTCATAGGTTTCCCAAAGTTATACTGTGCATCTCCCTCCCTCTATGGCTCTCTCTCTCCATCCCTTGGTCACCCTCCCAGTTCTTCCTAACCCCCACGTCTCATTTCTCTCTTCTATTCTCAGCTTTGGCAGCTCTCCGTGGCAGCCTGCCAGGGGTTCTGCAGTGACCAGTCTTAAAGCTGAGGGCTAAAATTGCTAACTGATGTGGATGAGGATAACGGGAGGTGGAGCAGAGTCGGAGGACTGCAGTTAGTTAGAGTGCAGTTAGACTCTTAGTATTTTGGGACGTCAGGAGACACAGCTTGTCCTGTGGCCTTACGAGGTTTGTTGATGCTAAAGACCTTCATGCTAACTAGAACAAGTAATTTCTCAAGAAATTACTTGGGACAGCTGTTCTGTTGCCGAAAAAATGCCAAAGCCTTATAGGTTGCTGATGTCAAGACATTGACTACAACAAAACGATGACAAAGATTAAAAACATTACAATGATTAAAACGCTAAAAAGGGGCAGCAGTCTGGGCAAAGAGTTCCACACTTCCTCCAGCTCTTCCGGTGGTACCCCAAAGCGTTCCCAGGCCAGCCAAGAGACATAGTCTCTCCAGCGTGTCCTGGATCTTCCCCGGGGCCTCCTACCGTTGAGACATGCCCGGAACACCTCCCCAGGGAGGCATCCAGGAGGCATCTGAACGAGATGCCCAAGACACCTCAATTGGCTCCTCTCGATGTGGAGGAGCAGCGACTCTACTCCGAGCTCCTCCCGAGTGACAGAGCTCCTCACCTTATCTCTAAGGGAACGCCCAGCCACCCTACGGAGAAAGCTCATTTCGGACATTTGTATCTGTGATCTTGGGCTTTCGGTCATGACCCAAAGCTTATGACCATAGGTGAGGGTAGGAACGTAAATTGAGAGCTTTGCCTTTTAGCTCAGCTCCCTCTTCATCACGATGGAACACCAACTGCATTGCTGCAGCCGCCGCACCGATTTGTCTGTCAATCTCATGCTCCTTCCTTCCCTCACTCATGAACGAGAACCATGGCCCAGCCGCAACACACTCAGTTGCAAACCCCCTGGCGCCCGATGAAGCCAACAGGACAACATCATCTGCAAAAAGCATTAACGAAATCCTGTGGTACCCAAACCAGACCCGCTCCGGCCCCTGGCTTCGCCTAGAAATTCTGTCCATAAAAATAATGAACAGAACTGGTGTGAAAGGGCAGCCCTACCAACATGCCCCGGGAACAGGTCTTACTGCCGTCAATGTGAACCAAGCTCCAGCTCTGGTTGTACAGAGACCGAACAGCCCTTAGCAAAGAGCATTGGACTCCATACTCCCGTCTACGAGGGACACGGTCAAATGCCTTCTCCAAGTCCACAAAACACATGCAGACCGGTTGGGAAAAACTCTGCCCAAAAACTCTGAAAGACGAAAGTGACTAAAGTGTAGATCTGATGGCTTAGCCTGACACATCATTAAAAAGAAGACAAGCATGACTACGATTTAGTGAAAATTACGTTGATAGAGTAAAATTTGTGGCTGTAGTGACAAATTAAATACAGAAGTTCCGTTTTAAAGAAAGGAGCCCTCGCACTTTAGCTGCGAATAGAATAGAATATGAAAAAAGTTAAAAAGCTGAAAATGTGAAAAAGGATAGCCCCCATCTCCAAAAGATGACACACGTTTAGAAAATTGAACGATGATACTACGATAAAGGCGATAAAACCGAAATACAGGGCGAAAAAGGAATAATAACCAGAAAAAGCATTTCTATAAGAAAATGCACAGTGAATGCTTCCATGCTGAATGTATTGCTGAAGAATTGCTGTAAGTAGCTTAAGCATTGAAAACAGCTGGAAGAGTTTGCATATTCTCTTAATACTTTCATGCAAATCATATAATTTCCCCATTTTACTGCTGCTTTAGTCAGTACTTGAACCAGAGTCTTCAAGGTCAGAGCAACATACTGTGGCTGCTGATAGTACTTCTCTAAGCGGCATAATACATACTTAACTAAGTGTCTTGCTAAAGAATTGCTGAAAGTAGCTGAAACATTGAAAACATAGTTTAAAAGCTGAAGAGTTGTATGCATAGACAAAGATATCTAGCATTTTTTTAAAATGAGCTGTATGTGCACAAAGGAAACAAAAATTAATATTACAACTTAGTTTTACATCTTGCAGGGGCCATAATTGGGAATTGAATCTGAGACCCAAGGATATTATCCACTCAGCCACAGGAGCTACTGCCTTTGTTTTACATGGCTGCATTACACATCATAGTGGCAATGGTATAAATCTTGTTTGTTTTGATAGGGAGACTAAAAAGCTTCATATTTACAAAAGTATAAAAGATATGACTAAGAAAACTAATAGCACACTGATCCCCAAAAAGCTGAACATTTTTATATTTGAACAGTTTCTGTAGCTCAAAGAGTGTAGGAAGAGGTAGGTGCTGGCAATTGTCGAAAGGACGTACTGTAGAAGGGAAATATCAATGCTAACACTAGAAAAAGCATTTACATGAGAAAATGCACAGTGAATGCTTCCATGCTGAATGTATTGCTGACAAATTGCTGGAAGTAAATGAGCTGAATTGAATGTAGAGCTTGTAGAGCTGTATATATCTGAAAGGGTGTTTTAAACATAACTGAATGTACACAAAGGAAGCATGAAGCATAGATGAATGTATCCAAATACTGTAGATGTAGGAGTGGTTTAAACAGAGTTGAATATTTGCAGAAGAAGCTTAAGTAGTTGCATTTCAAAATGAGGAACTTGAAAAAGACTTGTTGAAAGAAAAGCTGTAATGATCAAATTGCTCAACGCTAAAAAAGGCTCATTAAGTAATCATAATTAACCAGCCCAAAGCAGAAAAAGTGCTATTTAGGCTAAAGAGTTGGATTGTTCTTATTTTGAAAGGACATGGAAGAAAACTGTAAAGCAGTGTCATGAACTAGTCATAATAAACAGCAAAAATATTTCTATATTTCTTTAGTATAATGAAACATTCATAATATAGCTAAATGATGCTGATGCATTAAAAATATGACTCAATTTATTATAGTTTTATTTGAGTTATATATGAGGGAGGGAGTCAGGGTATTTAACATACTGTAAAAAAAACCTAATTAACTATTTGTAATTAACCAGTTGAAACATTACTGAAACTAGCTGATGAGTTGAATCCATAGCTGATTGGATCTGCAAAGCAAACGGTGCAGAGCTGAATGTAAATAAAAAACTACTTTTGGATATTATAAGAATCTGTGGGCGGCACGGTGGTGCGGTGGGTAGCACTGTCGCCTCACAGCAAGAAGGTTCGATTCCCGGAGGCAGCCCTGGTGCAACGTGTGTGGAGTTTGCACGTTCTCCCCGTGTTTGCGTGGGTCCAAAGACATGCATTAGGTTGATTGGCTTCTCTCCATTGCCCGTAGGTGTGACTGTGTGGTTGTCTGTCTATGTGTTGCCCTGTGATGGACTGGCAACCTGTCCAGGGTGTACCCTGCCTCTTGCCCGTAGCCAGCTGGGATAGGCTCCAGCACCCCCGTGACCCCGCACTAGTGGGTAAGCGGTTAGGAAAATGGATGGATGGCTAAGAATCTGTTATAATATATAATAATATAAGAATAATAATATAAGAATTTATTGAGATACTTGTTCCAATCTGGTATTAAACCAGGATCTCCAGAGTCAGAGTCAAGCTGCTTAACCACTCAGCCACAGTATATGCTACTGTAAGAGTAGCACTATACATACTAAATTAAAAGACTAAAAATGAAAAAAGGGGTACATTAAGCATATAACTTAATCTATCTGGAAAATACATAAATATAATATTATGTCATTGCATGAACATGATTGAGACGGGATTCAAACCCACTCCAGAGTCAAGGACTTCAGCCATTGCGCCAAGCATTTCAAAGCTATGAGAGGACAAAGCCGAAAGGCTTTCTCTCTTTCAAATGTTTAGTAATTAATATATTAACTTTATTAGCAACAGTCTCAAAGGTGTAAACCCAAGTCAAATATATTTTTTCAATACAAAATCATATGTCAATTATTGTATCTTTAAGTAAAAGGACAAAGCTGAAGATCCTTAAAATATTTTTGTTCAAAAATATTTTAAGTTTTTAAGTTTCTGTTATGGTGTATGGTTGCATATATTGCTTTATTCATTCCTTAAAAGAAGATTAAAAACATTCAAATAGCTGAAAGTGGTTGATACAATATAAGTATAGCTAAATATACCTATTCAAGAAAGATCAGGTAGTATAAAAAAAGCTTCCAGCTGTCATGGAAACAGCTCTCCAAAGGCAGGAAACTCTACAGAACAGCTCAATGAGCTGTAGTGAAGCTGATTTCCAACCCTGCTTAACAGGCTTGTTACCGCAAAACAATAAGGTTTATCACAAAAATAATTGTTCTATATGAATCCCAAGGCTTCAGTGTGAAACTGGTGAGTTTTATTTTTGAGGAGTGAAAATTGTGGCCACAGTCACGATTAAAAAATAACAATCCTCTGTGACTCTCGCCAGAAGCCAGCGAAACATTTCCATTGAAGTCTATGGGAGGATTTTTGGACTCTGCACTTTGAGGCAGCTACAATCTAAAATATACCTCTGAGGGCTTAACCAGAAATGTCATTAAGTATGACTACGACTTAGTGAAAAAATTATGTTCATACAGTGAAAACTGTGGCTTTGGTGAGGATTTAAATAGAAAAGTTCTGTCTTAAAAAAACATGTCCTCACTCTAGCTGTGACATCACACACTCTAGTTCACACATTACACACTAATGGAAAAGCTGAGATATCCTCAAAACCACCCTATGCTTAAACTGCTATAACTGAGAAAGTATTAACGATATCAAAAAGCTGAACGATAGATTAATAGTTGAATAGTTGAAGATTATTTTGTAGTTCAAATGGTGTCTGTAGCTCAAAGTATGCAGAAGTAGTCAAAGCTGAAAGTAAACAAAGCTGAAGAGGATTTGAAAAGTTATTTCCATTCATTTCAATGGGAAAAATATGAAACATATAAATGAGAAAAATAATATGGTTATTCCCGTCCTGAACCACTTAGGCTTATGTGTAAAGTAACGTTCTTGTGTTTGTAGTGTTATAGTTAAAGTTAGGATTTAAGTAATGTTATAACTTTGGTGAAATTAATTTAGCATTTTGTTCATGTGTATGTGTATTGTGTTCTTGGTTTTTGTGTGCTGCACCCTGAGGGAGGAGAGTGTGCTGTGTAAAAATTAAAAATGGGATTTGCACTTTGCTGAGGGAGTGTCCATAAAGAGATGATATCTTGTTGTGCCTAGAAGTACCTTTCTGATGTTTACTTTTTTTTCTGTCCAGCAGTTTAACAAGCAGCATATATTACACTGAATGTATATGGTGATGGACAGCTTTGCTTTATATAAAAAATATATATACTCTTCTTGATTAATGGTTTATTTAATGTTTTATTTAGCTAATCCTAAATATGTGTGATGTTGCTGTGTTGGTGGACAGGTTAAGTTTCTGCTTTGGGGTGTGTGTGTGTGGGGGTGCAACCAGCTGCTGAAACCAAGCAAATCTGTTAAGTAAACAATCGGTGCAAAATAAATAAGCAAGGATGTATCTTAGGCTAACACATTCATAACTAAACAACTGTTGTACTGTGGTTTACCTTAGAACCCTAGATTAATACTAAAACCAATAATAGTGTTAAGGTATGTGCACATACTCATACAAACATATACATATCATATACATACACATATGCATTGTTATACATATCCCATACTACTTAATAATAGCCATGACATACAACAATCACAATTTCCATATTCACACATTATTGATATTGGTAGTGATAAGTATCAGTAATACTTATACCTTACCCATAGTTGGGTTTAAAAAGCCTGTTTATCAGCTCAGGTGTTTTACTACAAGGTTAGTAAAGCTGTAGCTTAACATTGTTCACCCAAAGGATGAGGCAGACGTTGGTGCATGAACAATGCCACTTGTGAAAGCCAGGGTGATGGGAGGAGCTCTGCCACTACGCCCATCCAACGAGCGGAGGGAAGTACTCTAGCAGCAGGGGAGCCCACACACCTTCAGTTCCAGGAGGGCATGTTGCGACCAAAGCTGCCCACACAGAGCCCCCCAGGCTGCGCTGCAGCAGCCACAGAGACATCACCCGAGGTCGGAGTGGGCCTCCGTGGGTCAATGCTGTCTGCCCCATGAGAACCAGGGGCAAACACTCTTTTCTGTTCTGATGTTTACTTTATTAAAGAAAGACATGAATGTTGCAACAGTCTCAAAGTTGTAAACTTAAGGCAGATGTCAATGTTTTAGTACAAAATTGTGTCTCAATCATTATATCTTTAAGTAAGACGACAAAGCTAAGGAGCCATCTACGCTTTTAATAATATATAATAGTATAATAATATACTTAATAATATATTTTTCTCTGCTGAGGGAGCGTTGTGTCTAGAAGAACCGTTCTGACGTTTACTTTATTAAAACTTTACTACTTACTTTATTAAAAAGGTTTAAACCTACTGTAAGGCAAATGTCGATGTTGCCAACTCTCCCACTAACCAGGTCCAAAATTATCTGCAACATTTTCTCAGGATTAATACCTAATTATGAAAACTGAATTTCCTGACACAAGGGGAGGAGAGTCTGTTTTCAGGTCCACACTGGTGTCTGTGGTGCACTGAAACCTCAGCTCAGCCATAGTGAACTGTGGGATCAGAGAACGTAACCAATGCAGCTGTATTTTTAATTTTCTCACATCAAGCATCAGCATATGTAAATATGAGCATGAGCAGACAGGCTCCAACGACAACCCAAATTTCATAATTCATCTTTACCACACAGAAACAAGAAGGAAGCATCAGTATAGATTAATAAGGTGCTTTTCAAAAAGAAGGTGGCCAGTGTATTTTCTCAATATTGAACTATTCCTTCTAACAACTCTAGTCTTTCTTCCTATCGTCTGCACCAGTGAGCCAATAACTACTGAATCTTCCTTTAATAGTGAGTTTTGCAGCTCCTCTCTGTTCTTAAACTGATCCTGCCTCATCTGGCTCAGAGTACAGACACAGATAAGACAGAGTGAAGTAAAAGTGAAACTTAGTCAAAAACAGAAAGACGAAGCTGCCAAGATGCGATGAGGAAATGTTCATTTACGTTCTAGCACAATTTATTTTCCATCTTCAGCTCCTCCTGTAAAGTGAATGATGATAGTTTTATCCCTGATATATTTTGTCTTGCATCAGTGATTTGCTGTTTGAGTGTTTATGACAGATGGTTGAGATGTGACAATGTAACTTCCAAGAATCTAAACTGGCTTCAGTAGGTTTATACAAACAGTATATTTATGTGCTGCAACTATCTGCTAGTAGCAGCGAACACACTGGCTCTGCTGCTAGAGACTTTTATTAAGAGCTGATCCCAGATGGAGTATATCCCCAGTCTGATCCTTAGCCTTACTTTAGGACTTTCCATATATGATATTGTCTTTGTGTTTTTTTTCTGAAGATAAAACAACATTGTAACAACAACATTAATATGATCACAAGACTCTGAAGTAGTATCACTGGCTACAGACAAAGTCTTCTCTGATACTCATTAGTAACCATATCCAGCTTCGTAGATGTCGCAGAATGTCTGATCTACTCTGCACCTGCACCTTTCTTGTGTGTTACTCTTGAGAGGTCAGCTGCGGTGATGGACAGGCTGGGGTGCTTTTGATGAACCCTTGCTGCTTAGTATGATTGTCACAGACAGATATAGTCTGCCCACAAACACTAAAAGACTCTCATGTTACTAACACAGCTCTGTTTTCAGATTCCACCGTGGGTGACAGCTGAACCACAGACCTGGAGTCAGCTCACAGGGACTTACATTCAGACGGAACTACACATTGAACGTTGATGATCCTCTGCTGTATAATGTTGTAAAAGTCACCTGCCATTAGGTGATAATCCCTTGACTCCCTTCTTATAGCAGTCTGAATTTCCATATTCCTATTAAAAGTATAAACACCATCAGTAAAACTCCAGTGACTTACTAGATTGCACCCAGTAGGTGAACCTGATTCAGGGTCACGTAAACCCACAGGTGGACGACAAAGCTTTAATTAAGACAAACATTGAAGATCTCTCTAAATCCAAGACTATAACTAAACAGTCATAGCATCTGTTTCGCCCAATATGGTATGGAATGCTGAGACACCTCAGCCATGTGATGTGAAGAGGCAAAGTGACTCTGAGGGAGCAGGGAGGAAGGCTCTGGGCCTCCTGCACTGTCTTTCTATGAGATAGAAAAACAGCACACCCTCAACACACACCTCACATCTACCATTGCAGCACAACCCAGGTCGTTGCATCACAGCTGGGCTGCCTTTGAAGCTTCAGAACCTTCGGGTGAGGCAGAACACGAACATGAAACAATGGCACTAATTAATATTAATTCACACACAACAGGAACATCTTTGTGGCAGCTATGAAGGATGTGATAGTTCAACAAAATCACCAAGATTAGTCCAAGCTGCTCAGTGAAACAGGACTGGACATCAGATTGTTCCTATAGGAACTTCAAATATGTAAAAGTGTTTTATATCAAGTGACTGTAGAAAGTTCACTTTCTGTTCAAAACTGTGTTGAAGACTTAATTGGATCCTTTGATGCCATCTAGTGGCATCAAGGGATACTACTGCTGCTGCTACTATCTGTGTATTAAAGCATGAACCTGCAGTACCTCACACCATGTACCATCACAGTAACTCTGTTGGTGCTCTGCTTCTTCCACAGGGTTATGGTTTTTATCCGTCTGCCATCTCTCGCCAGCTGCATGTACAGAGTGATGGTTGACTCATCTTTGACAGCTGTTGAAGATAAGAATGGAAGCTATGAAGTGCTTTTCTAACCTTGGTAGGAGTTGTTGCAGTGCTGCAGACCGCAGGATGAAAGGTTTGTTGTTGGAGACTCAGTGAGAGTTTGTAACCAGGGTTCAATGTTCCCCTGCTGTTCATACAGAAGAAACAAATATCAATCCTGCATCACAAATATCTTCCAAACTGACAAACCAGTACTAATAATTATTTTCTATTAATAATAAATGAAACACCTCGTCCAGTTGGCTCCATTTTGGCCTGATCTCTGTTAGTGTGGACTTCAGGCTGGCTGTGACTCTCCTCTCATCTGTCAGACAGAACCTGTCATCTGCACCTCCCTCCTCTGTCTGTGTGTCCTGAGCTGACAGGCTGATGGTCTTGTGAGCCTCCTTCAGGTCTGTTAGAGTGACCCCCTGCGGCATCCATTCAAAACCATCACCGACATTTGCCATACAAACATTAGATTATTAATGTCAGCACATACCTGTGTTGACCTGCGGGTCTGTCTGGCATGGCGAGACTTAGCTTTCCTCTGAGACTCCGCTTCCTCATCTCTCACTGGGGTCAGATACGACCTTTAAATATATGTGAATACATCCAAACCAAGGCAGTAATACACACATGGCACCGCTTTCCATGCTTTTAGTATTTTTTTTTTCAGATTTGTATTGTATTGATATGTGTTACTGGTGAGAAGTAAATCGACTTGACACATGGTTCAAATGAACATTAAGGTGAATATTTCTTTGAAATGATGCTGAGTCCGGCCTCCAAAGGCACTTTGGTTTCATCTTGTCTGGCTGGTATGGCATCACTTCCTGTTTTTTTTTTTTGGTTTCCTGTCTGGGTTAATCCTTGTCATTACTTTTACAGCAAAAGTAGGAGACAATGTACATTGCTTGCCCAGGGACCAAAGTCCTGTTGAGGCCGTGTTTGGCTTATATCACTCCACTGCTTTTTTCCTCATGCAAAGCATGGCATAGATGGCATTACTTTAGAACACACATGGTTATTGCATCATTACAATTTTTATATGTATCCTATCAGCATGTTGCATCAGCAGCTTTTTGGAATCTGGATGGTCTCTGATAGAAAGATGAATTTCTGATTTTGAAAGATATAGATGCTCAGTCATAATTACAGATGCTTTTATTACACATCCACTGTACAAATACAAGTCTGTTGTACAAGTAAACATGCATTTGACTGATTTTTTGTGCATTTTTTACTGTATTGTTACTGAAGCATTCTGAAAAGTTTACAAAATAAGATGCTGTAGATTCTGTTTGTGTATTAGCCTTACTAATTACCTTTTCTATTCTTGTTTCGTTTCGTTTCGATTTGATTCAATTTATATAGTACCAAATCACAAAAAGGTTATCTCAAGGCACGTGAGGTAAGGTTTAAGACCTTACACAACCAAACCCACTTGCTTCGGATGTTATCACCCGACCTAAATCAAAAACTTTGATCCTCCCGTCTGAGGAGAGGATAACCAGTCTGCTGGTTAAATCATCCGAGCCGTGATCAACCTTATGGATCAATGACGACGACCTACTGCACCTATTCACCGCTGCCAGCAGGTAGGTAGGCACCTAAAAAAAAACCTCTCTAACGAGGATGAAACCTCCAGCAGAACCAGGCTGGTTGTGGGCAGCCATCTGCCATGACCGGTTGGGGTGAGGGGATAGACAGAAAGAAAAGCACAGCAACAACAACAAGCAACAACAGAGCACAGGCAAGATGGTTGGACACAGTCCCTGATCCCCAAGTTTAATGCCAACACAACTAAATAACAGGATTCTGTGTAAAATCACCTCTACATCCCTCCATCCTTGTCCTTATCCTGATCTAAAGGATCAGTCCTGTCCTGCTTTAACACCACTTTCGGTTCACATTGCTTTGAAGCAGCCATCAGAAAAAAGGATGCTTACAGCGGAAGATGCTCTGGAAGCGTCAGTGTGACTTTACGTAAGCACGTCTTCCATAGAAGGAAAGGCCTGAGCAAGCATCTTGTCTTACCCAGAGTCACCTACTTCCCTCAGACAAGCTTTTACTGCTATTGATCTTGAATCTTGTCTGAGAACAGAGTGGTCAGCAGCAGCATAGTGCAAGGGACAACAAGGAGAATATGCATTCTATGTGCATATTCTCATGTGCAGGAGCTAGAAACTACACAGGGAAATAATCAACATCTGCACAAGACTCAGCTAAAAAACAACCAAACACTCCACTAATCCTAACTAAAATAGTTCTCTGAGACCTAAACATGAACCAGTTCAAGTTGTTGGTGAGGAAGTCTTTAGCAGTAACTACTAATGTGAATGAGAAGCTTATTGAGTAGATCAAAGAGGCAGACTAATTATCAATCCTCAAAGATACAACCTCATATAACACGACTTGCAGCATTTGCACAGCAGCATTACTCGACGTCAGGATGACCCACACACATAAAGGCTTGACAAACTGGTGAAATAGGAATATAGAAATGACTTAATTGTTCTTAGAACCTACCTGGGAACAAACGCCTGCATGGTCTCTGCAGAAGGTCAGTAATGGAAGCACTGAGACACTGCAGCAGTGATAAGAGGACAAGAGGGAGAGAGTGGACCAAACGATTCTGTAACCAGCTATAGGAGAGAAAGAGAGAGAGAGAGACTTCCTGTTTTTCACTCGTCATGCACACGCAGTCAATTTAGACTTTTTGTCGACACACAGCTTCAGCTCGAGCTGTGAAAACACAAGATGTGAACAGATTTTCTTCTATGTAATATTATGTGTTTACTTTGCAAGATTATTTATAGTGATGTGTCCACTGTTCAAGTCTGCCCTTGGTGCAGATTAACACAACTCTGACCTTAAGATGGCAAGGTGTCACAATTATATTTCTTTAAAAAAAAGCTATTAGTCATTTATCCTGTTGTGGGATTAGATCAAGTACAGTACAAATATACAACCTGATAAGTATCACTATTCACTATCACTATCATCTCCTGCACACTTTCTGCCACTACTCAAACTGTCTCTTCTGGTTTGACACTGAGGTTGTGAAGGTCAGTATTGCATTTTGGTTTTCATATAATAAGAATAAGGTCTCAGCATGTCAACAGGTAACCAGTCCATCGCAGGGCAACACACAGGCAGACAACCATTTACACACACCTAAAGGCAATTTAGAGTGACCAACAAACGAATGAATGTTTTTGGACCGTGGGAGAAAGCTGGAGAGCACACGCTGCACATGGGGAAAGGCCCCAGGAATTGAACCCAGTTCCTTCTCATTGGCAGGCAAGCAACAGTGCTACCCACGGCACCACTGTGCCACCCCAAAATTATGTAATTTTATCAGTATTGTATATGAATATTTTCCATTCTCTAAAAATGTAAATACAGCAAAGGCAACTGAGAATTCAGAAGCATTAAAGTACAACAAGAGAGACATATGTAAGAGCAACACAAAGTAAATCATACAAAAGGGAAAGAACCAAGTTTTTATTATTAAAATGAGAGTAAATACATGAGAGAAGTATCCCAATGCAAAACATGTTTTAAAGATGAATAAAAAGTAAAAAGGCATAGCAGGGGTTGAGTCTATAATGTCCTAACTTGACCTTGGTCTGACCTCATCAGGAACATGTTGCTCTGAAAACACGAAGCATGTGGTACATTCAGGATTAACTGAGGATTCACATTCTTTAAGGAATCTAAGTGAAACTGATGTGACTGAGGGGTGGACTGAGATCAGGCGACTGTAGCAATAGCTCCTCCTCCACACAGTGGTGGTATTGCTTAACGTCAGTGGTCTGCTGTAAACATGCTGAACTTCAAACTATCTGTCATGTACTGTCTCCTCAAGTCAAGTAAATTCACATGTTTACTGTAACCCAGGGGCGCCACTTGCAGTAAGGGCCCTATGAAAAAAAATACGGTCAGGCCCTACGCTTTTCTAATAGTATTGACCACTGCCTTCTAAAGTACACTGCCTGGTTGGTGGAATTGCTTAGAGTGCAAAGCTGGTAATCTAAAGCAGGGGTGGCCAATCCTGGTCTTCAAGAGCCACAGTCCTGCTGTTTTTCCAACTCTCCCTGTCCCAGCTAATACTGACATCCTTAACCAAGTGTGTTCAGTCAATAAGCACCTAACTGACACACCTGATCAAGGTAAATCAGCAGGGAGAGTTGGAAAACCAGCAGGACAATGACTCTCGAGGACCAGGGTTGGCCACCGCTGATCTAAAGGTTGTGATTTTGAATCTAGCTGTGGTTAAAATTAGTATTTGTTTTGACAATAACGTATCAGTATTCAGTCAAAATAATAATAATTTCATTTTCAATAATGAAAAACACGTGCTATTAAATTAGTGTGATTCCGTTCAGATGAGGAGGCAAAGTGTTAAAAGATAGATTCTGTAAACCTGTCAGAGTGAGAGCTCTGCACTTGGATCTTGGAAAGTAGTTTGAGCGAGTGCTCTTACCGCTCTCGTTAAATAGCACATCTTGGACGTATTTTCACCGTTTGTAAGCTAGCTTCAGCAGTAAGGAGAAACGGTAGCAGTTCATGTTTTACTACTTGTAATATAATTCAAGGAACGAACGCCTTGTGTGGACATGTTTTTATTCTGTTCGCTGGCTGTCTAGAAGCACATACTGTAGGGCACGCGCTGCGATGACAGTACATGGAGTGTCGGCTTTGAAAGCACCGCTAACATTATACTGCAAGGAAGCTCCATGTATAAAATTTGCAAACCCTTCTTTAATTAAAAAAATGAAACTTATTGTGGGCCCTTCTTCTCTCTTTCTGCTTTGGTAAACCATTCTTTCAGTTTCTGATGGACAGATTTATGCTTCATTGACAGCGAGGACGTTGACGATAGAGATGTGTCGTTCGCGAACGAGCCGGTGGTAGTGCCAAAAAGTGACTCACTGCCAGAAATCGATTGCCGAACGCAGAAGCGCACCGGCTCGTTAAGACATCATCGTAATTCTCTTTACAGAGATCCTCGACCGTGACTCTTTAACTCTATGACATGGCGCTTGGACTCATATGTACGACCCAGCAACATTTTTGTACTTTTTCTGTCTGATTGAATTTGCAGTGTGACCACTGAGCTATTTTACCACTTTTAGTGTCTGCATGATACTATAGTTTCATAGTTAAACCAGTAAGATGTTTTTTAATGTTGCCAAAACGTGATTTTACATCCAAAGCTTTTGATAAATTATTATTATTATTATTATTATTATTATTATTATTATTGTTTTCTAAATACATTGAGCTATGCTTTTTTATATTTACATTTGTAATAAATATCCAGCCCATCTTATCTTTGTCTGTTCTTGCCTCAGACCAGTAGAACCAGTAGCATGCATAGATGACAATGAAGTTAAAATGAGACAAAAACAAGCTTCTGATTGAAAGATATTGGCATGAATCACTTTTTGGCAACGTAAAACGAGCATCATACTGGTTATAGTGGTGTCCGCCAGGTACAGACAGTGGTCAGATGAACTGGATGCTCATTAAACCTGGTAATATAACCAAGAAGAGTTTGATGAAGTTAAATGAGGCAGAAATTAGCTTCTCATCAAAAGATATTGGCTGTAATCACTTTTTGGCAACGTGAAACGAGCATCTTACTGGTTGTACTGGTCTCAGACAGGTAAAGAGAGTGGTCAAGTGAGCTGGATGCTCGTTAAATCTATTAATATAACCCAGCAGAGGACAATGAAGTTAAAATGAGGAATAAATAAGCTTCTTATGAATATTTATTGGCTGTAATCCCTTTTTGGCAACGTGAACAAAGCCTCATAATGGTACTACTGGTCGCAATCGATTTCTAGCAGACAGTCACTTTTTGGCACGACGGCTGTAAGAGCCGATGCTTTGTAGCAAAGGAGAAGAGCCGACTCCCGCCGGGGAGAGCTAAATCTTCAGCCACCATTGGTCAGCTCTGCTGAAAAGTAAAAACTGCATTAAAATAAAGGTTTTGAAAAATTTTAAAAATTTAAAAACTTTGAAAACACAGAATAAAAATATGCTTAGAAATAGACAAACCATTTATAATTGCTAAATGCGGCTAAAATTTAAGGCGCACAGATTTGGCTCTTTTGCCTACTTCATATTGAAGTAGGCAAAAGAGCCAAATCTGTAAAAAGAGCCGGACTTCCCATCACTAGTTGACGATCTGATCGTCTCACTCAGTAGGGATCTTTGGTATCCAAATGGACGGACAGAACCATGCAGTAAATGGGAGGACGGGTCTAATTTGACTAGAGAGGCAGAAATAAGATGTAATTTAGTCTTAGTGGCAATTGTTTTGTAGATGAATTCTTGAAATCTCATATATTACTGATAATAATGTTATTATTAATAAATCCGATCTCTGTGGGCCCCTCAGGGTTCGTGGGCCCACAGAATTGCCCTAATCGCCCCCAAGGGCACTTCTGCTGTAACCATATGCCAATGTTTTCAACCTCTTAAAAACGTGCAGTCATGTTTTGATCTAGACTCGTACAGGACAGTACGCATAGAGTCTGTCTGGCTGGTTAATAAAGCACCTGGTAGCTCAAAATACAGTTTATTCACCAAAAATACTTGTTTCTAAGATATAATTTTCTTGGTTGAACTTAGTTGTTGTTTTTGAGTAAACAACTGCCATGTACATGTGGGTGCATCAGTCAAATATCATCTCATACTGTATCAACGAAAAAGATTATTATGGCTCACTGATTACTGATGAACACTTTGTATTTTGTTCTGATATCACTGGCTTTAGGTTCCAGCTTAGCACAAAATCTGGCCCTGACACAAGTGCGTACTGTATAAACAGTCTCTCTGATGGATTAAGGCTTCTGGGTTTCTTTTTGTCAGATAAAACCTGAATGAGTCCCAGCATTTAAGGCTGATTCTTATCTCAGTGTAGACTGAATTCACCTGATTGGACCTTTTCCTTTCTACCTAATGAGCAGTAACGTCATCCTACAGTATTTGTTACAGTGTGGACAAAGCTTCCCTTCCTTTCTGTGTGGTACAGTACTATTCAGAAAAAATACTCCTTTGGTGAGATTACCTCTGCAAAAACATTTAAATTAGAGTCAGTCAATTAAGTGACTTACAGTCTTCATTTTCCTCTTCAACGTTGAGCTTTTCTCTCTGCCATTTTGCTCCTTCCTCCTCTGCATCTTCCTCCTCTATACTCTTCTCACCTTCAGATGCCACTTCCCCGTCTGCTTCGTGCTCGTCCTCCTCAGTCAGTAACCCCTGCTCATCTTCCTCTTCTTCAGACACTGTCTCCCCATCTGCCTCTTCTGTTTCTAAAGCCTCCTCTTCTAGTGGTAACTCCTCCTCGTCTTTTTCTCCTTTAGATGCTGTCTCGTCCTCTGATTGATTTTCCTCTTCTCTTTCTGGTGCCTCCTCTTCTTCAATGATGCTTCTGTCTACAAGTGATGACTCCTCTTCAGGTGCTGTGTTCTTCTCTAGCTGATTGTCCTCATCTCTTTCTGGTGCCTCCCCTTCTAGTGGTGACTCCTCTTCATGTCCTTCTTTAGGTGCTGTCTCCTCCTGTGATTCGTTGTCCTCTTCTCTTTCTGGTGTCTCCTCCTTTGCAGTGTTACCTCCCTGTTCAGGCAGTGACTCCTTCTTAAATCCCTCTCTGTTAGGTGTTTTTTCTTCTGGCTGCTTGTCCTCTTCTGTTTTGGTTGCCTTCTCTTCCACTTCATGGTTCTCCTCCTCTAGCTGTGACTTCTCAACCTTCTCTCCTTCAGATACCCCTTCTTCTGGCTGAGCTGGGTCCACTTCTGAGTTGTCTGACTTATCACCCTCCATCTGATCCCCCATTAGTTCCTCCCCCTCCTCTCCTGGAGTCGTGTTTTCACTAACGGCATCCTCCTCTTTGATGGGAGCCTCATCTAGTAAGGAAGAAGTTGCCTGTTCACGTTCCTCTGCCTCCACATCTGTAAGTGTCTCCTGTTCGGCTGATGTTGCTGCTGCTTCCTGCTCACCAAGAGGTTCTAATCGACCCATTAGCTGAGGCAAGAAATTAAAGAATGCATTACATCACAAGACGTAAGAATACTTACATACAAAACAATGACAGTTGATACATGATTTATTCAGATAACACATGGCTGAGGCTCAGGCTGCAGGAGGTGCTTCACAGAGCACCTACAGTATTTGCCCTTCCTAGACTAAAAGTCATCAGAGACACAAAGGCCGACTACAGATTGAAATACAGGCAAAACACCCACATTAAAGCATAGAACACGCTTTTAATAAAATATGACTCACTACAAAAACTGGGGATTTTAAGATTTTATATTAATATAAACATATTCCATTTATCTATTATATTCTTGTTTGACCTTATAAGGGTCAGGTCATTAGGTGCAACCTGGAAAAAGTTCCATTCCATTCATTTTAATTTCCAGGATGTAAAGACAACTTTAGACTCGTAGCAGCTGCAGGTTTGATGTCAGTCTGCTGTTGGTGGGACACTGTGTGTATGATTATGAAGTTGATCAGCAGACAGCATCTGGTCAACATGTGTGATCGTTACCTCAGTCAGCTGCTTCTGTACGTTCTCCGGCTGAGCCTTGAATTCAGACTGAACACTGTGCTGATGCTGCAGACTCTGACGCAGCGAGTCCAGCTGCTCGTCCACGCTGACCTGGTGGAGCCGCTGCGACGGTTCTTCCTCCAGAAACTCCCTTAGTGACAGAGAGAACCAACAGTGAGAGGTCCTGAAAGTGCCAGCTTCAAAGTATGTTGTGTTATAAAGTACAGTATTTACATGTAAAGATGAAACCTGACCATCGTTATAGAATTCATTGTGATACAGTATGATAATGCGACTAATGGCGGCAGCTGAAATTTACCTGACAGTAGCCATTTCCAGCTGAGTGTGATACTCGTCCAGCTGCTGTTTAAGTCTGAACACCTCTGTGGCATGTTGCTCCAGGGTGTCGCTCATCACAGAGATTTGCTCTTCTCGTTCCTCCAAGACCTCGACCTTCTCAGTTAGCTCAGCACTCAGCAAGGTTAGAGCCTCCACCTGAAGCTTGATGTCGTCAAACTCCTCGCTCTGACCCTTCAGCGTGCTCTGCAGCTGGCTTAGTTGCTCCAGAGACAATGTGGCCTTCTTTGTTTCTGCCAAGTGGGCTTTCATTCCTGTGTGGAGCGCCAGCACCTGAGCAGGGAGGTCAGACGTCTTGAGCTGCTCTGCAGTAGCCAGGGCTATGCCCACCTGCTTCTGTGCCAGTGCATAGGACTCCTCCAGGGAACGTATGCGAGTCTCCAAGTTTCCTGATATATGCTGCTGCAACAAGCCACAGTAGCAGGATGTTAAACTATTAATCCTCAGTTGTTCACTTAATTATAGAAAACAGAGACATGGTTTTAACAAAGTTCTGACATGAACAGCACATTTTTATGTTTGGTTTAAAACTATTATAAAGAAACTCCACAGCTTTTACCAGTTGCTGCTTAGCAACCCAGAATCAACATCCATTGTTTAATATTTATTTTGATCATAATTACTGTACATTGCAACTCCCAGCTATTAATATTAGGGCTGCAACAACGGATCGGTAATAATCGATGGCGGAAATTGATCGATAATGGTTTGACGTTATCGATTAGTCAGGCTGCTCATTTGCGTACAGCTTGATGTCATCCATGTAGAGGAGGTGACTTATGGTGGCCCCGCTCCGGAGTCGCTATCTATAGCCAGTCTTGTTTATTATTTGGCTGAGGGGGTTCAGACCTGTGCAGAACAGCAGTGGGGACAGTGCATCTCCTTGGTATATGCCACATTTGACAGATACTTGGGCAAATAGCTTCCCATTGGCTTCAAGGGTGGTTCTCCACAACCTCATCCAGTTTGCAATGAAGGCCCTTAGAGTTCTGATGATGTTGTACAAGCATTCACTGAGCCATGTGTGTGGCATTGAGTCATAGGCTTTCTTGTAGTCGATCCAGGCTGTGCACAGGTTGGTGTGTCACATTCTGCAGTCTTGGGCGACTGTTCTGTCTACCAGGAGTTGGTGTTTGGCTTCTCTGGTATCCTTACTAATGCCTTTCTGTGCTTCGCTCATGTATTGACCCATGTGCCCACTTATCTTAGCTGCGATGATGCCTGACATGAGGGGCAGGTTATTGGCCCGTAGTTGGATGGGACTGTACCCTTTGAGGGATCCTTCATTTTTAGGATCGTCGCTACTGCCTACAGTACCTCATAATGATGGGAGACAATGAACCACATGAGATACCGGCTCAGACGTCGCCCGGTCTAACAAGGTCTGCGTCAGGTGTTGGGGAACCAGAGCACCTTGCCGAGAAGTGGGCTACTGTCGCTGAGCGAGGCAACGACTGACCTGAAATATCAGCATCATTGCGAGATTGAACAGCATTGACAGCAATCATGGGAGCCATGAGAAACAATACCCACCATGGAAACGAAGGTTGGAGGCAAAAATCATGGAGGCCCAGAGAGGTGCAATGAAAACCACACCAGAGACAACGAAGCCAGACGAATAACCTGCGAAAGTGTACTCTCAAGGTAATAACAGCAGAGCAGACCCACAAAGGCTGGAAACTGAACAGTACTGGAAAGGTATATGGGAAAGGGAGGCGTCACACAACAGTGATGCACAGTGGCTGGTGGACCTGAGGGAAGACCACAGCAACCTCCCTGAACAGAATCCAGTGACTATCACAGTGGCAGACATCCAACAGAGAGTCTCAGGTATGAAAAACTGGACAGCACCCGGACATGATCCATGCCTACTGGCTAAAGTAGCTCACTGCAATACATTAGCACCTGGCAGCACAAATGAACCAGCTGCTAAGGGATGGGACTCACCCTGAATGGCTAACCGAAGGGCGATCAATCCTGATAATGAAGGATCCCTCAAAGGGTACAGTCCCATCCAACTACTGGCCAATAACCTGCCTCTCCACAACATGGAAGCTCATGTCAGGCATCATCGCAGCTAAGATAAGTGGGCACATGGGTCAATACATGAGCAAAGCACAGAAGGGCATTGGTAATGATACCAGCGGAGCCAACACCAACACCAACTCTTGGTAGACAGAACAGTCACCCAAGACTGCAGAGTGCGACACACCAACCTGTGCACAGCCTGGATCGACTACAAGAAAGCTTATGATTCAATGCCACACACATGGATCACTGAATGCTTGGAGCTGTACAACATCAATAGAACTCTAAGGGCCTTTATTGCAAACTTGATGAGGTTGTGGAGAACCACCCTTGAAGCCAATGGGAAGCCGCATGCCCAAGTATCTATCAAATGTGGCAAATACCAAGGAGATGCACTGTCCCCTCTGATGTTCTGCATAGGTCTGAACCCTCTCAGCCAAATAATAAACAAGACTGGCTATGGATACCTAAGTCACCTCCTCTACATGGATGACATCAAGATGTACACCAAGAATGAGCGAGACCGCCAGGATCTACAGCTCGGACATTGGGATGTCATTCGGGCTCGAGAAATGTGGGAGGATGGTGACAAAGAGAGGCAAGGTTATCCACACAGAAGGGGGTCTCACTCCCAGAAGGAACAATAGCAGACATTGAGGACAGTTACCTTGGAATACCACAGGCGAATGGCTGAAACATCCAAGATCCATAAGTATATCAAGGATAAGGCTCCGACAGATGACGTGCTGAGTGAATGTCTCAGGCAGTGGAGAACAGAGGATGAGATGCTAGAAGAAGGACCATCATGGGAGGACAAGCCCTTACACGGGATGTACCACCAGAACATAACTGAAGTAGCTGATCTCAACAAATCCTACCAATGGCTTCAAAGGGTTGGGCTGAAGGACAGCACAGAGGCACTCATCCTGGCTGCACAGAAGCAGGCCCTGAGCACCAGAGCCATAGAGGCCCAGATCTACCACACCAGACAAGACCCAAGGTGTAGACTGTGCAAAGAGGCCCCTGAGACGGTCCAGCACATAACTGTAGGCTGTAAGATGCTGGCAGGGAAAGCATACATGGAACGCCATAACCAAGTGGCTGGCATAGTATACAGGAACATCTGCGCGGAGTATGGACTGGAAACCCCAAGGTCAAAGTGGGAAACACCTCCCAAGGTGGTAGAGAACGAGCGAGCCAAGATCTTGTGGTACTTCCATATACAGACAGACAGAATGGTAATGACGAACCAACCAGACATTGTGGTGGTGGACAAAGAGCAGAGGAAAGCCGTAGTAGTGGATGTGGCAATACCAAGCCATGGCAACATCAGGAAAAAGGAACATGAGAAACTAGAGAAATACCAAGGGCTCAGAGAAAAACTGGAGAAGGCTTGAAAGGTGAAGGCCACAGTGGTGCCTGTGATGATCGGAGCACTGGGGGCAGTGACCCCCAAACTGGAGGAGTGGCTACAACAGATCCCTGGAAAACATCCGACATCTCAGTCCAGAAAAGTGCAGTCCTAGGAACAGCAAGGATACTGCGCAGAACCCTCAAGCTCCCTGGCCTCTGGTAGAGGACCCGAGCTTGGAAAGTGGATGAGACCACCCGCGGAGGGTGAGAATAGAGTGTGTGTATGTATATATTTATATATTTATCTGATTATTACAATTAATCGAAAAAAAAAATTATTGACAGATTTTTTGATTATCAAAGTTGCAGCCCTAATAAATATTACAGACCTTAACCTGAACAGCCAATATGCACAGGTCCACTACTGGTAGCTGAAGCATTAAACAAACTGAACTGCTTCACCTAACTCCAATAGAAAGTTAATCAACTTTCCATTCGTATACAAAAGGAGCAAAACTTATATCAGCTGCAGATGTTTGCTGCAGTAGTAACAGTTCACAGAACGTTTCCTAAGAAGCCCCAACTAGTACAGATCAGCTGTACTCGTGTACAGCTTGTGACACATCAGCTTGAGAAGGAAGGAGCGAGAGGAAAAGATTAAAGCAGCCAAGAATCTCAATGGGTCTTAACATCTTACATCTACTGATGTTTTATTTGACCTGCTTAGTTACAACCACAGAATAAATTTAACCTTGGCACACTGAAGTCTTATTTATTGTTACTTTGGCATCCTCTAAACAGCTGTGATAAATAAACAGCAGGTCAGTCGCCTCATATGATAAAACTGAAGTTTTATGCATTTGAGTGTGTGTCCCAGTGAGTGTCATGGTAGGTCAACAGTGATCCCCATTACAAACGTCAGCAGCTGTGTGGTGATGGAAATAGCAGCATTTTCCAGTGAAGCTCTTGGCATTTTGAAATCTGATAGTGCCCTGCAGTCCTGAGCTGTCCTGACTTATCAGCGTTGGTGACATGTGCTGAGGCCTTGTCTTATTCTATGTGTAATAATGTAAATATAACAGGCTATGGATTGATGGAAGAGAAGCTTTGGCCTGAGACGTATCATCCTCACATGTTAGTTTCTTACCTTTCCACTTGACTTTCGCAGCTCTTCGTGTGAAGACTGTAGTGTTACTATCTTCATCTGCATGCTAATGACATTGTCTGTTAAGAATGTCAAAGTTTGGTGCTGCTGGAAACAGAACCATGCACCAACTGCTCCCCCAATAACAAGCATTAGAAATAAAACCAGCACAAGAACGGGATGAATGGGATTATTAGGACTATTGAGATTATTCCCTCCAGCGCGAATTTCTGACTCAATAACTTCATTTTTGAAATAGTTGTCTTCAGGTTTGTGGTTCCCTTTCCCTTTACGATGCTTGGCAGTCATTTTCACGATGACACGATGTTCTGTCCGAGCAGAGAGCTGGTATTTGAGGAGCCAGTAGTTCCAAAATGAGCGGCGATCGTACTTATGGCTTCTGCTAGTGCCGCTTTAAACTTACAAATTTACAAATCCGCCTGCAGTGAGGTTCAGAGGAGCCGTAGCGGGCTCTCGTTGAGGAGGCGTGGACCGTAGGTAGAGCCAGCGTCCATTGGACGCTGCGCCCTCAGCGCCATGTGCTGCTGTCATGGAAAGAGAGACTACGGCAGCAGAGCACAGAGTTGCGTACGTTGGATTCACTGAGCTTTAGGAAGCAAAATGTGATTTGAGCTGAACTTGATGTGAACTGATAACTGCAGCTTTATCTATCAGCTTTAGAAAAGGGCACATTCACGTTCTAAGCTCCTGGTATCGTTACACACGTGTACGTGCAGTGTAAAAAGCTCTGTTACACTTACTGCACCATGTGTTCATTTTGCTGTCAGCAGGTTTCTGAATTTCTGCATTCTTTCCTAACGTGTAGGAATTAGATATCAAGCTTATTTTAGAACAATCACAGTTTAATTTGTGTAATGACAGCATTTTTTCAGTATCATAATAATATAATATTATTGATAATATTCAGTATCTTCCAGTCAAATCCAGGAAAAAAGAACAAGAAATTCAGACGTTCTTTATATGATATATTTGGAAATATTGTTTGTGTTGTCCTGGTTCCTTAGTCTAGTGAAAGAAAGAAGAAAAGACAACTTAATTGGCTTTTTGTCAGCTTCAGTATTATTTTAGTCAAAGTGTATGTGTGGGGGGCTCTCACTCTCTCACCTATGACACTGAGGACAGTGGAGCACTCAGCTCGCCCTACGCCGTTCTCTGCTCTGACAACGTACTCCCCTGTGTCTTTGGGTCCCACACAGAGGATTAGCATGGTGCACACTCCGCAGGTGTTGGAGATGTAATAGTTGCTGTTTGTGTTCACGCTGATATTATTTCGATACCACGTTACACGAGGTTTGGGATTTCCCTGCACTGCACAGCTCATGTAGCACTCATAGCCTTTGGGTGCCGTGTGGAGCTTCAGCGGCACGATGAAGGTGGGGGCACATCGCAGGTCACAGTCCTCTCTGGTTTTTACATTTACGATAAACTTTTCTACAAACGAGAAACACAAACATAACATATGGGCTAAAGAAGTGACTATCTGGTCTTTTGGCTCATTTCACAGACCTTTCTTCTTCTCTGTCCACCATGTTGGTGACTCAGAAGGTGCAGATATGCCCATGTCATTCTTGGCGTAGACCCTAAAATGATATTCCCTCCCGTGCATTATGTTACAGGCAGTGAACTTGTTGTTGAAGAGCCTGTCAGCCACTGTTGTCCATGTCTGTTTGGTAGAATCTAACTTGGACACTAAGTAGTGGAGGCGGTCATCACGCTTCTCATCAGGAGACGGCTCCCAGGTTACTGTCACTGTTCCAGGCACGTTTTCCTCCAACTCCACTGGTCCAGGAGGTTTTGGATCATCTTAAGAACCACAAAGTTTATTGTTATTAGAACCATTAACAGATGTAAGTCAAATGAAGGTCCAGTAGTAAACAGCTCTTTGTGTTTGATTTACCTGTTACTCTGACCTCTGTGCTGAATGTCTCCTGCCCAGCAACATTTTTTAGCAAAATGGAGTAGATGCCAGAATCAGAGCGCTCGGAGCATGGGATAAGCAGCTGGGACGAGCCCTCAGAGTTACTGATTGTAACTCTCTTTGACACGGGGGAGTTGTCCTTCAGCCAAATAATGTCTGGCTGTGGCAATGCCTGGTAAAAATGATTAGATTTTAGCCTGGAACAGAGAAAACCATTTGTTTTCTGTAGTTTTGTTTTTCTTACTTCAAAGTTAATTTGGATCCTCACAGAGTGTTCTGCCTTCACTACGATAAAACTTTTCATCTTGTGGCTTGTGAACGTTGGTCTCACTAAAGTAATGTACAAAAAAAAAAAAATATATATATATATATATATATATATATATATATATATATATATATATATATATATATATATATATATATATATATATATATATATATATATATATATATAAGGTCTAAAATAGCCAGCACTTTAGAATGTGTATATATATATATATATATATATATATATATATATATATATATATATATATATATAAGGTCTAAAATAGCCAGCACTTTAGAATGAATAGAATAGAATAATAATAGAATACCAGGTGAGGGCATAGCCACAACATAGCTGGTCAGCTCCTTTGGTTCGCTCTCTCCTCCGTCATTAATTGCAATCACTCTCACCCAGTACATGTTCATGGACTTTAGCCCTTTCACACTGAAGGAGGTTGTGATGATGGGAGCGCTGTTACATCGCGTCCATTCAATGCAGTTTGACTGACGAATTTCAACTAAATATCCTTTCGCTTCATCCTGTAGGTCCGGCTTCTCTTCAGGTTTGGTCCAAGTCAGAACCAAGTGGCTGTAAGATGTTTCTGTCACCTTCAGCCCTGTCACTTTCCCAGGAGGCTCTGGAGTAACAGGAAGACAATGGTAACACAGAACCAACCCTGAATCTGCCATTGTAGGATAAGATCTTACTCTTAGGATCCCGTGCCACAACAAACTCTGAGGGGTTGCTAAATTCACCAATCCCTGAGACATTTATTGCTGTAACTCTGAACTCATATTCCATACCAGCCACGACATCCTTCACACCATAGCTCTTCTCTGGAGAAACCAAACAACAATGACATGTCACACCGCTGCAGGTTACGGCCACTGTTTCACTTAAGCTGAACTACAAACGCAGACCTTTGATAGGCTCATCCATAGCATTGACAACGCTCCAGAGGTTACTTCCCTTTTTGCGTTTCTCCAGGATATAGCCCAGGATGCGTGAGCCTCCGGTGTTACTTGGTGGAGCCCAGCACAGGCTGATGCAAGTGTCAGAGGCGTTAATCACCTTTGGAGGAGTTGGAGGCCCAGGAAACGCTGGCAAATATATATACAGCACATTACAATATAGTACATGTCCTGTTACACAACACATTCATTACTAACTAATCACAGTACCAGACACAGCTGATAGAAGTTAATTCAAAGATTTGGATTCAGCGTCCTACTAACTTCTTGTTCTGTCAGTATTTTATACTGCAATATTCATTTGAACAGTGGTTATAGTGCAATATTTAGGCCAAGAGAGTGAATGCTGGTGCGCATGTTTTATTAGAGCACGGCCAGGGCAGGGTGGCCAGGCTCTAAATAACCTTACTGTGAGCAAAATGCTAAACAGCAGCATTGTTAAAATGGCAGCTTGTGTGGTTGTAAAGCATAAAAAAAAACATAAAAAACAAAAAAATAAAAAAAATACAGAACCAGGTAGAGATGCTCTGTCAGAATATTTGAATTATTAACAAATGATAGTGTGGTTGAGCTCTGAATGAAAAGCACATTACATACATTGTCACTGCAGAGACCTGAGAACATTTGGAGAAAATATTCATACTTCATAGTGCTTTACTCAGCCTGGATAACTTCTATTATAGCCACAGCTAGAATATAAAATTCCTATTTAATAAATTAAATAGAATTCCATACGACCCTTAAACCGTCCGCTCCGTCTAACGGCATGTCCAGAGTTACTGTTTTTGCATTATGCTCGTACTGTCAGAGATCAAAATTAAGCCACAGTGAGTGGTTTGAGGTTTTGTGTTAATTTATAGTTTTAAAATGTTCCCTTTTAATGAAGCTCATTCATATGAAGTGACTGTAGCAAATTTAGGGTTGTTGTACTTACATACTGTAACAACCAATGACACATACCCAGTGTACCTGCTTGCATTTCATCAGTCTCCATTGGTTCACTCTGACCCTCTGCAGTCACTGCTCGGATGCGGTAACAGTACTTCCGTCCGTGGTCCACGTCCGTGTCGCGGTAGCTGGGCACAACTGGAAGTTCTTTGAGTTTCTTCCAGGTGTTTCGTCCAACTTGTTGTCGCTCAAGCATGTACTTGATGACCAGTGAGCCCCCATCATCCTTTGGTGGCCTCCATTTAAAGTCAATGCATGTAGCACAGCTGTTTATAACCTCTGCAGGACCCAGGGGTGGAGTGGGTTTGTCTAAACGTCAGCAAAGGTTATGGTTTAAAAATTATCTAGAAATAAGAATGGATTCTGCATTCAGTGTTTTACAGTTCTGCTGCCGGCACTGTTGGCAGTGCCTTGAACTATATTTCTAAAACACATCTCCAACTTGTCACATTATACGAACCTGGGAAGTAGAATAAAAGCCATTTATATCGATTGTACAGAAGAAATATAATGGTGTGACAGCAGCATTTTCAAAAACTACTAAGGTACAGATGGGGCATGGTGAAATGTGCTACAGTTAGAAACAGACCTGCTTCTTATTTAAATAAATGAGACATTAAAATAAAGCTTTTGTAGAATTAGAAATTGTACTGTAGCACGTTATGATTAACAGCTTATTGCACATACTGTCGTTTCTAATCCCTTAATATAAAAAGAACTCATGCCATCTTTGTGATTTATTTTCTTTGTCTCTCATTTACTCACCGAGCACAATTAGATGTGAAATGGCTTCAGCGAAGCCGTGTTCATTTTTTAGCTTGATCTTAATTTCTCCTATGTCTTTTCTCTGGCACCTCATCAGGAGCAACCGGCTGTGACCCGCAGATGTCTCTATCTTCATGTTGTTGTTGTCTTGGAGCTGCTCTCCCTCTCGGTACCACTGAATCTTAATGGGTTTGTGGCCAACAAAGTGCAGTCTGAAGATTGCGTTGTGCCCGACTTTAACTGTCAGAGGCTCTGTGAATGAGGTCAGGTATTCAGGATCAAACCTGGGAGGATCTGACAGTGGAGAATTGGTCATTCTTTAATTTAGAAACATATTCACCTTTGACTCGTCAGTTATCACACACAAGTTTATTCAGGTAAGCTAAATAATATCAAATATCATTATGGTTATTCTCTAACCTTGAACAAAGACCATTGCTTCTGTTTTACGACCATCAGCTTCAAAGCGATATTTCCCAGTGTGCTCTTCTTTACACTTGATTATTACTAATTTGTGGATGGCGCCGTCTTTAGTGATGTTGAAATTATCATCATGGATTATCTGATGATAAACATGATAGAGAAGAACACACACACACACACACACACACACACACACACACACACTCACGCACGCACGCAAGCACGCACGCACGCACGCACGCAAGTACACACAGAGTGAATCTACAGACAACCTAAATTCTGTTTGCTTTAAATCTAATTTACACTCACCTGGAAATGGCTGTTTGCTTGCACTTGGACTCTTATGTAGCTTTCTCCTTCTCCCACCTACTCACCTGAGTGCCAGCTTAAAGCATAACAACCTTGAGTAGTGTTACAGACTCTCTTAAGATTGTGTGGTAAGATTTAGTTCCTTCAAGCTGCTCAGTAGTGACTGACTGACTACAGTATGTTTACAGAAGCCCTCAGGGTTTACTACAGCTGTCCTGTGTGTGCTCGCTGTCAGTACTACACCTACTCACTTGACTCTGGCTGATTTTTTTAGACTCTGTGTTTGCTACCTTCTGGCTCTAATTGCTAATGTGTGCTGTTTACTTGAGAGGTTACTGCTGCAGTTTGGTCTAGCCACTCATACTGTATTTAAGCATAGCTATTCAGAAAGATAATGGGTAGCATTGTGTAACAATGTTGTCCACCAGGGGGCAGGCTCAGACCTAATTATCAATGGCTAAACCACACGGGGAAGGCGGGAGTGGGGAGTGTTACGTTATGCGGAACAGTTGAACACCAAATCACAGTGGTGATTGTGGTGACAGGTTGATCTGGCTACTACTGTTCACAATATTCACAAACATCTATATCACAATATTTGAGAACATTTAACAGTTAGGTTTAAACCCAAACAGAACCTTTAACACTGGCAGTGGTGAGGACACGTTAGGCGTGTAAACTAAGGAGGAGCGCAACAGAGGCATCAACTGCGATGCGATTTTAAATGACAAAAAATAAATTTATTTTGAAAAGAGTTGCATTCAGCTGTGGGGCCGCGTGTTGCCTGCCCCTGGACTAAACCATCTAGACCCTGAGAAGCATTGAGATGTGGCTAGTTGTGGACATCAACATCATAGCATCTACTGTTACACTACTATAACACCGAGTATCTTAATTAAGAGAGGCAAGCCTATGTTAAGTAAAAGCAATAATCAGTATAGACCAGATTTGGAAGCAGTGTCCTAGAAACAACCAGTATATGAACTATGTTCATAGAATTATGTTCATAGACTGGTGCACAATTATGCAGCTTTGATGACGCAGGAACTGCCGAATAAGATGCACTTTTGTTTAATTGAATGTTTATACAGTATCTGTTGTTCATGAAACAGTTGTTTTAGTGTTTAGAAAAATTATTCTGATGACAAACCTGTCTTCCGTCTCTGAACCAGACTCCGCTGCAGTCCTCACTGCTGAGTTTACACGTTAGCTCAGCAGATGTGTCAATGATGGCGCTGACATCAGATAATCCACATATGAACTGAATCCCTGGATCTCAAATATGTAAACAGGACAGGTTAAAGTTTTGACCTTCAGCCCAATTTTGCATCATAGGCAAATATGCATTAGTATAATATAATAATGACAATAGAACTTTATGGATCCAACATTGGGAAAATTAACCTCTGCATTTTTACCCAACCCCTGGGGGAACCATGGGCAGCCACAGTGCAGCACCCAAGGAGGTAGTGTAAAGTATCTTGCTAAAAAGAACAACTGGTGGCTTAAACCTGAGACCTTCAACTTCCCAGGTTAATGCTCTACCAACTAAGCTGCAAGCCACCAATTATTGAAAGTCTAAATTTTGTGTTATAATTATTGTATTTCATGACAGAATTAGTAGCACCAGTGAAACGCTGAAGCCATATTGATTGGTCAAGCATTTCCTTGAGTGATTTAATGTCAATGATATTACAGTGAAGTGTTTGTTGCTGACTACAGGACTACAGTGCTACTGTGCTGTGAAAGTGTTAAAGTAAAACCAAAAACACACAAATCTACTATTTGTGAAAGAATGTGAATGACTAGAAGTAAACCATAATAAAGCTTTTCTATCATCTTTACATGTTATATGTTGAGGGGCAAAATACACATTATACATTGAGGTTAGTTTGTAAATACTTTTTCAGAAGAGACACTTACCTGTTACCATTTCTTCTATCAGGGGTCCCTGCCTTTTACGCCTGTGATGTGGAGCAGAGCCAGTGGCATGTTGAGCCTCATCACCCTCACTGTGGTCTTTGCTTTTACCTTTAAATTAAATTAAAATGTGAGAGTTAATCCTTCCAACATAAGAGTTGGAAGGATGATTGAGCACATACTGGACAGTACTGTACATTGTACAGTATGTACTCTTCACCAGCTAATCGTGCATCTGCTGACTGTGTGGCTCAGTGCAGGAACATTCAGTACATTTTAGTGACTATCAACGTACTCCACATAAAGCACAACACACAAAGGCAACAATGCACCATTTGCAGCTTCTTACCTTTGTTTAGTGTACCGTTGAGCTGCAGCTGGCTCTGCTTTAAGCAGGTTGGATGGTGAGCTTGGCCAGTGGAGTCGTCACCATCATCTCTGTAACCTCCTTCACAATCACTTGCTTGTTCGTTTACATCCTGTGGAGCTAACAGAGCCAACATGACTATTAGTTAATAAAATGAATCGATCCACAATTTAAAACATTAAGTAAATTATTCATCCTTTATTTGTATCTGTTTTCATGCTAAATATTAAATCTTCTGCGCTCGCTTCGATACTTAAAGTGCTTTGACACATCGTTATATTCATCAGTCAGGTACAGTATCTTTATTGTAATATTAGTATTATGTATGGACATCACAGAGGCCTGGCTATAGTTCATAGACTACAGCAGTTGTTTCTTACCAGACAGATGATGTGTCCTTTGGTTCTGCCTTCTGTGTTTGACAGAGCCAGTGGACATCTCATTGTCATCACAATCAGACACTTCCACAGCACCACTTGCATTGTTAGACCCTGGGTATTTACACGAAAAAAAAGCAAGTATGAAATGGTAAACTGTTCTGACTCTCACCAGTGCAATACTTTATTCGGTAAAGTATACTGAGTGTGTTTGCTCCAAACAATACTTGTTACAATGCTAGCCTCCATTTGGGCAGATCTAGGCTCTGTCTTCTTGCTGTTCTCTGCATCATCTTTTTGTGAGTGCCTCGCCTTCAACGTCGGACCTGCTTTTTCAGGATCTAAATCCTTGAACGCATCCAAGTTTTCCTCTGATTCATCGATTGCCATTAGTTTATCGTTAGCGGTTAATATCTTCAGTTTTCTCAGTTGTCCTACTTCGTTCTTTGCTTTTACAGCTGATAGAATCTTCATAATCTCTTCTTGGTACTTGATCTTTTGCTCTCTGGCCACTTTCTCAAGGTCAATCTGTTCGCTTTGAGCCATGGCACCTTTACGCAGTTTCTTCTGATCAGTAGATGTTGGGTCACTATCAGCTTAGAAGGTGTGATTAAAAATTCAATTCATTATTTATTTTTAAACTATTTAGATCACTGTACTGTACATAAGTATTACCTTCCACAACTAGCCATGCGCTGCACGACTTAGTGCCTGCCACTGCTGAATAGATGCCTTTATTTTCTTGTTTGCAGTCCTTGATCAACAGTCTGTGGATCAGTTTGTGGTCCGACACCGATATGTTGTATTTGTCTCCATCCTCCAGGATGGTGCCCTTCCAGTCCATCCACTTGATCCTGGTTAGTGGGTGTGTAAGAACACACTCAAAAAGGGCGTCCTCACGCTCCTGGGCTTTAATCTCCTGTATTTTGACGACAAAGTCTACATTGGAAACTAAAAAAGCAGGCACACAGAAAAAAAGCTGTTAGAAGGGTGAGGACCATTATAGGACTCGAAGATAAAGTAAATTACATTACTTTAAAACCCAAACCAAACATGTTGACCTCTCTTATAACCCAGAAAATGGAATGAACCTGTTTAGATACTGTATAAACAATTTTTTGTTTAGCTTTCTTTTTAAGCTCACATTTAAACTCGTTCAGAAGCAGGTTGACCTCTGCATCCAACTGACTGGACCTGATGTCCTTCTCTGACAGGTCCTTAGAACTGATGCTTTCATTTTCACCTTCAGGTTGAATAACACTGTTCTGCCAGATACACAAGAGAAGTTACAAAAATGGTCCAGCAACAAATATTGAATGTGTATTTTGTCTAAATTTTCAACGAGGCAGCTAACCAAATGATTATGCAGAAACTGTTGCAATGCAATACAGCACCTTCTTTGATTGATTGATTGATTCTACTTAGTTTTTTAAGTAGTTAGTTTTTTAATTGAAACTGTCAGATAATAATTCATTATGATTGTTATTGAGCTCATTGTGGCTTCTGGAGTTAACATTTTTACACTGTAGTATATGCTACTTTTAATGTTTTGGCCACCATTTTTTAATTAATGTGTTTTGCTTGGAGCTGCCAGCATGCGAGTACTGGGTAATGCTTACGTGCAGAATGAAGACTTGCGAGACATTACATTTGTCATATAGTACCTTAGTCTTATTAAGAGCTATCTCCCGCTTCTTCTCCTTCAGTTGCTTCAGAATCAGATTTAAATCTCGAACACCAAACTCAGCACAGATGCGCTCATAGTCTGTCCTGTCGGCTTTCAGCATTGCCTCCCAGAATCTTTCATCAGTTTCTCCATCCACCTTCTCAACTTTACTAAAGAAAATGAACAGCCGAGGGAGAATCAGTGATTAAATGCACTATATGTCAAAAAGTATTTTATTACTGCATATAATTTTACTATCCGCTTACCTTTTCCTTAACAGTTTTCTGAAATCTGATTCATATGTTATAGCTGAAAGGGACAGATTTAGTTTTATTTTTCTTAGTAGATAGAATATATTTTGCACCTGGACAAATTTCTGAATAACAAAATATTAAACTATTTCTTTTGATTCTGTGAGAATCAAGCCTTACGCTACCGCCAGTGAGGCTCAGTGATGCTGTGCAGACAGCTTTGCCATATTCGTTCACAGCATAGCACTTGTATATATCGACTTCATCAGCAGACACCTGACAAACCTACAAACACAAATGGATGCACAGATTGTATCCGCACGACACATGGAACCCATTCAATGTATGAGCAATTACCTTTAATATATGCTCTCCGGTTGATTCATCATATTTACTCAGAAACCTCTGAGAATCTGAAATGTTGCCTTTAGCTCGTGTCCATGACACTTCTGGTTTTGGATCCCCCTTAACCACTGCTTTAAAAATGGCAGATTTTCCTATCAAATGTGAGACAATTTAATATTTATTTGCATCGTTCAGACGTGCCATTACCAATTTAAAAAAGTTTTTTTTTATATAAAGTTGATATCATTCTGTAAAACCCACCTTCCTGGATGGTCATTGGCATCGGCCTGCACCGGAAATCTGGGGTGCTTTTCCCCTCTGGTATGTTTATCACATACTGAGTGATAACCACCCCGGGCGTAATGGATCTCCTGCGTATGGTAGCTAAGTCCACAACAAAACACATCATTCAATCATGAGCTTAGTGAAGAACCCTCCATCACAAAAGCAAACAAGCCAATTAGAGGACTGAAAAACATCTCAGGCCCTGGTGAGTGTGCAGACCAGCTCAGTGAGGTGATCCTCTCCATATTCTGAGCCTGAGCCTGGAGAGAGTACCAGTATTCTGGAAGACTTCCTGTCTGGTTCCGGTTCCTTAAGTACCCGTCCTACAGAGCCGAACCACTTCAGACCCGTCGCCTTAACCTCCCACCTCAGGAGGAAGCTGGAGGTGGCAGGCGTGGACTAACATCTGGTTGGCTGGACCATTTCACAAGGGACTTCCAGTACAACTCCCACCACTGTCACCTCCAGACGTTTTCTGATGACACTGCCATTGTTGTATGTGCATCGGGGGGGCAGGCATGAGTACAGGGGGATCATCACTGACTTTGTGGCCTGGTGTGAAAATAACCACTTAACCCTTAACACCAGCAAGACAAAATAGCCTGTTCTGGACTTCAGAAGGTTACCTCCACCACACACAATGGTGAGCATCCAGGGCTCAGACATTGAGAATGTGGAAGCATTTAAATACCTGGGCGTTCACCTCAACAATAAACTGGACTGGTCAAACAACACAGATGCTCTCTATAAGAAGGGCCAGAGTTGCCTTCACCTGCTGAGGAGACTGGGGTCCTTTGGTGTGTGCAGACAGCTGCTAAGGACTTTTTATGACACTGTGGTAGCCTCAGTAGTCCTGTATGGACAGGTTAAAAAAGCTGTCTCTGTCCTGGGCTGCACGCTGGAGGTCATCGAGGAGGTGGCGGACAGGAGGATGTTGGCTAAACTAATGTCCATTATCGATAACCCCTCCCACCCCTTGCACTACACTGTAGAGGCTCTGACCAGCACCTACAGCACCAGACTGTTACACCCCCAGTGCAAGAAGAAGCGCTACCGCAGGTCATTCCTCCCCACAGCCATAGGACTATACAATACAGTACTACAGTGACACACCTCTCTGTTGGTGTTTTACTGGTATTACTGTTGTTTACTGGTGTTTTTCTTGCACTATTATTATTGTTGTTTTTTTTTCTTGCATAATTTTCTTACTGTTGGTGTTTATTTTTCTGTTGGTGGTTTACTGGTATTACTGTTGTTTACTATTCTTACTGTTATTTCTATTTGCACAATTTTTTACTGCTGGTGTTTACTTTTTTTTTGTCCATCATGCTGCTGCTGTAAACACAAATATTTCCCCATTGTGGGTCGTATCCTATCCTATCCTATCCTATCCTATCCTATCCTATCCTATCCTATCCTATCCTATCCTAGTTTTGTCAGCTTGACCTCAAGAATGGAAATGAGCGTTGTGCAGAGATAGAGAATCACACACTAGTTGAAGAACAAGATTAATCCAGACATTGATTGTTGTAAGACAGACAGAAATAAGCAGATGACCACACTGTTAAACATGTGGCTGAGGGAAGCAAAGTATTAAACTGATAATTCAGGTTATAAACACAAAGGGTTGACGGGTTGTAGGCAAGCATGGCAATCAATAATATATTATACATGTTATTCAATACATTATGTGCTCCATTATTTATAATATATATACAGTAATGTAGCATTTTTTTTCAGAGAGTAACTCAATGTTTTCTTTCATTTCACCTGTTTTGTTGCCAGACACCTCATTAAAATGTTGAATGTACTGATGAACAAGAGAGAAACCTAAAAGAGAACAAAGATAAAATAGGTAAGAGTGAATACTGTGCTACAACATGTAACAATGTTCTGCATGTGAAGAACAGAGTTCAATAGAAACAGTTTCTTGCTAATTGACTCAGAAATTAATGCATATGTTTTGCAGGCATGTCTTATACTTGACTACTCTGATACAAGATCAAAAAGTGAGCGAAAAACTGACAATAGTTGACAAAGGAAATAAGTGAAGCTGGAAGTGAAGAGCCAGCCAAGCATAATGTGAAAGAGGAAAAGCTCATAGAGGCCTGAACTAAAGCTCAGGGAGGGTCACCGTAAAGGGCATGAGTCAGGCATCTAATCCATGCTCGTTTTCTTCTCATCCTTCATTTATTACTAAAGCCTGAGAAAAAAAACCTTCAGTCAACTCTGTTGAAATATAAAATATATGAGCCACTCGAGATATTGTTCATTTAGATTACTGCACATTACATTCATATGTTATTGTTTTTGATCAAGACATGCATATTTACATCCCTGTACAGTACCTACAGTACGAATGTACTTTAAGCAGTTTTGAACTGACTACACATAGAATCTGCATTACCTTCTGTAGTCCTTTGGTGGTAGCAGAGACAAGTTTTGAAAACATCACTGAAACATCACTTTTTAAAGCTGAACTTCTAGTAAACAATTGTTATATGTTATATGTTAAATATTTTCACAAATTTTAGTCTAGGTTGCTTTACAGCTACTATGATGTCTTGATTGACTATCTAGCAATGTACTTTGATCTACAAGGAGCGGTTTTATATTCCAGATATGATGGGATCAGGGATTTACTATACTAATAACAGTATGCACATCTACACTGTGGAGTTTACTGATACCAACACAAACATACCAAATTACAGCAACAGTAATCTCAAATTTATTTAACAGGCTAACATAATGACATACATTTTAGAGGTTTTCTGATATTTTTAAGTTAAGATGTAAAAATTAAAGTCGACTGAGTCTTCTGTTTCCTCTACTATGACTTTGTCAGAAGGAGACAGCAGGAACAGGTAGGCACTTGTGCAGAAAGCAGCTTGTGTTTGTCTCTGGACAACATTGCTTTAGAAGAAAAGATTCCATGATGGCAAAATCGGCCCATGGTCAAATCTTATGGCCCCATTTTCACCCACTAAACCCATATGGTGCATGCTATGCTAATAGATGTAAATTCTAAATGAGAAGAAAACAAACACTAATTTTATACCAACCCATGTAAAATTTGAAAAATACTGTGTCCTGGCAGGATGTGCTTGGTCCAATGCAACACAATTTTGAATGACCACAGCTCCTCCATATACTCCAGAGTCATGGTATTCACATACATTCATATACACAGGTTGTCTTTTGGACTTTGGCTACCATTAGAGAAAGATTATTGTTTTATTCGATATTTACCTGTAAAGCCAAGCTCACCTTTATCTACCTTTGTCAGACATTTTCAGACTAAATAACTGGGGACAATTTATCGATCTCACTGATTTCAACACCTTTGAGTTAGTGGTATAATCTTAAACTACAGTGTTTATTGTAAAACAGCAAAAAATATTGGGGTGAAAAGAACGGGTACTTTACAGTGTCTGTTGGTTGAAGGAATCGTGCTCCTTGACCTGTTCCACATTCTGTCAAAATGGACAATCTGTAAATGAAATATGAATATAACAAATGATTACAAAACATTTGATATTTATGATATAATTATGTTCTTACTGTCGGTCACTGTTGCTCAGAAAACATTCAACGCTTTTGTGATTATGTTTAATGACCTGTCCCCCCCATGCTCTCTTTATTATACTGTAAGAAAGAGACATTGTCATCCTATCTTCTGTCATAGAAATGATAATTTTTTCTGGCATCTGATGGTGAGTTCACCAGTCATTTGAATTTAAAATTTAATTTATTCAGACAAGGCAGTAGCAGTATTAAAACTTTTACAGATGATACATACTAGTAACCTGAGCAGTTCTCAGCTGTAGTTGAGTACAGACTGTGTAACCCCACTATAACTTTATTACTACTTATTTTCAGAACTGCAGACTGTTTGTCAATTCTTAGACGTCACATACTCTCTCAGCCAAGCCAGCCTGTTTTTTTATTACATATTAAGAGAAGGCTTGCATGCACCATTGTGTTCACAGTGACATCAGTTGTTTTATTAGTAGAATCCATTGATCACCATAGAGCTCCCACCACACTTTATACTTCTGCCTCTTTTTATTTCAGAATCTGTATCTGCCTGGATATGATGCAGAATTTACAATTGGCCACACACAGACGCAAACAAAGAGGAAGAGTAGTTTACCTGTCTAGATCTCTGTCTTCACTCTGAATGACACTCTCAGACTTGTTTATCCGTGTGGAAAAACGTGCGTCTTGAGTTTACTGACTAATAAATCCTTTGGGAACGCCTGTCTGATTCCCCTGCCTGCAAATTCAGACTTCTCAGACTTTACTTTAGGCAGACGGATGTTCCAAGTTTGTGGGGTGTTATTAAGGGGGGAGTGGTGAGCAGTGAATGAGGTAAGGAGGGATTAAAAGTGAGAGGAGGCGAGAAAGGGCTAACAGTTACAAGTTAGTGGTGAAGGTTTTCTCTGACTGTGATCATTTACAACATAGTGCAGTGCTGACAATAAACTCATTGTTGAGTTTTTTTTACATGTGCCACATTTACACTACAGTGTGAGAGGAGAAAAAACAGGAGCGTGTTGTGTAGTAGCAGGTCAAATTAAGTGTTGAGGTGAGTGTTAATTGCTGAAGATACTGTACAGACAAATAATATTCAAAGACAAGGATTAAAAGTGTTTGTGATTCATACGGTCATTGAAACTCAAAGCAATGTTGAGACAAATGGAATGGACTGAGCTCTAGCCTTACTCTGTTATTGGTCCAGATCACATGACAAGGTTTATCCCTTTGTATGTAACGCACCTCTCGAACTACAGGATATTACATAATCAAAGTCACAACATTAATGTGCAAACTCTTGCCTTGCCTTGCCTTTTCTTGCCTTCAAGGCAGTAGGTTAATTACCGCAGCATCAATTACATTCCTCACATCACAGACAGAAAGTTATTGCTACTGTATAAAACATGCAGTGATGCATCAGCAAATACTTACTTTCTTGTGCAGTACCTTGTTTTTGCAGTTGTTGATGCAATCTTATGAGGTCACTATATTTGTTGACTTTTATATTCTCATTTTTTTTGCACATTTAGACATGTGCCACAAGGTAAAGCAAATTTTGGCTACAATATCTCTCCAATGTTTAAATTTGTTACCAAAGGATATGGTTTAGTCCTTGTGTCAGTAATTATTGTGTAAGTCAGAAAGGCTGAGCCTAAAAGTAAAAAGAGTCTGAACTTTTAATTAACTAACAACCCAGGCTTTTCTCCATGACGGTGGGATGCAAGTGCAAGTCTTCTGACTTCATTTTTCTTTACAGTACATGAAAAAGTTTTCAATGCCAGACCAACACCTCAGATAAATCTGTCTCAAAGACAACCAGAAAATTCTTCAGCACTAGATCCAAATGGTGCCAGTCTGCTGTCATGCTTGTCCTTCGACATGCGGTACCTGTAATGCATCTCAATAGGCTCTTGAGCGAGCCTGAGCTCACATAAACCAGCTGGATTAGGAATTAAACCCTCTCAGCCTGCCCTCCTTATATTGATGAAATGCCATGCTGCATAGCTTTCATTCCAGTCATGGGGATCCACTGAAAGCCGCCGCTGAGGTGTTAACTAGGCGGCCTACTCTTTGTATGTCTCTGTGCTGAGGATTCATTCTCTGACAACCTCAACAGTATTGCCTGAGGCCTTGTCTTTCAAACTTTGGTGAAGAGTGACAGAGTGAGTACTGTACATGCTATTCAGTGTTACAAATACAAATATTTACAAATAACTTATCTTATTTGGAATAAGAGTTACAGTAGTAACACATACAGTCTTTGGGTGGCACTCAATGTGTAGCCCTAGCTGTACTGTACTACTACAGATGAGTCCAACTCAGACTGATAAACCCAATGACAATGTGATCGACTGGGCACAGAACTGAAAACAATGACACTGACTAAAATACGCTCAAACCACAAATGGCTCAAAAGGGGGAAGCAGGGTTTCATCTTAATTTCAAAGTGACTGTACCGTAAGGGAAGAGACCTCTCTAATATGCACGAGGCATAAGGAATAACAGACCCCAGGTGAGCAGTTTTCTGCCATGAATTGGATTCAAAATGACACCTTCCTGCTGGGCCATCCTCATTTTGGGACTCTGATTGTGCTCCCTCAGCACAGCTGACTATAATATAATCGTTTTATATTAATAATAATATTAATAATGTTCAGCATACTATGCTTATTTTTTCTATGCCTCCAAAAATTAAATGTAGAGTTGTGATCCAACTGGTGATACCGTTGCTAGTAACGTCTGGCGTCTGTTACTCCATGTCTAATAAAAACATCATCAATCAACCAACAGAACACGCTTCAGAGAGACTGATACTTAACCATCTACTTAACAAGACGCTACAGCACTGGCAATTTGGAAGGGGGATGAGAGTGCCCATCAGAACTGCTGCTCTGCTTCACTACAGCAAAGCCCCACTTAATACAGAATATGGCAGAAGCCGTCTCATATTCTGGGGCCATGAGTTGAACATCTGAAGCTCTGCCAGCGGGATCTACATGTATATTGTTGTTTCAATATGAATTGCACTCTTTCAACATCAGAATTATTGAGTAGGTTTTTAATAGGCTTGTCTGGGTAAATCATCTGCAGGTTAGAAATGTTGAAGTGAAGGTCATAGCATAGTAATGATGGTGATGGCAAACAGATTTCTTTTTAAATTTTTATCATTTATCTCACAAGGTATTCAGCAACTCCTGTTTAACACAGCTGTGGCATTATAAGTGGGACACAATTCACCACCTCTCAGTTGTCCCAGTCAGCTGTAAGTTACTGTAAATTGACAAAGAATGAATCCGACATAGCACACCTCCCCTCAAGACAAATTCAAATATCATATTTTATAATATCTTATCTATTTTGGGGCTAAATTCCAAACCAGTGAAGTTGTCAAGGAAAAAAAAACAGCTTCGCCAGTGCTATCACCAACCTGCATCCCCTGCTCATCTGTTCCTGTCATGGGTCACAAGAATCAGACCAATCTAACACTTTCTAATCAAGCGGTCACCCTTTATCATCTTCAACTGACAGCTTTAAGTAGCCATAAATAAGCCTGGGCCCAGCTTCTCATTTGTCATATGAGGCTCTGCCTGCCGTATACAGTACCTCCCCTTTTAGAAAGCATAACTCTTCTTTACAGCTCCTGCCTTTGGTGGGCAATGCTGGGGAATGACTGCAACAAATAATCCAGTGATAATGATAGACATTTTCTCTTTAGTGATTCAAGAAACCCCGTCATACAAAAACTTTTTTAAGCTGTTGTGTGATTAAACAACAGTGCCTCCATTGGCATCAAATAATTTATTTTGTTTCTAGCCTGCTACAGGAAAACATGTCTCAAGCTATCTGTGTAACTGTATAGTGTAAAAGTATACCAGCCATCCATTTTCTACCACTTAGTCCCATGCGGGGTTGTAGGGGGTGCTGGAGCCTATCCCAGCTATCTACGGGCAGGGTACACCCTGGACAGGTCGCCCAGTCCATCACAGAGCAACACACACAGACAGACAACCATTCACACACACACTCACACCTACAGGCAACCTAGAGTGACCAATGACGAGGAAGCCGGAGAACACAGAGAGAACCCCCGCAAACACGTGGAGAAAATGCAGAGAAAGGCACCCAGTCCGCTGCCCACTGCACCACTGTGCTGCCCTTTGTACTACAGTATGTTATCACGGACCAAAAGACCAAAGATGTTTCATCTTCAGGACGTTTTTCAGCTTGCCCTTCTGTTTCCCTCACCATGCCACACCCTGCTCTGGAACATTCCTGCTCCTTATTTCTCTCAGTGAACTCTCCCTCTGTAATCAGTTTAATTCCATACACCTGTGCCTGCCCTCTGCTCCCTTCAACTACTCTATCAGCCTATCAGTCTGTGCTGCGTCATTGTCAGTGCATGACGCTCATTGTCATTCATAGACCTCTTCTGTCATTGCTAGATGTATGCTGTCACTGAGGTATACGGTAGTCACTGTTTGTTTTTGTTCATGTCAACCATTTCATTAAGTCAAGCTACAGTATGTTTGAGTAGCTATTATTACGCAAAGCCATGTTTTTAGTAGCCACAATAAGTTAGCCATGTTCTGTCGCCATAACTCCCTTTAGCTCGCTGTTCCCTTCACACCTCCCTCTGCTTCTCCAAACAAATGAGCATCAGTCCACCTGCCAGATATCGGTCAGCCTATAACAAGATAAGATGTATCACCATCTTATATAGGGCTCCACTTAAAATTATTTAACTCCAATTACAAACTGGGCCTAGTGGTATGTTTAGCTGAAGCATTGTTGTTTAATAAACCAATTTAAAACAACTTAACTAGGTCAAAATGGACAATACAATGTTGTTTTTTTCTGCATTTTTTTCTGCCTGGGACGTTTTTTTTTTTGCATAGAATGCTTTGTAACTGGACCAGGAGTGAAATAAATAAGTATTAAGTCCGGTGGGTGAATTGTAGTCTTTGATACCTTGGCAGGAGTTTCATAAACCTCCAGGCTTACTCCAAATTGGAGTACCTTTAATCAAAACTTTCAAGAGTATGTGAAGTCTTCTACTGTCCATCCATTTTCTTTTTGCTCACTTTTATTCCCATGCGGTGGTGCTGGAGGTACTGTCTTTGGGCGAGAGGCGGGGTACACACACCTATGGGCAATTCAGAGTGACCAGTCAACCTAATGCATGTCTTGACCGTGGGAGGAAGCCGGAGAACTTGAAGAGAACCTACTGCCACTGGTTGCGATGAACTGCCTTCAGTTCAAGCCTTTCTTCATCACTGGATTCTCTTCCAGCTGCCCTGCACATGAACTGTGATTATTAGCCGTTTGGATGAATGATAAGTTTAATGATTTCCACATCTCGTCATACTAATAAAACAGAAGAGGACATAAGAGGACAGAAGGCAAACACGGTGAGAACATGCAAACTCAACAGGCATGTACCTGGTACCGGAATCGAACCCAGGACCTTCTTGCTTTCTCTTTGCTCTCTCCAGGTTGGAGGAGAGTTCCTGCCCCAAGTGGAGGAGTTTAAGTATCTTTGGGTTGTGGGAAATTTTGTGTTTGTCATGAGATGCTGTGCCTCTGGCTAAGGGTTGTTCCTGGGGGGTCATGAAGCATTTGGTTATCAAATGGTGGGGGTTTCATTGTAGTGACGACGGGAACATTGTAAAAGGAAGTAAAGGGGGGTTTACTGCACTCATGTATATCAAAGACCAGTCAACAGCTAATGTGGGGGTTTGTAACAGGGTATAAATACAGGTCTTGTGTTCTCAGTCCTTCAGTGGATACTTTGTACATAGTGAGAGGTGCCTTATGTCTTAGATGTAATTGTGATCCACTCCGTGTCGACATGAGAGTAAACTTTGAGATGGTATATCACACTGATGATCTGGTGGTGGATTTGGTGTCAGAAGTGGGATGGATGTTCTGTTGAACGATGCCTGGCCCAGACTGAAGGTAAATCACCGGTGGGAATCTCATAGGAGATTCAGGGAAAATTCTGCTCCAACAAATGGAGAGCTGGAATCCCGCCTTATGGTGGGTCCGGCTGGCGGACAACGGATGCTCCATTCAGTTTGTGAGTACAGTGTTATGAATCATCTCTGTTTACGGAAACACTTTGGGTGTTGTAGCGCTTGGTATTGGTTAAGTCACGTTTGTTTTTTTAAATTCTGTAATACCTTGATGGTGAGTGAGAGCCCATTAGTCTGTGAAGGACTGTGTGAGTAGCAGACGCCAGTGTGAAGAAAAAACAAAAATACAAACAAACAGGGAAAGGTAACTGATTGATCACTGGTAGGATTACGAAGAATTTGTGAAGCCATGAGGTCTTATAAGGGAAACCACCGTACGAGTAAAAATTAGGCAAGATTGTGAAACACTTTAAGCTCAGCTTGTGTGTTATATGTCACTTTGTGTCAGATATAGCTTGTTTTTTGTTATTGTTGGTTTTTAAGTCTAGGTTAATTATAACTGTTATATAAGATAACTATTAATTATACTTAAGTATGGAGATAGTAGATCTATGGATGTCCCACTGGAGTAAAAGGGATATGATTGATCTAATAATATAATGCTATAAGCTTGTGATGACTCCTTCAGTGTCTGTGTGCAGCATGATAAACACACCACAGGGTACGTTGCTGAATGGATGGATTGTGGCTGGATTCTTTGTACATAGTAAAATTGTCACGGTCTAGATCATTTAGTCACTGTAATTACTCATTTCCGGTTTTATTTTGTCACCACTTCCTGTCGCAGTCATTGTTAGTTTCAGTCAGCCTTGCTCCCGGTTCTAATCTACTCACCTGTCTGTCATTTAGTCATCACCATTTAGTATTTAAGCACCACCTCTAAGCCCAGCACCTTGCCAGATTGTCTCGTTGTGTTATAGCCAGCAGTCCAGCATTCATTCCTGTATTGTCTCGTTACCGATCCTGTTTTCCTGACCTTGCTTTCCGCCGCACCTGTGATACCGCCTTGCCGTAAGTCCGACCGAAGCCTGTCTTTTGACCACCGTTTGCCAGATCCTTGCCTGTACTGAAACCCGCCGTCTTTGTGTACCGACCCTTGCCTGCCTGACCACGAGCTCGAATAAACCCTGTTGTTCACTGAGCCTTGTCTCCGCTGTGCGTGTGGGTCCGCTTCCTAGAGCGCCGTGACAGTACAATCTGGCCACACTCGGACCCAGCCGGCGTCTTGCATCTGGTTAAGGTCTGCAAGGGATTTTGTTATTGTGTTCTTGGACACCGCAGAGTCGCGATGGTGTTTTCCTGCTCGAGGCTGCCGGAGGACCTCCGCTGGTGCTTCGGGGAGCTCGCGAGGAATTACGCGGAAGCCCCCAGCCTGAAGGCGCGGCTCCGCGTCATAAAACAGGCGATTGCTATCCTGGAGGAGGAATTCTGGTGGCTTGACTACCCGGAAGTGCAGACGCTTTTTGAGAGGCTCCAGGCAGTGCGGAGGGATTTGGCCCGCGCTCTGCGCGCGGCGCCCGCCAGCGTCATATCAGCTGTTCCTGCTGCCCCGGAAAGAGATCCTGTCGCTGCTCAGTCAAGCCAAGCTCATGTTCCTGTCGTCGCTCAGTCAAGCCAAGTTCACGTTCCTGTCGTCGCTCAGTCAAGCCAAGTTCACGTTCCTGTCGCTGTTCAGTCGAACCCAGCTCACGTTCCTGTCGCTGCTCAGTCGAACCCGGCTCACGTTCCTGTCGCTGCTCAGTCGAACCCAGCTCACGTTCCTGTCGCCGCTCAGTCGGCCCCAGCTCACGTTCCTGTCGCTGCTCAGTCGAGTCAAGCTCACTCCCCTGTTGCCACTCAGGCAGATCCAGTCCCTGCTCCAGACGCCGCTCAGGCAGATCCAGCTCCTGTTCCAGACACCAGCTCATCGGACCCAAGTCCATGCCCACGCTACCGCCATAGTTCCCCAGTCCAGTTCAGTCTGTACCGTGGCCCCGGCTCCTGCTTCAGCCCTGGCGGTTGAGGAGGTGAAGCCCACAGCTAGTCGTCGGAGGTCCAGACGGCGTCGACGACGGCCGGATTCCCCTGTCCAGGCTCCAGAGGACTCGGCCACAGAAATCAAGCGGCCCTCTCCGCCAGCAGAGGGCACTCTCGCTCCATCATACGACATGCCCATCTCCATCGCAGGCATCCCGGACAGCATCTTCCGGCGGATCCGTGCCCAATGCGCCCCTCCGGTCCTGTTCCTGTTTGCACACTGGCTGAACTCCGCTGAGGCAGAGACCGACCCGGTAATCAAGGAGCGTCACTTCCGTGAAGCCGCCCTGCTCATCGCCCGGAAGCCTGCGCTGCGCGAGGCCCTGGGTTTCATTGAACCCCCGTCAGAGCCTGCACCCGTTCCTGCATCAGAGCCTGCACCCGTTCCTGCATCAGAGCCTGCACCCGCTCCTGCATCAGGGCCTGCACCCGCTCCTGCATCAGAGCCTGCACCCGCTCCTGCATCAGAGCCTGCACCCGCTCCAGCGTCTAAGCCTGCATCACTGGCCCCAGCGTCTAAGCCTGCATCACTGGCCCCAGCGTCTAAGCCTACATCACTGGCCCCAGCGTCTAAGCCTACATCACTGGCCCCAGCGTCTCTGGCTGCTTCACTGGCCCCAGCGTCTCTGGCTGCATCACTGGCCCCAGCGTCTCTGGCTGCATCACTGGCCCCAGCGTCTCCTGCGTCTCTGGCTGCAGCAACTCCCGCCCTAGCCTTACCTCAGTCATGCCAAGCCTCAGCCCAGCCTGCAGCAGCTCAAGCCTCAGCCCAGCCTGCAGCAGCTCAAGCCTCAGCCCAGCCTGCGGCAGCTCAAGCCTCAGCCCAGCCTGCAGCAGCTCAAGCCTCAGCCCAGCCTGCGGCAGCTCAAGCCTCAGCCCAGCCTGCGGCAGCTCAAGCCTCAGCCCAGCCTGCAGCAGCTCAAGCCTCAGCTCAGCCTGCAGCAGCTCAAGCCTCAGCTCAGCCTGCAGCAGCTCAAGCCTCAGCTCAGCCTGCAGCAGTTCAAGCCTCAGCTCAGCCACGTCAAGCTCAAGCCTCAGCTCAGCCTCGTCAAGCTCAAGCCTCAGCTCAGTCACGTCAAGCTCAAGCCCCAGCTCAAGCTCAAGCCTCGGCTCCGCCACGCCAAACTCAAGCTCCATCTTTACGCCAGCTAGCGGACACCCCTGGCCAGTCACACCAGGCCTCAGTTCCTGTTCCTGTCGGCCATATTGAGGCCGTTCCTGTTTCTGTCGGCCATATTGAGGCCGTCCCAGTCCCTGTTCTCGTCTGCCATATTGAGGCCGTCCCAGTCCCTGTTCTCGTCGGCCATATTGAGGCCGTTCCAGTCCCTGTTCCCGTCGGCCATATTGAGGCCGTTCCAGTCCCTGTTCCCGTTGGCCATATTGAGGCCGTTCCAGTCCCTGTTCCCGTCGGCCATATTGAGGCCGTTCTAGTTCCTGTCGGCTCCTCGGAGGAGGACGCCGTTCTAGTTCCTGTCGGCTCCTCGGAGGAGGACGCCGTTCTAGTTCCTGTCGGCTCCTCTGAGGAGGACGCCGTTCCAGTTCCTGTCGGCTCCTCTGAGGAGGACGCCGTTCCAGTTCCTGTCGGCTCCTCTGAGGAGGACGCCGTTCCAGTTCCTGTCGGCTCCTCGGAGGAGGACGCCGTTCTAGTCCCTGTCGGCTCCTCGGAGGAGGACGCCGTTCTAGTTCCTGCCACTGTCGGCTCCTCGGAGGCCGCAGTTCCCGACGATCCCCAGGTGGGGGTCGCTCCCGCCGCAGCACCTGTGGCAGCCCCTGCCGACCTCCCGGAGGAGGTCGGTCCAGCTCTGTCTCCTGCCGACCTCCCGGAGGAGGTCGGTCCAGCTCTGTCTTCTGCCGACCTCCCGGAGGAGGTCGGTCCAGCTCTGTCTCCTGCCGACCTCCCGGAGGAGGTCGGTCCAGCTCTGTCTCCTGCCGACCTCCCGGGGGAGGTGGTCGGCCCGCTCCTGGTCCCTGTGGTTTTTGTGCCAATGTGTGCAGGTGCAGTTCCTGGTGGTCCGGTCCCGGACACGCTCGTCTCTGCTCCTGGTGGCCCGGTCCCGGACACGCTCGCCTCAGCTCCTGGTGGTCCGGTCCCGGACACGTCTGTCTCCGCTCCTGGAGGCCCGGTGCCGGCCACGTCTGCATCGGTTCCTGGTGGTCCGGCTCCGGCCACGTCACCACGTCTGTCTTCGCCTCTGGTTCCTGCCTCGTCTCCACGTCTGTCTTCGCCTCTGGTTCCTGCCTTGTCTCCACGTCTGTCCCCGTCGCTGTTCCCGGCTTTCCGCCGGCTCTCGCCTCACCTGCCTGACGGAGGGTCAGGTCCTTGGCGCATCCTGTGGCGGGGATGGCGCTGCCTCCTGCGTCGTCGGCCGCCTCGACTGGCCGGTTCCGGATGTGACTCCCTGGCTGGAGGTCGCTGTTTACTGCCACGACGATGGCGCGGCCTCTGCCGTTGCCGACCACCACGCCTCCTCAGCCCCCTAGAGCACCGCCGGGCTGGAGAGCACCAGCACATGGGTTGGACCGCTGGAGGCGTCGTGTTTCGACGTCGGCCTCCTAGAACTCTAGCCTTGTCTTCGGGCATAAGATGTGCCGTCTCGGCCTGGCGGCTGCACGGCCGAGACTCTCCGCGCATCCACCCTCCTTGAGGAGGTTTCTGGACTTTGTATGTTCTTGTCATGGACTCACCTCATGGACTTTGTTCTGTTCCCTGCCACTCAGTTCTTGTGCCTTGATCATTATGTGTCGTTCTAGCCCGTCACCCATCATGTTTAGTTGTGTTTTCCTCTTTTTGGTTTTCTGTGGGACGTCTGGGAATCCGTCCTAGACGGGGGGGTTCTGTCACGGTCTAGATCATTTAGTCACTGTAATTACTCATTTCCGGTTTTATTTTGTCACCACTTCCTGTCGCAATCATTGTTAGTTTCAGTCAGCCTTTCTCCCGGTTCTAATCTACTCACCTGTCTGTCATTTAGTCATCACCATTTAGTATTTAAGCACCACCTCTAAGCCCAGCACCTTGCCAGATTGTCTCGTTGTGTTATAGCCAGCAGTCCAGCATTCATTCCTGTATTGTCTCGTTACCGATCCTGTTTTCCTGACCTTGCTTTCCGCCGCACCTGTGATACCGCCTTGCCGTAAGTCCGACCGAAGCCTGTCTTTTGACCACCGTTTGCCAGATCCTTGCCTGTACTGAAACCCGCCGTCTTTGTGTACCGACCCTTGCCTGCCTGACTACGAGCTCGAATAAACCCTGTTGTTCACTGAGCCTTGTCTCCGCTGTGCGTGTGGGTCCGCTTCCTAGAGCGCCGTGACAAAAATGTGCCTTACGTCTTAGATGTAATTGTGATCCACTCTGTGTCGACATGAGAGTAAACATTGAGATGGTTTATCACACTGATGATCTCCGGTTGATTTCTTTATAAGAAGATTTTCACAACAGGGTCTTTTTCACGTGTGAGAAAAGGAGCGTGAGATTGACAGACGGATCAGTGCGGCGGCTGCAGCAATGCGGTCGGTGTATCGGTCCATCATGGAGGAGCTGAGCCGAAAGGCAAAGCTCTCAATTTACCAGTCAATCTACATTCTTACCCTCACCTATGGTCATGAGCTTTGGTTCATGACCGAAAGGGCAAGGTCACGAATACAAGCGGACAAAATGAGCTTTCTCCATAGGGTGGCTAGGCGCTCCCTTAGAGATAAGGTGAGGAGCTCTGTCACCCGGGAGGAGTTCAGAGTAGAGTCACTGCTCCTGCACATTGAGAGGAGCCAGTTGAGGTGGCTCAGGCATCTGGTTCGGATAAAGCGGTTTAAAATGGATGGATGAGTATGGATGGATGAATGAATGAATTATGATGGCACTTGTCAGACATCTGTAAGTTGGGTGAATGCATCCTTCAGAATAAATGGACGGAAATGATACACTGCTGCCAGTCAGTAAGAACACTTCAGAAGGACCAAAGAATGTGTTTGTGGCCTCTCTGTCACTTCCACTACAGCCATTTACCTGCCATCCTGGTCTGATGGATCTGAATGCAAATCTAGTTTCAGCACAATCAGTGTGTTGTGTCAGACCTGACCAGAGTCAGGTTTTTACACAAACAAGTCATTTTCCTCATCGATAACATAAAATAAGAAATGGACATCTTATGGACATATTTTGGTATTTTAGGACATACACTAGCATCATTCCACAAATGGCTATAGAAATGCTAGCATTTCATACTGTGGACAATAACTGTAACAGCCTTTACATGTAGTTGCACAGTAAATCAATACCAACAGGTTTAGTAATCATTGGGAAACAAATCATTGGGAAATATTTGTTAGTCTTATGAAAAATAATTTTATTAAGTAAATTATTTGGAAATTTGAAATTTATTTGATCAGTTATGATGCAGCAGCAGATTACACTGTAAATATGAATTTTATTCCTTTAGTGATTGTCAGCTGAGTAAGTTGCAGGTCACCCGCTTGGGACGTTATCACACCATTCAGTGGACACTGTTATCAACCCATACTGTACGTATGAGCCGGTAGGTACCTGCTCTACGTCCATCCATCTGCACTCGCTGATACCTGAGAACAAAGGGAAAGGGGTTTGAGTATTTTACTTGGAACATGACGGACAGCCTGAAACATGATACATAATTAATGCGTAATGCATAACGTTCTGTAATTGGTTTGTATGAGCAGATGGTTTATACCTAAACAAAGAAGTCAGCATAAATATACAGCCTATTTACAGTGATGATTAGGGCTGCATTGTTGAGCCAGGCCAGAGAAGCGGAGTCCAGAGACAGTTTTTCATCCTGTCTTATGGCACAGGTTCATAATAGCTCAGCTTAATGAGCGCTGATGATATACCTCCACCACTTTATTGGCAAGACCTGGAATCGTTCCCTGTACAGAAAATCATTATTAGAAAAAAGCTGTGGCACCAAACTAGCCTGATGGACACACTGCAATGACCGCAGAATGTTGAATGAAAATAGAAACATAAAATTGAATTTACTCTTCCCTTCCTACACACAGGGAAATTACAGGATGAGTACTTGCACTGTAAAGGTATGAGAAGGCACTGATTGGCCATCCTATACATAAAACCATAATAATTTCTCTTGTAATGACGAGGAGGATCAAATGTTTTGATCTATCGGTTTGTCCCAATACTTTTCCATACAAAGTCACAATACACATTTTTTTCTCTTTGCAAAAACAGTTTTAAAAGTTTATAAATTGTTAATAGTAGTAGTAGTAGTAGTAGTAGTACTAGTAAACAAAGCAAATGTTTCCTCCAGGTTAGTTGTGCTGTCGACTTCGGCCCGCTCTGAGCTTGAGTGCCTTTATCTGCTCAGCCTCAGCTTACATTCTTGCTGTGCTGTCTTAAAACCCAGGTGGTTGTCTCTTTGTGCGCCGTTGTAGGTTGTATTTGATTTTTATATCACGTAGTGAGACATTTCACTTTCCCACTTTACTGGGTTTGGTGACCAAGATAGGCTTTGCAAACAGACACTAATTTACCAGGAGTTACACAACCAACTCCAAAGCCTCCAAATCCTTCATATCCTTTTTGAAGAAATACAAATGTCCCTTTTATTAAGAACAGATAACATATTCCAGTCAAAAAAATAAAATTCACTTTCTATATATTTAGTTGTTTTCAATTTAAATACTGGGTGGGGTGTTATTATATACAGTAACATCTGTAAACAGCAGATATTTTCCTGTTTTTTCCCATCAGATGTGCATTTTAACTCTTAAAAGCAAAAGACAGTTTACTTGAAGGTGTTTTGGTTATGTTGACAGGCATTTAATAACTTTAAAAGGATTACCTTGTGGCTTATGGCCATGAAATTGAAACATCACATCCGTTTGTTATTTCTGTCACTGATTAATTTTAGTATGCAGAGTTGTACAACATTCTTGCAGTTTAATGGTGGTACATCCTCTACATTTGATCCTGGGTCCTGGGAGAAAGAATATGCCATCACCACTGCAGCAGTGATTCTTGTCAGTGTTGCTGGCCGCCGGCTGGGTGTTGATGTTCTGTGCCATCAATCAATCAGTTGTATAGCAACTATAAAGGATCTTCAGTATGTATACAATTAAATAATAATCAACAATAATAGAAAATAAATAAAACTTTATTAGCTGGTCACATACAGATGGAGTGGCAAATTTTTGCTGCCTCGTTCCTGCCGGATTTCTTGCTGATCTCTTCATGACATTTGCATGACTTAGGCACTCCACCAAGCACCCCTACACCAGTCATGACCCCCACTGTGATGTACTTAATGCATAGCTGCCTTGTTAATGCCCCATTCCATGTATGCTTTCCCTGCCAGCATCTTACACCCTGCAGTTATGTGCTGGTATGTCTCAGGGGCCTCTTTGCACAGTCTACACCTTGGGTCTTGTCTGGTGTGGTAGATCTGGGCCTCTATGGCTCTGGTGCTCAGGGCCTGCTCCTGTGCGGCCAGGATGAGTGCGTCTGTGCTGTCCTTTAGCCCGGCCCTTTCAAGCCAATGGTAGGATTTGTTGAGATCAGCCACTTCAGTTATGTTCCGGTGGTACATCCCATGTAAGGGCTTGTCCTCCCATGATGGTCCCTCTTCCAGCATCTCATCCTCTGTTCTCAACTGCCCGAGACATTCACTCAGCACGTCATCTGTTGGGGCCCTATCCTTGATGTACTTATGGATCTTGGATGTGTTGGGGATATGCGAGGAGCACAAATTATAATAATTGGATTTATAGCTCCTGAGTGGAGATACCAATTATGTCTATAATTTAGATTCACAAATTTTGGTTATTAGCTTAAATATATATAACTATATGACAAAGTCTATAGTTTGGCAAGTGAAACACTTAACTATTGTTGATTTAATAATTATTAATTGAATTAATAATTACTTCATTTACGGGGAACCACCCTGTTTGCAGGGACCAATAACCAATTTGGAAAAGCCAATACAGTCTCAATTGTGTTTAAGTTAGTTGAAGGGTGAACTCCGTACCACAGCCGACTCAATTTACTAGTGCTGTAAAACCATATACAAATAATCACAGACAATGACCAATAAAAATAAGGAAGGCTTTATTGAACAATTAATATTAACTCTAGTGTCAACACTATCTTGAATAACATAGCAAATCACAACTTAATCTTATGGTGTGTTCGTCTTGACGCACTGTATGTGTATGCGCGTTACCTGAGATAAGAGGGGTGTGTGTGTGTGTGTGTGTGTGTGTGTGTGTGTGTGTGTGTGTGTGTGTGTGTGTGTGAGAGAGAGAGAGAGAGAGAGAGAGAGAGAGAGAGAGAGAGAGAGAGGAGGAGGAGCGCACGGTGGCACAGCTGCGAGTGTGCCGGTGAGCCCTTTGAATGGAGCGCGCGTGTCTGGCGCTCACAGGGAAAGAAGCTGGTAAAGGAGTGTAAAGTGGGACTAGCGTGAAAAAGGGCTTGTGGTCACGCAAACACGTGGGGCTATATTCGATATAGTCACGTGATCACGGAAGCGCGCAGTGGTTGAAACGTGCGCTTGGCGTGGTCGCAGCAGAAACAGAGCACCGCACAGTAACACAATAAGGCACTTAATAAGCTAGAGAAATCACAGGTTACAACACTTCAATGTGCACCTCTTAGATTCACGTAGATCTGTAACAGCGTTACAGTCACGTGATCGCGGAAATGCACAGTGATCAGAGCGCGTGTTCCAGAAAATAAAACAACACAACAATAAAACAATTACTGATACCCTAAAAGTTCTACTCTGCTCAGAATTAAGAATGCCTCTGCCTTACTGCCCAATCCTGGTGAGAAGATTCGGCGTGGCGTGCGTGCGTGCTTGCGTTGTTGCGGTCCGGTCCGTTCCAGGTGTGCGTCGCGCTGATCGCGTCGTGATCAGCTGATGCGGCAGCGAGCGAGGCGGTTAAGCTGGCGGTTTCCTGCCGGATGGCTGGAAGTAGCTGGGTGATCTGGCCCGTTCTCTGTGACGACGTCCCCGTTTGTTCAGCTGCTGGCTGCGGTGGAGGTTCCAGGCGTGCCGGTACAGAAGAAATGATAAAACTGGAAACTGCCATCGGGATGCAAACAACCAGAGGTGCGACATGTGGTCTCACACAGGAGGCAGACGTACATTGTGCTGAACAAAAAGGATGAGGACCTGAACCTGGTCCTCAAGCTAAAAGTTGATGGTTTTGATTATATTCTTTTTGTAACATCTGAGACCATGAATCCGGTGGAACGTGTTAAGAAGTTTTTACTGAGAACAAAGAACATGAAGCGTGTAAAATTTGAGGACTATTTTTCTGATAAGGAGCTGTTTGCTAGGTCGGTGTGTACACAGATGAGGAGCACCGGCAGAGGGGGATACACCAACCAGGAGTATTACAGGCTGAAAAAGATTGCTTTTAAACTGAAGCAGGAGCTTCGTCATGAAGATGATGATGATGGTGTCTTTTAAGTACCCTTTTTTTGACCTTAGAGTTGTGCTTTTGCTCTGCATTGTTTTTTTACCATCTCTCATCATGGTCCACGTTAAAGTTGGCACTTTAAACCTGTATGGGACAGAGAATTAAAAAAACGGATGAGTTTGTACAAACTGAGGAAACTCAACCACATTGATGCGATGTTTGTTCCAGTACTGGTGTGGGCATCTTGTTTTCTCAATTTTGCCCTCCAGTTTCCCTCACTGTGTTTGAAATCATCCCTGGCAGACTGTTGGTGGTTCGGGCCATGTTTTCTAACAGCAGTTTGGTGTTAGTGAATATTTATGCTTCTGCTATAGGCGCAGAGAGACTCCTGCTGCTGAATAAAGTAAATGCTGTTTTAATGGATTTTAACTCTGAGGATTTTTTGGTTTTAGGCGGTGATTTTAACTGCACAGTAAACGATAATCTAGATAGAAACCACACGGAGCCACATTCTCCATCGAAGCAGCTTTTAAGCCGAGTCCTAAAGAGTCACGAGCTGGTGGATGTATGGAGGAGTCTTCATGGGCAGGACAGACAGTACACATGGTCTCACATTAGAGACAACATGGTCTCTTTAGCAAGACTTGACCGGTTTTATGCTTTTAAGCAACATCTGAACGTTTTTAGGTCCTGCTTCATCAGACCTGTTGGTTTTAGTGATCATGCCATGGTTTTAATTCATGTTTTTATTAATAACATAAAGCATAGCAGTGCATACTGGCATTTTAACAACTCACTGCTGCTGGACCAGTGTTTTAAGGATGGTTTTAAGTTCTTTTGGAATTTTTTTAGAACCAGACAGACTGATTTTGAAAATCTGAGACAGTGGTGGGATAGTGGAAAAGTTGAGATAAAACAGTTTTGTTTACAGTATACTCTCAATGTCACAAGGGACATTACCAGGTCAATGAAAGATCTAGGGAATGATATTGTGGAATTACAAAACATGGTGGAGTCCACAGGAAACGAGAGGCACACCGAAGTCCTCAAATTCAAGAAGGCAACTCTTGACAACCTATTGGGCACCAGAACACAGGGGGCGCTGGTCCGATCTAGGTTTCAGAGCGTGACTGATATGGATGCCCCTTCCAGATTTTTTTTCAGCCTGGAGAAACCTAATGGTCAAAATAGGTCAATCCCCAGCCTGCGATCTGCTGCTGGAGTCATTCTGGAAGAGCCTGGTGACATCAGGAGGTGGGCGGTGGAGTTCTACAGGGATCTTTTCCAGAGTGAGTACACTGAGGATAAGGAGGGCATAGACTTCTTCTGTGAGGATCTTCCCCAAGTGTCTGTGGAGACCAACGATGCCCTGGACATGGACATTTCTCTGCAAGAGCTGTCTACAGCCTTGCAGGGCATTAAGGGAGGGAGAGCTCCAGGGCTGGATGGCCTCACCGTGGAATTTTATAAGACATTCTGGTGTGACCTCTGAGCAGACTTTCTCTCTGTGGTTCATGAGAGTCTAGCAGAGAACCTCCTGCCTCTCAGCTGCAGACGGGCCGTCCTGACGTTGCTGCACAAGAAGGGTGACCTTCAGGATATCAAGAACTGGCGTCCTGTTTCACTGCTGTGTACCGACTATAAAATCCTGTCCAAGACTCTGGCTAACAGGTTGCGGGAGGTGATGGACCAGATCGTCCATCAGGACCAGACGTACTGTGTGCCTGGTAGGCTAATCACTGATAATTTCATGTTAATTCGAGATATTCTGAATCTCTCTGGTTCATCGGGCATAGACTTGGGTTTGATTTCACTTGACCAAAATAAAGCTTTTGACCCAGTTGAACACCCATTCCTCTGGAAAACTCTAGAGAAGTTTGGACTCAGCTCTGGACTTATTGCTATGATCAGGGTTCTGTACAAAGGTAGTGAGAGTGCACTGAAGATCAATGGTGGGCTGAGTGCTCCTTTTAAAGTCGGCCGAGGCATCAGACAGGGCTGCTCCCTCTCAGGGATGCTATACGCCCTCTCTATTGAGCCTCTTTTATGTTAAATCCGGTCCTCCGTTGATGGTTTGTTTTTACCCGACTGCACATTACGTCATGTTTTATCAGCCTATGCAGATGACGTTGTTGTTCTTGTCAGAACACAACATGACATACAGATGTTAGAAGAAACTGTTAAACGTTTTAATGAAGTATCCTCTGCCAAGGTGAACTGGAACAAGACTGAGGCCATAGCAGTTGGAAGCTGGAAAAAAGGTTGTCCCAGACTTAGAACTGGGATGGTGTTGTAGAAAAGGTGGAAGGAAGGCTTCAGAAGTGGGGATGGTTGGTGCCACAGATGTGATACAGAGGGAGAACTCTCATTGTCAACAACTTAGTGGCCAGTGGACTCTGGCATTGCCTGGCCTGTGTAGAGCCTCCTCCTGACCTCCTGAAACTGCTCCAGTCTAAGATTGTGGACTTCTTCTGGGACCGGCTTCACTGGCTGCCCCAGTGTGTCTTGTACCTGCCTAAGGATCAAGGGGGCCAGGGGTTAGTTCACCTGTCTAGCAGGGTGGCAGCCTTCAGGATACAGTTTCCCCAGCGGTTCTTGTGTGGCCCAGCTGACCTAGTTTGGAGACCTGTGGCTTCTGCCATTCTTAAAAAGACTGATGACCTTAACCTGGACACAGCCCTGTTTTTAATGGACAATAGTGTTTTTAATATTACAATTTTGCCTGCTTTTTATCAGAGTGTTTTTTGGTCCTCGTTTGGAGGTTCAAGACAGCAGAATTCCTGGAATAACACATGCTCTCCATGTTGCTGGGGTAACAACGCTGCGTCACCTTGTGGATGTAGCTGGCTCTGATTTGCGGGACGTACAGGCTGTGGCCTCTGCCTTGGGTTTCAGATCGACTCACGTTGTTGGTAAGTTCCTGGAACTGCTGCTAAGGAAATTGACTGCTGATGTGTGTGAGATGCTGCAGGACTACTATGGCGGTGCTGAGAGCCCGGATGAGGGAGATCCTTTTCCTGAGCTTGGTTTTAGCTTGTTTTTTAGGGGCTTCAACAATGTTTATGATTTACACACTCAGCAGTGTCATGAGGAGAGACAGTATGGTGGGTCCCGTGCCACCCCTACACATAATGCTTTTACCAGTTCTGTACATAATTCCCCACAGCAGCAGCAGGGAATGTCTCCGACCCCAGAACCGATGCAGCTGGGGCGACAGCGCCTCACCACGGGGGAACGAGAGCGACGCCGTCAGAAAAAACTGTGTTACTACTGTGGTGTTAGCCTCCGTGGAGGTGCTACTGAGCCGTTCTTTGGTGAAAGCCTCCACCATCAGACCACGGACCCAGGTGGTGATCGGTTCAGGACCATTCCAAAGGACTGTGACTGTGTTGATCGATTCAGGAGCTGACGCTAACTTCATCACGGAGGCCCTGGCCAAGGAGCTTCACCTAACCCCTGAACCACTGAGTCAGGCCTTACAGGTCAGATCACTGAACATTTTTGCACAACGTTTTGAACTGTTGAAGGGTGCACGGATTTTTACAAAGTTAGACCTGCATAATGCCTATCACCTAGTGCGCATCAAGGAGGGGGACGAGTGGAAAACTGCTTTTAACACACCCACAGGTCATTTTGAATATCTCGTCATGCCATTCGGCCTAACGAATGACCCAGCAGTTTTCCAAAACATGGTTAATGATGTCTTAGGGGATATGTTGAATAAGTTCGTTGTTATATACCTCGACGATATTCTCATTTTCTCAAAGTCTGAAACCGAGCACTTTCAGCATGTCCGAGCGGTTCTTCAGCGTCTCCTCCAGAACCAGCTCTATGTAAAGACTGAGAAGTGTGAGTATCATGTGTCCAAGACGTCCTTTCTGGGTTTTGTTATTAGCCCAGAGAGGATTACTATGGACCCTGATAAAGTGCAAGCTGTTAGAGAATGGCCGGTGCCCACAGATAGGAAGCAACTACAATGGTTCCTGGGGTTTGCAAATTTCTATAGAAAGTTCATTAGGGGCTACAGCGGGGTAGCAGCACCACTACACAAGTTGACATCATCTAAGACAAAGTTCTTGTGGTCCCCAGAAGCCAGAGATGCATTTGAGGAACTGAAGAATTTGTTTACAACTGCTCCTATTCTCGCACTCCCCGACCCAAATCTACCATTTGTCGTCGAGGTTGATGCCTCGGACTGTGGGGTGGGCGTAGTACTATCCCAGCGTTGGCCTTAGGATTCGAAAATTCACCCATGCGCTTTTTTTTCAAAGAAACTTTCCCCCACTGAAAGAAACTACAATGTGGGCAACCGGGAGCTGCTGGCAGTAAAGTTGGCCCTGGAGGAATGGAGACACTGGCTAGAGGGTTTGACTCACCCCTTCACTGTTCTAACAGACCATAAGAACTTGGAGTACCTCAAGTCAGGCTAAAAGACTGAATTCCCGCCAGGCTAGGTGGTCGATCTTCTTTGAGCGTTTTGCTTTCACCCTGTCTTTCAGACCGGGTACTTTGAATAATAAGGCAGATGCTCTGTCTCGTCTTCATTCCCCTTCTGACCCTCTGGATAGGTCAAAGGTCATTCTCCCAGGCTCAGTTAGGTTGGGCGCTGCACGCACCGGTTAGGAGAAGAGTGTCATCGGCGCGAATCAAGGTAATCCAGCACCTTCAGGTTGCCCTGATCGCTGTCTCTTTGTCCCTGCAGAACTCACGGGTCTTGCAGGTCTGTCACGACTCTCGCCTCGCTGTGCATCCAGGGGCAGCACGCACCTTACGAGCGGTGCTCCAACGTTTCTGGTGGCCTACATTGCGGAAGGATGTGTGAGAGTATGTTCCTGACTGTCCCGCATGCTCCAGGTCGAAGGCTGGCCAACAGGCTCCAGCAGGACGCCTACGTCCCCTGCCCGTGCCCAAACACCCATGGTCTCATTTATCCATGGACTTTGTCACTGGGCTGCCTCCTTCCAATGGGAACACTGTGGTCCTCACGGTTGTGGATAGATTTTCAATGATGGTGCACTTTGTTGCACTCCCCAAGTTGCCATCGTCCTCTGAGACTGCTCAAGTGATGATTGACCATGTTTTCAGGCTCCACGGCATCCCGGAAGATGTGGTCTCAGACCGGGGGCCTCAGTTCACCGCCAAGTTTTGGAGCGAGTTTTGTCGGCTGCTAGGTGTGTCTCTCAGCCTATCATCTGGCTACCATCCCCAGTCCAATGGGCAGGCCGAGCGTTTGAACCAGGAACGGGCCTTAGACTGTTGTGCTCTGACAATCCGGGAGCGTGGTCCAAGAATCTGACCTGGGTGGAGTACGCTCATAACGTCCAGCCTTCTGCCTTTACTGGGCTGTCTCCTTTCCAGGTAGTTTATGGCTATCAACCACCGTTGTTTGAACCGCAGGTGTTGGACGCCATGGTCCCCTCCGCAGCTACGTCTGTCCGCCGTTTTCACTTAGCCTGGCGTAAGGCACGCCAGGCTTTGCTTTCCTCTGTTTCACTCTATCAGCGTCAGGCTGACCGCAAACCCCGTCCTGCTCCCGCCTATTGCCCAGGTCAAAAGGTGTGGCTGGCCTCCAGGGACATTCCTCTGAAGGTGGAGAGTCCCAAGCTGCCGCCACATTTTATTGGGCCCTTTCCAATCTCTAAGGTGATCAACCCTATGTGTGTCAGATTTCGTCTTCCTAGATCGTTGCGTATCCATCCCACGTTTCATGTGTCTCGTATCAAGCCGGTGCAATCCTGTCTATTGGTTTCCATTCTGGTTTTGGGCTTTTATTGTGGTGGATTTTGTTTTGCATCCAGTTGTTTTGTTCCTGATCCTTGGCTTGTTGATTGTTTACACCGGTGCTTCATTAGTCGGTCTATTTAGCTCTTCCACTTCCGCCGCATCCTTGTTGGTTTATTGTTCGCCCACAGCTGTTTGAAGCCGTCCAGGTTTGACCAAGTTATTGCCTTGTGATCATAGTTATCGCTGCTGTATTTTGTTTCATGGTGACTTTTTTTTGTTTGTTTGTTTTGGCCACGCCAGTTTTCCGTACTTAGTACGAGCTTTTAGTTTCCTGTTTTTCTCCGTGCGCAAAGTGAGCATTTTGCCCGTGCTATTTCTGACTAAAACAACAATGACGTGAGGACGGTCCTCCGCGGATCACGCGCTATTAGCCGTCGGACCTGGAGTTGTTACGTGAAGCGCCGTGCGCGCACCATTGTGCTCCTCCACAGACACCGTGGGCATTAACTTCTGGAGTAACGCTGGAACGCGGACCCGGTCTCCACAGCCACGCCATCGCTGTACCTCAACCTGCCTCATGCTCGGAGCTTCTCCTCGCGTTTGACATGTTTCACCAGGTAGAACCATACAGTGAAGAGAATTCTATGTGTATGCTGAACGCGGTCCATTGTATAACTTACCTTACTGTATCATTTACCTTCTCTCTTTCCCTCTCTCTGTACTCAGGGACGCTAGTACCTAGGATGAGTTTACGCCCACGCACCCTTGTTTCCTTTTCTGTAAATAAAACACTTTGTGTGCATACTAGGTCTCTGACTCGGTTCTGTGGAACACTTCCTGGGGGTCCAGCTGCGCACTTTATTGTGCGCAGGGTAACATTTTCGTGACACAGGGGCTTTAAGAAAAGAATGGCAGCTTTTGAGCTCATGAAATTAAATCACATTGATGTTATGTTTATACAGGAGACGCACAGTGACAGCAGCAATGAAGTGGACTGGCACAAAGAATGGGACGGGCAGGTGACACTGAACAATGGCAGCAGTAGTAGTGGAGGGGTGGGCATTCTGTTCTCCAGATCTTATCTTCCAACCTCCCTTACTGTTTTTAAAGTAATTCCAGGCAGACTATTGGCAGTGCAGGCAGTGTTTGAGCACCGCACAGTTAATTTGATTATTGTATATGCTCCAACTTTTGGGACAGAGTGAATTTTGTTCCTCTGTGAAGTTAACACTGTTTTAAATCTTTTTAACTCTGGCAACCTCTTGTTTTTAGGCGGTGATTTTAACTGTACTGAAAATGACTTGCTGGATCGTAACCACATTGAACCTCACTCTGCATCGAAGCGTGTTTTAAAACGGGTTAGAGAAACTCATGAGCTGGCAAACGTTTGGAGGAGTCTCCATAATGCTGAAAGACAATACACATGGTCACATGTGAGACAATATTGTTTCGCTGGCGAGATTGGACAGGTTTTATTGTTTTAAACACCAGCTAAACGTTTTTAGATCCTGCTCTATCTCACCTGTTGGTTTTACTGATCATGCCATGGTTCTGTGTCACGTTTATATTAACAAGATCAAGTATAGGAGCCCTTCCTGGCATTTTAATACTTCCTTACTGCTTGATGAAGGTTTTAAGGATGGTTTTAGGTTCTTATGGGAGAATTTTAAGACCAGACAATCGGATTTTATAAATTTGAGACAGTGGTGGGACTGAGGGAAAGTAGAAATTAAGCAATTTTGTTTGCAGTACATTCTCAATGTCATTAGGGACATTACCAGATCCATTAGAGATCTAGAGACCGACATCGTGAAACTGCAACAGCAAACAGAGTTCACAGGAAACAGAGGAAACATTGAGGTCCTCAAATCCAAACAGGCAAGTCTTGCCAGCCTATTCGGCACTAGAGCACAAGGGGCACTAATACAGTCCAGGTTCCAGAACATCACGGAGATGGATGTCTCCTCCAGGTTCTTTTTTGGTATGGAGAAGAACAGCCAGAGCAGATACATCCACAGCTTGCGGTACTCTACTGGAGAGAAGCTGAGGGAACCTGCTGACATCAGACAGAGGGCGGTGGCTTTTTAGAAGGATTTGTAAAATTTTCCATTTTCCACTGTTTTATGGAGTGTAACAGACTTCACCGTCTTTTTAGGTTATTATCTGTTGTTTTAAATTGTTTTAAGGTAGACTGGATCATGTTTTTTTTTCATCTTTGGCGCCGGCTACAGTAAGAATGATGCCAAAAAGTGGCAGCTGCTAAACCTCTTGTCAGGGCAGGCAAAGATGGTGGTCTCTATCTATTTGGTCAGGGCCAGAGTTTGGGTAGATTTTAATTTTTACAAGACTATGAACAATTTGTCTGGTTTTATTGATGATGCTGTTGGTGCTATGGAAACATTATTTGCACTGTTATAGATGATGAATTGGTCTTTAGTTAGGGCAAATAAGCATCCAGTGTGGGTCCTTGGGCAAAACCCTTCAAGCTACCGTTCTAGTAGCTATAGTTCTGAGGCTGGAGCGGCCTGTGGTTCTGTGGCTGGGGCAAGCTGAGTCTTCGTAACTGGCGCGAGCTGAGTCCCTGTGACTGGCGCGAGTTGAGTTTCTATGACTGGGCAGGCGATGCACGCAGGCCGCGTGCCAAATCTCTCCGCATCAACTGGAGTCTCTCAAAAAGCCCCTGCACTCCGGGGTATGCACGCCACCAGAATTCGTTCTCCAGGATCTTAAGGTCCGTGCAGAGCTGTGGTGGTTGAAACAGGAAGTCCTTCAAAATAAAACCGGAATTATGACCAAAACATGACATATATATGTATAGCTCAATCGGTAAAGTTGCAGGACCCCCCCCTGCATTCAGGGGTTCGAATCCCCGTTAGGGCGGAGTGAGTGAGGAAGACCCTTCAAGCTACTGCCTACCTCATATGATAATGAGAGACAATAAACCACATGAGATACCGACTCTTCCAGTTTCTTCCTCGTTAGAGAGTGAGTTTTTCCTCTCCACTGTTGCTGTCAACTTGTAATTAAAGGCTTGCTGTACAGTATGGGAGATTTGTTAGGTTTAGTTGTGTAATGTTTAAACCTTACCTTGTAAAGTGCCTTGAGATAACCTTGTTTTGATTTGGCACTATATAAATAAAATTAAACAGAACTAGAGTTCAGAAAAAGGATGACAATTGGCATAAAAGTAGCTCTTTTTTGAGTCTTGTACAGTAGGAGGTGAAGTGAAGCCATTGTCCAGAGGGGAGATCTTCAATGATCTTGCCTGATAGTCTGAGTGCCTGCTGATCATGGATTTGGGACAGTGTTTTAATTGATGGACAATAATTTTGACAGTGTTCTGTAGTCTATTCTTGTTCTGTAGGGTGGTTGGGTGGAGCCAGCAGCGGGTTATGGAGAATGTGATGATGCTGTCTTTGTAGGAGTTGTAGAAAGTTGTCGAAATGTTGACTCCAAAAGAGCTGAGTTTCCTGAGTAAAGGATTAGAACTTCAAAAGTGTTAAAGACAGTTCTGAGATATTTGTACTTCTTGACTAGTTTTACTGGTTGCCCATGGATGATTGTAGTGGCCTCTGCAGCCAGATCCCTCTGTTTGGTGGAGAACATCACGAGTAGGTGGGGTTGCGGATCTTAAAGGTTGAGAAAAAGTCAGCAAACAGTCGTCTGGCTTAGTAGTTGGATGTTCCAGATGTTTGTGAGCTGTTTCCAGGATAAAGGTTTTTGCATCATCTACTTCTCTGCCTGCATGATAAGCAAACTGAAGTGGGTCCATCAGAAAGTCTGTTACACTAATTTACAATTAATATAAAATTCTTTTTAGAACACACTATACAGTACAAAGGATGTTCCAAATGAGTCTCACAAACTCGAATATTTGCCCTCACTGTACAGAAAACACAGCAGATAGATTCCTACATGCATTCTGGTCTTGTTCACCTTGTCAACCTGGTTAAGGTGTCAAATCTCAGTAACCCCTGCACTCTGTCCTTTAGCAGTCCCCAACCCACAGTGAAGTCAAGTGACTTTTTTAGGACTTCCCACAGAATAGTCAAAAGACTGACACACTTCAGCTAACATCCTTTAAACAACTAATATTTTTCCATAAACGGGGCCGTTACCCCTACGGCGAGGGGGTGTTCACGCTGAGCCACTTCAACGGTATTACGAGGAAGGTGTCAGGGGCAGATAGAAAATCTGACTGTATCAGGATCAGACAGGCACAGTGTCTGCTTTGGCAAGCGCAAAATCTTTTGGATGTTTGCTAAAGTGCGTCAGTCTCGTGACTTCCCTTTTTTAAATTAGGCATTACTCAGTACTTAAACAGCTTGTTAGATTACGCCAACTTAGACACATTCTCTGCTTGTTAAAATCTATAACAAAAACTACACTCTGATTGATTCCACTTCTACGTAGGAATGCATGAGGGCTTGGGTGCAGCCCAAGTCTGGCACAATGGGGGAAGTGATGTTTGGGGAATGCCTGCTGTCCCAAAGGGATTGAGGTGTCGGGGGTTTCCATTCTGGGTATATGACTCTGCTGCCTGGGTGGTCTCTTCTGCAGGACCCCCCAGCAATTGCTGGCCTCGTGTTGCAGGCACAATGCAGCAAACTGGGGGCAGACCCCTCCCTGGGCACAGAGGCTACTGGTGGGATCCTTACAGACCGTGGATCCTTGAGCATCACTCTCTCAGGCTTACCCTCACTTGCCCCTAGTTTTCCTGGGGTGGACACCTATGACCCAGAGTGGTCCATTCTGACCTCAGGTCTTGCTCTATGGCTGCTGCGGCCGTAAGTGGGAGGTTCGGTGTGGGCGTTTTTGTAAGCGACACCTGCCTCTCTAAACTAAAGGTGTGTGGGCTCCTTGGCTACAAGGTCTCTTCCCTCTGCTCACAAGTGTCATTGTTTATGCACCAACATCTGTCTCACCCTTTTGGTGGACAATGTTATGTTACAGCTTTACTAACCTTGTAGTGGGACACAACACCAGAGCTGATAAACACGGTCCCTGAACCTACAGTAGCTGTGAGTACTACTGTTACTTATCACTATCAATAATGTGTGATTATGGTAGTTGTGATGTTGTATGTCACGGCTATTATTAAGTATTATGTGATTATGTATACTATTGCATATGCATAGGTGTATGTGTATATGTATACTTGTGCACATACCATAACACTATTATTATTATTAACATTAATTTAACAGTTAAGCACAGTACAGCAGTTATTTAGTTATGAATGTGTCTGCTTAAGGTACATCCTTTTTTTAATTTATTTTATTTATGGCTTTCATTGCTAGTGATGTGATAGCCACGGGTCTGAAGTCATTCAAGGTTTTCATGTCATTTTTCTTGGGGATGGGGATGACTGTGGTGTGTTTCCAGTCCTGGGAGTCTGTGCCACTAACCAAGGATCTCTGGAATAGTGTCTGGAACACATTGCCTAGCTGCTGCGTGTAGTATTTCAGAACTCTTTCGCTGATGTTGTCTGGTCTAGGTGAGCTGCTCTCTCTCATAACCTGGATTGATCAGTGGCCATTTCCTGTGTTATTTTCATGCACTTCCAGTTTTGTTTTGTCATGTTGAGTTTCTGCCATTCACACACACCTGGGGGGAAGCTACTAGCTAGCTTCACTCTGGGTCGTAGCTGTGTTAAGTTCTAGTTCCTGCTTTACTTTCGTCAACTTCCTGTTTTGTTCCTGTTCAGCTCTGATTTCCTACGGTTTTACGTTCCAGTCATGTGGTCTCTCAGCTGTTTCCCATTGCTCATCTCGTCTTGTATTGATCACCATTTCTGCCATAGCCCGTTGCCAGATTGTTGAACTTCATGCCTACTCTCCAGCGGTCTTGTCTTGTAAGTCCTTGCATGTGAACTGAACTCTGCTCTTGTTTTGACTCTGCTTTGCTTAATCTCTTGGGACCTGTATTTGGACTATTTTTGACCTCTGCCTGAATCTGACTGCCGTGTGCCTGCTCCCTGCCTGTACTGCTACTCCTGCTAACCTGTTTACCAACCTTTGCCTGTCTGACCACAATCTGAATAACTCCACTACATTCAAGATCTGTCTGTGCTGTGCGTTTTGGTCCTTCACCGTGTTGATTCCTGACACTCTCTCTGGTCTTTATGAGAGCTTTTACCAAGTTGGCAAGTGGTGAACGGGACCTCCACTTTGCCCTTTATAGCTCAGCTTGGCGATTTTGATTTCTTTGCTGACCTCCTTTTTTCATATTCCATACAGTCGTAGCACTTCAATGTGTCAGCCTTTACGGCAATCTGTTTGCATTTTCAGCGCAGTATCACCGGGTTTTTAGCGCGTTGGAGTTGTGTTGCGTCTATTTGGCCTATAGGTGGCGATCAGCCCCCACACTGGCCTTTATGACGCTGTCCTATACTCGTGTTATATAGGCCCTTGTAGAATTACGCATCAACGCCTCTGTGGTGTAATGGTTTGTTTATTGTTAACAGCCTTGATGTGTTAGTTTTTTACACCGGGTTCGAATCCTGGTGGAAGCAGAAGTTGTAATTACTGAGCATTTTTATATTTTCGCCTACAAGAAAATAACAAATGATTAATAGGGCTGGCTGCCTGTATTATTTAGCAGAGCTACAGCCATGTTCCCAAGAGGTTCACCAGCCGCTTTCAGCAGTGAGTCATAGACGGACGTTGTTCTGCCCGCTTTCATGTAAACACGGAACTCTTCACAGTTTTTTCAAACGTAGATTCTGTTAATTTCGTTATTCATTTACAACAACATGCACATGCTAAAATTTTTCTGAAAAGATGACTGTACACCCATCAAGTTTGGGTGAACAGAAAACGCTTGAAAGCGTTTCCGTTTAATATTCCGTTTATTTCGTTATTACTCCTTTCACCTGTACCACATAAAGTCATTGCAGAGCTACAGCCATGTTCCTACCAAGTTAACCAGCTGTTTATTTCGTTATTTCCTCTTTCATGTCCGTCTGGTGAATGAAAGTGGGCGGGGCCATCCACGTCCCAGAGCGGGGACACTGGGGGAAGGGGAAACGCTCATCAACACGCAGGACAAAGATCTGCGTTTCTCTGCCTGCTACAGCCTCGGCTGTGTTGTGTTGTTAGTCTCCCTTTCACCTGTACCATATGAAATGTCTTCCTACAAAGTTGATCAGCTGCTTTCAGAATCAGAATCGTTTATTCCCCAGGTTTGAACAGGGCAAACAATATTATTATTTATTTTTTAAAATCCCATACGTTTGCACTGTAACGTCACCAAAAATTACGAAAAAACGACAGTGCAGTTTTAATAAATGTGCAATAAAAATATAAACAGAAAACGCTTGAAAGCGTTTGTTTTATATTTCCGTTTCTTTCGTTATTTCCCTTTCACCTGTACCACATAAAGTCATTGCAGAGCTACAGCCATGTTCCCAAGAGGTTCATCAGCCGCTTTCAGCGTGACACACGCATGGACGTTGTTCTGCCCGTTTTAATGTAGACACAAAACTCATCAAAGTAAAAGAGAGCTCAGTGCAGCATTTGCAATTACATGTATATATATAACAAAATAAACAGAATGAAAAGTAAAATTCTTTATAGAGTTTGGTGTCTACATGCAAGCGGCTGGTCAACTTTGTCAACATGTGGCACCAGTAAGTGGGGGAATAACGGGCCAAAGCAACAGGCCGAAAGAGGAGGCTGTGGCAGAGGAACACAGGTCTTTGTCCTGTATGTTGATGCGCCCAGCCCCCACAGTCAGCGCTTACCTTTGCTACGGGACTGATAGCCCCGCCCACTTTTATTTATCAGACAGATATGAAAGTAGGAATAACGAAATAAACGGAATGTAAAGTAAAACGCCTTCAAGAGTTCTGTCTACATCAAAGCGGACAAATCACATGTGAACGTTTTAATTTTTTTGTAAATAAAAATAATGTTTGCCCTGTTCAAACCTGGGGAATAAAAACGATTCTGATTCTGAAAGCGGCTGATCAACTTCGTAGGAACACATTTCATATGGAACAGGTGAAAGGGAGACTAACAACCCAACGCAGCCGAGGCTGTAGCAGGCAGAGAAACGCAGGTCTTTGTCCTGCGTGTTGATGAGCGTTTCCCTTCCCCCAGTGTCCCTGCTCTGGGACGAGGATGGCTCCGCCCACTGTCATTCACCAGACGGACATGAAAGAGGGAATAACGAAAAAAACAGCTGGTTAACTTTGTAGGAACATGGCTGTAGCTCTGCAATGACTTTATGTGGTAAAGGTGAAAGGAGTAATAACGAAATAAACGGAATATAAAACAGAAACGCTTTCAAGCTATTTCTGTTTATATTTCTTATTGCACATTTGTTAAAACTTGATGGGTGTCTCTCTTTTGAGTTTTGTCTTCGGCTAAATAAGTGTAAAACAGTCCTTATTACTCATGCAGAATCAATATATGCAGAACAAACAACTTGCTGCATTAATGAGTCGGAGGTCTACTGAGTCCTGGCGTTCTGGCATACCACAGAGAGAGTTTATTATAATTTATTTATTTTTATTATATGATATTCTCTACAAGTTAGCAGTGGTAGTCTGCCAGACCTGCGTAAAATACCATAAGAAGAGCATTTAAAAAAAGTCAAGTAAAAGCTTTTGGCGTCTCACAGCTACGTAGGTGCAGCTGATCACGCTGCCCGATCTCCCATGGAGTTTTTCTTTGTCTCAGAGGTAAAGTATTTTACACCTATTGACCGAGTGGAGACAATATGTTAATGTCTCTGTGCCAATACGTAGTAGGGGATGGGGTTTGAAGTTTGCTTTGCAACTGAATCAGCATCAGACGCCGTAACTCGCGCAGAGCGAGTTCCAAATCCACTGTGTTGCCTGTGTAATAAAACTTTGTTTTTCTGCAGATATTGTGGTAAATGTCATTAAGGTAAAGTATAATAATACAGCTTCCGTTTAAAGGGCACATTGCCTATGTCTTAGTGTTTTAACTGTTTAATTGAGCACCTTAAAAGTGGTCAAAGTGGTTTATGCTGCAGATGCCGTTTGTTTCTTTTTAATTGAGAAACGGAAAACGGTCCGTGTATGTTTCAACTGTTTGATTTGTCCCCCAGAATAAAATCTTTTTTTCCACCATACGAGAAAACGGGAAACGGCTTCAAATCTAATTCCAGGTCTAGTTTTGAAAACACTGTTTTCAGGTCGTTTATTGGGTTTTAACACGGTGCAGGGATTAAATTCCGTTTTTCGCTTATATCAAGAGAAATAAGGAAGCGGATGTTCTTTGTATTTTTCTTTCTGGACAATTTACCTAGAAAACGGCTTGATTTATTCTAGTGGGGGAAATCAAACGTAGAACGTACACAGACCCGACACAGTAATTACACACGAGGACATACTGTATAAAGGCAGCAGCGAGATCAGCATTTGACAACAAACACTAGCGCGCATTGACAACTTGATCCAAGTCATCTGCCTATGAATAAGCGGCTCCTCAGCACCATCGTTGGAACGTCACATCACGTCTGCTTCAGACGGTGATGCCACTTCCCCGATTTTCTCGTTGCCTGCATTATGACATGCATACATTTCTGCTTAAGCTTTACCTGGACACATCATCTGTCATTCGGGCTTTTCATTCAGAGTCAGAGCAAACTATAGGTCATTGCGTCAGAGTAAATGTTAAGCATTTGGTTAACCTTAAAAGCTGCTATAACGAGAGAACGACTTAGTTTTTCGTTCTCTGCTTTTTTCTCAAAACGAAAAATCAGCTTTAAATCCAACTCTGTGCCTTGTGTCGAAAAAACAACAACACTTGAATTCAGTTTGTCGCTCAAATGAAACAAATCCAGTTTGTTTTGTATTTTTTCCTCATGATCAACAAACCAGAAGACGATTACAGATATACATATAAAATACATTTTAACCTCGATTGATGAATAAATATAGATTCTTATTTTATGTTATTATACTTATATTATTCTATTGGATTGGCTGGAGGAGGGACTGTGTCTCTCGGCTGGCCTGAAAACTGTAAAAACATCAGCAGCTTCGGCAATTGACAACAAACACTAGCGCACTAGCAAGCAAAGACACATAATAATCTATAATATTTAAAAATGAACTACTCTACATTTAATGATACAAAACAATGACATCGTCTTTTGTGCTTAATGTGCAGACACAGATAGAAATGAACAGTCGGACCTCACATCTTTGCGCCACCTGGTGGTTAAAACGAGGATAGCACCCTGATTTTTTTCAGCTGGCTGCAGGATTAAAAATCCTTAGTCGGGGACGCACCCGTGGGGCGCTGGCGACGCGCACGTACTGTGGTCAAAAAGGTGGTCGCTTTGAAGTGCTACGACTGTATGAATGATTCCATGTTGCGCTACTAAAAACACTTGGTTTAACCTTAACGCTTCCCTGGCCGCAAACAAACTCACTGTGAGACAGGACTAAAGCTCAAACAAAAACTTGAGAGCTAAAGATCACTGCTATGCAGGAAAACAAAACACTACTACTTGAATAAACCAAAAACGCTCCGTTCACTACAGGCCACATAAACTCTAAACATGAGAACACAAGACGATGACACCGGACAACTTAAAGGGATCCATAACCATTATATTTGCAGGACCAATGCAATTTACAGTAAATGTAACATTGTCTTTTTCTATACTGTAGGGGGGTACATTCCAGTTACCCACATGCAAGGAGGTGGTCAAACAGAGAAATCACTGCAAACTCTTGATACACACAAACAGTAAGATAAGCAATAAAATATTTTAATTGGTATATACTGTTTAGATTTTATATTTGAAAGTAAGTATATTTGAACAACAACATGTTTATCTGTTGTCTTAGCATAGGCAGGCCTGTCCTGTTGTTTGGTTTAATTTTTTGTCTGGTATTGTGTATTGCTACATTAGAGAAGGTTTTGACCTACATAATACATTTCACTTATCTACTATTCTGACTGAAGTACCATTTTTGATGAGGTGACGGTGAGGACAGCCAAGTTTCCACCTGGTAGAGAACTGCTTCCGCTCATTGATGAGAACGTGGATCACCACATCTCCCTGGTCATCTGTCACGGACCGTCGGGTCGCGATCGTGATGCAGGACCCAAATGCACAGCCAGGCCAAACTCAGTCTAGTAATTTATTTAATAGACGGACTGGTTAACGCCAAAACATGGAACATAAAGTAATCAGACACCAGCAATAACGAAAACTGACAAAAGAACCAACAAGGAGAGAATAACAACAAGTACAAAGCAAAAACAGAAACTTACTAACTAGCGATGGGACATGGCACGACGGGATTCTCACAACCATCTGACAACGGAATAAGGTGCATACTGAGGCTAAATAAGGTGACTAATGATTAACGCAGAACAGCTGATGATCACGTGACGAATGACAGTTCGTGGAGCCTTTGACAGAGTGGTAAAACAGAACCCAGAACAGACAGGAAACTAAACAAAGGAGTGTCAAAATAAAACCGGAAAGCAAGGTAGAAAATAACAATGATGACCAGGTGCTGATCCATGACAGAACCCCCCTCTCTAGGGTGGATTCCCAGACGCCCAAAGCAACAACAGAAAACACGAGCAGGGTGGGCGGAGGGAGGACCAGAGGCGGGACAGACATACCACAACTCATAGCACCCAACCAGGGTGGGCGGAGGGAGGATAGGAGGTGGGCGGAAACAGAACCAAGGTTGCACAATGTAAACACAAGTCCACTAGGTGAGTCCATCGCGAAAAAGGTGCACCAAGTCCAAGACCTCAAATCACCAAGGAGACCCCACTGGGCCTAAAACCCCCTCTCATGGAGGGTGGTGACGGGGAGAGTGTCCCGACTCAACAGCCGCTGGACGAGGACGGCACACAGGGTACCCAGGGATGAAAAACGGGCTCTGGGAGGCCGTCGCCGAGGCCAGCTTCCGCCAGAACTCCACAGGGAACGACGGCTTCCTCCAGGCGGTCGATGCTCCAGGAGGCTGAGGGGTCGAAGCGAGCGGCGACGGCAGAAACCGCGCCACCGCAGGACAGGGCGCAGAGGGCCCCTCCGGAGGCAGGATCACGGAGGTGGCCGACGACGCCAGAGGCAGCGCCACCCCCGCGGCAGGCCGCGCCAGGGGCGAGGCCACCAGTCCGGCCGACAAGACGAGGACCGACGTGGAACCAGCGACGAAGACAGAAGCGTCGCCAGAGCCAGGACCAGAGACAAAGCTGGGACCGGAGACGATGACGGGACCGGAGGCGGAGCCAGGACCAGAGATGATGACGGGACCGGAGACGATGACAGACGTGGCGCCAGAGCCGGGACCAGAAACGATGACGGGACCAGAGACAAAGCCGGGACCGGAGACGATGACAGGACCGAAGACGATAAAAGACGTAAAGACGGAGCTGGAACCAGAGACGAAGCCTGGACCAGCGACGGAGACAGACGTGGGGATGAGACCGGAGCCGGGCCGCCAGGAGCAGATGCAGAGGCGACCGGAGCCGGGCCACCAGGAATCGATGCAGAGGCGGCAGGCACCGGGCCACCCGGAACCGATGCAGATGCAGCAGGCGCCGGGCCACCAGGAATCGATGCCGATGCGGCCGGAGCCGGGCCACCAGGAATCGATGCAGAGGCGGCAGGCACCGGGCCACCCGGAACCGATGCAGATGCAGCAGGCGCCGGGCCGCCAGGAATCGATGCAGATGCGGCCGGAGCCGGGCCACCAGGAATCGATGCAGAGGCGGCAGGCGCCGGGGCAACCGAAACCGATGCAGATGCAGCAGGCGCCGGGCCGCCAGGAATCGATGCAGATGCGGCCGGAGCCGGGCCACCAGGAATCGATGCAGAGGCAGCAGGCGCCGGGCCAACCGAAACCGATGCAGCAGGTGCCGGGCCGCCAGGAATCGATGCAGATGCGGCCGGAGCCGAGCCGCCAGGAACCGATGCAGAGGCGGTGGGCGCCGAGCCGCCAGGAGCTGAGACGAGCGTGGCCGGGACCGGGCCACCAGGAGCTGAGATGAGCGTGGCCAGGACCGGGCCACCAGGAGCTGAAACGAGCGTGGCCAGGATCGGGCCACCAGGAGCTGAGACGAGCGTGGCCGGGACCGGGCCACCAGGAGCTGAGACGAGCGTGGCCAGGACCAGGCCACCAGGAGCTGAGACAAGCGTGGCCGGGACTGGCCCACCAGGAGCTGAGACGACAAGAGTTAAGACGGTCGTGGTCGGACTGCTGGGAGCTGCCTCTGCGGACCTGGTCGGACCACTGGGAGCTGCACCTGCAGACGTGATCCATGGCAGGCCACCAGATGTAGATGCACCTCCCGGAACGGAGACAAAAACAAAAGTCTCTGCAGGACCACCAGGAACTGCAGCAGGAACGACCCCCTCCTGGAGGTCGTGGGGAACCGCGGCAGGAACCGCGGCAGGCGTGACCTCCTCCTGGAGGTCGGCGGGGACTGCGGCAGGAACTCCAGCTGGCGCAACCTCCCCCTGGAGGTCGGCGGGGACTGCGGCAGGAACTCCAGCTGGCGCGACCTCCTGCTGGAGGTTGGCGGGGATTGCCCCTCCGGGGCTGATGTGGTGGAAATTTTCCATAAAGAAGCAGATGAGAGAGTTGTCCTTTTGTGCGATTTATTGAAATAATAAAGAAAATAAAAATAATGGGGAAAGCAAATAAAAAGCATGGATGTTGATCGTGCACATCAACAAACCAAAAACCAGCTGGGGAGATCAGTGCACACACCACGAAGGTGTGATGCAAAGAGCCCACGATCCTAAAGTTGCTTCTGCCTTTTAGCTTCTCTGTCCGACTAGGGTGGAATGTCTTTCTAACCCAATCAAATTACATGCACCATCTCCTCCCTGTCGCAGTGTGTGTGAAGATTTTTACTTTCTCACACCTGCATCGCTGACGTCCAACTATCTGTGAGAAAGGAGCACCAAGTCTCAACAGACAGAGACACAACTCCCCGACCTTGGGTTTAGAGCTAGAGTTGAGAGTCTATCAGGCAGAGACAACCATTGAACAATCTAGGTGAAATGTCAAATGCATACAGTAAGACAAAACATAAGATATTAATTGCAGAACATAAGTCATAAATCATATAATAACTGCATAGAAATAAGGAAGACACATAGAAATAAGGAAGAGACAATTTTTCCCATAACACTGACAGGAACACGAACGGCGTCCTTGCGGGAGCCGACAGGAACGGGAGCTAGAACGGCGGCCTCGCGGGAGCCGACAGGAACGGGAGCTAGAACGGCTGCAGCAGGATGAATATGTTACTTTAAATGAGTGGACTCCAATGAGTCACATCAACTATCATGTTCCAAGAAGTACAGGTAGAGGTGGAGGAGTAGCAGCCATTTATAAATCAGATTTATTAATTACTCCTAAACCTAAACATAGTTATACCTCATTTGAGAGCCTCACTCTGAGTCTTTCTCACCCAGACTCTAAAACTCAGAAGCCAGTTGTGTTTTGTAGTGTTTACCGTCCTCCTGCTCCATATTCGGAGTTCTTAACTGAATTCTCTGAATTCTTATCTGACTTAGTTCTTAGCACAGATAAAGTCATTGTAGTGGGAGACTTTAACATTCATGTAGATGTTGAGAGCAACTGTCTCAGCACTGCTTTTAATTCCTTAATAGACACTATTGGTTTTACACAGCAGGTAAATGAACCCACTCATTGTTTTAACCACACCATCGATCTTGTCCTGACATATGAGGTTGAAATTGATAATTTAAAGGTTCTTCCCCAAAGCCCTCTGTTATCTGACCATTTCTTATTAACTTTTGAATTTAGCACAATTGACCCTACAATAGCTGGAAAGAAATGTTATTATAGCAGATGTTTATCTGACAACTCTGTTGCCAGATTCAAGCAGATGACTCCATCATCTTTTGCCTCAATGTCTTGTAGATACACAGAGAACAGTCACCTTAATCCTTATGAACAGGTTGACTGTCTTGTAGATGATGCTGCAGCTTCTCTGAAGAAGAAGACAGTGAATCAGAGGAGGTTAGCTCCGTAGTATAACTTAAAGATCCGCAGCCTAAAGCAAAGGACTAGACAACTAGAAAGACAGTGGTGTTCCAACAAAATAAATGTAAACTGCATTGCATGGAAGCACAGTCTAATGAAATATAAAAAAGCACTTTGTGCTGCTAGAAAAACATATTATTCCTCCCTATTTGAGGAAAACAAAAACAACCCCAGGTTTCTTTTCAGCACTGTAGCCAGGCTGACAAAGAGTCATAGCTGTATTGAGTCTACTATCCCCTTAAATCTCAGCAGCAATGACTTTATGAACTACTTTACTAATAAAATTATCATCATTAGAAAAAACATTCAGCAGCGACTTCTTCCAAATGACAGAAAGCACTGTCTGGAGCCATCAACTTTAAATTTATTAAATCCTCTGTCTTACCTAGACAGCTTCTTCCCCATAACTCACATGGAGTTAACCTCAATAATCAACTCTTCCAAGTCGTCCACTTGTCTTTTAGATCCAATCCCAACCAGATTACTCAAAGAAGTTCTACCTTTAATCAGCTCGTCCATATTAAATCAAATCAACCAATCTTTACAACTAGGCTATGTACCACAGGCTTTTAAGGTGGCTGTGGTCAAACCTCTATTGAAAAAAACCAACCCTTGACCCTTGACAACTAACAAACTATAGGACCATTTCAAATTTACCCTTTATTTCCAAGATTCTGGAAAAAATGATGAATTCTCCACATGCACAAGGATTAGCTATGGAGTACCACAGGGTTCGGTGCTGGGTCCTATTCTGTTTAGCCTATACATGTCTCCTCTAGGTGAGATTATTAGAAAGCATTCTATCAATTTTCAATTTTTACGCAGATGATACTCAGTTATATATGTCCTTGGAACCAAATGAAACAGATCAACTAGTCAAAATTCAGGGTTGTTTAAAAGACATCAAATCCTGGATGTCCCAAAACTTCCTTCAACTAAACTCAGATAAAACCGAGATTCTTATTGTTGGGCCTAAAAATCTGAGAGAGACACTATTGAATCAGATAGCCACCCTGGATGCCATAACATTAGCTTCAGATTCTACTGTGAGGAACCTTGGTGTCATCTTTGACCAGGATCTCTCTTTTACATCATACATTAAACAAATCTCCAGAACCGCCTACTTCCATCTTAGAAATATAGTTAAAATCAGAAGCATTTTCTCTCAGAGCGATGCAGAGAAACTGATCCATGCATTTGTTACCTCTAGGCTGGACTACTGTAACTCCTTACTTATAGGATGTCCTAACAGCTCCTTAAAAAGCCTACAGCTTATTCAAAATGCTGCAGCCAGAGTTCTGACAGGACTTAGAAAGAGAGATCACATTTCTCCCACATTAGCTTCTCTGTACTGGCTGCCTGTAAAAATTATCCTACTCACCTACAAAGTACTCAATGATAAAGCTTAAAGACCTCATAGTTCCTTATGCTCCCAGCAGAACACTTCGTTCTCAGAGCGCTGGGCTACTTGTGGTTCCTAAAGTCTTTAAATGTAGAACGAGGGGCAGAGCTTTTAGCTACCAAGCTCCTCTCCTCTGGAACCAGCTCCCTCTTCATGTTCGAGAAGCTTACACACTCTTCACCTTTAAGATTAGGCTTAAAACCTTCCTTTTTGATCAAGCTTATAGTTAGAGATGGTTCAGGTCACTGGCAATTATTGTTAGTCACAGGAACCATCTCTTAGTTAAGCTGCAATAGACATAGACTGATGGGGGACTTAATTTATACACTGAGCTCCTCTGTTACCTTTTACCTCCTCTGTCCAATAACCTCCCATCATTGTCCCATGTTTAACTAACCTTGTCTCTTTCTCTCCAGTAGTTGTGCTTCTCTCCCTCTCTCTCTCTCTCCCCCCCACTCTCTCTCCCTCTCCGTCCTCACCTACAGGTGTCATAGGACTCAAAGTTTGGTGTCTGTGATGGGCAGCTGCGGATCCAACCCTCCTGCCTGTATCCAGTCCTTGGTCCAACCATCCTGCCTGTGTTCTGTTGTTGCTTGTTGTTGTTGCTGTGTTGCTGTGCTTTTCTTTCTCTCTATCCTCAACAGGGGCAAGACTGGCGTCCTGGCTTGGCTGGGCGGCAGCGGAGCTCGACGGGGCAGAAACTTGGCTTGAATGGACTGGAGCTGGGCACGACAGGGCAGCAACAGAGGTAAAGACAGGTGAGGAACCAGTGGTAGCTGTGGCCTGAGGCACAGAGACAGGCGCGGACTGGAGCACAGGGACAGGCACAGACTGGAGCTTAGGGACAGGCGCGGACTGGAGCACAGGGGCTTAGAACGAGACGGGGCTGGGCGGCCGGTGCAGCCAGGTTCAGACGGGGCTGGGCGGCCGGTGCAGCCAGCCGTTCAGACGGGGCTGGGTGACCGGTGCAGCCGGCCGTTCAGACGGGGCTGGGCCCTGGGAGCAGGAGCCGGTTGCGGTGCTGGAGCAGACTGCGTTTCTGTGGCCAACTGTGGTTCTGGGGCCGGAGCACGCTGTGGTTCCGCGGCTGGGGCACGCTGAGAGAGGTGGAGCTGGGGCAAAAACTCAGAATCTTCTGGATTCTGACTTGGCCGCCTTCGGTGCCGGCTAGAACGCCGACGGCTTGGTCCAGGCCCCCTCCCACTCAGGCGTCAAGGTGGGAGCCCAATAACGTCAGGACCACTCTGAGCCTTCAGCTCCGGTGCCGAGGTCGTAACAGGAGATCGCAGCAAAGCAGGAACAGACTTCTGAACCGGGTTACGAGACCAACCGGGAACTGGAGACCGACTTTGAGTAGGGGACGCCGCTCGTCCTGTTAATGGCTTGGACGATGGAGGAAGTGCAGAGGCTGGTGTTCGCCGGGAGGCCGGTGTGTTGGTGGGTGCGGCGCCCTGCGCGCGCTCCAGCTCCTGGTCGATGTCGCCCAAGCTGTACCACCACTCCTCCACCCCGGGGTAGTCGAGCCACCATTCGCCCTCCCATGGCTCTATCCAGGAGCCATCCGTAGCACCTCCGGAAGTCCTCAGGCAGATCCGGCCACCGAGACATGGACATAGCCGCTAAACAATCCTCCTAACCGTGAAGGGAAACAAAAATTGCTGGACGAAAACAAAATTAGGCCCGCAAAACGGGGAGCTGGCTGGGTCCAGGTTTGGTCAGATTGTACTGTCACGGACCGTCGGGTCGCGATCATGATGCCGGACCCAAATGCACAGCCAGGCCAAACTCAGTCTAGTAATTTATTTAATAGCCGGACTGGTTAACGCCAAAACATTGAACATAAAGTAATCAGACACCAGCAATAACGAAAACTGACAAAAGAACCGACAAGGAGAGAATAACAACAAGTACAAAGCAAAAACAGAAACTTACTAACTAGCGATGGGACATGGCACGACGGGATTCTCACAACGATCTGACAACGGAATAAGGTGCATACTGAGGCTAAATAGGGTGACTAATGATTAACGCAAAACAGCTGATGATCAAGTGACGAATGACAGTTGGTGGAGCCTTTGACAGAGTGGTAAAACAGAACCCAGAACAGACAGGAAACTAAACAAAGGAGTGTCAAAATAAAACCGGAAAGCAAGGTGGAAAATAACAGTGACGACCAGGTGCTGATCCATAACATCATCTGTCTACAACTATACCTGTCCTGCTGCAGAAACACATCTCCAACATGACCAAGTTTACCCCCTACCCTAAGCTTCTGTCCTCAAACCCCCAGACTTCTTAATCAACTCAGTAACCTATACATTGCACATTGGAGTGTGAAGATAAGTTTTATCTAGCTTTGGAGTAGTGGTGCATTTTTTTGGTTGGCAATAAAGTTGGCTTTAACTATTACGTATTTCACTCAACTCTGTTTTTCTGAGGGGAAAACACTTTTATTCAGGAAATCATAGTATTGAAATTACATGTTTTTCTCTTTCTAATGTGGTAAGCTATAAAGGTAAACCAGACATAAATAAAAAGCATGTGTAAATATAAATAAAAATAAAATTAATTCTTAATTAGTATTGCACACACAAAAAACACATTTCTACTCAAATGGTAAAGAAGTTGAACCAATGCTTTTGGTTCCTAGATAGGTCATGCAGGGATTGCTCTAAATATTAATGCACATTTTTTAAATAAAAATATGTCAGAGCAGCAGCACAAGTAAGACAAAAACAGTGAAATGTGTAAATGTAAAATGTATTTATATTATTTCAGCTATGCTCTCTGACCTTTCTTTATTTGTATAATGTAAGCTAAAGTAGTGTTTTCTATTAACGAGAGTTTTCCAGGTAAGTCATGTTCTGAATATTCAAGGTGCATAGGCCATTTAGCATAAGCATTAGCAACCGCGAGTCACTTTGCAAATTACATGAATCAAATTAATTGAAGTAAATGTGACCAGTTACCAATGAGACACGTCTTACATCAGCCGAAATGGGGTGACTTCAACAGCCTCCTCTTCACCTTCAGGGTCAGACTCGGGATCATAGATGTATGGTTGTATTACCATGCTACTGCCACCTATTGTATCCTAACCGTGTGGTGGCTCGTATCCATGAAGGCAATTAAAAAAAACAAATAAAACAACAAAAAAGGTATGCGCTTCAGCACAGTGGTGTGGCGGGCAGCATCGCTTGCGACACAGTTTTTACTGATGGGGAGTGAAAACCACACATTGACAGGGGCAGTGTGGACGATCTAAAGGGTTTTATGGAATGAAAATTTACAGAGACCTTAAACACAGGTGTATGGCATCAAAACTAATTACACACAGCCCCGAGACTGGAAATGATTTCAACAGAAACTAGGCAGAGAAAAAAAAAAAACAGCGCCCCAAGCGGCGCAAAGGCTGATTGTCACACTATCGGCATGTAGATGTATGATGTAAGTGTTTCTACCTGTGTGCTGTACCAGCCTTGTAACAACACAATGCCGTGAGCTTTTCACACTTTGATTGTCTTAACAACGACATAAAGATTGGAATATAAGCAGCGGTGAGCAGAATGGTATGGTGTATGTATCTGGGATAGAACCAAACCATTTGTCCAGTGTCTTCCCCAGGCATGTGTTGCATGTGATATTTTGCTGAAAGCCTTTTAGTGAATTGTCAAGTGAACAATGATTAAAGTCTTTTGGGGTGAACTTAGGGGAATCTGGTGGTAACAGCATGTTGGTGATGTGCTCAATGGCACAGTTGGCATTACCTCTGGGATGGATGTAGACCAGTATGAGAGAAGGTTGTAGAAACTCTCTGGGCAGACACTGTAAGAAGGGTGTAGGAATAGAGCAAGAAGCTCAATAGAATGTTAATTTGTTATAGGAAAAAAAACATTCAGCCCATCAAGACCAATTTAAAGAAAAAAAGTTTAACATGGTCACCTTACTTCCTTGCTTTTATATATGCACATGTGGAATCTGACCCCAGTTCTATGCTTGGTTGTAATATTGCAAGTATATTGAACTTTACAAATACCTTCTGCCATCTTCATAGTTACAAATCTACAAACAATACTTGTCAACAGAAACAAATGTAACTAATGAAATTATATTGCCAGAAAAGGAGATTCTAGTCATGGTCATTTCTGTCAGTTGCTGTGTCAGTCATCGTGTTGACACAGCCTGATTGCAGCAGCTTTACTCCAACTGCAGTAATACACCAAGGACTAATCTTAAGGGTAAACCCCCTATCTTTCTAATAGATTTCGACATGGAACCAAGGGCACAGGTGGTAGACAGAAATGCAAACTGTTTCACTGTATGACGGCCATGCAATTTACATGCAAGCTGTTGTTTGCTGACAGTGAAGAACTGCTTGGTATACGTACAGTACAGGACATGCAATGTAGAAGAGTCTTTGATTTTTCTTTTTGTACCTTTTTATTTCCTGGTCTGTTCATTTTCTAGGATTAAATAATAACTTGGTTTCAAACGAAAAAGCACAGAATTTGCTGATAAAACTTTGGGCCATTGGCAGCTCACCATAGTAAGTGAATTACTTACCATAAAGACAAATGGGTGTCCGTGGCAGCAGGTGCTCTGCTGAGGAATCCAATAATGCTATTGGATGATTGCAACAGGAGCTGGGAAGGGAGAAAAGCTGACTCTTCTGCAGTAAGTCATAGCACTGCTCTTTAATTTTCACTTATTCACTAGCTGGTGGTGATCAATGAAGCTGGTTCCACACCAAGTCGTTGTTAGAGCCATTTGCTTGATAAAGGCTCGAAGAACAAGAACTGTGGTGAACATTTACCAGATCTGATAATAACATAGATTTAACAGCATAACTGAGCACATCCAATAACAACTGCAATTACAAACTGCACAGGAGATCTGACAAAATATGAGTTTAATGTGCGCAAGGGCAGGAGTTTAAAAGCCTGCTGTTAAATCCTTGTTTCTATTGTACCCTCTCACTGTTGTGAAGTTAAGAATCAGATTTTGGAATAATAAACATAAATGATTTGTTCTTTTTGATATTTTGTTTGCAATAATAAAGCTGCATTTATTTTTTATTCTGCTTGATTAAATATTAGATTCAGGGAAAGTGATAAATGGCAGAACCAGGGTTTATTTCAATAGACACATGATAGAGGATGGTAATTCCAGTGTTTGCTATTATGAAAAGCGTCATCCACTTTCCTCATGTAATTACTCTGTCTATTTGAACAAAATAGCCCTTGTGTTTGCAGATATTAATGTTGGATAATCATATTAAACAAATGAAATCCAGTTGCCTCTCAGTGGCTTGGATTTTATGGTGCAGGACCTGGCTGCCTCTGAAAGTAGAAACTTGTTCATAAATGGGTGTGAGTAAAAGTGCAAATTTTAATGTGAACAGGCTGGTGTTCCTCTTTTTATCCATTCTTTGCATTTACTGTTGGTACAGTAAATGCAGCCCTTCATAATGTGATCCAAATGGTGGAAGGCGGTTCATTAATATAGACAGGGTTTTGGTAAGAATGTCAGTCAGTTAAATTATTCAGAGGGTTCAGGAAGGGGAATGGGTTGGTTGTCTCTATAGCACAGCTAAGTGAACATGCAACATACTTTAGTACAATATTCTGTTAAAGCAGGCAAATAGACACTACTCCCAATAAGTTAGGTATATTGTTATTTACATAAGTGCTTTTCCACAAGTGCTACACGCAGTTCTGCAAGGTCATGTGGGGGTGGGGTACAATCGTGCAGTCTCAACTGGTCCCAGACGTGCTTTATTGGGTTCAGGTCAGGGGACATTGATAGCCATACAACATGAGGAACTCCAACTTCCTGAAGTCCAGCTATAACAATTCTGCCACGATGTGGTGGAGCATTATTATCCATGAACAGCAAGTTGGGGCTGTGCTGGTAGAATTGGGGGATGATGACGGGTTTTATGATGTCTCTGAGGTAAAAACGTGCAGTGACTGAGCCATCTACAATAACCAAATCTGTTTTGCACTGACTGGTGATGCCTGCCCAGACTGTTGCACCTCCTCCGCCAAAGCTAACCCCTGGGACCATGTTGAGCTTGCTCACCTTGCCTTCTCCAGCAACGGTGATGACCATAATATCTGTGTAAGGTGACCCGACACTTATCAGTGAACAGGACAGTAGACAACGGCTGTATTGTCCAGGTCACATGGTCTTGTACCCACTGCAAACGTTTACAGCATCGATATCCCTAAATTATTGTTAGTAGTGTATGTGTATGCTTCCAGCAATCACTGTATTGTTTTTTGCGGCAGCCATTTTCTTTATTATAGTATATTATAGTTCTTCAATCTGTGCATAACTAGTCCCACATACTTTAAGCTACAGAAACCATTCAAATATCAACATATTCAGCTTTTAAAAGGAGATGTGGGCTATTATTTTTCCACATTCATATCTTTCATATTTTTTGAAATATTAAGCATTTTTCAACTTTTTTTCCCAAACAAACACCATTTCAACTACAAAACAATCTTCAACTATTCATACATTGTTCAGCTTTGTAATATATTTAATAGTTTCTGAATTATAGCATAGGGTGGTTTTTGAGGAATTCTCGGCTTTTCCATCTGTGTGTGTGGCGCGAGCCAGAGTGTGTGATGTCACAGCTGGAGTGTGAGGACACGTCTTTTTGAGCCAGGACTTTTCTATTTAACAGCCACAGTTATCACTCTAATAACATTTTCATCATCAGTCATTTGTAGTCGTACTTGTCTTCTTTCTAATGATGTGTCTGGTTAGGCCCTCAGAGCTCACCAGTTGCTCATTAAAGCCTTGGGACTCATAAAGTGATAATCCTTATGGTTTTGCTGTAATAAGCCTGTTAAGCAGGGGTGCAATTCAGCTTCACTACAGATGATTGAGCTGAACTGTGGAGTTTCCTGCCTCTGGAGAAGCATCTCTATGATAACGGCGCAACTGCAGTAGGCATTCTAAAAGTGACTGAGCTCAGCAACAATTTGACTGAGAAGTGAAACTCAGTGTCCACAGCAGCTCTATGCATATTACTCACGAGTTCATTACACTGTTGATTCCTGATCAGAGCAGGTGTACACATTCACCTTTTTTTTAACTGATGTGATCTTTCTTACACAGGTATATTTAGCTATACTTGTATTGTATCAACAACTTTCAGCTATTTAAATATGTTTTAAATAGCTTAATAATTTAAAAATGCAAAGCGCAGACACAGACATCAGTTAGAACAGGCTTTAATCTTTTGGTCGTGGTCAAGCAAGATTCGGTACACAGAAAGGCAATGGCAACAGTACAAGCAGGGAGCAGGCAGAGACGATCGAAGACAGGCCCAGTTCCAAACACGATCAGGCACAAATCAGGCAATATAATCCGGTGGACAGACAAGGCAAAATCATGGCAGAGAGCTATGGTCGGTACACAGGCTGCAATTACGGTTGTGGAACGCTGGAATTAAGGCATGGAGCATGACAATCTGGCAACCGGGCAAGGTGAGTAATGGAGCTTAAATACAACACTAATGAGTGATTGACTACGGCTGATGAGCCACATGACACGGTGGGAAGCTGAACATACACCGGTCTGAACTAAACAGAAAATGCTAGTTAAACCGGAAACTAGGCTAGACATTGACTTCAATGAGTTGGAACTGTGACATGTTTAAGGAATGAATTCACCAGTATATGCAAATTTATAGCACAATGGGTAATGCACACATGCCCCATAACAAAAACTGGTGTAAATTTACCCCTGCAATGATTGGTGAATGACTTTTGCATTAGACTCTTCACATTTACATCTGTTGTAAATATCAGTATTTTGTTTTATGTATATAATTTTTTTTCTTCACGTATGTTAATATTATTTACATTAGTTTTTTTAATCAGAGAAGGCTCTTCAGCTTTGTTCTTTTGCTTATAGATACAATGATTTATGCTAATTGCCTAACTGTGCAGCTAATTCCTATTGTCAGGGCGTTGTAAATGGCGGACCCACATGCACAGCACAACACAGCGTTTATGATGTTAAGAGGACAGTTTATTCCAGATACAGAATCCAATTCAGGCAGAGTCATACACGGGAGATCAAACGGGGTTTAAACAGGATCAGGCAGAGACGGCGTCAGGGACAGGCAAAGTCATACACGAGAGATGGGTTACAATACCAAATCGTCGGGCGTCAGATCGTGGTCGGGCAGGCAAGGTCGGTAACAGGCAGCGGTAGATAATCAAGGCAGACAAGGCAGACAGGGACTAGGCAGGCTCGGAATCAGAGGTCTAAACGGGAGGCACAATACACGACAATACTAGACAACGAACGCTGGAAAGTGGTGATTACACGCAACAATCTGGCGGGTAACAGGTGTGAGAGGTGGAACTTAAATACGGAGCAGACAAATAGCAGATGAGATGCAGGTGTGGGTAATGAAGACCGGTACAGACAGGAAACAGCTGAATATGTGGTGTTTAACAGGAAGTCCTTTCACAATAAAGGCGGCTATAAAGCCCGGACGTGACACCTATGCTAATCTATAAATGAGAATATTACAACCCCAAATAGTTCTGTGCTTGTGGAGTGATAAGACGAGATTGTCTCTTTTTGGGTGCTCCCTTAGCAATGTGCAAACACCATTTATTTTTCACACATCCAATGTATGACTACGCCCTAAGGGTCACTCACACACACACTCTCTTCCCTCAGGTTGCAGTACAGAAAACATCATTAACACATTACAAACACATAAACCGAAAAACCAAAAAGGCTAACTTAATTTCAATAATCACCTTATCACCTTATTTAAATTGTAACTTTAACTATAACACTACAAACACGAAAAACAGTTGCTTTACCCATAAGCCTTATGGGTCCTTATGGGGCCCAGGAGGGAAAAATCCCCCAGGGCCCCAGGAATTAGGAATTGTTTAAACAGTGCTGAATATTTGCAGAAAAAGCTATAGTAGTAATTTCAACTGGAGGAAACTTGACAACGATTTGCTGAAATTAAAGGAGACTGATCATACTTTTCATTCTAAAGAATGGACTTCAATGTCTCCGTAAGGTGTCTGTAAATTTTCATTCCATAAAACCCTTTGGTTTTCATTCCCCATCAGTAAACGCTCTGTTTTCTGGGTGTGTCGCAAGCGAAGCTGCTCGCCACACCTCTGTGCGGAAGCCCTTTTTTTTTTTTTATTGGCTTCATGGATAAGAGCCACTGCACGGTTAGGATACAATAGGTGGCAGTAGTGCGATATTGAAAATGCAATCCAACGCAATCCTCCACAGCACAGAAGACCCACTAAAGAACTGCACAACAATGGCCAGCTGGTCTGGTAGCGAAGTACAACTATACAGAGGCAGCCGGTAAAAGTGTCTACCACTTTTGGGACCCGAATCTGCCGCGTCAGCGCCCTGTTTGCACTGCGTGAAAGAGTGTGTTACGTCCTTTTGGCCTGTAGGTGGCGATTGACTCCCACTTTTGGATCAGGTCTTGGGTGGCCTAGTGGTTAAGATGCATGGCTGCAAAACTTTTTGTCCGGGGTTCGAGGCTGAGTGGAAGCAGTTTTTTAATTTTAATTATTGGAAAAACAGCGTCATCATGTGATCACGAGATGACAACGTTGTATAACTGTACTTAGTGCATGGATCGCCAAGACCGTGAACCGCTGGTCGTGTTATAGTATTTAGTATAGTTATGAACGTAAGTAAGTTATGGCAAATTATGGCAGTTTTAAAACCGAAAATAAAAAGCTGAACGGTGCGCCCTCCCGCGTGCAGCGTTCGATTTGTGGCAGACAAGCTACTGTAAAAGCCATGATAAATACATATGTTTACTCTTGCAGAGTAAACATATAAAACAACACCCCCATTTTAGCACCAAAGACGCAATTCCAGGGTAAAACCAAAAAGGTGGAGCTTTAGTATTTGACCTGTATAGTTGGGATCAAAAACCAAGTATAGGCACAGTTCTGAGAAGAGGACATAGATCTGATAACGTCAGTTCTACACTGTTTGCTAGGGCAGACAGACAAACAGACAGACAGACAGACAGACAATAGTCTGTCTAAACAGTCAACTAAAAAGTTGAGGAAACTTGAAAAGTTGACTTCATGTCAGAATTGAATGTTGTACTTACTTTTTTAAAATCATATATAAGCATCGGCAGCTCACGCTGCCACAGCTGCCAAACTACCTTCTGGAGGTTAATCAGTTGCTGGCTGTATTAGGTTGAATTGGACTTTACAAATGTACCTAATGAAATTCTTAAATTCTCATTCTATATATTCTGTCATGTTCACTTGAATGTAGTGTGTGTCAGTCTGCCTGCTTCAGGAGCTGTTTTAAATTAAATAAAGAGCATTGGAATCTTCTAATCAAGCTTAGATGAACATAACAATAGAGAGCCTCTTTTCAGACAGAATGACCAGTCCTGCAGTGCAGATGTAACCAGATACATTTGTGAACTACTTAAACATTCTTTAGAGATCCATCACTTCACAGAGCCTAGTGGTTAAAGCATACAACTTCCCACCCACAGTTTTTTAAACAAACCATTTTTGTTAGTTGGTGGTTTAATATAAGTTTTATTTACAGATTTTATAAACATCCAGTTCATTTGACCATTTTCTAAACCAAATACTCTGAAAGTTGGGTACATTCTTTCAGAAATGTTTTTCAAGGAGCTTCTACAGTGAGGGAAAAAAAAATTTGAACCCCAGCTGACAAAGAAATGATCAGACTATAATTTCTATGGTAGTTTTTTTGAACAGTGAGAGACAACAATGACAAAAAAAAATCCAGAAAAAATATTATTATTATTATATTATATTAAAAATCATAAATTAATTTGAATTTCCATGAAGAAAATAAGTATTTGCTTCCTTTGAAAAACGTGCTTTAGTACTTGGTGGCAGAACCTTTGTTGGCAATGACAGAGGTCAGCCGTTTCTTGCAGTTGGCCACAAGGTTTGCACACATCTCAGGGGGGATTTTGGCCCACTCCTCTTTGCAGATCCTCTCCAAGTCATTATTGTTTTGTGGCTGATGTTTGGCAACTCGAACCTTCAGCTCCCTCCACAGATTTTCTATGGGTTTAGGGTCTGGAGACTGACTAGGACACTCCGTGACCTTAATATGCTTCTCCATGTGTTTTGGATCATTCTCATGCTGGAATACCCAACCATGACCCATTTTAAATGCCCTGACTGAGGGAAGGAGGTTCTCACCCAACATTTGACGGTACATGGCCCCATCCATCCTCCCTTTGATGCGATGCAATTGTCCTGTTCCCTTGTTTAGGTCCACAATCTTGTCCCTGACATCCTTGGAAAGCTTTTTGGTCTTGGCCATGGTGAAGAGTCTCTTTTATATAGGTAACGAGCTGAGAGGGCTGCCAATGTCAGCTTGTTACCTGTATAAGATCCACCTGGGAGCTAGGGATCTTGCTGACAGAGAGGGGATCAAATACTTGTTTCCTTTATGGAAATGCAAATTAATTTATAACTTTTTTTTTTAAACGCATTTTTCTGGATTTTTTTGTCATTGTTGTCTCTCGCTGTTCAAATAAACGTACCATAGAAATTATAAACTGATCATTTCTTTGTTGGTGGGCAAACTTAAAAAATCAGCTGGGGTTCAAATAATTTTTTCCCTCACTGTACGTATAAATGCTGAGGCAGTGTTTCTGGCACCAATCCGTTTAAAATAAGTGACCCACAAAGTCCTTACTTGTTGATCCTTTGGTAAAGTGAATAGCCTTTGGTGTTGGTTAAAACACCCAAGAACCGAACTATTTCTATGGTAGGACCTGGGCGCTGCCATGCTTGCCTGTTCACGGTGAATGAGAGGGTGGAAATGGCGGAAGTCCAGTTTTGGTTCGGTATCATTGTGGGGGTGGTGGTTCAGGATTTGCAGGGAGGACTTCCTGCTTCTGTGACGACAGGGGGGGGAACGGTCTGAGAGTAGGACGAGGTCCGTCGTTATTGGATAAAGTCTCAAAATATAAAAAAAGGAGGAAATGCACTTCTTCCGTGCTCAGTGTGTGTAAATGTGACCAATAGAGTCATAGGATTGCTCCAAAATGTCTAAAAAGTGGATTTTGCATGATATGAGGCCTTTAAAGAACTGTGGAAAATGAAGTGTGTAAAGGTTTGCTTAATTTGTTGAAATATAGCCATATGTATTAAATGGCTAAATATTGTAATTAAATAGTTTTGATTTCAACAGCTGAATGGGTAGCTCAACGTTTTGGAAATATTTAATCCACCTGACATTTGCTGCAGAACAACTAGTTTAATTTAAATTGAAAAAAGTTCAAGCTGAACAGAAAAGTGTTATTTAGGCTACAGAGTTATTTTGAAAGGAATTTGAGAAAGTCTGTGTCCTAAATTGCTAAACTTGAAAAGGTGTTCATTAAGTAGTCCTAAATAACAAAAAAGCAGTCAAAAGCAGAAATCAAAAAAGTTTAGACCTTAATTAGTAGCACTAAAAGTTTAGTGCTCTTATTTTTAAAATGATTTACAGGAGGCTTGTGTGGGTAATTGTTAAATTGTAAAATTGTCTCATTAACTAGTCATAAGCCAGTAATTACTTTATCAAAAAATAGACTCAATACCGATTCACAATTGACCATTTGAAAGCAGAAATTATTCTATTAAAGCTAAAAATTTGGTTTGATATTTTTATTTTAAAAGAATTTAGAGATGTGTGTGCTTTATAGCTAAACTGTAAAATAGTATCCTTACTTGTCACAATTAACCATTCCATCCATCCATCCATTTTCATCCGCTTATCCGGGGCCGGATCACAGGGGCAGTAGTCTAAGCAGAGAGTTCCAGACGTCCTTCTCCCTGGACACTTCCTCCAGCCCTTCCGGTGGGACCCCAAGACGTTCCCAGGCCAGCCGAGAGACATAGTCTTCGCCTGAGCCACCTCAAGTGGCTCCTCTTGATGTGAAGGAACAGCGACTCTACTCCGAGCTCCTCCCAGGTGACAGAGCTCCTCACCTTATCTCTAAGGGAGCGCCCAGCCACCCTACGGAGGAAGCTCATTTCAGCCGCTTGTATTCGTGACCTTGCCCTTTCGGTCATGACCCAAAGCTCATGACCATAGGGGAGGGTAGGAACGTAGATTGACCGGTAAATTGAGGGCTTTGCCTTTCGGCTCAGCTCCCTCTTCACCACGACAGACCGATACACCAACCGCATTACTGCAGCCGCCGTCGCACCGATCCGTCTGTCAAACTCATGCTCCTTCCTTCCCTCACTCGTGAACAAGACCCCAAGATACTTAAACCCCTCCACTTGGGGCAGGAACTCTCCTCCAACCTGGAGAGAGCAAACTACCTTTTTCCGGTTGAGAACCATGGCCTCAGATATGGAGGAACTGATTGTCATCCCAGCCACTTCACACTCAGCTGCAAACCGCACCAGCGCACCCTGGAGGTCCTGGCCCAATGAAGCCAACAGGACAACGTCATCTGCAAAAAGCAGGGATGCAATCCTGTGGTCCCCAAACCAGACCCCCTCCGGCCCCTGGCTGCGCCTAGAAATTCTGTTCATAAAAATTATGAACAGAACCGGTGACAAAGGGCAGCCCTGCCGAAGTCCAACATGCACCGGGAACAGGTCTGACTTACTGCTGGCGATGCGAACCAAGCTCCTGCTCTGGTGGTAAAGAGACCGAACAGCCCTTAGCAAAGAGCCCTGGACTCCATACTCGCGGAGCACCCCCCACAAGATGTCATGAGGGACGCGGTCGAAAGCCTTCTCCAGATCCACAAAACACATGTAGACTGTTTGGGCAAACTCCCACAAACCCTCAAGCACCCTGCTGAGGGTATAAAGCTGGTCCAGCGTTCCACGACCAGGCCGAAAACCAAATTGTTCCTCCTGTATCCGAGGTTCGACTATCGACCGATTTCTCCTCTCCAGTACCCTGGCATCGACTTTCCCAGGGAGGCTGAGAAGTGTGTTCCCCCTTTAGTTGGAACACACTCTTCTGTCCCCCTTTTTGTGAAGAGGGACAACCACCCCGGTTGTCCAGTCCAGAGGAACTGTCCCCCTCGTCCACACGATGTTGCAGAAGCGTGTCACCCAAGACAGCCCCACAACATCCAGAGACTTGAGGTACTCAGGACGGATCTCATCCACCCCCGCTGCTCTACCACCGAGGAGCTTACTAACTACCTTGGTGACCTCAGCCTGGGTGATGGGCGAGTCCGCCTCTGAGTCACCTGCCTCTGCTTCCTCAGCAGAAGGCATGTTGAAGGGGTTGAGGAGATCCTCAAAGTACTCCTTCCACCGTCCAATAACATCGCCAGTTGAGGTCAACAGCTCCCCACCTCCACTGAAAACAGAGTTGGTAAAGGACTGCTTTCCTCCCTGAGGCGCCGATTGGTTTGCCAGAATCTCCTTGAGGCCGAGCAATAGTCCTCCTCCATGGCCTCCCCGAACTCCTCCCAGGCCCAAGTTTTTGCCTCCGTAACGGCACGGGCTGCAGCACGCTTGGCCTGCCGGTACCCATCAGCTGCCTCAGGAGTCCCACAGGTCAACCAGACCTGGTAGGACTCCTTCTTCAGCTTGATGGCGTCCCTTACCTCCGGTGTCCACCAGCGGGTTCGGGGATTACCACCACGACAGGCAACGGAGACCCTGCGCCCACAGCTCCGAACTGCCGCGTTGACAATGGAGGCGGAAAACATGGTCTCCAGCCTCCCTCGGAATCTGGTCGAAGCTCTCCTGGAGGTGTGAGTTAAAGGGCCGAGTGTTCAGCCAGACCTTCCCAACAGACCCTCACAATACGTTTGGGCCTGCCAAGTCGTACCAGCCTTCTTCCCTGTCAGCAAATCCTACACACCACCAGGTGGTGATCAGTTGACAGCTCACCTCCTCTCTTCACCCGAGTGTCCAAAACATATGGCCGAAGGTCAGGTGAAACGACTACAAAGTCTATCATCGACCTCCGGCCTAGGGTGTCCTGGTGCCATGTGCACCGATGGACACCCTTATGTAAACTCCAACACATGGCGACTAAGCTGGGGAGCTTTGAGCAAGCCCACATCAGCCCGCCGCCTTTCACCGCAGGCAACTCCAGAGTAGAAGAGGGTCCAGCCCCTCTCAAGGAGTTGGGTTCCAGAGCCCAGGCTGTGTGTAGAGGTGAGCCCGACTATTTCTAGCCGGTACCGCTCGACCTCCTGCACAAGCTCAGGTCCCCCCCAGTGACGTGACATTCCATGTCCCAATTGCCAGATTGGTTATCCAGGGATTGGCTCCCGCCTTCGACTGCTGCCCAATCCACTTTGCACCGGCCCCCTAGGGTTCCTCCTGCGGATGGTGGGTCCACGTGAGAAAGGTCCCATGTCATTCTTTCGGGCTGTGCCCGGCCACCAGGTGTTGCATACAAGCCCCAACCCCGGGCCTGGCTCTAGGGTGGGGCCCCGACTGCGCCATACTGGGCGACGTCTCGGTCCTTGATTGTCTGCTTCTCATAAGGGGTTTGTGAACCGCTCTTATTATGGCCCCTTGCCCAGGACCTGTTTGCCTTGGGAGACCCTACCAGGGGTGGCGGTTCAAGGAGGAGTAATTAACCTTTCAAAAACAAAAAATTGTGCTATTAAAGCTAAAAAAATGGACCAATGGATTGGTGCTTTTATTTTGAAAAGATATTGAGGACACCTGTTCAAGTGATTTCTAAACATTAAAATAGTCTAGTCACACCATCTGAACACAGAAATATTGTTATTTTTAGCTAAACATCTGGAATGGGGCTCTTATTTTAGGAGGAATTGGAGGGTCTGTGTATGCTTAATAGCTAAATTTAAAAGCAAAAATAGTGCTATTAAAGCTTAAACTTTGGATTGGTGCTGTTATTTTCAAAGGATTCAAAAGAAGCAAACAGTGTAATGAACTAATCAGTAATACTGTATGCATAGAGTTGCTACACCGAGCATCAGGAGATTGACCTGTCAGTCAAAGGTGCAGCTGTGCCGTTGTCATAGAGACGAAAGGCGGGAAAATCAGGCTCATTCTGCTCTTTGAAAGCTTTGCATCGCTGCTAAACAGGCTTCTTACAGCAAAACCATAATACCTATCACAAAAATAACTAAATTTTTTGAATGCCAGGGATTTAATGAGCAACAGGTGTAGGTTTTATGTTTGAAGTCAAAAAAGTCTGCCTCTCAATTAATTAACGTCTATGGGAGAAATTGTGGAACTCCCTGCGCTTTGAGGCATATACAGACTAAAGTATAGGTCTGAAGGCTTAACCAGACACATTATTAGAAAGATGATAAGTATGACTTTGAATGCGTGAAAAAAATATATTTATATCTTAAAAGCTGTGGCTGTAGTGACGAGTTAAAGAGAAAAGTTCTGTCTTAAAAAAAATGTTGCTTCACACTCTAGCTGTGACATCACGCACTCTAGCTGTCGCAATACACACTGATGGAAAAGCTTAAAATTTACCAAAAACCACCCAATATTTAAACTGCTACAGATCAACAACTATTAAAGATATTAAAAAGCTGAAAGGAAGATTAATAGTTAAATAGCTGAAGACTCTTTTAAAGTTTGAACAGTGTCTGTAGCTTAAAGTATGCTGAAGTAGTTAAAGCTGAAAGAAAAAGAGTATTTGAAAATGGTTTTCCATTCATTTCAATGGAAAATTTTATATGGAAATAATAATAATAATAACTTAAAAAATATGAAAGATATTAAAAAGCTGTACGTAAGCACACTTCTCCTTAAAAACTGAATATTTTGATATTTTAATGGTTTCTGTAGCTGAAAGTATGCGGGACTAATTAGATGCAGAAAAAAAATACAGAATAAAAATAATAACTACATAAATCATTTCCAAAGGAAAATGCACCGTGAATGCTGCCATGCTGAATGTATTCCTGGAGAATTGCTAAAAGTAGCTGAAACACTTAAGACAGCGGAAAATAGCTCAAGTACGTAAGACAACTGCTGAAAATACAGGAATACACAATATACATAAATATACCAAAAACAGCCAAATCTCAAATAAATAATCTTAAGTTCAAAAGATAAAAGAATAGCTTAAAGTTATGAAAACATTTAATACACCTAAAAGTAGCTGCAGAGTCTTAATTTGTCATAATAAATCAGCTGAAAGCAGGAATACTGCTATTTTTAGCTAAGAATTTGGATTGGTGCTTTTATTTTGAATTGATCTTAAGGAAGCCTGTGCAGGTAATTGCTACTAATGAGACACAGGTGAGTTAACTAGGGACGGAGGTAAAGCTGGGACTGAAAACATGGACACTGAACAGGAAGTGGTAGCAAAATAAAAAACGGAAATGAATGGAAACAGTAACTGAATGACCTGGACTGCGAAACACTCTAGCTGTGACATCAAACATTCTAGTTCACGCAATACACACTAATGGAAAAGTTTAAAATTGATCAAAAATGACACATTATATTTAAACTGCTATAGATCAGAAAGTATTAAAGACACCAAACTTTGAGTCGATGATACCTGTAGGTGAGGACTCGTCAGGGAGGCCGACTGGGGCTCAAGCCTGAGCGCGACATGGCTGGACTGAAACTTGAGCGTGACCCGACTGGGCCGGAACCCGAGCATGACCTGACTGGACTGGAACCCAAGCGTGACCTGACTGGACTGGAACCCGAGCGTGACCTGACTGGACTGGAGCTTGAGCGCGACATGGCTGAGCTGGAGCTTGAGCGGGGCCAGGTGGTTGAGCTGAGGCCAAGGCAGGACTGGCTGCAGGAACCAATGCAAGCTCTGACGGTGGTTTAGTGAACTCCAGGGCCTCGCGCAGTGCGGGCTTTCTAACGATGAGCGCGGCTGCTTTACGGAAGCGATGCTCCTTGGTGACTGGGTCGGTCGTTGCCTCAGTGGAGTTCAGGTAATGGGCAAACAGGAACAGGACTGGAGGGGCACATTGAGCACGGATCCGCTGGAAGATGCTGTCCGGAATCACGCGATGGAGATGGGGATGTCATCTGGTGGAGCGAGCAGGCCCTCTGCTGGAGGAGAGGGTTGCTTGGTTACAGGGGCTGGGGCCTCTGGGGCCTGGGCCTTGCATCTGTGCTTTCACCGGCGTCGTCCGCACCGCCGATGACTGAAGGTGGACTCCCTCTCCTCATCCGCCATGACTGACACAGAAGATGGGACCAGGGTATGAACTTAATCAGACTGACCAGTGTCTGGGACGAGGGCTTGGCTCGACTGAGCAGCGACAGGAGAGTGAGGTTGGCTCGACTGAGTGGCAACAGGAACGTGAGCTTGGCTCGACTGAGCGACGACAGGAACGTGAGCTTGGCTTGACTGAGCGGCGACAGGAATGTGAGCTTGGCTCGACTGAGCGGCGACAGGAACGTGAGCTTGATCTGACGGAGCTGCGACAGGAACCTTCCCCGGCGAAGCGGGAGCAGCTGACGAGACGCTGGCGGGCGCCGCGCGCAGAGTGCGTGCCAAATCCCTCTGCACTGACTGGAGTCTCTCAAAAAGCGTTGGTACTCCGGGGTAGTCAAGCCACCAGAACTCCTCCTCCAGGATCCCAATAGCCTGCGTTATGATGCGGAGCCGGACCTTCAGACTGGGGGCTTCCGCTTAATTCTTTGCGAGCTCCTCGAAGCACCAGCAGAGGTCCTCCGGCAGACTCGGGCAGGTAAAAACCATTGCAACTGCGCGTCCACGCACACAAAAGCAAAATCAGCTACTGACCTTAAACAGATGCAGGGCGCTGGCTGGGTCCGAGTCTGGTCAGATTGTTCTGTCACGGCGCTCTAGGTAGTAGACCCACATGCACGGCGGAGAGAAAGCTCGGTGATGAAAAGGGTTTATTAGTACTCGTAGTCAGGCAGGCAAGGGTCGATACACAACTGAGGCAGTAGCGGTACAGGCATGGATCAGACAGTCGGTGGTCAGGAGACAGGCTTAGGTCAGACTTACGGCAAGGCAGGATTACAGATGAGGCACGCGGCAAGGTCAGGGAAAGCAGGGTCAGTCACGAATCAAGATATGAAATAATGCTGGAATGCTGGCTATTACACAAAGACAATCTGGCAACTGGGCAGGGGAAGAGCTGGTGCTTAAATACAGAGGTGATATGCTGCTGGATTACAGGTGAGTAGAGTACTAATGAGACAAGGGTGAGTTAACTAGAGACGGAGGTAAAGCTGGAACTGAAAACATGGGCACTGAACAGGAAGTGGTAGCAAATTAAAAAACGGAAATGAATGGAAACAGTAACTGAATGACCTGGACAGTGACACACTCTAGCTGTGACATCAAATACTCTAGTTCACGCAATACACACTAATGGAAAAGTTGAAAATTGATAAAAAATGACACATTATATTTAAACTGCTATAGATTAGAAAGTATTAAAGACACTAAATTTTGAGTCGATGATACCTGTAGGTGAGGACAAAGTGAGGGAGAGAGAGAGAGAGCGGGGGAGAAGCAACATAAGCAACTATGAGGTCTTTAAAATAAGAAGGAGCTTCATCATTAAGTACTTTGTGTTAGGAAACACACGGTGGAGGACCCAAACGCACAGCGCAGACACGACGTAAGGGATCGGAGGATTTATTTAAGCTCTTGGTCGGACAGGCAGAGATCGTACATGTTGTGGCAGCAAACAGGATCCGACAGGGAGTAGGCAAAGGCAAAGTCAAAAAACAGGTGGTGGTCAGACTTACGGCACAAGGTTGTCAGAGGCTGGGCTAGAGGCAAGATCGGTAGCAGAACGAGGTAAAAAACAACAACAGGAATCCAAGAATGCTGGAATGCTGGTCAAGACATGCAAACGTGAACTGACAATCTGGCAAACGGCTAGTGTGTGAGGTGGAGGCAAAATACCAAGGCTGATTGCTGATTGTTGTCAGGTGTGAGTAATGAGGACCGGAGGTGACACGAAACACAGAGTGTGGCAGGAAGTATTTCAAAATAAAACAGGAAACAGTACAGGTCGTGACACTTTGTAGGTGAGTAGGAATTTTAAATTATATCCAACATTTTACAGGCAGTCAGTGCAAAGAAGCTAATGTAGGAGAAATGTGATCTCTCTTTCTAAGTCCTGTCAAAACTCTGGCTGCAGCATTTTGAATAAGCTGTAGCCTTTCTAAAGAGCTGTTTGGACATCGTATGCGTAAGCAGTTACAGTATTCCAGCCTAGAGGTAACAAATGCATAGATCAGTTTCTCTGCATCGCTCTGAGAGAGGATGGTTCTTATTTTTTCTATATATTTCAAGATGAAATTAGGTGGTTCTGGAGATTTGTTTTATGTATGATGTAAAAGAGGGATCCTGGTCAAAGATGACAACAAGGTTTCTCACAGTAGAATCTGAAGCTCATGTTATGCCATCCAGGGTGGCTATCTGACTCAATAGTGATTTTTAGGCCCAACTATAAGTATTTCAGTATTATCTGAATTTAGTTAAAGGACGTTTTGGGACATCCAGGATTTGATGTCTTTTAAACAACCCTGAATTTTGACTAGTTGATCTGTTTCATTTGGTTCCAATGACATATATAGCTGAGTATCATCTGCATAACAATGAAAATTAATAGAATGCTTCCTAATAAACTCATGTATAGGCTAAACAGAATTGCACCAAGCACAGAACCCTGTGGTATTCCATAGCTAATCCTTGTGCATGTGGAGAATTTCTCATTACCATGAACAAACTGGAATCTTAACATTCCACACACACTCCACACCACATGTTTTTGTCGGAGGACGCTCTGACGCAAAATTCAGCCTTACAGGAGGTTTCCACCTCCCTGTGGGACACACACAAATATGATGTGTGTTTGATCACAGGATGCAAACCAGTGGTCATCACACCTAAAAGAACACAGACCATGCAAACAGCAATATCCTTTAAAGGATATTGGCTATTGGCTATTGAAGGAATAACACAGTGTTTAACTCTCTTTTGAAAGCAGGAGTCATGATCCCATATGACAACTCTGCTGTGAGGACTCCACTCTTCCCTGTTAAGAAAATCAGAGACAAGAGACAGCCAACAGAATGGAGGTTTGTCCAGAATCTGCAAGCAGTAATTTGGCAGTCTAACTACACGCGCCTACAGTACCAAACCCCTACATTATTCTTTCTCAGGTCCCGCCCAAGGCAAAATTTAGTAGTTGATTTGGCTAATGCTTTTTTCAGCGGGTTAGCAGTCTGTTTTGGTTTGCTTTTGAATTTAATGGAAACTCGTACACCTTTACCAGACTTTTCCAGGGGTACTCAGAAAGCCCTACAATCTAAATTATGGTGCTGAAAGACAGCCTGGATGATCTTGTTTTGTCCCCAGGCACCGCCAGACACGATCAAGCTGCTGAAACAAATGCATGTTGCAGGCCACAAAGCAAGCCTGTCAAAATTAGTTTGTTCAGACTAAGGTCACCTTCCTCGGTCACATCAATACCGCCAAAAAGGAAATCCATTTCACCTTAATGAGTTGAAGCTATTCAGAACCTGCCTAAACTGTGCACATACAAACAGCTTATGTCCTTCTTAGGCATGTGCTCCCATCTTGGGAGCTCCAATCAGAGCTCTGATGCAGACGTCTTCTTGGTCCACCTCTCGCCTCCTGTGGACATCTGAGGCGCAACCTTTCATCCAAACAGTGGATGAAAAATCAGGTTGTTTGACCTCTGTTCTTCTACAGGATCACGGAGGTCGTTCACGCCCTGTTGCTTACTTTTCCGCCAAACAGTCGCTGCGGGGCTTCTACTATGCCTCCAAGCAGTGGCTGTGGCAGAGAAAGCCATGCTGGCTTACATGACATAGTGACGTACTCTGACTATGTACTCTGACGTCACCTTTTTAGTGCCTCACGCCATGTCGACCTTTTGGTCTTGAACCAGGCCTGCACTCAGATCTGTCGGAGGTGCCAATTCCTAACTGCGACCTCGTTCTCTTTATTGATGGTTTCACCTCTAGAAACCCTGCTTTGGACCAATGTCAGGTTGGGTATGCAGTCTGCACCTCTTATGCCGTTTTACAGTCTGGCGCTTTGCCAGGCCACTACTCTGCTCAGGCTGCAGAGTTGCTCGCGTTGACTGAAGCCTGCAAATTGGCAGAAGGGAAGTCTGCTACCATCTACACCACGTGTCGAGCTCTGGTCCTCGAGGGCTGGTGTCCCTGCTAGTTTTCCAGCTCTCTCTGCTGATTACCTCTATCAGGTGTGCCAGTTGGCTTTTCCAGGTGGTCATTGACTGAACACACCAGGTCAAGGTAATCAGTTGGAGCTGGGCCAGGGAGAGGTGGAAAACCAGCAGGGCAGTGGCCCTTGTCGGCATTAGTTTGACACCCCTGATGCCTTTGGCGTCACACATGACTTCAGTGCTCTGTGGAAACACACAAGTTTTTAAAATCTGATGGTAAACATATCTTGCACTATGATAAGGTTGTTAAACTGCTAGACACTATTCTGCTACCTGTTGCTATTGCTGTATGCCCCCCACACACCGGGGGCACTGATCTCATCTCTGCCGGGCAGAAGCTGCTGCAAAGACAGCCACCCGACTCCTCCTACCCTCCCTGCCTCTTATCCTCCCTCTCAACACACCCTCCCTCTCCCCCCTTTCTTTATTATTTCAACAAATTGCACAAAAGGACACCTCTCTCATCTGCCTTTTATTAGAAAATTTCCTTAACACAATTTATTCAAAACAGGTTTTGTGTTGTAAACTGGTGTCTTCAGTTTGACATAGGTCCTACTGGGCTTTCCATTATGCTTCTGTGCAATGTCAAATTATTTGGTCCAGGAAAAGGTTGCTGTTATGCACAAAGAGCTTGTTCCTGAGTGATTTAAACATTTGTGCTGATTTGAATTTTAACCATCAGAGAGATTGCTTGATGGAGCATGCTCAAAAATTCTTCAGCCTTTTGAGAACAGTTGCATAAAGTTGTTATAGACACAAGATGTGATAAAATGCACCAAATCCCACTAACATGAACACGCACTTTAAACTTTTCACGAGCAGCTTCTTCTGTTTCGGAAGAACCTGATTAAACTGCTAATGGTTCCACGACGAACAGCCTGAGTAGCTAATTTAATATGAATGCTATTATATCTATACTATACAGTATATGCGTCCTCCTTGTACCTGAAGGGACTAATACAGTGTGGTCGGGCTCTACATACTTTACCCGTCAATGACTGGTAAATTAAAGTGAATAATTTGTGTTGTGTTGATGTTGACTGATGTTGGCCCAGGAACAGACCAACAGTATCAGACAAGGCACTTATTCACCATTATGTGTAAACATCACTTTGCCGTAATTCAAACATCGTTTGCACTTCTCCCTACTATAAATAAGACTCTGCGATTTGAGACAAATATTGAGTTTGGGCAGATGTACATAAGCATATGCTATATTTGGTCAAGGTCTTCTCTGATGCCTTATTCAGTGTGTGAAGGGTCAGGGGTAAAGAATTACATGCAGATGCAACACATAGATTACTACAAACTCATAGATGGACACAGATCAAGTGGTGTCTGACGTTCTGGAGATTTGTTTAATATAAGATGTAAAAGAAAGATCCTTGTCAAAGATGACAACAAGGTTCCTTACAGTAGAATTTAGTTGAAGGAAATTTTGGGACATCCAGGATTTAATGTATTTTAAACAACTTTGAATTTAGACTAGTGTAATGGAAAAATTGTGCCTTTGTGCTTTTTCTTATCCAACACAGTCGTCATGTGCTGGTTAGGTGCAATACTGAACTGAACATTCTTACACAAACAACAAATCTCTTGTGCCCTGGCGTACATCAAGTCTAAACATGTGATGTTCCTTTTGACTGACTAATAGTTTATGATATATGTTTGTCTTTTACACCCGGACTCTGGCTCCATCCTATCTGACTCCCCACCAGACTCAAGGCTGTTAAAGCAAATGCATCTTGTCTTTGAAGCTTGGTGTTCCTTCCTTTGGATAGCAAGACACGATGATGCAGAAGTGAGAATGTAAACATTCTCACTCACAGCGAGATTAGGTGGCACAAACAATTCTATGGTGCAGAGAGACATTCCACTAGAGCCAGAGAAAGGGGTTAAAAGGCAGAAGCAACTTGAGGATCGTGGGCTCTTTGCATCACAACTTCGAAGTGTATGCACTGATCTCCCCAGCTGGTTTTTGGTTTGTTGATGTGCACAATCAACATCCATGCTTTTGATTTGCTTTCCCCATTATTTTTATTTTCCTTTTTTTATAATAAATCACACAAAAGACAACTCTTTCATCTGCCTCTTTATGGGAAATTTCCACCACAGTAGTTGATCTGTAAAATGTTTCCTAATAATATCACCTAGAGGAGACATGTATAGACTGAACAGTACTGGAGCAAGCACAGAACCCTGTGGTACTCCATAGCTAATTCTTGTGCATGTGGAGGATTTGTCATTAACATGAACAAACTGGAATCTGTTCAACAAAGCCACTGCCGGCTCAGGCTACAGCTCAGCCACGTTTTTCCTCAAGCTCCAGCTCAACAATGTCTCGCTCAAGCTCCAGCTAAGCCACATCTCGCCCAGTCTGTGCTCTTAGTTACGGCAGCTGTTTGAAACAGGGAATATCGAGTTAGCAGTCCTTGTCAACAGCTAAGAGCAACCAGTGTGGCATTTGGCCTTGTTTTGCAGGCCCGGTATGCTGCCAGGGGATGTGGCCGATGGGGTAGGTCCTGCTACGGCCGGAGTAGGTGGGCACGGGGGCATCTCCCGGCGGGCTCCCTACGGATCATGGGTCCTCGGGCTCCACTCTTTCAGGCCGACCCTCCCACCGGGGGTGGGAGGGTCGGGGAGTGTTTGCCCCTGGTTCTCATGGGGCGGACAGCGTTGACCCACGGTGGGCCCACTCTGACCTTGCTGTCTCTGTGGCTGCTGCAGCTCTGCCTGGGGGGCTCTGTGTGGGCGGCTTGAGTAGCAACACCTGCCCTCCTGGAACTGAAGGTGTGTGGGTTCCCTGGCTGCTAGGATTCTTTCCTCTGCTTGTTGGATGGGCGTAGTGGCCGAGCTCCTTACATCACCCTGGCTTCCACAAGTGGCATTGTTCATGCACCAACATCTGCCTCACCCTTTGGGTGAACAATGTTAAGCTACAGCTTTACTAACCTTGTAGTAAAACACCTGAGCTGATAAACAGGCTTTTTAAACCCAACTGTAAGTATTACTGAACCTTATCACTACCAATATCAATAAATGGTGAATATGGAAATTGTGGTGTTGTATGTCATGACGAAGTAGTATGGGATATTTATAACAATGCATATGTGTATGTATATGATATGTATAGGTTTGTATGAGTATGTGCACATACCTTAACACTATTATTGGTATTAGTATTAATCTCCAAGGTAAACCACAGTACAACAGTTGTTTAGTTATGAATGTGTTAGCCTAAGGTACATTGTGATTGTTTACTTAACAGATTTGCCTGGTTTCAGCAGCTGGTTGCAAAGCTTCACCAATCACATCTTCTATTCTCCTGCTAAAAGGGCTGGGTCCATATCACATCGCCATCATTAGGCAGGAAACGAGAAGGTTTGTAGAGAAAACCTAATATGATGACCGTATACTTGTTTTCTACCAATGCAGCCTTAGCAGCCACGCTGCATTGGATGTTCATAAAAGGAAGGATTGGTTTTGTAACATTTTTGTCATTTTCATTATTTTTTAGTGTTTTGGAAATGCACGAGACCTGTGAAGAAAGATCCAGTCCAAAGAGAACATGGCTGCCTGTCTAGAGTTTGCTCAGTGCTGTTGATGAGCTAGATGGCGGTTGAAGAAATATTCTAAAGGCACGAGACATAAGCAGAGCACATGCCACATCCCAGCAAAGGAAACCCATCTTATCTGTGAAGCATGGTGACGGTGCTGTGATTTAAGCTTGTACCTTCTAGTTTATCACCTTGACTAAGGATGGAAAAAAAACTTCAGAGGTTTAATCACTGTAACAACTGATTCATTTTCTTGCTCATCTTGATTAGTTGCTAATGAAACAAAAAAGAAGCAATGATTAATTAGCAAAACATTCTTTTTATTAGAAATATCTTGTATAAAAATGAACATGCTCTACACATTTTTTTCTATAGATGATTCATAAATATTCAGGCACTGTATTTCTTTTTCTCTTTCTTTTTTATACAATAATTCAGTGCATAAAGCAAACATAGTCAATCCATTTTATTAACATACATTAACTTGCCATTGAATTTCAGTTAGCACAGTCAACATTTTCTATTTTGTAACATAGACTGTGTTTTAATAACATAAAAAGGCAGGGTTTGTGGCAAAACGCAGTAAATGATTATATTCACAAACACAATCTCACAAACAAATATTTTATCAAATCATGAGAAAACATTTGCGGCATCTCAGACTTTTGTTGAAGCTACAGTAAGAATCAGTTTAAACCCAAACATTTATAATTCTCTGCAGCAGATTTCCTTCCTGATGACAAACCCTTCTGTCAGATTGTTCATCTCGTGAGTTTTGACATGCAACATACAGATTTTTGCATTGCTGAGGATAACATTTACTGAGACAAATTCCAGAATTACTGCTCATTACGAATACTTTAGAGATTGGACACAAAGATGGAGGTTGCACACTTAATTATAATTTGTACATTTAGTCCTTTTCAGTCATATTTTTATAATGGATGACACAAACATAAAGAATAAAGAAAATAAAGACTGTAAAATGTGTATGAGGCACAGAATGAAGGCACTGGCCCTTAATTATCGAGCAGCTATTGTTCCTTCTTTTTGATTTAGAACTGAAAGATGTTAAAACTAAAAATGTCTCTAACATGAATTTGGTATCGTGTGAGTTTGGGGTTCTGCTTAATTTAGCAGACCAGACCCTGAGACAGCACTGACTGATCAACTTCATCAATCTCACTATTAGATGTCCAACTAAACAAAAATGATGAATATCCAGTACTTGCCAGCTACACATGCAGATTTCTGCTGCTTCCTGCCAGGAAGATGGTGTGGAGTCACTGTGTTTGTGTGTCTGTCTGTATTTGTTAATTATTCTGTGAAGAAAGTGCTGACAGGCTTCAGAGCCAAACATATGCACTGTAATAATATGCTTTATAGGTGTTAGCAGGTTGTTTTTGTTTTAAATCAGCTAGTATCAGGCTCTGCTTTTTTGCTCTGCTTTGTCATCCAACTAAAAATTTCTGAAGGTTTAGACTGAAGCATGCTTAAATGTGTTCTGATGGCAGCTGCATGAACCTGCTTTTAAACCCATTAATCATTTCAGGTCATCTATCTCATCCAGTCTAGCATCAAAAGTAGTAGTAGTATTTCTGCTTGACGTACTGATGATGTACTGAGACTAGATTATAGCAGCAGCAGTATTATTGCTTAACTGCAAAAAACAAACAAAATAACATTTGATTTTAAATGATCTGAGTTTTACATCCACACAATTCATGAATGTAGAATATGGGAACAACTTTGGCTGATTGCATAATTGTGTACATACTGTAACTGCACATTTATAATTGCCTGGCTTTAAGGTTAAACAGATGCAGTCACTCAGCTGGTTTTAACAAACGCTAGATAAGTAAGGGCCAATAAATCTTGGATGCTCAAGCTATGTATTGTCCTGGCGGACATTTATGGAGCGAGTGTAAACCACAAAGGTACGACTCTTTCTGCCCTTGAAACAAGTCTTTTTTTGTCCACTGATGTTGACAACACAGCACAGTATACATGATGCGCCCACTAGCATGCTCTGGGACTGTACACTAGGTTTGCTATGATGATGGCATACATTATTATGAAAAATTTATTTAAAAAAACAAAAAGCTAGAATGACCCACTGGTTGAGTTTCAGGTGTTGGTTCATGTAAGACATGTAAAGTTTGACGAGTACGTTAGTGTTAAACTCCAATGACAGCAGTAGCCAAAAATAACTTTTATAGATAAACCTCTCAGAACTGAAACTGTGCTATACACTTCAGAAAGAAAACACACTGGCACACCAGCTTCCAGGTGGTTCACATAGTCCACATCTTGAAACGTCACTGCTCAATCCCCACGTCTCAGGAAGGTCGGGAAGAAGAGGAAGAGTGTGTCCAACCTCTCAAACATCTCCGCATTCCCTGCAGGAAATCTGCTAGAATCTCATAAATGTGGCATCAAAGCCTTTACCTGATTCTCTAGAAAAATATGACGTCCTCTCTCTTTGTGGAGGGCCAAATTCCCATCTTTCTACCTCAGGCGTTTCGTCTAAAGTCATTCAGTAGTTCCCATTAACAGGTGATTTTTTTCTCACAGACCCTTGATCCTCTGGTGCTGTGTTAGATGGCATGGTTACTGTAACTTATGTATGTCTGCTTGGAGGACAGCACTGTCAGGGGTGGAAGACAAAAGGTAAGGGTTAAGAAGATTATTATAGGTGTTCTTCCTTCACTGCATGAATACAGGGTAAATCCAGAAATTCCTTTAAAACTATGATTCTCAGAACTCAGTGACTTCATCAGGTTGATAATTTTATTCCACAAGCCCCATTTTTCATCAACACTAACATTAAACATAGAAAGTCACATTTAAAAAACTGAAACCACAAAATTGAATTAGATTAACTGACTCAACTATAACTTGGTAGAACTTTCTATCTTATATTTTCAACTTCTGAAGAATCTTACACAAATTTAGTGCAGCAACTTAGCAATTTGTGTAGAAAAATGAATTCTGTTAAGAGTTGCTTGTAAATTTCTACTGAAATAAGGGACTGATGTAGTACATGTTAGTATTGTAAATAAAAAAGTGTCACCAACATGTCAAAATGATGCAGTCAAAAGCACTTCCTATTACAGTGTTTGTGACAATAAAGTCTCTGTTTTAATGTTTTCTTCACAGTCGACTATGTATGTAATGTATGTAAGATAGATATATAGATACTCTAGATATGAACAATAATTGCACCCTAATATGATACAAGACACCTCACAGCATCACTATAAAATAATAGAATCTATTACAGGTCTTTCACCACATGCAAATACTTCCAATTGTTCTGGGCTCCAAGCAAAGCATGCAGCAAACACCATGTTGCCATTTGGTGTTGTGTCAGACATCAAATGATCCTTAGACAATCTGTGATCTGCTCTGGCAATTTATGAGCTTCCATAAATATTGTATGGAATCTTATGTCAACTGTGAATAAAACAAGGCGGCCAGAGGCTAGAAAACAGTGACTATTACTGCTGCAGAGGGATCCGCTAACTGTGCTTTACATGCATTCTTGCCATTCTGCACACATGCGTCCGTGTGAAGGTGTCAGCATCCTGTCCTCAGCAAGCATGCTTATTGGTGGTAATTACACAGCCTATCTGCCAACAGCATCTTTGACTGATTCAATATGTCAGAGGGGATGAATCCAATCAGGTGACAGCTGGAAGCCAGAGTTGGGGCAAAAGTGCTGCAGGGGAGAGGTGTTTATATTTGTCAGTGCGATGTCGGCCATGGGAACGGGGGGCTCTTGCCATTTCATTGAAAGCATCTCTTCCAAGAGAAGCATTGATAAATGAACCTTATTTGAATATTTATGTGCTGTGAGGCCAAGATAAAGAATAGATAGTCCAGAAGTCCAGAAAGAATTGGAGCTGGCAGACCAATCTGTCTTTTCCTGTTCACACTTCTTGTTGTTGTGCTATTATGACAAATTCCTCCTTTTGTCAACAGATAAACAAATTACAGGGAGCACATGGCTATCGTTTGTTTCCTTCATTCAGCCAGACTGGTGTCATCTTCCAACATGTTTCACCAGGCTGATTGGCCATTTCATAGCACTGCACAATCAAAGTTAATGTGCATTGGTCAAGGGTGGATTTGTGAGGGATGGATTACTGTCTTGTGGCATTCAGAGTGCTATTTAGCCAGAGGCAGCTGGGAGTCTGCAGACATGGGCTGTTGTGCACAGAACACACAACAGAAATGAACTGCAACATAATTGGTCACAGATAATAAAAGGACAGAGTCAATTTCTAATCGTGTTACCTGAGAGTCTAAAGTCCCTCACAAGGCTCCCCTCCCTCAACACAGTCTGACACACAAGCACAAAGAGCAGTTGTTACATTCACACTTTAGTGAGCACGCATGAATTAGTTCAATATGAGATACCAACTTGTGGAGGAGGGAGACGTTTTAGCCCTGATACACATCATTTGCTAATAAAATCGAGTCGTGGGTTCAGGGCTGCCCCCACTCAGGGGGGCACTACCTTAGTGCCTCAGGGCACTGAGGTACAGTAGTGCCACTGTCAGTGGGCTTTCTGTCACACCTCTTGATCCACAAACCCAGTGTAGTAAAAGTCAGTGGTATTGGAAACAAGTTTTCTCATCCATTTTCAAAATGCAGAATTATCAAGCAGAACCTAAGGTTTTATTTGAAATTGCTAAATTATAGTGAATTGTGAAAACTAGTTCCTTGTAGCTTGAGGGTGATTCACAAACTCTTCTGTCAGATCTGTTAATTCACACAGTTCAGTTCAGTGTCATCTTGTGTTTAGACAGCACTCAAAAGCCCCACATTTTTTTACCCTTATGTTAACTAATTTCCTGAACTGCTCAAGTGCAAAATAACACTGCAATCAATTCTAGAAATGTTCATCCAAAGGATTCATTGCTTTTAAGTAGACATGTTTTCTATAACTGTTATAATTTTACACAGCAACAGCTCATTGCACCAGCGTAAAAATCACTTCTAGTTAAATTAATTTTTTTCTGTTTTCTTTATTGTTATGTCATGTGTGATACTAACCTTGCGTTTCCAGACTTTCACAAAGTTCTGATTTGGCCTCTCCGTTTGGCCTCAGGCCACCTTTCGAGTTGAACTTGTTGGACATGGTGGCTGCAGTGACCACAGCCTTCAGGCTACGCTTTCGCTTGGGTACGTTCTGCTCTGGATGGAGGAGAATGACATAGACCTTGGGCATGTAGAGCATTCCCAGGGAGACCGAAGCACTGAGGCTCACGGAAATGGTAAGTGTGGTGGTCTGGATATACAACTGTGGTGTGAAAGAGACAGAGTCGAATCATTAGACTCCACATCATACACATACATATGTTAAATAACTTAACATCAAGTTGAACCGAGCACTGAATAATAAAATTCATACCTGCACAATGAGACCAGTTTAAGTCAGAGACCGTTTCTGGTGCATGATGAGTCTTTTAAATTCTCCCATATACTTCAGACAGTACAAGATCCCAAGGTAGGAAGGTAACATTTCCATGTGCAGTTGTTTGGTCTCACAAAATGCAGATGAATCTCGCTATGTAAGTAAATTTAACTGAATTTAATTAAAGCATCCGCTGTGTTTGTACAGCATACACTAGCCCATAATCATGGCAGTTTCACTAATATGACTATGTGCTTAGTTTGCATATATGATTTAGACTTCATAGAAATTGTGTATTATTTAAAGTCAGTGACAGCTGCAGCTCACAGGACTAACACCCCCAGACACAAAAACTGCAGAGCAGAGAGAAACATGCTATAGTATATTAAAAGTGCCTCCAGTGGTTTTCTGTTGATGATAATAGTCCGAGACCACATTGAGTCTGTGTCTGTGCAAGGGGAGTCAAGAAATCACAGAAACATTAAAACATGAATGGAAAGTGAAGACTTGATACATGGTGGTGTTTTACATTATTGTAAGCTTGTAAAGAGAACAATTAAAACCCCCTAGGCTGTCTGAGACTGAGGAATATGAGTTGAACAGTGAACAAAGGAAGCACAGCTGGCAGATGCGCTTCAAAAAGATTTGTCTTGCATGGCGTTTTCAGGCGTCACAAATGATGAGTTGTTCGACACTGGAATAGCCCAAAGGCTGCTGAAGCACTGGTCTGTCAGCGGTTATGGATTATGTTTCTCCCATGAGGTTTGTACAGCAGCTTCTACAACTTTTGTCATTTCATGTGTAACTTTTCCTTCATCATCACCACACGTAGAACATTAACCAGTATCACAGTTAATTCCAGAATACATGAGCTATTGTACATTTTATCCAATATATGTTCAATAGGAATTTGTGTACCTTAACAGTTGTTTTGCATGAATAGCAAACACTGGGGAAGGTTTTGTTTTCATTAACATCATGGGCCTGTTTCATGTATATAAGGTTACTGTAACATGTCGCACATTAAACCCTCTGTTAAGAAAAACCCAACTGTGTAAACTGGGAGCACACTGTATTGCACCATCCTACAGGCAGCACATGAGCATTTCTTGACCCTCACCCACTTCCTCACCCATCTGCAACGGTGTCATGCATTTTACCTGACACACTGCTATGATTGCCAATCGGTTCCATCAGCACAGGGAGGGACCAAGCCAAATTCGGCTGACTCAGTGGGTTAAACTATTTTGAAATTTCTTCAAAGCAGGACTTTTATCTTTACGTATCAGATGTGCCCCAGACAACTTTACCTTTACATAAAACATGAATCTGAATGCAGTTACTGTATAGGCGGAATCGTACCTAGTAATGTTGGCCTGAGGGGGTTAAAGTTAAATATTTAACAAACAAGTCAGTGTCAGAAGAAAACTAGAAGATCATGTTATTTTACTGTACACACTGTAACACGGTAACTCTCGTGGGCTGTTGTCAGACTTGGATTACAGCCATAGTTATTAGTTGCATCCATGTTTGATTTTATTTGACATTCCTTTATAGGTAATTTTGCCTTGCGTATACTTAAATTTATACTCTGCTACTCTGTTAAATGGCTGTTAAAGCTTAACTTTGCGTCCATGTGGGTTGATAAAAGCTGATGCATGTGACCTTTCCAAAACACTTTTCTTGCTTTTAAGAAGTGAAGAATGTTATCAGCATTCTGTCTGCATGTTTCATCTCTGGCTGTGTTTACATGCATGATGAACCTCAGCTATTAGCTAAACTATCACATGGTGCTGATTACTTGAGTGATGCTCTGTGAACTCAGCTGACAGAATGTTTTGTTCTGCCTGTGGTGACAAGTCTCAGCGTTGGGCTCCTGCTTCCCCCGTCTTCCAGAGCTCTCTGATAAATTTTAGTAACTTTATAAGTAGGCAGCCTCAAATTGACAGTACAAAAGAGTAGATTTACAAATGATTAGTTTTATTGTCAGTGGATGCCTTATTATCTGAGAAAACATAGTAACATAAAAATGTAAACAAAAAACTTTTATCAAGTTTAAAAATGGGATGTTTACCTTTTCTGCTGACTGAGAGGTCCCAAAGAAAATGGGAATAAAGGCAAGCCACACGATGCAAGTGGTGTACATGGTGAAGCCAATGGGCTTGGCCTCGTTGAATGTTTCAGGAACCCCCCTGGTCTTGATGGCATACACTGTGCAGGTGACCATCAGCAGCATGCTGTAACCCAGCAGACAGATGAGTGACAGGTCTGATATGTCACATTTCAGGACGCCGCGGGCCATTTCGGGGTTGGTGGTTCGTTGGTCCTCGTAGTCGATGACTGCCTGTGACGGATCCACACCAAACCAGATGCACACTCCAAGCAGCTGCACTGATATCAAGCTAAATGTGATGACTAACTGGGAGGCTGGGGAGATGAATCGGGGGGCGCTGACCGACATCTTGCCCTGCTCAAAGATCCTGTAGATCCGATTCGTCTTGGTGAGCAGCGCTGCGTAGCTGATACTCATGCCCAGTCCCAGAAAAATCCTCCGCAGTGAGCACACTACCATATCAGGTGTGGAAATCATGAGGAAGGTTGTGGCATAGCACAGGAAGATGCCCGTCAGCAGCACGTAGCTCAGTTCTCTGCCTGACGCCTTAACGATGGGTGTATCGTTGTAGCGTACAAAGGTGACGACCACAAACAGCGTAGCCATGATGCCAGCGACAGCGATGAGAACGGGGATGACGGCCCACGGTGAGCTCCACTCTAGCTTGACTATGGGGATGGGCATGCAGCCGGTGTGGTTGTCGTTTGGCCGCAGATCAAAGCGGCACATCTTGCAGGTGTAAGTATCTGCCTGATACTGGTAACCGTCACAGCTCTCGCAGTGCCAGCAGCACGGAATGCCCTTAACTATTTTCTTGCGCTGGCCAGGACGGCAGGGATGGCTGCAAATGGAGGAGGGGACGTCTTGGATTCCGCCAGGCCACTGCATCTCGGGGATCTACAGGGACAGAGATGACAGGAGAGAATGCAGTTGGTTTACTCTCCCTTCTGAAACTGGGCACTAAACTAAACACACTGACTAAGCAACGCAGCATAATGCATGGGGGCATTATGCAGAATGGTTTAAATACTTGCTTCTACATTGTACGTAGCTTGTAAGCACTGTAGCGTGGAGGTTATTTACTTTAATTTATTGGAGAGAATGAGAATATTCAGGTATTGTAATAAACATCTAAATTGACCATTCAATATCTAATGTCTCCAGGATCTTCCTAGACATCCCTGACAGTGGTAGCTCTGTCTGGTGCAGCAGCACCACAATGTCTACAGCAATCTAATATTCCTGCTTCGTGTGCGTTGAGAAAATAAAAGTGCCTGGAGGGCCGTGTATAAATAATGCATGCAGACTATTCCTCAAAAAGTTTATTGAAAACAAAGGATTTTGGATGTTAAAACACTGCAGAATTGACACTCCACTCATATGTATGTGTAGGAGCTGTATGTGTATTGATGGCCATTGTTAAAATAAGGCCCCATCTCCTCACTCCTGTAAAGCTAATTATGAGTGACACTGAGCTGATGTGAATTACAGTAAGAAAGGTTCATTTTACAGTAGCTCTCTTGTTACCGTTGGTGTAGTGTGTGTGATGTCTGTGGATGACTTATTGGAGGCCTGGTCATGCAGCTGCAGCCTACCAGACGTGTTTTTATAATCAATTTCCGTACGTCTAAATGCAGCTGGTCGGTCCAGTGGCCAATGATCTTGTACTCCGTTGTGTTGTTCATCATCTGGTATTGGTAGATTTCGTAGCGACCAGGAGCATCTCCGTTCACATTGAAAACCACCGGCGTGCCAGCAATTCCTGGGAAGAGAAAAATCTACACATTAGACTTTGTCCAGCCATGTTGTCCTGTTCTTCGAGGAAGGCCAGTGATTCTGTCTGTTTGCGTTTGCAAATCATTTCACACTCTTTCATTCTCCTCATTGCCCTATTGCTTGTTATCCACAAACTCCCCACACTCAGCATTAATGAATGACAGCACTCTCTCAGTTTCTCTCTCTCCACTCTGCCTTCCACTTCTCTTCAACTCCAGAACAAGCCACCAATTTTGTAATGAGGCCATTCCAGGGCATCTGAGGGAAGGGCTGTTTCCAGTGCAGCCAGTTGTAAATGTTCTAAATACTCACCAGCTATATGACAATTTAACAAAGCAACTGGAAAGTGCAAAAATTATGCTGTGTTTTTTATTTGCAGTTATACTGTAGTACAGTAAATGTATTTTGCATTATTTTCAATGTTGTGTGCTAGGTCACAGTACTCACTATTGTCATAGTTTCTGGTCCTGTTCCTTGTTTTATTTTGAAGTCCTTCCTGTCGGTAATGTTCTGGTTCTATTCTCGGGTTTTATTTTGAAAGGACTTCCTGTTTATCCTGTCATGTCACAGCTGTTCCCTGCCATTACCGGTTCTTATTACCCACACCTGTAGCTCATCTGTAATCAGTCACCTAGTATTTAAGCACCACCTCTCAGCCCAGTACTTTGCCAGATTGTTGCGTGATATCCACCACATTCCAGCGTCTTGTATTCTAGCCTAGGCTAGCCTTGTTATCTTGAACCCTGCTACTGACCACCGGCACTGATTCTGTCTAGCGTCTGTCTGCTTTGTATGCCTTAGCCCTTGATCCTGTCTGGTAACGACCTTGCATGCTAGCTTGACGACGACCCTGCCTCTGACGGAACGGTACTGTAATCTTGAGCTCTTTGTTAACAAACCTTGCCTGTCCACGACACGGATTCTGCCTGATCCTTTGTATTACTCATTATTGCCTACCTGTGTATGACCCTGCCTGATCTGGACTCTGTCTATGGGAATAAATCCTCATTTATCATCGCCAAGTGTGTCTGAGCTGTGCCTGTGGGTCCAGCGTCTAGTATAACCTGACAACTATGGGCTGGACTTTTGAATCAGAGTTGAAAACATGTTACTCATGCTTCCCTTTTCTTCTTGATGTGCATTCACCTGGAGGTCTGATGAAAATAATGTAATACACACTGTACGCTGCCTCCTGCTGTTATCTGCAGGCTGGTCCAAGGCGCTGTAGCAGCTACAGTAGTTGGAAGCACACACATGAAGAACTGATGCGTTGCCAGCAGATATTGACATATTAAGAATCAGCGTCCTCCACATCTATATATTGAAATGTCCACTGTACTAAAGGGTTAAAGGTACAGTATGTAACATGAAGTACATTCTGGATTCTGAATGTACTCCACCCTCTCACTTACTGTCTCCCATTCTGAATGCTGCAGCCTTGAATGATGCTGCTTTCTTGAACTGCATACTTCATCTGTTCTGTCTCACTGAAACCTGGCTGCAGCAGGATGAATATGTTAGTTTAAATAAGTCGACTCCAATGAGTCACATCAACTACTGTATCATGTCCCTAGAAGTACAGGTAGAGATGGAGGAGTAGCAGCAATTTATCATGTGAGTTAGAGTTACTAACATAAACATAGTTATAAGTCATTTGAGAGCCTCACTCTGAGCCTTCTCACCCAGACTCTAAAACTCAAAAGCCAGTTGTGTTTGAGTTCGCTTATAGTCCTTCTTAGTTCTTAACTGAATTTTCTGAATTCTTATCTAAATTTAGTTCTTAGCACAGATAAAGTCCTTGTAGTGGGAGACTTTAACATTCATGTAGATGTTGACAGTAACTGTCTCAGCACTGCTTTTAACTTATTGTTAGACACTATTGGTTTTACTCAGCATGTAAAAGAAACCACTAGCTATGTGGAGTCTACTACCCCCTTCAACCTCAGCAGCAATGACTTTATGAACTACTTTACTAATAAGATTCTCACTATTAGGGAGGACATTCATCAGCAACTTCCTCCAAATGTCAGAAATCACTGTCTACTGTAGATCCAACAACTTTAAGTCCTCTGTCTTACTTAGAGAGCTTTCCCCCCATAACTCATATAGAGCTAACTTCAATAATTAACTCTTCCAACTCCAATTGTCTTTAAGACCAAATCCCAACCAGAGTACTCAAAGAAGTTCTACCTACTCTCAGCTCTTCCATATCCAATCAAATCAACCAGTCTTTACATATAGGCTATGTTCAGTACCACAGGCTTTTAAGGTGGCTGTGGTCAAACCTGTATTGAAAAAACGTACTCTGGACCCTGTTGAACTAGCTAACTATAGGCCAATTTCAAAGAAAATTTGTGGCTAAACAATTATCTGACCACCTGAGTAGGAATAACCTGTACAAAGATTTACAGTCAGAATTTAGAAAACATCATAGCACAGAAACAGCTCTGGTTAGAGTCACTAATGATCTTCTCTTAGCTTCAGACCCCTGTCCTGTTAGATATTAGTGTTGCATTTGGTACAATTAATCATAACATTCTATCACAAAGACTAGAACATAGCATCAGAATTAAAGGAACAGCACTGAAATGGTTTAAATCCAATTTGTTGAACAGATTCCAGTTTGTTTATGTTAACAACAAATTCTCCATATGCACAAGGATTAGATTTGGAATACCACAGGGTTCTGTGCTTGCTCTGATACTGTTCAGTCTATACACAGTCTATACACAATTCTCCTACTCACCTACAAAGCACTTAATGACAAAGCTCCTTCTGATCTTCTTTTCTAAGACCTCATAGTTCCTTATGCTCCCAGCTGAACACTTTGTTCTCAGAGTGCTGGGCTACTTGTGGTTCCTAGAGTCATCCTGCTTTGTTGTTGCTTGTTGTTGTTGTTGTTGTTGTGCTTTTCTCTCTCTCTATCCCCTCACCCCAACCGGTTGAGGCAGATGGCCGCACACATACAGCCAGGTTCTGCTGGAGGTTTCTTCCTCGTTAGAGAGGGAGTTTTTCCTCTCCACTGTTGCTGTCAAATTACAATTAAAGGCTTGCTGTATGTGGGGTCCATTGGGTTTAGTTGTGTAAGGTCCTAAACCTTACATGGAAAAGTGCCTTGAGATAACCTTGTTGTGATTTAGCGCTATATAAATAAAATTGAATTGAATGGAATTGAATAGCTGTGAATGAGTTTCCCTTTTTTTTACTGTTAAAATGAGAGTAGCTTATTGTTGTCTCTCAAGATGGCGGATCGCGGCTGTGGAAGTCCGTTCGGACCGAGTCAGAGCCAAGTGTGGGCAATGAATCCATGGGAACAGTTTATTGTAAATAAAACTCAAACACAAAACACTCCTCTTAAAACAAAATCAAATACAACAGAAGGCAAAACTTAAAAACGTGGCTGAGGCCTGGCCTGAAAAAACGAGAGCAGAACGAGGCAAAGGCACAGCATGAACAATGAGACTAAGACATGGCATGGCATGAACAATGAGACTAAGGCATGGCATGAACAACAAGACTAAGGCATGGCATTAACACGTGTTACATGTGGTGCAATGCGTGGCTAACATGGGCTACCTGGGCATGAACAAACAGAGAACTGGCAATCTGGCATGAACAAAGGAGGCTGCTGCAAAACATAAAACACAAGATGCCTTTGCACGTCTTACATGCCAAGCAACGCGTGACTGACCGGCAACAGGGCCCATCAATAGTCCAAAGCAGTAACCGACCTGACGTGAGCAGCGTAGAGAAGGTGTGGTCCAGGGTAAAAACAACAACAGGATGGCTAGCAGGGCCAGCCCAGGATCCTGACATTTTTTCTGTTGCTGGGAGAACTGATCTGTGTTGTAACTAAACTAAGCTTACTTTTTTATATAGTACAAATGCGAACTGACTGCTTACATACAGTAAAAACATGTATTCATGAGCAAATAAAAAAATATTTGGACTTTGAAGACAGGGTCTACAGTTACAGTAAATACTGTATATATACATGGAATGCTGCAGTCTGTTTTTTCGGTATACAGTATATAAGTTATGAACAAATAATTTCTGCAATGTTGAGTTACATTAACCTTTATTTTCCGCAGGAATAAAGGTTAAGTTGACTTCTGTATTATTTCACTAACAGATCCCCACTGACTTCCTATTGCTGTTAAAGTTAAATTCTAATAAATTTGCAGACGCTCCCCAGCTCCTGTCATGTTGTTTCTCCCCATAAAGATCCCATCGTGTATTCTTCATCAAAATAAATTTATACTTTATAGTGCAACAATCTGTGAGGGTGGAGCAGCTTTGAGACCGTGTCAAATTATTTGTGTTATTAGACTTGATTGCATGAGCACTGTGACCTTCAACACATATGTGACACAATTATCTGAAGTTGTTTTAGCTGCTAGAGCTGATCAGACTTTGACACCGTTCCACTTGCGTTTTCATTTAGTCTTTACAAGACCTTAGGTTGAAGGTATAAAATGCTGCCTTGATGACCTTATCTATTCTTGTACTTGTAGGCATGTAATCAGTTTCAAACATTTCAAACTGCATCTAACAGTAACTTGTGGCTACAGTATAGTTAATGTAACCTTATGCTCATGGTTTTAATTTAACAGTTTCTACCTTTATAATTTCATATATACTGTACAGTACTACTGCTAAATGCGTCTTATTGTCTCCATTTGTTGTGTAGGTATTTTATTTAATTACCTTCATTTTTAGTGTCAGGAGCAGTTTGTGTCCATGAATTCAAGAGAATACTTTCCATTTAAACAGTAAAAACTAAACATTCAAATCGTTTTCCATACAGTAAAACTACTGGAAACCACAGATGCTCGTTTTTGCCTGTGCTGTGTCGTGACCCCGTTAGTCCTTACTATATAATCATTACACAGCTCAGCATCCTGAAAATTTAACACAGAAAATGCACCTTGTGGGAAATTCAATGCAGAGAAGTTTGGTCATGGTCACAGTATAATTCTCAGCATTCTGATGGAAGTAATTTACTGTACATTCAGTAGCCTAATAACTGCAGACCACAATGCATTTCTGTTGACAGCTGCTGATTTTCGTTCAGTTCAAATCTTCTTTATGCGTAACTCATATTTTGTTCCCAACTAAAAACAGAAACACAAACCTGTGAAGTTCACATCGCGGATGTACTTGAGTAGCAACGTGCCGTTGATGGTATCCATCTTAGAACAGAGACCAACCTTTCCAGGACAGAGGTCTTTGTGCATGTTGTGCAGAGCGTGAGCCATAGCATAGACCGCGTCAATCACGAACTGAACTTTCCCCTCCTGCTCATAGGACGAGTCTTTCCCGATCCGCTCGTGATCTTAAAGAAAATGGCAAGAAAACAATCACAATGAATAAAAAGATGCCTTCTCCGTTTTAGTCAGTGCAGAATCATTTCAATGAGTTACTGCTTAATTTTCAGAAGAACCTACAATCAGTCAGTGAAACTGACTGACCACACACCTTGTGCTGTTTTCTCTAGACGTCAATCACAGAATCTCCTTTCACAAAGACCAAGGGGCCTCGTGTTTAGGCTCCTTAGGTTTGTTGATCACCAATTAGATCCACTCAACTTCAATCAACTCAATCTCTAAACCTAACCCTAACCCTACTCAACAGTAAGTCTTCTTTCGTTCATTAGACCTTAGCACAGTAAAGCAGCTTCCAGCATGTTTCAATAATTTAAACAAGGTCAAGATAAGCAAAGGTTGGTCAAAAGTACAAACATAAACAGGACATTTTGTCGTAACTCTATGAGTGTGGCTGCGTAGTGTTGGAGGCCATAAAAGGGCCGTGAGACAGGCCTCATCATTCCTCTGTATTGATAAAATTACTTATGACAGGTGCATATTGGTTATAAGCGGGGTTGTTCTATTTCTTCTTCTAATCGCCAGGCAGGGTTTCATTTGGAGCCTTAATCCTCTTATTGGTGAGTGAGCTGCCTGAGTGACAGTGAGATGCTGTTATTACTGCAGTAGGAAGAAGTGACAGCAAAGATGGAAAAGTTGTTATAAGCAAAAATATGGTTAACTGCTCCAAGGCTTCAGCCTTAGTTTTATACTACCTGGGCCAAGGTTTTAATTATTTCTTAATTACCAAAACAAACGGCACCAGCTGTGATAAAGAAGACAGAGTACACACAAAGAGAACATGTGGCGCATTCACTTAAGGCCTATTTGAACACTGCCTGTCATCTTCTATTGTGAATGCAAAGGCATCCCATCGATTCAACCTGAACGTATTTGTCTGCAGCCCTCAGTGTGGCAAAGTATTTCGAGAGGCACTTAATGATTTAAAAGTGTGTGAATTGCAAGCATCGCAAATATGTCCTCTGAGGAAATATGATCTCAATATACATCTGAAATATGAGTAATCAAAGACATGACCAGACAAGACAAGTGATTGTTGCAGCTGAAGAGAACGTTTGACGCTTGTTTTATTCTTAGTGTGTGACAGTATCTTAAGAGCATGTTAAAAAAAAGTCAAAGCAGAAACACTGACACCCTGCTAGAGGCTCATTTGCATCAGCTTCTTCTGTCTTCGAGGCTGATAAACATTTTCCAGTAATTAAATGGCCTAATTTTGATCTGTGCTTAGGTTGTGAAGGTAATGTATAGAAGCTAGGTTAATTAGTTACAACCCCTGCATGCATCATATCCTGGTAACACTGCTGCTTCTTGTCATTGCCTTACAGTCACTTCACTGCTTTCTTCTTTTCCAGGTGTTCTTCTAACAGCTTTGTGGCATGACAGTGACATAAACATTGCACAGTGGTCATATAAGGATTGAGCAGTTGATAGAGACAGTGGTGTTTTGATTGTGTGGCTTGTATCTGAGGCAGTGGGACTCTTATTTCAACCAAGATGCTTCACTTTATCAAGTGCTACATGTATGTGGATTGTATGGTAGTAGTAAGACTGCTGTACCTAGAGTGCCAGAAATCTGCCTTTGCTGACATTGCTTCCTTGCTAGCAAAACATATTGTGATGTTTGTAAGTGTATAACCCATGTTTGAAACTTGCCCAGCAACAGCTGGTTGTGACGAAGGTCGTCACAACCAGCTGGTCAGCGCATACGACGGTCCTCAACATCTAAGCAGCCTTGTGCTTGTTTCAGTCTACTACTCTCTCAAAATAAATCTACACATTCATTTATTGTCTGGCTTGAAAATGTATGAATTTATGTTAATGCTCCCGCACACAAAACCTGGAGGTGAGGTGGAGGCAAATTTTTCAGTAGGAACCTGAACAGACGTGTTTCATAAACAGATGTTAAATATTTAACCAGGAAAAAAAGAGACTTAAACATAATCTTCAAGATCTTACCTGCTGTAATCAGTTATTGAGAAATAGATGTTACAGTAGATTTCACCTTCTAAAATCAATTTTTTTATGTTGCATTGCATTGAAGTGAAATAGTAGGGATAATGAGGACAACACAGTAACCCTATTTCTATGTCAAACAATTTATGTCATTTATTTACTCTAGTGATATTATTTGGGACGGTAACTTCCTTCATTGATGCGTGATTTACAGTTTTAATGTACATATTTCTTATAATATGAATCTTAGGGAGACAACCTACGTATAGTAGTAAATATGTTAGAAATCACCATGCCTTCAAGCTTCAGGATGTTTTTTGTAGCAGTACAGCCAAGGACCAGACATAAAAGCAGAATGAAAACTAAGAGTTTATTTTAATTGGATACTTAATAAATCCCAGATATTACATCAATAGTATAATTTCACATGGATGAATTTTAGACTTGCTTTGAACAGATACTTTTGTCTTTATTACTTAACATGGAGCAGATGGCAATAATGCAGTAAGTAGTAGTAGGCAGTAGTAGGTTAGACATGTATATGTAGACATTAATTGCTGGCTGATAAATGAAGCACAATGATAGTAAGTCCGTGCTAAGATGTGCTGAACAAGACTGGCCAGTGGAGCAGAACCAGCACTGTTGGGAATGAGGACGAAACCTTGACGGTGTGTCTTTTTATGTGAGTTTCCATCATGGAAAACCTTGTGATTCTGAAGGAACAAAATGATCCCCTAAGCTCCAGGTCACACTGAATGCTCCTCCGTGCTGTTTTCCTTTGAACTGAGGCAAATAGTTTCTTTCTTGCCCATCTTTCATTTTCTGCAAAGAGGCGCAAAAAATATTCCATTACTCGTACACACTGTGATTTCTCTTTGTGTTGTCAACTAATGTGCTTAGAAGATACGTCACACAGGCTGGTTACTTTCATGGCCAGATATCTACTGTACGAGGCAACCATGTACTGGTCATTCACAATTCAGCATTGCCATAATAATTTAACCATTCTAGAATATACAGTAGAGAAGCCTCATTACCCTGCAGACATTCATCATGTAGAGTAATAGTTAAGTTATGACAGAGTGTTGTTCACTCCCATTTTGCCACAGTTTCATGATTCCAATTATTCAGAGAAACAAGCAAAAGCTTTGAACGTCTGCCTTTGGTTACACAGTCTGCATGCTTTTAAAATAAAAGTTAAATGTTTGGCTCAGTCTGGAGTGTAAGAAACTTCAGCTGACAACCATTGCAAGGCCCTCCTCTCTTCCTTTTTCTAATAAAGCATAGGGCACGCCATCACCCAGGGGACAAAAATAGACCCTGCTATTTGTCATCACTGCTTCCAAAGGCGCAGTCAGTCTGAGGCAAATTTCTCAAAATATGAGAAACACATAGGAAGAAAAAATCTTGATAATCAACAAGCTTTAATGCTGCTGAATCCTGGTGGCTTTGGTGTTTTCAGTAAGCAGTGGACATCAGACACTTGCGGCACACTTGTATCTGGCTGCCTTGATGACTCATGTCTGCAGGGATGCAAAGACACAGAGTGACTCCAGACAGTTTGCCTTTGTCAAATTGGGCACTTCAACTAGTGCTGAAATGATGTCAGCAAAAAGCACCACACCTGCAGAAGCTGTCACTGTGTGTGTGTGTGTGTGTGTGTGTGTGTGTGTGTGTGTGTGTGTGTGTGTGTGTGTGTGTGTGTGTGTGTGTGTGTGTGAGTGAGTGCGTGCATGCCTGCTCAAAATACATGTATGTTCTGCAGCCTCAAAATTGACCTTGGGCCTTTGGGCCTGTGTAATTCCCATACCCAGCGTGTATGGCACACGATGACTTAATTAAAAGCTGTTATTTGACACAAACAGACTAATTACATGCCTATCTGTTTATGTTGATACTTTAGAAGTATAATTTTTCACTTGCTGCTGGATGATTGCCTGCTATTATTACGGATTGACCATTTCTGCCCTAGAATTTGTGTAGATGTACTGTAAGATGTGGTCTTTACAATGCATTAGAGAGAAGTGTTGTGGAGTAAACAACGGCACAAATAGGGGCAGGAAATGGTCGTGATGATAAAGGAAACTGTCACGATCCAGGTTCTGTATGGTTATTTCCTGTTTTATTTTGTAGTTATTTCTGGATTCTGTGTCACCATGTTTCTTTCTCACTTTACATCCGGTCACATGAATAGTTGCCAATCTGCCTTCGGGTCTCGACCTCTGCCTGTACCCCGACTCTGAGTTCGTATTAAACCCCTTATACTGCCTGTCTGCCTCCGGTGTTGTGCGTTTGGGTCGGCCAGCCTAGAACCCTGTCTGTGACAGAAACAATGAGAATGACAGTGATAGCAAAAGGCTCGCAGTCAAAGGATTGTGCTTCTTGTCTGCACAAATGAAGGCCCTGATGCTACTAAGAGGGAGGAAGGGGCTGCAACAATTTAACCCAGAAGCAGCCACTGTGGCAGCTGATAGAGAAATTATTTAGGATTACGCCTTGTGTAAATTTTTAGGAGCACTTCCATCGTTTGTTAAGATCGATTTAATAGATTTAATTAAATCTACCTTTGACTGACTCGTATTCTACTTATCTGGTCCTTTTAATGGTTTAAGGTTGAAATATTCTGCACTACTGTACCAAGTGGCTTAGAAAACCAGGAGAGTTGTGCTTGTTCCACTGTGTGACCTCAGACAGAGGCCAAACTTCTAAACATTTTTTTGCCGTTTTCTGTTTTGCTTTCTACCCTTTCCGGTTTTCGTTCTGTTATGTTTAGTTCCTACTTGTCCTCCCTGTCATGTGCTTGCCTCAGATTTTTCTTTTTTGTAATTATGTCTTATGTCTTGCCTATCTGTCTCGTCGCCAGATTGTCTGTACTGTTACCATGTTTTGGTCAGCCATCTTTCTGTAAGTCGTACCGTTTCTGTTCTTGCCTGTCCTGATCTCATTTTTGCCCAGTTCTTGTCAGTACTTCAGCCTGTGTATGGATTTACTGTTTTTTGACCACTGCTTGTCTGTCCCTGAGTCTGCCTGCCGTTTTGGATTTGTCAATGTTAAAACAAACGTTTACTCAAGTCCTGTCTTGAGCTGTGCATTTGGGTTCTACATCTCCTCGCTCCCGCTCAGTCTGTGATAATAGATGTGACTTTTGTCATGTTCGGATTCCTCTAATGAATAATCATTTGCAGTATTACAGTAAGTGCCTAAAAAACCTCATTACTGTATGTGCAGCAAATAGAATGCACAGTAGTTCCCAAGTTAGCAGGCTCAGTCTTATTTACCTGATCAGACAGCTGACACTCCACTGAATTTTGTCTTCTTTAATACTTACTTGTGCATTTTTTGACGCCGGACCCTTTTTTTACAGCGTGGCGACTGAGCTTGCATTGGAAGTTGTTTTCCCAGAACTCTGCAAACCAGATATTCCGTCGGTTGTTTTCTAATGTGCGACTGATGAAGTAACGATCAAAACCTGAGAGAAACAACAGAAGTGACGGATGCTGTTAACATTTCACGTCTTACAAGTTCTTCTACCCTCAGTAGGTTAGTCTGAGTACCTACAGTAAGTGGAATGTTAAACAAAAGGTTTAAATTAATGATGCATTTCATTTCACTGCTGTGCTGAAACTAAGAATGCAGAACCTTTGATGGATTGTCGCTTGGGTAGGATGGTGACTGCGCCTTCTGCCATTTCTTCTTGGTCCAGGATAGGGGCGATTTTAGAGCCCCAGCTGTCTGAGCCAACCCAGATGAAGTGGCCTGTTTGATTGGCCTTCTTAGCTGCTTGGAGAAGTTGCCTTTGAGACAGAAAAGCAAAGCAATGTTATCTTGTCAGACATATTACAATTTCAAGAAGATGCTATTGCTGCTGTAGAGCTGATTAAGTCTGGTCTCAGTCTAGGCTGAGTTACACTGACTTAGAACTGAAAGCCGCCATAGAGACCGTGTTGAGTCCCAGCGGAGTGGAGCTTATCCCGGCTGAAGACAATTGATGCCCCCATCACATTCATCCAGGCTTGTTGCCAGTGAGTTTGGGGAGTCGTAAAAAAACTGCCATCAAGCTCTGCTGTAGCAGCAGAGCTACATCAAGAAAGCTTGAGCACAGCATCATAAAATTTAAACACAGCAACCTGCCAGGTGAAACCCTGCCAATCTTTATATTGCCTCAAAGATGCTACAGCAAAACATAAACACAAAGCATATTGTGTTGTGCACAGCATCAGCTTCTCACATGGCAGATTCCACTTTCTTCAGGATTTTTCTTGTTACTGTAGATTTGCACTTGTCAAACTTAAACTTTACAGGGTGATTCATCCAAGTTACACGAGGGATTAATGTTGGTTTTTGTGTGACCCTTGAAAGAAAAAAAAAGATGTTATCCCTGTCAGAATATTACATAAGCAAGATGTGTCTAGAAGGGTTGACAAGCTGGGTGTAAAAATACCACAATGTTGTGTCAGGGTTAGAGGGTTGGATTTCCCTGGCAGACTGGGCTCATAACTCTCATTTGTTCTTTTTCCTAAGAGTAAAGTAGTGAATTTACAGTATGTTACTCATCTGTTATAGTATAACTTCACCTGAGGTTAGGGGTCGTTTCCTGTCACACACTGTAGTATTGTTATCCAGGAGTCATGTAAATACAGTTATCTGAAAAATTACCAAGGATGCTTCTTTCTACTGTATATGCTATTTCAATGGTGAGACTTTCCTGAATTACCGTATTTGTATTCCTCATAACACTAAGATTAGGCTGAATGTATAATAATCGGTTAAATATCATATTAAAGGGATCCAAAAAGCGAGTCAAGGTGTCTCTCACACTGCTGCCAGCTCCCAGGGCTGAGGTTCAAGGATAGAGCATGCAAGCATGTGGCTCTGAAATCCCTCTGGCTTTCTGTAATTACTATATATCCAGACTATTAAGCATTATAAGGAGTGGATTAAGGTGAGCAGTGGGGCCCATGCCCTGGTCATCATGAAACCAGTGCACACTTCCACTAGAAAAACATCAACATATTAACTGGTTGCTGGGAAACATTTTCCTCACTAAGGTACAACAGAGCTGTGTTTGTTGATTCAGCCTGCGGCTAATGAAGCTGTTGTTTAGCCAAACTATCAATCTTAATTGTACAGGAACAGTGTGTACATTTAGCAGCAGAGTCCAATTTAAATATGGAGAAGCCATCATGAATGATGGCTGAAGAACACATAACATAGTTATTTAATATTAAGCAGTGTAAAAATGTTAATTTAATAATAAAAAATCTATATTTCCTGATTCAAATTTAGTTTTGTGTTGTAGGACTCCAAATTGTTTTATTAGCTCTGTCTTGTGTCATTTGCCGTAATCCAACAAATGCACACAATACAAATGACTCTAAACATATTTGCCATTGTCTAGCTCAATGTCGTCTAGCTCAAAGGCAGTAGAAAAACATCACTGACTTCATAGCTCACCGTTCACACTAAAGTCTTATACATGTATTAGCAGGCGTTTATACGAAGCTGTGTAAACACTGTTTGACAGTTAATTAATGGTCATTAGGATTCCACTGCACTCACCTGATGTCGTCCTCGTTGGCAAATATAATCACTACTCTGGCATTTGGGTTCTCACTGAGTCTGCGGACAATCTTGTCAAATTCGCCACCTCGTGGTTCTCGTGGTATTTTCACTGACTGTGAAATGCACAGACCACCTTGAAAAGAAGAAACATTTACAAATCAAGCTGAGATTATTAAATTTCTGTAAAACATTAGCAGTTATTTTATCTTCAGCTGCACATGTGTTTTCCAGTGCTATGTGTTCTCTTTTCTAGTTTTTGGTTCATGTTAGTTTTAAAAAATATCTTTTTATACAGTACAACCTTGCTTAGATTTCAATTCTCTCCACCTTTTTTTCCCAGCGTGAAAGACACAAGCAATTATTTTTCTTTCCTTGGTTGCCGATGGGCAATTTTGAGACATGGAAGCCAGTCAGCTAGGTTTATAGCTGTGTTGGTGATTTTAACTTCTAGTTCCGACATTCAGTTGGCAAATTAGATAGTGGAGATCCCGACCAGATTCTAGACCAGATTGATTAGTTTAGTGCAGATTGTGACCAGCTGGCCAGCACAACTCCTGCACCCACAGTCCTGCAGTAGTTCCCTACAGCCTGAATTAAAGTATTTTTACCCTGTCAGAGGTTTTCTAGTGAAGTCATATCTAAAGCCAGCAGGGGACATCCCTACTTAACACAAAGTTGCTGTAGGGCTTTTTAATTCCCAATGGGAGCATTTCAGGATAAACATTCTGTCGCTCTGCCAAAATGCCATAGAGAGTATGTGCATGCTAATGAATTTCCTTTTATGAGCCAGTGCAAAGACAGCCCACCGAACAATCACTGCAAGAATAAAACCATGCAGTCAAGTTCATGGCAGACTGACTCGCACTATAAAACGAACCAAAGAAAGGAAACTAGATCTGTGGATGAAGACAAAGAGGATCTTATTACATTAACACTGATGTTGGGCTTCAATGAGCACCCTGCACTTTTATTATATAATAATAATAATAATAATAGTAATAATAATATATGATAATAAAAGTGCAGGTTGTTCACATATATATATATATATATATATATATATATATATATATATATATATATATATATATATAGATATATATATATATATATATATATATATATATATATATATATATATATATATATATATACATATATACCCTCCGCGGGTGGTATCTTCCACTTTCCAAGCTCGGGTCCTCTACCAGAGGCCAGGGAGCTTGAGGGTTCTGCGCAGTATCCTTGCTGTTCCTAGGACTGCACTTTTCTGGACTGAGATGTCGGATGTTTTTCCAGGGATCTGTTGTAGCCACTCCTCCAGTGCACCACTGTGGCCTTCACCTTCCAAGCCTTCTCCAGTTCTTCTCACTTACAGTGTTACTGCTAAAATAAGTATTGACACCATGACCAACTGCTGCCAAAGGCTAGTAAGGCCAGTAAGAATAGAAATGAAAAACCAAGACGTAAAAAGACACGCTTTACAGTAAGTGTCTTGCAGGACAAGAGGTATCAAATGTATGAGTAAGGTAAACATTTCAAACTTGACAGAGTTTGTGTAGCTGTGGAGTCTACAGTACGTGCGCCTGGTTGTGGAGTCATTGATTAAAGTCAAGCAGAGGGTTTATCCGTCTGCCTTCCTGTGCCATTACACTTACAGTTCCTAGACAGGCACATGGGAAATTTAGCAGCAACACTATGCTCTCAGAGACTCTATGAATCATTAGATTCTAGGTCTTTGCCTCGCTGGAATTTCGGTCCCTCACTCCCTCAGACTTTTTTCTCACATCGCTGGCAGCATGCTGCAGCGATTCTTCACCTCTGGAGAGAAGAGGGAGAAAACCAGGGCATAAGAACCCTGCCTACGGGAGACTGAGCATAATGAACAAGGCCCTTTGTGAGTCTGGTAGAAGTAGGGTAAACCCAGCAGTTTGTTTTTGTTGATTTTTGCATCTGCCTCATCTTATGCATCAGTGTGACGTGTATGATTGGGGTTCCTATGCTCTTGCACCTTTACCTTACCTGCAACCTGGAACCTTCATTATGTCGCATTCATGTATTTTTCAGTTGTTTAACTTGGTACCAACATTTTCATTATTTTAGTGGTTTAATTGAACTTGGTAATTATGGCCCGTATCTATGTAATAATTTTAGTGTTAACCACTGGATGAGATGTTCAGCTGGTCAGAGATTCCTCATTTCACCTCCACAGTCATAGTCAGAATTATAATATTTGTAATTAGTTACAATGGTGTCTCAGCCCTGAAAATCAATGACATGGGCTTTAGTTTAATGTGAATCTGGCTACTATAATGTGGTGTCTCTCTCTCTCAACCATTTTATATAGTACCTCTCCTAGCATCTGAGCCATATCTAAAAACCACTTCCTAAATACCTGTTGCTGAGGAAACTGCAGGCCTCCTCTCTGGTGTTTTCCAATTTCAGTCTTAATCTCTGCCTTCTAATACCCCAGAATACTAATATTCCTTCTCGTTTGACACCCATGGGAACGACTGTGCTGCCATAAACATTAAGTATTCCCTGACACCATTCCTGATTGCAATATACAGTAGCTTCTCTGCTTTATGTACAGTAGTGCAGAAACACAGAGCACACCCAGAAGGGCCACATGGTAGAGGTGAAGGTATATAAAAACTGTATGTTTTTAATTGAAATAATAAATCGTGGCTAAACAATTATCTGACCACCTGAGTGGGAATAACCTGTACGAAGATTTTCAGTCAGGATTTAGAAAACATCATCACAGAAACAGCTCTGGTTAGAGTCACTAATGATCTTCTATTAGCTTCGGACAATGGTCTAGTTTCTGTCCTTGTCCTGTTAGATCTTAGTGCTGCATTTGATACAATTGATCATAACATTCTATTACAGACACTAGAACATAGAATCGTGATAATGGAACAGCATTGGGATGGTTTAAATCCTATTTGTTGAACAGATTCCAGTTTGTTCAAGTTAATGATGAATTCTCCACACGCACAAGGATTAGCTATGGAGTTCCACAGGGTTCTGTGCTGGGTCCAATTCTGTTTAGCCTATACATGTCTCCTCTAGGTGAGATTATTAGAAAGCATTCTATTAATTTTCATTTTTACGCAGATGATACTCAGCTATATATGTCCTTGGAACCAAATGAAACAGATCAACTATTCAAAATTCAGGGTTGTTTAAAAGACATCAAATCCTGGATGTCCCAAAACTTCCTTCAACTAAACTCAGATAAAACCGAGATTCTTATTGTTGGGCCTAAAATCTGAGAGAGACACTATTGAGTCAGATAGCCACCCTGGATGGCATAACATTAGCTTCAGATTCTACTGTGAGGAACCTTGGTGTCATGTTTGACCAGGATCTCTCTTTTACATCATACATTAAACAAATCTCCAGAACCGCCTACTTCCACCTTAGAAATATAGTTAACATCAGAAGCATCCTCTCTCAGAGCGATGCAGAGAAACTGATCCATGCATTTGTTACCTCTAGGCTGGACTACTGTAACTCCTTACTCATAGGATGTCCTAACAGCTCCTTAAAAAGCCTACAGCTGATTCAAAATGCTGCAGCCAGAGTTCTGACAGGACTTAGAAAGAGAGATCACATTTCTCCTACATTAGCTTCTCTGCACTGGCTGCCTGTAAAATGTAGGATAGAATTTAAAATTCTTCTACTCACCTACAAAGTACTCAATGATAAAGCTCCTTCTTATCTTAAATACCTCATAGTTCCTTATGCTCCCAGCAGAACACTTCGTTCTCAGAGCGCTGGGCTACTTGTGGTTCCTAGAGTGTTTAAATGTAGAACAGGGGGCAGAGCTTTTAGCTACCAAGCTCCTCTCCTCTGGAACCAGCTCCCTCTTCAGGTTCGAGAAGCTGACACACTCTCCACCTTTAAGATTAGGCTTAAAACCTTCCTTTTTGATAAAGCTTATAGTTAGAGATGGTTCAGGTCACTGGCAATTATTGTTAGTCACAGGAACCATCTCTTAGTTAAGCTGCAATAGACATAGACTGCTGGGGGACTTAATTTAATTTATACACTGAGCTCCTCTGTTTCCTTCTACCTCTTCTGTCCAATAACCTCCCATCATTGTTCCATGTTTAACTAACCTTGTCTCTTTCTGTCCAGTAGTTGTGCTTCTCTCCTCTCTCTCTTTCTCCCCCCACACACACACTCTCTCTCCCTCTCTGTCCTCACCTACAGGTATCATTGGACTCAAAGTTTGGTGTCTGTGATGGGCAGCTGCGGATCCAACCATCCTACCTGCATCCAGTCCCTGGTCCTAACATCCTGCCTGTGCTCTGTTGTTGCTTGTTGTTGCTTGTTGCTGTTGCTGTGCTTTTCTATCTCTCTATCCTCTCACCCCAACCGGTCGAGGCAGATGGCCGCCCACATCCAGTCTGGTTCTGCTGGAGGTTTCTTCCTCGTTAGAGAGGGAGTTTTTCCTCTCCACTGTTGCTGTCAAATTAAATGCTTGCTGTATGTGGGATTTGTTGGGTTTAGTTGTGTGAGGTTTTAAACCTTACTTTGTAAAGTGCCTTGAAATAACTTTGTTGTGATTTGGCGCTATATAAATAAAATTGAATTGAATTGAATTGAAATATCTACTAAAGCCGTCTTAATTTGCAGCAGGATTAGTAAGATTCATTAGTAGCATTGACAATGTGGAGAACTATCCAAACTGGCTTGTGCTATAAATAAATGTATGTGAATCTTTCATTGGTAAATGCTTGAATAACAGACAACGTTCTTCAACAGTGAACTGAATCACCATCAAGCTGCTGCTTCTGTTGGACAGTCACTACATGTTAAGCAACATAGAGATATTCATCACAAAACTGACGGGTTTGAAGCCGTTTATGGTTCAAGCAGGCTTTAACAGCAGCGTTTTTCCATCTGTACCTTGGTGTGACCCTCCTGCGAGGGTCTGGTTAAAAGACATCAATAAATACTAATACCAGGTTGAATAAATTCATGCAATATACACTTTAAGGCTAGACCAGTAAAAGGGACAACTGTAGCCATTTTGGGCAAGAACTTTCACTGAGCAGAATGTTTAAAATAATCTGACCCAACATTAGGAGCTGGCAGCAGATTGCGATGATGTGCACATGACTGGAGGAAGGCAGCAGAAGACGTTGATCATGTCACGTTGTAATACCAAGTTTCATTTTTACTTAAGTAATGATGAAACTATTATAGATTGCTAAACTACCTAATAGCCTTTATTTCTGCAGTCTTATGAGGATGGATCAGATAAATTTCAGGACTATGCCGCGCCTGCTTGCAAAATGGAAAAAAAAGGCTTGTTCTGTGACAAAGTAGTTTAGAAAGATTTGAAACCCCCAATTCCAGTTTCATATATTTTTGCAATTTGTCCTTATTATGGCTGAGTTTCTGTCTACCCAGCTTGATAATAACAATCTTTCCGCAGGAAACTGTGCATCTACTCTGATAGCATGTAGTGAATCTTCATCTAAAATTCATTTCTAAAGCCAACTGTATTTTCGTGCACGTGTCAGTAACTAGCATGGACTTGCTGAGTCCGCGGGTTAATATTAGTGGATCTGTGCTGCATGTTGAGTTCACCACTGGGAGGTTCAGGCTGAGCTGTGCTTTAAGGTGACTGAGAGTCAGGTTTCTCCTCTCAGATGTCACATAACACATGCTTCCTGTTTGGCTTCGCTCTGCGAGTGAATGAGTTCAGTCCTGGAGAAAAGAGGAAATGCAAATGCCCCAGAAGTATTGATTGTTCATGGAGGCTGTTGTTTGTGCAGGTATTGCATTGCAATGGACGGGATACAGTTTAATACCAGGTGCTCCTCAAAAAAAAAAATCTCAAATACACAAGAAGCATGTGTTCTTGCTTGTTACCAGTGTTTTTTTTAAATCCACGAAGACATCACTTTGTAGAGAGTCCAACATCTGCTGTATCTGAACAGAACCTGAATGTGTTACAGTATATATCCTCTGTTGTTGTAGACAGAAACAAGGGTTTGATGCTGACAGTGTGAAAATCTCTCTCTCTCTCTCTCTCTCTCTCTCTCTCTCTCTCTCTCTATATATATATATATATATATATATATATATATATATATATATATATATTATTCATTAATTGTTTTTATAGCTAAACATGTAATTCCTCTAGTGTTGATGTTTTTGAGAGGAAGTGATGCTTATCAGAGGAGTAGAAGACGACACAAATTGATGGAAAATAATTTTCCCGCTGCTGTGCATTTGGTCCTAATAGGTTTCAAACGTGCTCATGGAGAGATGATCTGCAGTAAATAAAAGGCACAAGAATGATGATGTGTGTAATGAGATTAAAGTAGACTGTGATTATTATGATCCATCGACATAGCTTTGGTTTCCTAGAAAAGCTTCACCACAAACATGAAGTAAACTTTGGGATACAGCAATAAAGACCGAGCATAGTTTTATTACAGTTATTTAGTCTCACTACTATTAAATTGTGATCCTTTAAATGCTCCCTGACAATACATACTGTAATTCCATAGTTATTAATGGTGATAAAAATCTGCCAGAGATGCCATGAAAAAGATGTTTTGTTGTGCTGGATAGTTATCATGCTGATAGAATTGCGGGGGAATATTCTATGTTTGGGGAGGTGATTGAAGGCCTGAATATTGTTTTTTTGGGGGGGTGCGAAAGAGGTGTCAGGAAAAAAGAAAGAGGCAGGTGCGGTTGAGAAGTTGGTTGCGGAAAGTGTTGAAAGCAGCTGGTTTAGCAACAGTCCAAGTGGGGCTGTTGTTTGCTCCAGTGGACAAAAAAACAAATTGGGAGTGGTAAAAGTACATTACCGATGAGGAGCTAGCTTGGCTGCACGGTGCTAGCAGCAGCAAAAAATGGACGGCATGTAGGGAGAAACGCTCAGAGTGAACATATACAGATGCGACCTTACCTGCTGGGTGTAGTACTCAGGACCTACACAGCTATCCGAGGCTGACCTTACAACTGGTTGCCAGATTTCATCGTTGGCCTGGAAGCTCAGTGGGTAGAGTGTCAGCCTCGGAAGGCAAAAGGTCTGCGGTTCAATCCCCCACCTCGGCATCAGGTGTGTCCCTGAGCAAGACACTTTGCCCTCTGGGCACCAGCGCGGCTTACTGCTCTCATAAGGGGGATGGGTCAAAATTGAGAACAAATTTTATCCAAAAAAGCGAGGGTGGATCAGGGTCAGTCAGAATACCAAAGACAGTGATTAGCCATACTGTAAATCCGTAAAGCAGGAAACACGATATGGTACCATAGACTGCCACATTGTGTTTATTTGTTGTTTGAAAACCTAAGAGAAATTGTTTAGAATAAACATATTTTATTATTATTTTATTTACATCTGTATTTGTGTGTCCATTAGTTTAAACCCAAGAGTGTATTAAGAAAGCGAGGGAGTGAAACTCCTCCTTGAACCGGCGCCTTATCGTGGTGGAGGAGTTTGTGTGCCCCCGGGAGCTATGTCGTCGGGGGCTAAATGCCCCTGGTAGGGTCTCCCAAGGCAAACAGGACCTGGGCGACGGGCCAGACTAAGAGCGGTTCACAAACCCCCTATGAAAGGCAGACGACCAAGGCCAGAGACGTCGCCCGGTGACGGGGCCGGGGGCCCCACCCTGGAGCCAGGCCCGGGGTTGGGGCTCGTATGCGAGCGCCTGGTGGCCGGGCCAGGCACAGCCCGAAAGAGCAACGTAGGGCCGTTCCCCAAGTGGACCACCAACCGCAGGAGGAACCGTAGGGGGCCGGTGCAAAGTGGATTGGGCAGCAGTCGAAGGCGGAAGCCTAGGCGACCCAATCCCTGGATAACCAATCTGGCTATTGGGACATAGAATGTCACGTCACTGGGGGGAAAAGAGCCTGAGCTTGTGCAGGAGGTCGAACGGTACCGGCTAGAAATAGTCGGGCTCACCTCCACACACAGCCTGGGCTCTTGAACCTAACTCCTTGAGAGGGGCTGGACCCTCTTCTACTCTGGAGTTGCCTGCGGTGAGAGGCGGCGGGCTAGTGTGGGCTTGCTCATAGCTCCCCAGCTTAGTCGCCATGTGTTGGAGTTTTCCCCGGTGGACGAGAGGGTCGCTTCCCTGCGCCTTCGGGAGGGGTCACTCACTGTCATTTGTGCTTACGGGCCAAATGGTAGTGTGGAGTACCCGGCCTTCTTGGGGTCTCTGGAGGGAGTGTTGGAAAGCGCTCCAACTGGGGACCCCATCGTTCTTCTGGGAGATTTCAATGCCCAAGTATAACATAGCAAACACAATGTTTGAACACAAGGTTGTCCATCCGGTGCACATGGCACCAGGATACCCTAGGCTGGAGGTCGATGATAGACTTTGTAGTCGTTTCACCTGACCTTCGGCCATATGTTTTGGACACTCGGGTGAAGAGAGGGGCTGAGCTGTCAACTGACCACCACCTGGTGGTGAGTAGGATCCGCTGACAGGGAAAGAGGCTGGAACGACTTGGCAGGCCCAAACATATTGTGAGGGTCTGTTGGGAACGCCTGGCTGATCCCTCTGTCAGACGGACCTTTAACTCACACCTCCGGGAGAGCTTCGACCAGATTCCGAGGGAGGTTGGAGACATAGAGTCAGACCTGTGGGACTCCTGAGGCAGCTGATGCGTACCGGCAGGCCAAGCGTGCTGCAGCACGTGCCGTTGCGGAGGCAAAAACTTGGGCCTGGGAGGAGTTCGGGGAGGCCATGGAGGAGGACTATCGCTCGGCCTCAAAGAGATTCTGGCAAACTGTTCGGCGCCTCAGGAGGGGGGAGAAGTTCTTACCAACTCTGTTTTCAGTGGAGGTGGGGAGCTGTTGACCTCAAATGGGGATGTTATTGGACGGTGGAAGGAGTACTTTGAGGATCTCCTCAACCCCTTCAACATGCCTTCTGCTGAGGAAGCAGAGGCAGGTGACTCAGAGGCGGACTCGCCCATCACCCAGGCTGAGGTCACTGAGGTAGTTAGTAAGCTCCTCGGTGGCAGAGCAGCGGGGGTGGATGAGATCCGTCCTGAGTACCTCAAGTCTCTGGATGTTGTGGGGCTGTCTTGGGTGACACGCCTCTGCAACATCGCGTGGACGAGGGGGACAGTTCCTCTGGACTGGACAACCGGGGTGGTTGTCCCTCTTCACAAAAAGGGGGACAGGAGAGTGTGTTCCAACTATAGGGGGATCACACTTCTCAGCCTCCCTGGGAAAGTCTATGCCAGGGTACTGGAGAGGTGAATTCGGCCGATAGTCGAACCTCGGATACAGGAGGAACAATGTGGTTTTCGGCCTGGTCGTGGAACACTGGACCAGCTTTATACCCTCAGCAGGGTCCTTGAGGGTTTGTGGGAGTTTGCCCAACCAGTCTACATGTGCTTTGTGGATCTGGAGAAGGCATTCGACCGCGTCCCTCGTGACATCCTGTGGGGGGTGCTCCGGGAGTATGGAGTCCAGGGCTCTTTGCTAAGGGCTGTTCGGTCTCTGTACAACCGGAGCAGGAGCTTGGTTCGAATTGCCAGCAATAAATCAGACCTGTTCCCGGTGCATGTTGGACTTCGGCAGGGCTGCCCTTTGTCACCGGTTCTGTTCATTATTTTTATGGACAGAATTTCTAGGCTCAGCCAGGGGCCAGAGGGAGTCTGGTTGAGGGACCACAGGATAGCATCTCTGCTTTTTGCAGATGATGTTGTCCTGTTGGCTTCATCGGGCCAGGACCTTGCAGCTGAATGTGAAGCGGCTGGGATGAGAATCAGTTCCTCCAAATCTGAGGCCATGGTTCTCGACCGGAAAAAGGTGGTTTGCTCTCTCCAGGTTGGAGAGAGTTCCTGCCCCAAGTGGAGGAGTTTAAGTATCTTGGGGTCTTGTTCACGAGTGAGGGAAGGAAGGAGCGTGAGTTTGACAGACGGATCGGTGCGGCGGCTGCAGTAATGCGGTCGGTGTATCGGTCCGTCGTGGTGAAGAGGGAGCTGAGCCAAAAGGCAAAGCTCTCAATTTACCGGTCAATCTACTTTCCTACCCTCACCTATGGTCATGAGCTTTGGACCATGACCTAAAGGGCAAGGTCACGGATACAAGCGGCTGAAATGAGCTTCCTCCGCAGGGTGGCTGGGCGCTCCCTTAGAGATAAGGTGAGGAGCTCTGTCACCCGGGAGGAGCTCGGAGTCCCTGCTCCTCCACATCGAGAGGAGCCTGTTGAGGTGGCTCGGGCATCTGGTTCGGATGCCTCCTGGACGCCTCCCTGGGGAGGTGTTCCGGGCATGTCCCACCGGTAGGAGGCCCCGAGGAAAACCCAGGACTCGCTGGACAGACTACGTCTCTCGGCTGGCCTGGGAACGTCTTGGGATTCCACCGGAAGAGCTGGAGGAAGTGTCCAGGGAGAGGGAAGTCTGGAACTCTCTGCTCAGACTGGTGCCCCCGCGACCCGGCCCCGGATAAGTGGATGAAAATGGATGGATGGATGGATGGATGGATGGATGGATGGATGGATGGATGGATGGATGGATGGATGGATGGATGGATGGATGGATGGATGGATGGATGGATGGATGGAAGTGAAAGATCACATATTAGTGAAGCTGCCTAGTACCTAACCAGGCCTCTCTGCATCTTAGTCAGAGTCATACCTATTATTTTGGTATTGGGTAGTACTTTTATTTATTGTTTATTAACATTTAGTAGACCCTCTACTCATTCTGCTCTCGGGTGTGAAGTCTAGAGGTGAAGATAGACCTGTACATAAGTCTGTAACCAAGTGAGTGGGGAGGGGGGGTACACATATACCAACACACAGCTAATATTGATGACCTGGAAGCAGCATATGGGCGACTGCAGCAGGATAGAACTGTAGTTGCACTCTAGCCTTAGAGTTGATGGATCAACTGAAAGTATTTGTTGGCATAGCTATTTTTCTTCAGCCAAATGGCAGCCAGTACTGGCGTGACATCTGTCAGCATATATGCTCTGATGTCAGCAAGCTGTACTGTACTGTAGGTCCCAGAGGAAAATGGACCTGACCTCCATCTATCCCCACAGCGTAGGGAAACCACAGAGAGCAAGTCGGCCGCAGGGTCGGGGTCTCGTTAGTTCAGCCCACTGCACAAAACAACACAGAACTAATGTTGCAATCTCTTAAAGATATTTACCCTTTATACGTTTAGATGGTAGTAAATATACATACAGTAATATGCAGTATTTCTGGGGGTGTATGGGGTGCCAAATGTAAAAGGAGCACCTATAACTAGTTTTCTCACATTTAACTAAATGACACAACTTGTTTTCTCACATTTAGTTCACATCATTTTTTTAATTACTTCTATTTTGTTATATGCATCAGTGGAGATTTGTAATGAACATAGATATCTGATATCTAAACTTGATTTGAGTTTAGTTTATATAGATATTAGAAAAAAATAAAAATAAAAATTAGCTTCACAAATCACAGTTTCCTGATCTTTTCATCACCAAAATTAATTTGACATGAAAATTTCAATGCTACTTTATTTTCAGGGGTCAGACTAAACTGTGGTGTACAGATGGAGCGGTTCGTTTTCGCTGATTTCAGTCGACTGTCAGTCACCTTTCTAACGCTGATCACACACTTATCACACCCTCATCAGCCGACTGTCAGCAGCCCCCCTCCTTGGTCTGTCTGGGGAAGGTGTTAAAAATGTTAATGAGGCCACCCCCATTTTAGCACCAAAGACGCAATTCCAGGGTAAAACCAAAAGGTGGTGCTTTAGTATCTGAACAGTAGAGTTAGGGTCAAACAGCAAGTATAGGCAAAGTTCTGAGAACAGGACATAGATCTGATAACGTCAGTTCTACACTGTTTGCTAGGGCAAACAGACAAACAGACAGACAGACAATAGTCTGTCTAAACAGTCAACTAAAAAGTTGAGAAAACTTGAAAAGTTGACTTCATTTCAGAATTGAACGTTGTACTAACTTTTTTTTAATCATAGATAAGCATCGGCAGCTCACGCTCATTAGTTACTGGCTGTATTAGGTTGAGTTGGACTTCACAAAAGTACCTAATGAAATTATTAAATTCTCATTCTATATATTATTCTTATAGACTTGAATGTAGTGTGTGTCAGTCGGCCTGCTTCAGGAGCTGTTTTAAATTTAAAAAAGAACATTTCAATGTTCTAATCAAGCTTAGATGAACATAACAATAGAGAGCCTCTTTTCAGACAGAACGACCAATCCACAGCACTAGTTAGACTGGTTTCACACCACCCCCTTCTCCCCAAAGCACCAGAGTCCTGCAGTGCTGTTACCTGATGTGAGCTAACCAGAAACATGGATGAACTACCTTATCCATCCATCACTTATAAGAGCCTAGTGGTTAAAGCACACAACTTCTCACCCACAGTTTTTAAATAAACTGTTTTTGTTAGTTGGTGGTTTAAAAAAAGAAACTTTTATATCCTAAAGACATAGATTTAACACTTTCTTTTTAACAAGCTTTATTTACAGATTTTATAAATGTTCAGTTCATTTGACCATTTTCTAAACCAAGTTGTCTGAAAGTTGGGTCACTACATTCTTTTAGAGCAGAAATGTTTCTCAAGGAGCTTCTACATTATATGTCCTTCATGGGGGGACATGGTCTTCACACCTTCTCACAGTCCTTTGTTCAACTGATGAGCCAGTTCTTTACAGGTGTGAAGTGAAGCCTATTGTAAATAGAGGATAGTGCCTAACTTTACTCAGACTGAAGGTTCCTGCACTTTTGGTAATGTTTCAGCTTTAAGAAAAGTCTGTAAGTTAACTTGAAAATTATTGAGCAGTCACAATCAGCCGATTGCGGTGACATTTGGCAGTAAAAGGTGACTGAAATGACACAGAACTGAAAGAATATCAGCTGGCATAACTCATAAAACATATGTATGCAGATCTCTGTATTTTGTGTCACTTGTATTTGTGTAGTAAACAAAAGACACCAGAGGCAAGTTTACACCAGGAGTCTCTAGCTGGGAGCTTCTGTGCCTTAACCACTAGGCTGTTGGTCCTCTGAGGGAGACGTACTGTATGGACAGTAACTAAATACTTCATACAGCATTATGTTAACAGAGCCTTGATTTGAGTGGAACCTTTAAAGTTATGGATCCATGAAGAATTTTCTTTTTAAGCAGTTTACAAATATATCTAGTTTTCATGGCTCAGGTGAAGTTGTGTGGAAGTTGACTCATGTCAACTCTTTCAGTCTGGTGTCCTTCTTGGGGGAGGGTTCATCACACCTACTCACATTTGTGTCTTTTGTTCACGTAACGAGCCAGTTCTTTGCAAGTGTAAAGTGAAGCCACACTGGAGGATAATATGGAACTTCCCTCAGACTGAGGAAGCTTTTGGTCTTTGTCAGTTGTCAAAAAATGCCAGGAAATTTAGAGCTAAACATTACAATACAGTAATACACACAACACAGTATAATTAAAACAAATAAAATATCCATGTGTTGACTGAATGTTTGACTAAAGGGCATTGTATTCATAACAGCTGTAATTTTCTACTTGCTTAGACATAAATAACTTTAAGTTCAGTTATTAACTACCTTACATTTAAGACGCTCATTTCTGTTCTCTCTCTCTCTCTCTCATATATATATATAGTTAGAATTAAAATTCAATTATATATATATATATATATATATATATATATATATATATATATATATATATATATATATACATACATACATACATACATACATACATACATACATACGGTTATATATATATATATATATATATATATATATATATATAATATATATATATATATATATATATATATATATTATATATATATATATATATATATATATATATATATATATATATATATATATATATATATATTAACCGTTTGTCTATTTAATTCTAACTATAACCTGTGTGATAGTTAGAATCTCTCAAAATTTGATCTCTCAAAATTGGGTAGCTCCGCGGGTGGTCTCATCCACTTTTCCAAGCTCGGTCCTCTACCAGAGGCTAGGGAGCTTGAGGGTTCTGCGCAGTATCCTTGCTGTTCCTAGGACTGCACTTTTCTGGACTGAGATGTCGGATGTTTTCCAGGGATCTGTTGTAGCCACTCCTCCAGTTTGGGGGTCACGGCCCCCAGTGCTCCGATCACCACAGGCACCACTGTGGCCTTCACCTTCCAAGCCTTCTCCAGTTCTTCTCTGAGCCCTTGGTATTTCTCTAGTTTCTCAGGTTCCTTTTTCCTGATGTTGCCATCGCTTGGTATTGCCACATCCACCACTACGGCTTTCCTCTGCTCTTTGTCCACCACCACAATGTCTGGTTGGTTTGCCATTACCATTCTGTCTGTCTGGATCTGGAAGTCCCACAGGATCTTGGCTCGCTCGTTCTCTACCACCTTGGGAGGTGTTTCCCATTTTGATCTTGGGGTTTCCAGTCCATACTCCGCACAGATGTTCCTGTATACTATGCCAGCCACTTGGTTATGGCGTTCCATGTATGCTTTCCCTGCCAGCATCTTACACCCTGCAGTTATGTGCTGGACCGTCTCAGGGGCCTCTTTGCACAGTCTACACCTTGGGTCTTGTCTGGTGTGGTAGATCTGGGCCTCTATGGCTCTGGTGCTAGGGGCCTGCTCCTGTGCAGCCAGGATGAGTGCCTCTGTGCTGTCCTTCAGCCCGGCCCTTTCAAGCCATTGGTAGGATTTGTTGAGATCAGCCACTTCAGTTATGTTCCGGTGGTACATCCCGTGTGAGGGCTTGTCCTCCCATGATGGTCCCTCTTCCAGCATCTCATCCTCTGTTCTCCACTTCCTGAGACATTCACTCAGCACGTCATCTGTCGGGGCCTTATCCTTGATGTACTTATGGATCTTGGATGTTTCATCCCAGATAGTAGCTCTCACGCTCACTAGTCCTCGGCCTCCTTCCTTGCGGCTAGCGTACAGTCTCAGGGTGCTAGATTTGGGGTGGAACCCTCCATGCATGGTGAGGAGCTTTCGTGTCTTAACATCTGTGGTCTGTATCTCTTCCTTTGGCCACCTTATTATTCCCGCAGGGTATCTGATCACTGGCAGAGCGTAGCTGTTTATTGCCCGGGATTTGTTCTTGCCATTGAGCTGGCTTCTTAGGACTTGCCTTACTCGTTGGAGGTATTTGGCTGTTGCCGCATTCCTTGTTGCCTGTTCAAGGTTGCCGTTTGCCTGTGGTATTCCAAGGTACTTGTAATTGTCCTCAATGTCTGCTATTGTTCCTTCTGGGAGTGAGACCCCTTCTGTGTGGATTGCCTTGCCTCTCTTTGTCACCATCCTCCCACATTTCTCGAGCCCGAATGACATCCCGATGTCTGAGCTGTAGATCCTTGTGGTGTGGATCAGCGAGTCGATGTCTCGCTCATTCTTAGCATACAGCTTGATGTCGTCCATGTAGAGGAGGTGACTTATGGTGGCCCCATTCCGGAGTCGGTATCCATAGCCAGTCTTGTTTATTATTTGGCTGAGGGGGTTCAGACCTATGCAGAACAGCAGTGGGGACAGTGCATCTCCTTGGTATATGCCACATTTGATGGATACTTGTGCAAGCGGCTTCCCATTGGCTGCAAGGGTGGTTCTCCACAACCTCATCGAGTTTGCAATGAAGGCCCTTAGAGTTTTGTTGATGTTGTACAGCTCCAAGCATTCAGTGATCCATGTGTGTGGCATTGAGTCATAGGCTTTCTTGAAGTCGGTCCAGGCTGTGCACAGGTTGGTGTGTCGCACTCTGCAGTCTTGGGCGACTGTTCTGTCAACCAGGAGTTGGTGTTTGGCTCCTCTGGTATCCTTACCAATGCCCTTCTGTGCTTCGCTCATGTATGCGCCCACTTATCTTAGCTGCGATGATGCCTGACATGAGCTTCCATGTTGTGGAGGTTATTGGAGATACTGGAGACAGGTTATTGGCCGGTAGTTGGATGGGACTGTACCCTTTGAGGGATCCTTCATTATCAGGATCGTTCGCCCTTCGGTTAGCCATTCAGGGTGAGTCCCATCCCTTAGCAGCTGGTTCATTTGTGCTGCCAGGCGCTCATGGATTGCAGTGAGCTTCTTTAGCCAGTAGGCGTGGATCATGTCAGGGCCAGGTGCTGTCCAGTTTTTCATACCTGAGACTCTTTGTTGGATGTCTGCCACTGTGATAGTCACTGGATTCTGTTCAGGGAGGTTGCTGTGGTCTTCCGTCAGATCCACCAGCCACTGTGCATCTCTGTTGTGTGATGCCTCCCTCTCCCATATCCCTTTCCAGTACTGTTCAGTTTCCAGCCTTGGTGGGTCTGCTCTGCTGTTATTACCCTGCCATTGAGAGTACACTTTCGCAGGTTGTGTTGCGAACAGCCGGTTTATTCGTCTGGCTTCGTTGTCTCTGGTGTATCTCTAGGCGGCTGGCCAAGGCTTGTAGCCTTTGCTTGGCAGTTTCGAGTGCTTCAGGTATGGGCATCTGGCTGTACCTCTTGGGCATCGGTCTTTTCATTGCACATCTCTGGGCCTCTGTCATTTGGCTCACTTCCCTCCGAGCTGCCTTGATTTTTGCCTCCAACCTTAGTTTCCATGGTGGGTATTGTTTCTCATGGCTCCCATGGTTGCTCTTATAGCCAAGCACCTCTAGGATCACTGATGCTGAAGCGTATATCAGCTCATTGGTTTCTGTGATTGTTGTGGGAGGGATCGCTCTCAATGCAGCATTCACATCTTCCATGAGACTTTCTGATGGTACTTCACTTAGCCGTTGTAGTGGGGTTCGGAGTTGCCTGTTTTATCTCGCCATGATCTTATCTTTCAGGTCAGTCGCTGCCTCGCTCAGCGTATCTGTGCTCATTGGGGTTTCGTACCCAATTTCCGGTTGGGGAGATGGTGAAGCCTCCCCTCTGACCTGGCGTCCTGGTTCCCCCTTGCCGTAGTATTTGTGTTGTACCTCGCAACTATCTGCGCTTCAAAATAAAAGAGCCACATAACACAACACGAACTGGAACAGTCAACCAAACTATGTACACCCCCCCCCCCGGATTGCTACACAGCCCCCCGCCAAGAGGTTTAAGTGTCCCCACTAACCTCAGTCCCGGTGACAAAGTCCCTTAAATGATCAGGCCGGCGCCGTTGCCGCACCGGCCTCCCCCGATCCCCACCCCCAGGGTCCAAAATTGTCCCAAGTCCATTAGTGTCTCTGTCACTGTCACCAGAAATGACAGGTGGAGGGTCGTCCTCACCCTCGTCATCATCTCCAATCGGGGCAAGCGGGTGGTAGGGTGCCAGCTGATCCAGGTGCAACGCGACACCACCACCCTCTGCGGAGGCGGAGGGTGGTGGTGTCCGCGTGGCTACTTAGTGAAATAATCCATTGCAACAAGTACGTAGCGGTTACCGGACTCCGTGAGGGGAAACAGCCCTAAAACGTCCACCTCTCCATCAGGGCCCCCACCAAGTACTGCTGCAGCGGACCCTTGGAGCGCTGACAAGGGTCCTTTCTGAGCGGTGCAGGTGTCACAGCACTAGACGTGGAGCTCCACATCCTGACGACAGCCAGGCCAGTAGAACTTCTGCCTCAGACGGCGAATCGTTTTGGTGTTGCCGTAGTGACCAGCCCCTGCCGTTCCATGGACCAGTTGGAGGACCTCGGGCCGCAGGGCGCGAGGAACCAGAAGCTGTAGTTTGTCCGATCCTTGGTCTGTCGCTCGCCACTGTCGGTACAGCACTCCGCCGTACAGCTCCAAGTTGCCCCACTGAGAATAGAGGACCTTTACCTCAGGCTCCTCTGCAGACACTGCTGTCCAGTCTGGACGCTGCCGAGCTTCCAGCCAGGCTCTCCCCATTACTAGCACGGGGTCGGCCCCTTGGTGATGGCGTAACTGTTCCTCAGTGAACAATTGCTCTGCCTCTGCGCTGTCGACTCCTAGGCGGGCGGCGGCTGCCTCAGGTGCCCGCTCCCTCTCTTCCTGACGCTGGCAGTGATGACACTCCTCCGCAGCGCAGGGTCGCCTGGAGAGGGCATCAGCATTTCTGTGCTGTCGCCCCGGCCAATGTTGGATCTCGAAGTCACACGTGACTTCCCCAAACAAGTGAGAGAGGCATGGTCAGTGCGCAGGGTGAACCGATTGCCAAGCAGGTAGGGTCTGTAGTGCCGCACAGCCAGGACCACTGCCAGCTACTCCCGCCTGGTCACACAGTAGTTGCGCTCTGCTCGGTTCAGACTGCAGCTGTAGAAAGCCACCGCTCTCTCACCTGCCTCTCCCCCTTGAGAGAGGACAGCTCAGACCCCCACATTGCTGGCATCGGTGTCAAGGATGAAAGGCTGCTGGGGGTCGGGGAGGGCCAGGACCGGAGCATCAACCAAGGCCGCCTTCAGTTGCTGGAAGGCAGTGGTGCAGGTGCTAGACCACTCAAACTGCTTGCACTTCTCCGTCAGTCGATGTAGTGGGCTGGCGATAGTGGCGAAACCCTGAACGAACCTACGGTAATAGGAGGCTAGCCCCAGGAAACTCCTCAGTTTACTAGCGGTGGTGGGCGTTGGCCAGTCCCGGACAGCCGATACCTTGGCCTGGTCTGTGGACACCCCACATGCGCTGACCACATGCCCCAGGAACACCGTTTCTCTGGCCAGCAGATTGCACTTTGCCGGGTTCAGCCGGAGCCCAGCCTGATGGATGACGGTGAAGACCTCCCGCAGATTTACAAGTGCACCCTCAAAGTCTCTGGCGTGAACAGATCGTCCAGATACACCACACAGCGGCTCCGGGGAATGTCCTTCAATACCCTCTCCATGAGGCGCTCAAAGGTGGCAGGGGCATTACACAGTCCAAATGGCATGACTCGGAACTGCCACAGTCCTTGGCCGATGGTAAAAGCCGCTTTGGCTCGATCCTCCGGGGCCAGCTCCACTTGCCAGTAACCGCTCCTCAGGTCCAGAGAACTGAACCAGCACGACCCTGCCACATGATCCAGAGCGTCATCGATGCGGGGTAGTGGGTAAGAGTCTTTCAGAGTGACAGCGTTAAGGCCTCTATAGTCCACACAGAGTCGCCAGCTACCCCCTTTCGTCCTCACCATCACCACCGGGGCAGCCCAGGGGCCGTCCGACGGTTCGATGATGCCGTTTTTGGCCATGGCGGTAATCAGCTCTGCTGCTGCTTGGCGTTTGGAGAGAGGCAGCCGGTGGGGTCGCAGGCAGATGGGCTGCGCCCCAACGGTGTTGATGTGGTGTTACACCAGCCCTGTCCTGTTGCAATCTTCATCACGTGCAGCGAAAATATCCACAAACTCTGCTAACAACTGCTGTAGCTGCTTTCTCTGCTGCTCTCCCAGATGTGCGCCGCTCCGCTGACCCAGCTCCCTCACAGCGTCGGCGGTCTCTGTTGTTGGGATGCTGGCTAATGGAGGTGACGACTTGAGTGCGTTGGCCTCAGTGCGCCGGCAAGCCCGGCGTCCCCTGGGTTTGACGCTCCCTCCCCCGCCCGACTGAAGTGGCACGGTCTCCGTGCCGAAGCATAGGGCAAGCCCCGACACATCAACACACGCACCCCAGCGGGTTAGCAGGTCTAGGCCAATGATGCAGTCGTCGCGGATGTCAGCAAGCCAAAACTCATGGCTCACCTCTAGCTCCCTCACAGTGACCTGCAGCGCCCGTTTTCCTGGCATCACAGTCTTTTCCCCAGTAACAGTCACTAATTCTGTTGTAGTGGGGGTCCACCCCTCCAGGAGTGGACCGGTTGTCCCCGGGAGAAACCCCCTGTGCAGCAAGCAGATGGTAGACCCTGCATCCACTAGGGCCTGACATTGCTGATCCTCTATAACACAGTCCACATATAGTCCTTTAACAATTCCACAGTGACCCACTGTGTGAAAGTTCCCAGAGAGGGGTGTGTCTGATTAGAGTGAGTGTCCCCTCACCACCTTACGCCGCTCCCGTTTCCGGACGGTGACCCGGCTTTAGCTTTCGGTGAGGGGGCGGGGCAATCACGAGCAAAATGTCCCAGTTCGCCACAACGGAAACAGCCGCTGTCCTCCCGGCGAGGTCGACGTGCCGGAACTGCAGCTGGTTGGGCTTGGCTGACGTTCTCCTCTGACACCTCCGTCTCATCGCTGCACTCGGCCACCCTCGCCAGTGATGGCTGGTCCAGGAGCCTTCGCTGTGATGGTCTCAGGCTCAGTACCTCCTCGGCCCGCTCCGCTTCGCGAAGCGCCTCTTCCAGAGAGCCAGGCATGGAGAGTCGGACGTGCTGGCGGAGCCACTCCGGCAGTCCCCGCAGGAAAGCGTGCAAACTCAGCTCTTCCCGGGCGGCGGCAGGAAATGAGGGGTAGCCGCGCCGCTAGTGAAGTTGTAGATCGGCGGCGAACGTCCCCAGACTCTCCCCCTCACTGCGCCGACGAAGGGCTAACTGCTCGCAAGCCTGCTCTGTCGATGTCTGCTGTCCGAAGCGTCTCTCCAGCACCGCGGTGATCACCGGTAACTCCTGCCATTGCTCCGGTGCGACATCAATTAGCACCTGCAGAGCGGGACCCTCCAGAGACAGGGCCAGCTGCGTCGCCGTGTCTTTGCCGCTCCAACCACCGTGCAGCGCTGCGAGCTGGACCTGAGCGAGGTAGGGCTCCAGGGGAGCCAGCCCGGTGTTTTGGGTGTCGGGTTCGGTGCAGCGCTGTCCGGGACTGTCTCTGTTCGTGACGTTGTTTATCACCGTGGGCTTTGCTCGTTTTATGCAGAGGAAACCTGGGGACGCTGGAGCCATTGGGTGCGTCTGGATCGCGGCCGAACCGCGTTGGCCTCACCCGCATCAGGTTATTCAGAAGCAGGCTGCTTTCCAGCACAGCTCGCTCCAGCTCCCGCAGTTCTCCTTCTATGACTCCCCTTTCTGGTCTAACAAGACAGGTTAAAGATCCCACTTCTGACACCAATGTTACAAGCCTCGGTGTGAACAGCACTCCTTTATTTTCTCAATCACAACAGCGGGGTCACAACAGGTCTCCCAACAGTCTTTTAACACCCGGAACTACACAGAACAAAAACTCCCGCCTGTTTCTCCCGGGTACCCTCCCCCCCGGAAGCACACCTGACGTCACGCAACTATCTTCGCTTCAAAATAAAAGAGCCACCTAACACAACACGAACTGGAACAGGCAACCAAACTATGTACACCCCCCCGGATCGCTACAGTATTAACACACACGGGCTAACGTTAGCAACGCTAATGCTATCCCCAACAGTCCAAAACACGAGAAGCAGCAGCTCGTAACTGTGCTCCAACTTCACAGCGCAAACTAAAACAATAGACGGCTGCATATATTACTTACTCGGTGCTCATTCCACTGTTCTGTCCCAGTTCTGTTGAACCATTGATCCATAACACACACAGATTCCTGTGAATGAATCGGCAGCAATGAAGCTGATATTACCTACAAAATGAAGTAGTAATATTGATTTTGTTGCTGCCAGCCACTCAGAGCTAATACACAAGCTAGCATTAACAGTCTAAAACAGCACAAACAGCAGCTTGTAACTTACACTGTGGAATATATTACTTACTCAGTGCTAATTTAACGGTTCTGTCCCGGCTGTTTTTCCAGTTTCTTCCGGGCTTCCTGAAGCTACTGTGTAGCTCCTCTGTCAGTCCACATGAAGCAAAACTTTCTCCTTTCTCTGGATCTCACAAAACTTTCTTGGGATCTCGAGATAATTCACCTATTTTTTTTCCCACTATTTTTTTTATATGTCCTTTCGGGTGCTCCGTTGAAATGAGCTTTTCTGCATGGTGGCAAAATGACTTGCCTGACAAAACAGTTTCTCCTAACAAGGAGAATCTACGCAGCAAAGCGGGAATGAAAACGTTGAATCTTAGTAAGAGTGTAAAGTGTGAACTGCTGCCTCCCAGGAGGCACAGTAAACATTAATGGCACTGTCTAATCAGGTGTGGGCTCAGGTGAAAAGCCTGACTCAGGGGGCCTTAAGGCCTTTGCTGAGCTTGCTGCTACTCCTTGTGTGTGTATGGGTTAAATGAAGAAAAAACAATTTCCCCAAGGTGATTAATACAGTCACTTATCTTATTTTATATGTATTTTATGTGATCTGGTCTCTGATGATGTGTGATGTGATGTGATATGATCTGGAGCAGGTGAAATGTGACTAAAGGACACAACAACACTACATGTTACCTGAAAATATTGAAGATGCAATACACTCATGTTTAATATAGAATACGTGCATCAGATTTTCATTAAGCGCTGACAGGAGTTTCCAGTGTTAGCCACGCTGAACCAGGGGGACACAGACTCTCCTAGTCATCCTTTCTTTTACCTCTGTTCATTCCTTTTTTCTTTTTTGATCACAGACCATAATTAGTGTAATCAGACATAAGGTTTATTCAATTTTTATTTTTTGCTGCTGACTGACATCTCATCACACTGTACATGGTGGTGCATGACGCAGTTTTGATAAATGACTGCAGTATGGGGTGCCGAATGTAAAAGGAGCACCTATAACTAGTTTTCTCACATTTAACTAAATGAAAGTTAGTTAAATGTAAATGTTAAATGTAAATGTAAATGTTAAATGTAAATGTTAAATGTAAATGTTAAATGATCGCTGAGTGCAAGACTGAATACTCATGAATGTGCAAGTAGACTCCACCCCTACCCTCAAACAGCGCTGGTCTCAGATCAGAGACGCGAACTCAAACACCTAAAACAGTGCGCACAAACCCCGTCCACATCTGACCTGGAAACTTTTGTTTTTAGCGTGGAAGTAACTTCGGCTAGCTAGTGAAGTTAGCTAACTAATTCTCCACTGGCGCCAAAGAAATATTATATAATATATAGAAAATATTTAAATCTACTTAACTCCCCATTAATGGTGTTCACGACAGAACAGCAGTTTGAAGCGGCGCCTCAGCCCGCACACCTGCCGTTACAGCCCGTTCAATTTCCGCTAACGGGAGGGAGTCGGAGCTGACGGCCATGAAGGCTTCGACTTCAGGTTTCTTGCCAGTATTGTCGACCACTGATTCAGAGTCAGATGTGGGCAGAGCTTTGCTTACTGTTTTAGGTGTTTAAGTCCGTGTTACTGATCTAGGATCATAGGGGGTGGAGTCTACTTAAATATTCAGTTCGATCATTTAACATTTACATTTAACATTTACATTTATATTTACATTTGCACATTTAACTAAATGTGAGGAAACGTGTTATTTAGTTAAATGTGAGAAAACTAGTTATAGGTGCTGCTTTTACATTCGGCACCCCATACTGCAGTGCCGTTTACAAACATTGGCTATGGATGTAGAACATGATAAAAATGACTTAAACTGTCTCTAATAATACAAGCATCCACAGCACGGCTGACTTGCAAACGTGAAATTTTGCATCCTGCATTTGAATTTTAAAAAACAACACATGCCATCATACTAACATCAGACTAACATTTCAGCAGGACAATGCTAGGCCTCATTCTGCATGTGGGTTGGCTTGGACCTGAAAATTCATATTGTACGGACCCACACACGCTGCAGGATAATCTGTACAGACATCATGCACACTATAAATGAGGATTAAAGACACACAGGTACAGATGGAGCGGTTCATTTTCGCTGATTTCAGTCGACTGTCAGTCACCTTTCTGACGCTGATCACACACTTATCACACCCTCATCAGCCGACTGTCAGCAGCCCCCCTCCTTGGTCTGTCTGGGGAAGGTGTTAAAAATGTTAATGAGGCCACCCCCATTTTAGCACCAAAGACGCAATTCCAGGGTAAAACCAAAAGGTGGAGCTTTAGTATCTGACCCGTAGAGTTAGAGTCAAACAGCAAGTATAGGCACAGTTCTGAGAACAGGACATAGATCTGATATCAGTTCTACACTGTTTGCTAGGGCATACAGACAAACAGACAGACAGACAATAGTCTGTCTAAACAGTCAACTAAAAAGTTGAGAAAACTTGAAAAGTTGACTTCATTTTAGAATTGAATGTTGTACTGACTTTTTTTTAATCATAGATAAGCATCGGCAGCTCACGCTGCCACAGCTGCCAAACTACCTTCTGGAGGTTTATCAGTTACTGGCTGTATTAGGTTGGGTTGGACTTCACAAATGAAATTAATAAATTCTCATTCTATATATTATTCTTATTCACTTGAATGTAGTGTGTGTCAGTCTGCCTGCTTCAGGAGCTGTTTTAAATTAAAAAAATAACATTTCAATGTTCTAATCAAGCTTAGATGAACATAACAATAGAGAGCCTCTTTTCAGACAGAACGACCAATCCACAGCACCAGTTAGACTGGTTTCGCACCACCCCCTTCTCCCCTAAGCACCAGAGTCCTGCAGTGCTGTTACCTGATGTAACCAGATACATTTGTGAACTACTTCATCCATCCATCACTTATAAGAGCCTAGTGGTTAAAGCACACAACTTCTCACCCACAGTTTTTAATTAAACTGATTTTGTTAGTTGGTGGTTTAAAATAAGAAACTTTTATATCCTAAAGCCATAGACTTACCACTTTCTTTTTAACAAGTTTTATTTACAGATTTTATAAACGTCCAGTTCATTTGACCATTTTCTAAACCAAGTTGTCTGAAAGTTGGGTCACTACATTCTTTTAGAGCAGAAATGTTTTTTTCAAGGAGCTTCTACATTATATGTCCTTCATGGGGGACATGGTCTTCACACCTTCTCACAGTCCTTTGTTCAACTGATGAGCCAGTTCTTTACAGGTGTGAAGTGAAGCCTATTGTAAATAGAGGATAGTGCCTAACTTTACTCAGACTGAAGGTTCCTGCACTTTTGGTAATGTTTCTGCTTTAAGAAAAGTCTGTAAGTTAACTTGAAAATGATTGAGCAGTCACAATCAGCCGATTGCAGTGACATTTGGCAGTAAAAGGTGACTGAAACGACACGGAACTGAAAGAATATCAGCTGGCATAACTCATAACACATATGTATGCAGATCTCTGTATTTTGTGTCACTTGAATTTGTGTGTTAAACAAAAGACACCAGAGGCAAGTTTACACCAGGAGTCTCTAGCTTGGAGCTTCTGTGCCTTAACCACCAGGCTGTTGGTCCTCTGAGGCAGACGTACTGTATGGCCAGTAACTAAATTCCTTCATACAGCATTATGTTAACAGAGCCTTGATTTCAGTGGAACCTTTAAAGTTATGGATCCATGAAGAATTTTCTTTTTAAGCACTTTACAAATATATCTGGTTTTTATGGCTCATGTGAAGTTGTGTTGAAGTTGAGTCATGTCAACTCTTTCAGTCTGGTGTCCTTCTTGGGGGAGGGTTCATCACACCTACTCACTTTTGTGTCTTTTGTTCACGTAACGAGCCAGTTCTTTGCAAGTGTGAAGTGAAGCCAAACTGGAGGATAATATGGAACTTCTCTCAGACTGAGGAAGCTTTTGGTCTTTGTCAGTTGTCAAAAAATGCTAGTAAATTTAGAGCTAAACATTACAATACAGTAATACATACAATACAATATAATTAAAACAAATAAAATATCCATATATATATATATATATATATATATATATATATATATATATATATATTATATATATATATTATATATATATATATAATATATATATATTTACACTCTATTCTCACCCTCCGCGGGTGGTCTCATCCACTTTCCAAGCTCGAGTCCTCTACCAGAGGCCAGGGAGCTTGAGGGTTCTGCGCAGTATCCATGCTGTTCCTAGGACTGAACTTTTCTGGACTGAGATTTCGGATGTTTTTCCAGGGATCTGTCGTAGCCACTCCTCCAGTTTGGGGGTCACAGCCCCTAGTGCTCCGATCACCACAGGCACCACTGTGGCCTTCACCTTCCAAGCCTTCTCCAGTTCTTCTCTGAGCCCTTGGTATTTCTCTAGTTTCTCATTTTTCCTGATGTTGCCATCGCTTGGTATTGCCACATCCACCACTACGGCTTTCCTCTGCTCTTTATCCACCACCACAATGTCTGGTTGGTTCGCCATTACCATTCTGCCAGTCTGGATCTGAAAGTCCCACAAGATCTTGGCTTGCTCGTTCTCTACCACCTTGGGAGGTGTTTCCCACTTTGACCTTGGGGTTTCCAGTCCATACTCCGCGCAGATGTACCTGTATACTATGCCAGCCACTTGGTTATGGCGTTCCATGTATGCTTTGCCTGCCAGCATCTTACACCCTGCAGTTATGTGCTGGACCGTCTCTGGGGCCTCTTTGCACAGTCTACACCTTGGGTCTTGTCTGGTGTGGTAGATCTGGGCCTCTATGGCTCTGGTGCTCAGGGCCTGCTCCTGTGCAGCCAGGATGAGTGCCTCTGTGCTGTCCTTCAGCCCAGCCCTTTCAAGCCATTGGTATGATTTGTTGAGATCAGCCACTTCAGTTATGTTCCGGTGGTACATCCCGTGCAAGGGCTTGTCCTCCCATGATGGTCCCTCTTCCAGCATCTCATCCTCTGTTCTCCACTGCCTGAGACATTCACTCAGCACGTCATCTGTCGGGGCCTTATCCTTGATGTACTTATGGATCTTGGATGTTTCATCCTGGATAGTGGCTCTCACGCTCACTAGTCCTCGGCCTCCTTCCTTGCGGCTAGCGTACAGTCTCAGGGTGCTGGATTTGGGGTGGAACCCTCCATGCATGGTGAGGAGCTTTCGTGTCTTAACATCTGTGGTCTGTATCTCTTCCTTTGGCCACCTTATTATTCCCGCAGGGTATCTGATCACTGGCAGAGCGTAGCTGTTTATTGCCCGGGATTTGTTCTTGCCATTGAGCTGGCTTCTTAGGACTTGCCTTACTCGTTGGAGGTATTTGGCTGTTGCCGCATTCCTTGTTGCCTGTTCAAGGTTGCCGTTTGCCTGTGGTATTCCAAGGTACTTGTAATTGTCCTCAATGTCTGCTATTGTTCCTTCTGGGAGTGAGACCCCTTCTGTGTGGATTACCTTGCCTCTCTTTGTCACCATCCTCCCACATTTCTCGAGCCCGAATGACATCCCGATGTCTGAGCTGTAGATCCTTGTGGTGTGGATCAGCGAGTCGATGTCTCGCTCATTCTTAGCATACAGCTTGATGTCGTCCATGTAGAGGAGGTGACTTATGGTGGCCCCGTTCCGGAGTTGGTATCCATAGCCAGTCTTGTTTATTATTTGGCTGAGGGGGTTCAGACCTATGCAGAACAGCAGTGGGGACAGTGCATCTCCTTGGTATATGCCACATTTGATGGATACTTGTGCAAGTGGCTTCCCATTGGCTTCAAGTGTGGTTTTCCACAACCTCATCGAGTTTGCAATGAAGGCCCTTAGAGTTCTGTTGATGTTGTACAGCTCCAAGCATTCAGTGATCCATGTGTGTGGCATTGAGTCATAGGCTTTCTTGTAGTCGATCCAGGCTGTGCACAGGTTGGTGTGTCGCGCTCTGCAGTCTTGGGCAACTGTTCTGTCAACCAGGAGTTGGTGTTTGGCTCCTCTGGTATCCTTACCAATGCCCTTCTGTGCATCGCTCATGTATTGACCCATGTGCCCACTTATCTTAGCGGCGATGATGCCTGACATGAGCTTCCATGTTGTGGAGAGACAGGTTATTGGCCAGTAGTTGGATGGGACAGTACCCTTTGAGGGATCCTTCATTTTCAGGATCGTTCGCCCTTTGGTTAGCCATTCAGGGTGAGTCCCATCCCTTAGCAGCTGGTTCATTTGTGCTGCCAGGCGCTCATGGATTGCAGTGAGCTTCTTTAGCCAGTAGGCGTGGATCATGTCAGGGCCGGGTGCTGTCCAGTTTTTCATACCTGAGACTCTTTGTTGGATGTCTGCCACTGTGATAGTCACTGGATTCTGTTCAGGGAGGTTGCTGTGGTCTTCCCTCAGATACACCAGCCACTGTGCATTGCTGTTGTGTGATGCCTCCCTCTCCCATATCCCTTTCCAGTACTGTTCAGTTTCCAGCCTTGGTGGGTCTGCTCTGCTGTTATTATATATATATATATATATATATATATATATATATATATATATATATATATATATATATATATATATATATATATATATATATATATATATATATATATATATATATATATATATATATATAGTACACAAACCTCATGCACTTCCAATCTGCCTATGGGCCTGCATTACACATCACTGCTCCACCTGGTGCACATGCAGGTCATTTCTTAAAAAAAGGTTTAGGGGGCGTTAACAAGGCAGCCACGCATTAAGTACATCACAGTGGGGGGTCATGACTGGTGTAGGGGGGCTTGGTGGAATTATACCTAAGTCATGCTAATGTCATGACAAGATCAGTGTGAAATCCTGCAGCAACGAGGCAACGAAAATTTGCCGCTCCATCTGTAAAGGAACACAATGGTTAACATGATTCGTCTGACCTTTTTGTGGGAGGGAATAGAATGCTTTAATTTTGCTGTGTTCCCACTTTTGTGAAACTTTAGTTGAGTTGGTCACATCTGTAGTATGTAACGGGTGAATAATTTGGGGCAAAATAATTCCCACTAATTCTTGCTGTTGCCCTTTAAGCTGCAGTTGGATCTAGCTACCTGAGGAGGAGTCGTCTGTTTTGTGATGGTGTCTCATGTTGCCTCAGGCAGACCCCAGGACAACATCCAGTCACACTAAGCTTTCTTGAAAATCCTATTACTTCCATGTATTTGGTAGACAAAACACTAGTTAAATACTACGTATCTTGCTCACCACATTGTGTTTTCCCACCCAGCAGAATAAATAGTCGGCGTGTGAACAGAGCCAGTAGTGAAACACCAGGATGTAGGTGAATGCACAGCCAGAGTAAATTTCCCTAATGTCTTTTTTAACCCTCACAAACCTAACACAGTGAGTCATCAGGACTCAATGAGGCCTTAAGCAGGAGAAACATCTGTTTAAGAGCTGACAGGGATTTCCTGTCTTCGACACATTCATGAACTCTTCTCTCCTTTCCTTTTAAATAAAGGCATATTTAGAGTAATCAGACTATTATGAAACAATACATTTGCAAGCAATGTTACATGATCATAATCTGGGGAGGTGCACTTCCATCTTCCATTGTAGACCATCAGACCATCCATCCATCCATTTTCCATATCGCTTCATCCCATATGCGGGGTCGCGGGGGTGCTGAAGCCTATCCCAGCTGGCTATGGGCGGAGAGGCAGGGTACACCCTAGACAGGTCGCCAGCCCATTGCTAGGCAACACAGAGACAAACAGCCATTCACACACGCACTCACACCTACAGGCAATGGAAAGAAGCCAATCAACATAATGCATGTTTTTGGACTGTGGGAGGAAGCCAGAGAGCCCAGAGAGAAGCCATGCGAATACGGGGAGAACATGCAAATGAACATGCAGAAAGGCACCCGGCCACCCAACAAAGGGTGGCCAGGCCCTTCTTGCTTTGAGGTGATGATGCCGCCCTCTTCTTCAGACCAGTCGTCTAATTTTAATGAGTATTCAAATTATTGCCTTTTCCATTTCTAGCATAATCTCCTGCCTGCGTCTTTGCTTTGCTATTTCTTCTGATTCATTGAAGGACTAATTCATGAACCTGACTAATCTTACTATAGGTGCTTGTCTGTGTTGGCATCTCTGTAAGGAAAATATACAATTTAGTCATTTAGTTTTAGTCATTAGTTTTTATCGCTGGCGAATGATTTAAATTGTGCAATAAAATCTATTATTTTAAATCACCTTTTCTTTTCATTTTCTGACCCGTGGTGGTCTTCTCTTTCCGACGGGCCTACACCGCCCTGTCACAAAAGGGACACTAGAGGCTCAGAAGAACATACAGATCTACTGAGGGAGCAAACACTTGTCCATCAAGGATGGTTTTTCATGGGCACCAACCAAAAGTAACTCCTTTAGGCTTATTCCATCAGGGGTTGCTACAGTGAATGATTCGCATCATAGATTTGCCACGTTTTTACACTGGATGCCCTTCCTGACACAATCCCTCTCTGAATCCATTGAACCCACAACCTGGGTGACAGATTTCCATTTGACAAATTGTCATGATGATGACATTATTCGGCGTGCCCACATTCAGGGGCTGACACACTTGGGAGACCATGCAAAAAGGCCATTTATGTGTAGCTCGCGTGGTCTACCATTAAGAATTCATGTCTCTCTTCCCTTTTGTGCATCCTCACCGCTGAGACTTCTGCTGGATCTGCTGTGTCCTGTTCCACTGACACAGACCTTCTTTCCTCTGAGTGTATGACATAATTTGTTAGGACACTTACAGGCTGTCTAAATGGACAGCATCATTTTTTACCAATGCCTGTCAACTATAGACAGGTTGGTGTTTCTACCTTAATTTAAATTATGAAAAATGAAATGAAAAAGCAATAGTCAGAATGTCTGCACCTACATCTAATCCAAACTAGTATAAACAATATTGTCCTTATCATTACTGTCTGTCGAGAATTTGCCTAAATACTTGATACTAAATACTATGGTACATGACACCCACACAGTAAAACTGCTCTGCCTGACGTGCTGTCTGTTACTGGCAGGTGGCTACAACAAAGACAGAGAATTTATGAAGGTGTTTAAAAAACACAAAAAAATGTTTTCTCTCTTATGCCCCCTAGAGTTTTCTGAACAAATGAAGTAGGACAAGTGGCTTTTAGGAGCCACGGCAGACATACAGTACTAACCCTATGTGTTCACATACAGGGCCCTGGCCAAGTTGGCGCCCTAGGTGATCATTATTTTGCGCCCTCTTCTCACTATCCCATCCCCCTGGCTCGCCATTGCGACTATGTGCCCCCTCCGGCTCGCAAACGTACTGTTATTTTGCGCCGGGGGGGCGCAATTTTTTCTGTGCTATAGCCGAGATCGTGATTTTGCGCAATTCTCTTCCTCTTCTTCCCCCCCCAGCAGGTGGCACCCTAGGTGACCGCCTAGATCGCCTGTGCCCAGAGCCGGCCCTTTTCACATACATGTAAAACTACATGATGCGGGACATGTGGGAAGTGTAATTTACATGTCAGAAAAGAGAGGAGTGGCTCTACACAGAAGTTGAGAGTCTTTGCGTTGGTACGGTGTGGTCCCTATATTGTCCCCTATACTGTAGGTGGTGCTGTAGCTGCCTATGACTGGCAATATTCAAGTTCAAGGTTGCACCTCTGACATCATCACCTGCCACAGGATTTTTTTCCTGGTCTGAAGTAGCCAGAGTAGGTGCAAGGATGGTGGTAAAAATACTTTGAAAGTCCACAGAACCTGGAAATAGTCTTGCTTGCTTATTAATATACCTATAATAGGTCCGGTAAGCTAAAATTCCTGTAGAATAGTTCTATGTGTGCTGATTTAGGTTATTATTTAATATACATGACTGTTTGATTCACTGTGTGCTTTCTTAACTTTTTTCCGAATTCCTTATCTATCCAGAGGGGAGATAAGGCCTGTCAGAGTGAACTGAATTCCACATTAACTATGTGCCATCGCTGAAGTAGGTATGTATTCGTTGGTGGATTTTATTTTCAGAGATTTTTATTGTAACTGAATGTATTTGCACTTTGATATGATGTGTTTAAACAACTATTCAGTGGTACTAGCTCTTATTAGTATTGTTTTATAGGAAAAGACCACCGCTGTTTCTGTTTTTGCAGTACTGTTGTTTTACCCAGCCAAACAAGCCCAGTGCTCAGGAGTTAGTAACGGATTAGGACCAGAAGGAGTGCACCAGTTGCACGTTGTCATCACTTTAGTTGTTTTATTGAATATCTGAGGAATAGATGAGTTTTCTTTTTTTTTTAAGATTATTGTCAGAAAAGCTGTTTTCTCCAAACTCTGCTAATTCAAACTACATTAACGCTGTTCCCTCTGTAGGAACAGTAGGGGAATAAAGATCCCACAAAATTTAGAGGTGACTGTACCTGGTCTTTTATTTCACACTTGGCCACATACATATTTAAAATAGGGCAGCATGACATGGCCAACAGCTTCACTGCTGAACCTCTATGTAATCGCCTCACTCTTCCATTATTTTGCCCTGCTCTTCCAGTTACTGTACATTTTGCAGCTGAGTTTGTAATAGTTTCTAGTTAAAGAAGTCAGCAACAAATCTGTTCTTTTGAGGTGTATTAGGTTCTCACCAACAATCTTTAATGCGATCATATCACACACAGCATCTGGCAAAGAAGTTATGAACTCTGAATATAGTATATACTGTACTGTACATATCCCTACTAAATACTATTAAAGATGTAGCCCTCGAAGGCATATTGGATTGTGATGTGATAGCAACATATGTGCTACATCCCCCCTCAGAAAGTGTGGGATGTCTGAAAAACAGGGTGTACAGGCTCGGTGAGGGTGGCGTGTGGATAGGAAACGAAGGCTCCTTCAAAGAATCCTCACTGAGCACAAACTGAGACATTTTTAGCATAAGAAAACAAGAGATGCAAAAAAAGAGCTGTGAGTTCATCTCCAAAACTAAAGGTTTTGTTTATATATATATATATATATATATATATATATATATATATATATATATATATATATATATATATATATATATCACTAAAAATGCATTGTATATTTCCTGCCCTCAAGGGCAAATGGAATGCTTGCATATGTTTCCTTTCTGACAGAAATCAGAATTTTAACATTCTGAGTTGTTTACGAGGGCCTGTCTGTCTCCAAGCACCGTCACAATAATGTGATATTTCATTCCTACCAAATCATGCATACTTTAATCGTTCGTTTACTGTAAATGCCAAAAGGCCACAAAACAACTTTGATTTTCAGGATACTTCTCACCTCTTTATGCATAGGTTGGTAAACACCATTGTCTGTCCTTGTAGCTATAATTTAACTGATGATGGGCAGCAGCTTGAATCTGGAGAATACAGACAGCTGCTCAGTGGCAGATACAGTAGACTACTGGACATGTCAGTAGTGATTACGATCTGCTTCGAGAAGGTCAGAGGTAAGGCATGCATGTGCTAGCAGCTTCCCCACAGTATTTCCAACACGCTGCCACCTCCTCATACTTGGCTCTGGGCTGTGTAGCAGCCTTAGCTTCACACTACCACTGCCTATCAATATGTGAAAATTGTATTCAGTGCCTATAGTCTATAAACCTGTGTAGCAAGTACTGTAGCTGCTATTTCTCAGAGGTGCACATGTACAGAAAATCCACATTTCTGGTAGTAAAGCAGTTCAGATATATTCATAGCCACAAAAAATTCACATTTGCTGGACCTGCCTTTAAATCAAGGATGGATCCATGCATCAGTCCTTTTTCTACCGCTTATTCCCATGCGTGGTCACAGTGGATAATTGTGTGCAGCACACAGCTAACCGTTTACTGGTTTGTCTTCGATCAAGTTGCAGCTGTACAGTAATTAAAATGATTAAATACAAAAATATGAGATACTTGTTCATTTTCCATTTGTCAAATCTAAAAAAAAGGTTCACTTCATCACAAAAGCAAGAGAGGCCCTTGAAAAACAAACATAACAACTAATCTGCCTTCTAAATAAAAACTGAGCTGTTCACATACATGTAAAACTACATTTTCCACATAACTCACCGTCCTCTCGAGACTTTTGGATGAACGCATCCACCCCACTCTCTCCGTAGTTACCCTCTGAAGCTACGGTAGACACGTAGTTCCAGCGCATGGCTTTGACTATGTCCACCATGGCCTGGGCCTGGTAGGTGTCTGGAGGCACCACCCGGGAGAAGAAGTCGTAGCGGGTGTTGTCACTGAGCTCTGGAGCCGTGGAAGCGTAGCTCACTTGGGGGATCTGTTAGAGGCATAAGTAGAGATGTGGTTACAGTCGGTGCTATACGTGAATTATAAACTTTGTGTGTAAATTAATTTTGGATGTAGTGGGAAGGTTCCTCACTATTATACATGCAAATACTTGATTATAATATGACAGCTCACATCTGCTGCTGATGATTATTCAGCCTGTGATGCTGTTTTCTTTAAATAGTCCTGATGATCTCAGCTTTGGGCCAATATGAGAAGCATCTTCCCCCAGTCAACCAAAACTAATGTGTTTGTGAATTCACACTTGCCTCCAACATAACGTAAGATTCATTTTATGTTGGAAAAACAGGATGGCTTGTCTTCACAGGTACAACATGTATAGTAACTGGCACAGAAAATTGTTAAACCTATTGGTCTGTCTGAAATCTGGAGATTCTCAGTGGGTGAGAGCGCTGCATATTCTAGATAAACGTGTTTTAAATGCTGAGGTGTCGACTTGGCTAAAGCTGCCAAGTCCAATTCTCAAGCAGCTGTTTGAAACAAATTAACTCCCTCTGTTCCAAAAGCTACATGTAGCAAAAAACCCTAGCTGGTGTAAGCTCAACTTCTGCTTGCTCAAGTTGTTTCAGATTTATGCCTATAATTGCTTTTGCGATCTTCCCATCGCTTCTGTGGTGCACAGTTTGAAAGTTAACTGACCAGAGTTTATGATGCTCAATACTGTGTTTCATGGTTTAACTTTTAATATGGACACACTTTTTATGCTGATGCCCAAACTTTTGTCCAGACTTCCCAGCACTGAGAAACCTGAGCAGCCAATGTAAAGCAAACCAGAATAAAGTTTGATGGCATCAGAATAATGGAGTTTCTATGAACCAGGAATCTTACTTCTGTGGAATCATCTTGTAGTAATTCACAACAAAATAATGCTCGCAATTATTTATTAAAGTTTTTCATTGGTTTTATAGTACAGTATTTGCCGACTGACTGCAGTCAAACTGCTGTAGAGCTGATATTGTCCCTTGTTCTCTCTCACAGCAGAGGCCTTTCATGCTGCTGCTGCCTGTGTTAGAAGCACAGCTGTTCAGTCTGTATCTGTGACCTATAGCTCCAAACAACATTGACTTTCTTTTTGCCAGAAAAGGGCCCTGAAGTTTGTTCACTTTAATTTGACAGTGGCTTTAACTTTTCTTTATTGCATCTGTGCCTTTTGCGTTTTGTTTCCTCCTAACACTCGATTGACGTCACGAGGCGGGATCTCACAATCTGAAATTAAAGTGTTGAGCGAAGGTGTTTGCTATGTGTTAATAATGTCTAGTTTTAGTTTGTTTCCAGCAGCACATGGGAGCTGTGTGATTTAACAACCCACCTCCCCCTTTGCTCCTTGGCTCGTGTTTTAGACTGATAGGTGTGCTTACATTTGTTAGTTTAGCAAATTCAATGTGTTCTTTAGAATAAAGGTTATAACATGTAAAATTCCCTCAGTTTCACCCAACAGCTTTATTTAAGCTCTTCCTCATAAGGGCTTTAAAACCAAATGCTGTGCAGAAATGACTGTATGACTTACTGTATGTCCTTGCTATTACAGAACTCCAACAGAAAGCTTAAAATAAAGTGTTTTATTGGCCAAATTGATTAAGCAATGCTTAAACAATGCTCTAAGTAACAGACCTTTCTCTGATTTTAACGTTTTCTCTCTGATGTGTGTGTTTAACTTTGCTGCTGTCATGTATTGTAATGCTTCCACAATGTCTAGTCCCATATCTGCCGTATGTTGTATTTCTCACCTGAGGGATTTTTGCTGCTGCAACAATCACACAATTTCAGCGTTGTGTCAAGAACCGTGACAGGCAGAGCTTATCATGTTTGTGTTGGTGAGATTTCCTGCTCGCTGGACTACAGCAGTGCCCGTGAACATTCTCATAGAACAGCCACGTCTTGTTGACTAAAGAAATTAGATTCTTTAACAAAGCCCCCTCTGATTCCCCTTTAAAGAATCAAAAAGAAGGATTGGGAGGAAAAAAAAAAGACGTGCGCCATATGCAGGAGTATCTTGGCAGCGGCTGGATGTATTAACTGAAGTGAATTCAGGATGGCTCACTATGGAGGCAGCACACCCAGTCTAAAGATCTTTAGTTGTTTGAGATTATGTTCTCGTTGCTCCATTGTGGATGTACTCCTACCATCTGCTCAGGCTATGATGAGCTTCCTCTCCTCTGATGTAAGCCCTTTGTGACCCAGTCGCTTCATACCGACTGTACAAACACAGAGCGCTGCTTTAATCTGCTCACCCCACCCCAGCACTATCCATTTAATTTCTAATGGACTTGGGAAATGTGCTTAATTACTGTGATGTGAGTCTCAAGCAGATTTTTGATGCAGATTTAATGTTCAAATCACTTTCTTTAAATAACTGCGCCTTTTTAAAAATTCAATAAGCTCATTTGGCATTGGCGCAGGAGTAATGACACTCATTAGAAGTGCACATAAATATCATACATCTGTACGCTTTGAAAAAATCTAAAGTTCTCTAGTGGACGAGGAAAACGTTCAGTAAACACTTATAATACTGCAAATATATTAGAAATATATTTGTAATACATGAAAACTAAAAAGGTTTAGCATTAGCCAATGCGTAGGTTTACTGAAAGCTACTGTGCTCAAGTTTGTCCTTTTTAACTGAAAAACAATTAAGAAGTAAATAAATTGTTATAAATTATAAAAATATAAATTGTACAATGCTAAGAAACAATAATGGATTTTCAAAATTGAGGGCTGCAGAATATTTTAAATAACGTAGGGGTGGCGGCAACAAATAGTATAAGAAGGAAGAGTTTATGGCCCAACTAATTAGTCCAATTAAAACAGGTCAGCTCATTAGAGAGTCGGGGTACAGAGGTTCTGTAGTCTGTGAAAAACAACCACTTCAGAATAATGAAAAAATATCACTGCATCATCTACAGTACATAATAATAAAATAGTAATTTTAAGAACACATGTGCGAGATAATCACCAACCAGCGCTTCTGTAGAACAGATGATCTGTTTGGGAACTGTAGCGTGCATTTCTTATAATACTGAGATGCAGTAACAAATAGGCAGCCTGCACATCTGGAATCATGTGTGCTCAAAGATGTATAAAAGGGGCACATGCTCCCACCCAAATAATGGTGCATATTTCAGCAGGACAGTGATGACTTGCACACTGCACTCCAGACCTCTTTGGGTCTCTAAATATGACAAAGAAGGTCCAGACAACACACCCTGTACTGTATCAAATACTGGTCTCCCAAATCTCCAGCAACTGGTCTACTCTGTTCCCAGATGTTTAAGGGTTGTTGTTAAAATTCTAATCCGTGCTAATCTGTGTTAAAGTGTCCCTGTCTCAACTTTTTGAGACATGTGGCTGCTACAGTATCATGTACCTGTCAGCTTTTTCAAACATTTAAAATGTTTGTGTTTTATTTATAATGCTAGGATATGAATGCATGCATTCTGATCCTATCATGTTAAAGTTGAGCCAAAGTTTTCATTCTTTTCAATGTACAGTAATAACCAAGTGCCAAAGTGTTAAGTGTGGCAGAACCTGTCTCTCAGAGGCATGTGGCCCCTGTAGCCTCCCCCCCGGCATAGTGAGGAAAGGAAGCTTTAGCGTAACCTCCCCCCATCGATGAGTTTCACAAAAAAAAACTTTAAACTTAAACTAAACTAAAGACAAAAAAAGTCTCTATGGATGGTCCATTTGGTACTACTTAGTGTCAGGAATCAGGGTGAAGGACCCAAATGCACAGCACAGCACGCAGATACCGTTTTGTGGAGGTTTAATGCAGGCTCTTGGTCAGACATGCAGAGGTCAGTACACAGAGTGGCATGTGTGACAGGGCGGCAAGAGCCCGCACGGAAAGGACGCCAGGGGAGGCAGAGGAGGACGTGTCGCCTCACAGCAAGAAGGTTCTGGGTTCGATTCCCGGAGGCGGCCCTGGTGCCTTTCTGTGTTCTGTTCTCCACGTGCTTGCGTGGGTTCTCTCCGGGTTCTCCGGCTTCCTCCCACAGTCCAAAGACGTGCATTAGGTTCATTGGCTTCTCTCCATTGCCCGTAGGTGTGAGTGTGTGTGTGAATGGTTGTCTGTCTATGTGTTGCCCTGCGATGGACTGGCGACCCGTCCAGGGTGTACCCTGCCTCTCGCCCGTAGCCAGCTGGGATAGGCTCCAGCACCCCCGTAACCCCGCACTAGGGAGTAAGCGGTTCAGAAAATGGATGGATGGATATATGTCTCAATTAAAATACACCACATGAGGTAAGTTAAGTAATACAAACACCAAAACAAAACCAACCAACCTAGATTAACAAAAATAGAGATGAATCAACAGTTAGAATGCACAGACACACACACTCACCCACACACACCTCCAAACACACGCCAACAGAAGCCAGAAACAGCAGCGTCGGGGAAGGGCACAAACCCATGGGTGCTGAACATCTGATGCAAACACCCAAAGTTCTTCGTCTGAAGGGTCATCAGGCTAATCCTGTGCGGCTGGTGGCAGCTCTGGTGGAGGAACAACCTCCACCGGCCTGGCAACGCACTTCAACAAGTCTCTATGCACAGTTCTCACTTTGAGCAGGTGGTGTACAGGTGCCACGGTGTAAACTGCTCCACCCTCAAGAGGAGCCTTGACTACCTGATGTACCTCAGGATTCCACAAGTCCTAGATCTTATGGCGCCCTCTGACACCGCACTCTTTAACATAGACCCGCTGACCAACTGGCAGGGGTTGATCCTGTACTCGCTGGTCATACCGCTCCTTCCTACGGGCCGCAGCGACGAGTACCTGCTCTCGTGCACAGTTAAAAGCGATCTTCATTCGCTCTTGATGCTCAGCCACCCAACCCTGCACCTCCCCTGGATGTGGTTCTTCCACTCGCCCCAAGAGAAAATCAATCAAACATCAAGTAAAATGGGGACTCCCCAGTTCTTTGATGAGGCGTTGTGTTATAAAAGAAGAGGACCTGTGGTAAACAGGAAACCCAGTCCCGATTCTGTGAACGTACGCAGAAGATCATGAAGTGTCCAGTTGAAACGTTCGCACTGCCCATTCCCTGCTGGATGGTAGGGGGTGCTGCGAGATTTAGTCACACCGTACAACAAGCAAAGCTGCTTAATCAAAGCGATCTCAAAACGTCTACCTTGATCGGAATGTATCACCAACTTGTAGAACCACTCCAGAACTAGTACCTGGGCCACCATGCAGGCTCGTTGGTCACGTGTAGGAACCGCTACCGTACATTTTGTGAAGACATCTGTCATCAACAGAACATTCTCCCGCCCACACGAGAAGGCTCAAGTAAGGTGAAGTCGATAGCAAGGATCTCATTGGGTCGGGAGGCAAGTAGGTGCCCCATAAAACTACGAGGTGCCTGTCCTGTGTCTTTAGCGACCTGGCACCGCTCACACGCCTGTACCCAGTTCCTGATGTCAAGAGACATACCTGGCCAGTAACACCGCTGCCGAACTAGTTCCATGGTCCGCTCCCTACCCTGGTGGCCATGTTGTTGATGCAGCTGGTGCAAGGTCTCTTGCTTAAGAGCGTCAGGCAAAAGTAGCTGCAGAAATTCTTCTCCATCAGGTCGATAGACCCGCCGGAGTACAACCCTGTCCTTTTCTACTAGGCGGTCCCACTGGCGCAATAGCGCCCGAGCTGGCTTCGAAAGGGACTGCCGTTCAGAAGGAGTGGGTTGAGTTTTCCGGTGCCAAAATGGAAGAACCTCTCTCAACAAAGGATCACTCTCCTGCAACAAACGCACGTCAGAGGCAGAGTGAGATGGGAGAACAGAAATCACTGATTGGCTGACTGATGTAACTGGACCTGCGGGCAAGCCTCCTTGCAACTCGGTGCCAGGCAGCCACCTAGTCTCAGGCTCCAGCTTGGTGGTGTATTGCCGGGAAAGCGCATCTGCATTTTTATTTGTACGGCCTGAGCAGTACTTGTTTTCAAAATCAAATGCAGCTAACTGAGATGCCCAACGCTGCTCGGTTGCCCCCAATTTGGCAGTCTGCAGGTAGCTCAATGGATAATTGTCTGTATACACCACACACTTGTGGCCCAACAGACACTCCCTAAACTTCTCGGTCATGGCCCACTTGAGCGCAAGAAACTCGAATTTCATAGAGCTATAATTATCCATAATGCGCTCTGTGGGCCGAAGGCCTCGACTAGCGTACGCCACCGGTTTCACCCCGCTGTCAGTCTCTTGCGAAAGTACAGCCCCAAGCCCATCATGGCTTGCATCGATCTCCAAAATGAAGGGGCGACCAAAGTCTGCGTAGGCAAACACTGGAGCAGACACAAGCTTGGCTTTAGGAGCCTTAAAGCTCTGTTCACACTGAGGGGTCCACTGAGGCTAGAGCTTGGCCTGAGCCTCTCTTAGCCCCTTTGCCCTTCAGCTCTGCTACCACACAATGCAAGGGACCTGCCAACTCCGCAACTAGGTGTCGCTCTTTCTTCTGCCACCCCTGCAGGGAGGCTAATTACCTGAGCCTCGCTAAGATTACCGAAGCTTGTTCGAGGATACAGAAGGACAGCCACTGTTCCCACGTTCATCACAGGCACATATGCAGTGCTCGCACCACCCGCACTTCACACGATGACACCAGCAGTCCAGCCTGTAACCCAACCTCAGGGGTCTCTAGCAATACAGTTCCATTTGCAAACTGCTCTGAGCAGGTGCTGGCAACCAATTTCATAGTTCCTAGTTCCTCGGTGCACACGCACCGCTGGTCTGCCTCGAACCCACACCATGCCATTGAGAACATTGGGCCTGCTATCTCCTAGCCCATGGCATCTCTGCAGAGCATCAAGTACGGAACGAGGTGCCTGCAGCACATCCGGTGACTCAAACAGGGAAACCCCCAAGGACCCAAAAAGCTCCTTATAACACCGCCTTATGACATTCATCCCCAGGACACCTGGGGTGAAGGGCACAGGGCCAGGTGGATCTTTTACGACCAAGATCCCACAACAAGGCATAACCTTCCCACACAGCTCTACGTCCAACTCCAAATAGCCTATGTAGGGGATAGCCAAGCCATTTGCTGCCCTTAGCCGCAGCTAATTACAGGAACAAAGACGCTCCTGCCCCCAGGAGGCGAACTGTGCTGCAAACAAACTCTCAGGGATGGTAGATACCATAGAACCAGAATCCACCAGACAAGTAACTGGAACTCCTCCAACGGAGACACTAGTATATGGACATGGACCAACTGAATCCCCCACTACCCCAACCTGTGAGCCTAAGGATTCTCCTCCTGAGTTGTGGCTCTGCAGCTCAGTGGGATCTAGTTTTCCGTTTGCGGTGCTGCCTGAACCGGTCTGTCTCTAGTGGGGCGCTGACCATTTACTACACCTGGTTGTCGATGAGCTTGTTCGCTAACACACTCCCTAGCAAAATGGCCAGGTTGCTGGCACCTTCTACAAATCACCGGGCCAGGCCGACAATTTCTACCGGAAAGGCGCAGGGCTTGTAAGGATGCTACATTTTCCCCAAGTTGGTTCAACTGTTGTTGCTGTAATTTCATCAGATTAATCACATCTCCCAAAGTGGGTTCCCCTGACCGGGCAGAAGAGACAGTCTGAACGCCACCCTGCACGCTGTATTGAAGGCCATATGCTGAGGGCAGAGATGAACTCCTCTCCCGCCATGACAAAACTGGTTGGCAAACCCTCTCGTTCCCATGTCATGGCCTCCAAACGCAACTCCAACAATGAAATCGTAGGCTGTCGGCGAACACATTGTCTAAGAGTCCTACGCAGGGAACCATCGAGGACATGCTCCATAAACTGGTCACGAAGCAGAACCTCTGCGTTAGGCATCCAATCTGGAGCCTGCTGCTTAACTTGTGCCATGAGAGCCATAAGGGCCAGAGAGAACTCCTGTAGAGTCTCGCCCTCAAGCTGATGCCGGGAGAAGAACTGCTGCTGTAAGGCAATATAAGACTGGTTACAGCCGTAGAGTTCTGTTAAAATGGCGAGCACCTTTTTCGAATCCCCCCGCTCTACGCTTGAGCGAAACTTAATTTCCTCTCGAGCCTCTCCTTCCAAATGATCATAAATAAAAAAGAGCCTTGTCAGCAGCGGATAGATGTCGAGCACGCACACATGCCTCAACGTTCACAATCGACAATATTTATTCTTTAAAATATATGTCTCAATTAAAATTTAAAGCGATTGGGAAGGGCACAAACCCGTGGGTCACTCGTATCCAGACCCAAAGCAGTAATCTGGATTGTAGCGCTGCTGTGCTTCCCGGTCGCTGCCCCCGCAATCGTCGCCTACCAGCGAGGCTCCGCTCTCCCCAGCTGCTGGGGCGCTAAATTAAAAACAAGGTAAACTACCAGGCAGGGAGAAACTGAGGGATTTAAAGGCAAGATCAGTACAGTATGTTACCTGAACACCACCCGCCGCGACTCGAGCTAATGCCAATCCGGATAGCTTTTATTATGACGCCGGCTCTGTGAAGGGGTCCGGCTCTGGAAAGAGTCGCTCATAAGCACTGCGCCTGAGGGGGGGGACTCAAAACCCTGCATCACCACACAGACACCAGCTCCCCTTACCTGTAGCGATTGTACACAGGCGCACCACTGCAGCCATGGATAAACCACAACGATCTTATTTGGGTGCTCACCTGCGCTCATGGGCACCAGCCACAGGCCAACAAAGAGCCCTAAACAGGTGTTCACCTGTACTTAACGGCACCAGCCTGGCTCGCCTCCCAGGGAGCCAATATATTCCAATCTTGGCTGGAAGGTGGGTGGGGAAAACCTCCACACCACCACACATGGAAGTAGCCAATGGTACAGACAGGGATCAGGCAATGGCAGTCAGTCTCCAGTCAAGGCAGAGTCCAAAACAATATAGACAGGGAGGAAGCAAGGCACAGTCAAAAACAAGATCCAAGGTCGGTACACAGAGAACTTACTTGAGTGAATGCTGGAGAGGGACATGAACAAACAATCTGGCAACGGAAATAAAACAGGAAATGGCAAAAAGGCAGTAATAACGGTGGTGACCAAATGCTGAGAAATGACACCCACTGGTAGTCATGGATACAGATGCATCATTATACAGATTGTACTGTGTGTGTAACAGCTGAGTGAACAGCTAATACCTCCATAATGGACCCGAAGCTTCTAATTGACAGTCTCTCAACTCTTGTATGTTTAGTTGGAGAAAAATCACATTTGTTCTGTCACTCCTCTTCAAACACAGAGAGTGGTGTTCCCTGTTCAATTAGGACTTGACTGGATTCAGTCAAGGAGTGCGTTCATTCAGTGTGTACTTCCTGTCCGTGCCCTGGATGGTTCCACAGGGTCTTCCTGGCACACGGGTAGAAAAAACATTGTTGTATTGCTGAGAATTTTTAGGTGCTTTCTTATTTTGAGCTGCTCAAATGGCGATGTCATTAAAACGGCTCCCCGCTTCCTCTACAGCTCGGCTTGACCCTGTAAGTAATGGCAGAACCAATCTGCTGAGTCATAAAGCATATTGAGACCTCTCCACCCATTGTTACTGAGATCAATACAGTGAGAATAAAGTGAACATTGCAACTTCTACACAGATGCTTAGGCCATGAATTAGACTGATCAGCCTTTCTGCAAGGTGCAGCCAGCACTGACTCCTACTGACTGCTACTGTCGAACATGTCTTTAGTGTTTAGTCGTGTAACTGTGAAGGGCTTCAACCAATGCAGGAACCTTTCACACTGTTTTTACTGAGGTTCTGTTCTAAAAATACATTATTACACAATATTCCATAAACCCTACAGGGGTCATCGTGCAGTAAATGCATTGAAACATTGTTTGAAGTTATATGTCAGTGTATTAAAAAATGCTGTCTTTAGTAGGCCTGATAGAATATGTGAACAGAGATTTTAAACACTCTGCTACTCTCCATGCAGCAATCTTTGAATCCAACCAACTCTGAAGGTGACTTTACTAAAGATTTCTCAAATACAACAAGAAAAGGTAAAAATAATAACGTGCTTCTGTACATCACTCTCCTCTCTCTTTTGTTGGGGCCAGAGCTTTTCAGATCTGGAGGTGTGACAGTCATGGCAACAGGCACTGACAGATATTTCTGCATGCAGTATGTTGGATCGAGGTCCTGTTTTTGTGGATAGTCAATGTTCTGTCATGAACTGGAATGTAGAAACTGAATCAACATTTGAGTGTTTGTTGACTTTGTAACACTCCTTTATTAGCTGTCTATGACAACCAGTAAAGCAGTAAATACTGGTAAATTTAACTCCGTTTCTGGAAAAAATGTTAAATGAGTTTGTTGATATTGTGGAAACATGTTTTTGTAGTTTTCCTCCATCTATTAGAAAACAATATGAGCAATATAAATTAGTAAGTTATGTACGTTGGGTACTGCTGGACTAAGCATCTCTGGCTCTTCTCCCTTTCAGTGTTCTACCACCTGGGTTACTGGATTTGCGCTTGTCAAGGCCCTAGGTGAGATCTGGTGCATGAACCAGTCTCTACAACAGGTTTTGTCCTTTTCAGTCGTACACTCTTACACAGCCGAGCGGAGCCGACCAGTAATCAGCAGCCATGTCTGCAGTTACACTTTATATAATTTGCTGTATCTCTGGAAAGCGCTACATAAGAGTTTCTTCCAGGGCAGTTGCACTTAATTTTAAACCTTTTGTGATGAATAGGCATCTTATTTTTCTAACAGTGACTTTGACTGACAAACAAAAGTTTGTGGTTAAATGATATACTCACAGAGCTATTAGGCGCTGTTGTGGAGGATGCTCTTTAATGAGTCTACATGTGTTGTCTGTTTGTTGAGCTCTGGAAACTGTGATAAATTATCTCATTACAGATTGAATCATTGCTTGTGTTAAACATGCAAAGGATCTCAGTGAAAGGTTGAGAATTTTGTGAGATCAAAATGAAAGGACACATTAATTAATTGCTGCATAAAAAAATCACGTGACTGTTTACTGTGGAATCTGGAAAGGTGCAGTTAAAGATGAAGTACTGTAGCTGACGTTTTATCAGATGTGATAAAAAGCAACAAAAGCAGCAAACAAAATTAACCAACATCTGGGAGAATCATGAGAGATGACTGGAGTGAAATATGCTGAAACGTCTGAAACGGGACATGAATACATTTTATATCAGAGTACGAGGGAGGACATATACAGTATATGAACAGGTACTGCACTTTCTTCTGCATTTCAGGTTGGCCTTAAATTTGCTGTAAACATTAGAGCCAATCAATACATGTAATCTACTCTGGTGCTGTTATTCCTGCAAATGAACCAGAAACACTGGGAGAATTTCAAGCTCACTTTATTATGATCAGCTCTGCCACCGATGGCAGCTGGGAATTGAACTACAGACAATGCAGCAGTGACTATTGTGTTTTTTCCTCTAAGCCAGTTCACGGCTTCCTTCTATAATTATATGCCTGGTTCATTCGACTGTATCACTGATTTATAACCTAAAAGAAATCCAGTCAAGCCCATTAATTAGACCCTTTGTATTTAGTCCTCTAGTTGCTTGGCAGGACCCATTAACATTATCAGCAGACATAAACATCTTTTGACAGACAGGAGTGCTACAAGGAAAGCTGGTGATAGCAGGAAAAGATGGAGCTAATTAAAAATAATGAGTTCACAACAAATCATATCTTCCTGAGTACACCTTAAACTGATGATCAAGTTAAAAATAAAGGCATGTGTCCCCTACACATTTAGGCTCATTTACAGTTTTTTCATTTCAAATGTTCCCTGCTAAGCATGAAATAAATTCTAAATTTTCTTTAATGCAGCCACCAGTACTACAGTACAGAACTGTACAGTATGTACAGTACTTGTGTTTCTTGTTTGTTCAACTGTTTCTTCAGAGTGTTCTGACATTGTCATAAGAAAGGGAGTTAATGACGTGTTAATTGTAGTTCTTTAGGTCTGATGTGAAGTGAAGACTACTTCGCTCACTGTTCATTTTAAAGTGACTGAACTTCTATAGTGAGGAAAGAGAAAAAAAATCTAGATCTATGAGTGGAAACCAATTTAAGTGGCCTTATGATGAGCAGTAATTGTGGCTGTGTTGTTGTCTGAGATCCTAAGATGAAAGGAGCTGGTGGATTGGTGCTGGGAGTGTCTGGTCCTTTATCATGTGATGGTGCAGTATAAAGCAGTATATAAGTGTTGGACCTGCAGCCGTTTTGAGATGATTTGTCACAACAGCCTTGTCTTTGGAGAAGTAGCTGCATATAAGAAGTGTCTGGATTTTGTCATTTAAACCTCATTTAAAGCTTATTTTGGTTCCAGTCACTTGTTTTTTTTAATTACATATGGTTCATATTCTTAAAATATACTGTTATTCAATCCTATTATTATTTACAGTGAAGTGTGTTAAACTGTTTTTCTTTTCATTAGTATCAGACTGTGTTGTTCACCAAAGGCTTGTGCCCAACATGGTTCTACAAAAAATTTAATCAAGTTTGACGCTTTACTTTTTTGCCATGATTTCAATTACATGGCTGTACCAACATAATCCACCTGACTGGATTCTGGATTTAATCCAATTTTGTTCGACCCTAGTGGTGATTTAAAGAACTGGCAGAGACTCTACAAGTTTTCTCCACTAAAACATATGGGGTGCCGAATGTAAAAGGAGCACCTATAACCTATACCTACAATGTTTTCTCACATTTAGTTAAATGTGCAAAAGTCTAAATGTAAATGTTAAATAAAAATGTAAATTTTAAATATAAATGTAAAATGTAAATGTAAAATGTTAAATATAAATGTTAAAAGTCGTAAACACCATTAATGGGGAGTTAAGTAGGTTTGAATAGAATATTTTTTTGGCGCCAGTGGAGAATTAGTTAGCTAACTTTACTTGCTAGTCAAAGGTATGTCCACGCTATAAACAAAAGTTTCCAGGTCAGATGTGGGCGTGGTTTGAGGGTAGGGGTGGAGTCTACTTGCACGTTCATGAATATTCAGTCTTACGCACGAAGATCATTTAACATTTACATTTAGGTTTTTGCACATTTAACTAAATGTGAGAAAACATGTGTGTCACAGAATGCAGGTATGCGCAGGTATTGGACCCACATGCACAGAGTGGAAACGTTACGTTTGTAGAATTCACAGTCTTTATTTCACAATGTTTGTCACAGAAAGTCCGGGTAATACACAGGGGATCTCAACGGTAAGTACAGAAGGCTCGGGCTAAATCTGGTCCGGGGGCAGGCTAGGGTTCGGTAACAGATAGACACAGCAAAGGTACCGGTAAGGAGCAGACTTTCTTAGGGTCAGACGATCAGGTATATTACCAGCATTTTACACAATGAAGGTACAGGCAAGAGACAGGCAGGAGTCATGAGTCAGATTCAGGAACAAGGTAGACAATCTCGAGAACGCTGGAATGTGGTGTATGCACGCAACAATCTGGCGACTGTGTGCTGGATGAGGTGACTAAATACTACTGGTGATTACTGATTATTGTCAGGTGTGCATAATAAAGACCGGAGATGACACAAAAAATACAGGTGTGGTGTGAATGGAGCAGAAAGTCCTTCAAAGTAAATCAGGAACAGAAACCAAAACGTGACAATATGACAATTAGTTAAATGTGAGAAAACTAGTTATAGGTGCTCCTTTACATTCGGCACCCCATAAAAACATGTGTTAATGTACAGTACTGTAAGATGATAGATTCAATCTGTAAAAGTGACATTTATCTTAGAGTGGGTAGAACATCACGATTCAAAGTGCCTGGGAATCCACATAAGTGGTCCCTGCAGGAGGACCACAGGGAGCCCAGCAAAATTAGACATGTGTGTCTGTCCTGCCAGTTGCAACTTCATCGAACCTTTAAATATCTGCCCGGACCCAATTAGAAGTGGACTTTGGTTTAATGCATCTTCCATGCCAACTACTAAACCACTATGAAATTCCCTCTGTTCAACTTCTATTTATACAACCTGTCTTCTGTTTCTGCTTCTGCAGAAGACTTGCAATGAAATGTTTAAGCTCCATCTTAGCCTTTACCCACATGTTATCATACTAAAACATTCCTACAGTACACCAGCCGCTCGCTCTGATACAAACCAATAATAGAACGAAAGGGGTTTTTCATCTTGTAGGAAGGTTTAGGAATGATGACTGTTTTCCACACTCTGTCATTGTTCCATGGTTAATCAGTGAGACTGAAGGTGGTTCTTAGTGTCACATTTACATTTGGAGGTTGTTCACTGGAATAGTCAACATGAAGTCCAGAGACTCTGCAAGTGGAGGGGCTTCATTAGACTGAATAAAAAATCATTGAGTGGCCAAGAAGAAGTCAATTACACGGCATCGCAGCCACAGCAAAAGGCCAAGGGGAGCACGGATAATCACAGAATCACAAAATTCTGTGTTGAAGCTTTGAAAACATCTGATCATGTCTAGAGGAGCTGGACATGTCAACGTCTGACCTTTGATGACGTAGATCGCTGTGACGTGTTAGTATGAAAAGAAGAAACTGAGAAGGGGGAACTTTATGCTGCAGATATATAATGACCCTGAACAGCAAGAAAAGCTAAAGAAAATTAGACATTCTGCAGGATGCATTCAAGGTCATCCTTAGTACTGTAGTTATTAGTTTGTTGCATTATTCATGAAAGCTGGCGGTGACTACTAAATGACTAATGCCACCGTTTGAAAGTCCTGACTTTACCTGCGTCGGTATGTTTTATTTCAGATTTTATGTGATCTTTGTTCCATTATTTAATGATTTGCTTTCTTGGGAACCAGAACAACTAAACAGTTTTGATTTCCTTTAGTTCTTTAAATGTGAGGATACTAGCTCTAAGCAATATCCTGCCTTTTGTGCCATTCCATGAAATTTTTTTTGTTTTGCACTGTGGTACTAAAGCCTTTAGAAACGTGGGGTTTTATTTCTGTGGTAGTTGAATCAATCACGTGTTTATGTCATTATTATTATTATGTTTAACACATGTGGCTATTGTATATTTATACTTTCTATACACATCCTTAATCCTTCGTGACAAACCAATAAATGGGGAAAAATGGCTTTACTATTTCCAGCAGTTTCTTCTTTTAAATGACAGTGTGAAGCGAGTTGCCTGTCGAAGCTAAAGAAAAGCAACGCATCCATCCTCACTCATTAGATTGTCTCCTGACTGCAGATCATTTAAAACAAGCAGTTTTTATTTGAAACTAAATTGATCAGCTGCCAATCTTCATGTGTCAGACAAAGGTTTAGGTGTTCTTCCATAATATATTCATAGAGAAAACCACAGCTTCTATTCTTCAAGCCTTCAGAGCATGAGCCAGTAACTTTGTGTTTATAACTTACTCTATAATTTTTGGGTGGCCGTCACATCACCTCACGGGGGGAAGGCACAGTGTGTTGTTATAGCTCTTTGTTGTTGCTACTAAACAGCAGCAGCAGCTCATCAGTGTCTATTGCTACTAGAATTGGCCTCATACAGTAGTAACATAACTTACTTACTGTACTATAATAACACACAATGACATGTGGCAACCATGACAGCATCACTTACTGGCTGCAGCCAGATAGTGGCGGATTCAACCTGTTGCATGAGGCCCAATCTTTTTGCCGCTGCTGCGGCGTTCAAGTGGTGTCAGACATTACAGTGTAAAAGGTCATGTGTTTGTGAAAAATTGTGTATGTCATCTTTTGAGTTCAGGCAAAAAAATTCATTTTAACTTTCAATAAAGAAGGGTTCGGTAAATGTGCATATGAAACTGGTGGGGTTTAGTACCTCCAACAAGGTTAAGATCCACTGCATTAGATTTCATTTTGAAAAAAAAAAAAAAAAAGATTTCATTTTGTCATAGTTTTGGGTTTTTCTGTATGTTTCCGGTCTTATTTTGAAGTCACTTCCGGTTTTGTGTTAGTCATTTCATATTCCGCTTTATGTTTTTAGTCACGTGACACATCAGCTGTTTTCTATCCGGTCATTAACATTGTATTTAAACACCAGCACTTACCTGAGTTCTACGCCAGATCGTTTTGACTTAGTCCGACTTAAATTTCATTTCAATTTATTCAAATAACATTTACATAAACGTTATTGCTAAGCAATTCTTATACACACATTACATATAATAAGTGATACATAACCTTAGTCTTAGCAGTATAATATTATATTGTTATTGTGGATGCATGTTATTACACCACACAGCAGGTGTGCTTCAAGCTCAGGTTCTCACCTAAAGTAATTGTTGCAATTAACATCTACTGTAAAATTAAGAAGCCCCTTCAGCTAAATGTATACACACAAACACGTTTGTTTAACTTAAACTGAACATGAACCTCTTGTCTGTATGGGGTGCCAAATGTAAAAGGAGCACCTATAACTAGTTTTCTCACATTTAACTAAATGACACAACGTTTTCTCACATTTAGTTAAATGTGCAAAAGTCTAAATGTAAATGTTAAATGTAAATGTTAAATGTTCGCCGAGTGTAAACTGAATATTCATGAATGGGCAAGTAGACTCTAGCCCTACCCTCAAACAGCGCTGGTCTCAGATCAGAGACGCGAACTCAATCACCTCAAACAGTGCGTGCAAACCCCGCCCACATCTGATCTGGAAACTTTTGTTTTTAGCCTGGACGTAACTTCGGCTAGCTAGTATAGTTAGCCAACTAATTCTCCACCGGCGCCACAGAAATGTTCTATTTAAACCTACTTAACTCTTCATTAATGGTGTTTACGACAGAACAGCAGTTTGAAGCGGAGCCTCAGCCCGCACACCTGCTGTTACAGCCCGTTCAATCTCCCCCAACGGGAGGGAGTCGGAGCTGGCGGCCATGATGGCTTTGACTTCAGGCTTCTCTCCAGTATTTTCGTGCACCGATCCAGAGTCAGATGTGGGCGGAGCTATGCGTACTGTTAGACGTGTTTGAGTCCGCGTCGCTGATCTAGGATAATAGGGGGTGGAGTCCACTTAAATATTCAGTTCGATCATTTAACATTTACATTTAACATTTAACAGTTACATTTAACATTTACATTTAGATTTAACATTTAAATTTACATTTAACATTTACGTTCATATTTAACATTTAGATTTAACATTTAACATTTAGATTTAACATTTAACATTTAGATTTAACATTTACATTTAGATTTAACATTTATATTGAACATTTACATTTAGACTTTTGCACATTTAACTAAATGTGAGAAAACATGTTGTGTCATTTAGTTAAATATGAGAAAACTAGTTATACTGTAGGTGCTCCTTTTACATTTGGCACCCCATATGTCTGTTTCATCTTGTTTTGTTCTGGTGTGTTTTCCCGTTAGGTAAAAAGCAAATGACCGAGTACTGACCACTAACATGGACTTCCAGGAGCTTTCAACATAGGATTGTTGACAGTGTTACTGTATACTGTATATTGTACCCAGAATTGTTTCAATATCTCAAATATGGTTAATTCTCTGCATATATCGATTGTATAAAACCAGGAACATTTACTAGTTCAAACATAGCGGCTGTCTCACTGTGAAAGACTTTGTGTTCTTCACACTCTTGTGTAACTTGCAAATACCTATACAATGATCTACCTTTGTACAGATGAACCACCCGCACCTCAAGGGCTTTCAAGTTCTGGCGAAACACACTAACTCAGCGAAATCATCTGAGATATAGTTCTAAATAAGAAAGTGATGCAGAAACAAGGAGGAGTGAGCGCCCACAGGCAGGCACAACCCTTCTTACAAGACAGTTCATTAAACAACTTTCACTGCTACCATGGCAATGCGCCTGGAATGACAAGTGCAATCCAAGTTTGTGTGGGTCAACCTGCAGCTGATAAATGCTGAGACAGAATTCTGGTGTGAACAACCACACACAAAGTGTCATGTTTCACGCCATGTCCTGTTGTCTGTCATGTTTCACGCCATGTCCTGTTGTCACACTACTTCCTGTTTTATTTTGTTAACTTCCTGTTCACCCAGTCGTCACTCTCCGGTTCCCAGTATCCACACCTGTTACCAATCAGTAATCTGTGCCAGTATATAGTCCCACCACTCACTGACTCCAGTTGCCAGATTGTCGAGTTTCATGAGTTTCGTGAGTTTCCCGAGTTTCTTGTGTCTCTCGAGTTTCCTGAGTTTCCTCGTTCCTGTGTTTCGTGTCCGTGCTCCTCGTGTTTGTTCCTGTTTTGCTTTGCACCGTGTATCCTGCCTGATCCTCGCTTGTACCGCCACCTGTAAGAGAACCTGGACTAACTAACTGACCGTGAGTTTTTGCCTTATCCCTGTCTGTACTTCTGCCGAGACCGCCTGTGTACGAACCCTGCCTGAATATCGGACTCGAGATTGCCTGCTCCCCTTTGTACCTTTTGCTGAGCTTTTTGTGTACGACCTGGACCGTCTGACTCTGCCTTGGAAAATAAACCTGTGCTTAATCATTATCCTGCCTCTGTGCTGTGCATGTGGGTCCGCCGCCTGCCCGAGTCTGACACAAAGCAGCCCGAGGTTATCGAAGCTACCGACAGCAGCACATTCATCAGGTGACCACTGCCAGACATCTGCTGCTTCAACCTTCTTTTGTTCTTCATTACTCACCTATGTACAAAAGAGAACTGTGGAGCATCACTGGGGTGCAACATTAAGTTGAGGAGTAGAAAAAAAAAACCTGTCACTGGATAATTTCCATTTGTCTCCAACAAAAACACAAGAAGTAGGTCATTTGTCTTATGAGCTTCCTCCGTTTATCGCTACGTGGTAATTAAATGACCTCATTCTAAGAGGAATTCACATGGCTGTAATTTCTAGAGCAGCACATTTAGCCATATAGATAAACCAGTGTGCACATTTTGATGGACTTTTTGTGGGGCATTTCACTGACAGGGAGGCAAATTAATGACTTCCCATGAGGGAAGAGCCAGTGTATAAATAGTGCGATGGTTTGATGGAACGTCTGCGATAGCTGTGTACGATGGCCTCTGATTCGACACAAGCCACCAGATACAGTAAATATTAATGCATTCAGCATTCACTGTATTGTTTTTCTAATCTTTATTATTAATGCTGCAAAGCACTCACTGTATTGAGATTTGAATCTTTATTAGTTCTTCCACACGTTTTTCAGCACTTAACTGCGGGACGCATACTATAAGCTATCAAAATCATTCAAATATCAAAATGTGCAGCCTTTTCAGATTTAGTGCAGATCCAATTAACTTTTTCATATCTTTGATTAATTTCTAAGTTATTATGCTTTTTTCAATATATTTTTCCCATTGAAATAAATGGAAAACCATTTTCATATACTTTTCAGCTTTGTCTTCATTAAGCCTTAACTACTTACTTTAAGCTACAGGCACCATTTGAACTTGTGTGACTAGTTAATGAGACTATTTTACAGTTTAGCTATTAAGCACACACAGCTCCTCAAAAGCACCAATCTAGATCTTTAGCTAAATATGTCAGGGCTCGACGTGAGCGGACAGTAGTGAGGGACCCAAATGCCCAGCTCAGGAGACAGGACTTGGAAAAAACTAGGTTTATTAAACATAAACCAAAAACAGCAGGCAAAAACTTGAGTCGGGCAGGCAATAGTTAAACCAGTAAACACAATTCCTAGCAGAGGTACAGGCAGGGACAAGGCAGAACGCAGTTGAAAACAGGCACAAGTAAACACCATGGACTTACAGTACACAAGGATTGCTTGAAGGCTGACAGATCGGGTGCTTGACAAAGAATAACTGGCAAACAAAACAGAAGAGTACTGGAGTTTAAATGCTGGAAACTAATTACTTAATGGAGACAGCTGACAGGACATGTGATCAGAAATGTAAAGTAGACAAAAGACATACAGAACAGACAGAAACCAGAAACACTACCAAAATAAAACAGGAAATTAACATGGCAAACCACAAAGACAACACAGGAACAATCCTGGTTCATGACAAAATATAGCAATATTTCTGCTTTCTACTGGTTTATTGAGTAGGTAATGCGACTATTTCACAATTTAACAATTATTTTCATATGCTTCTTCAATATCCTTTCAAAATAAAAGGACCAATTAAATTTATCAGCTTTTGTAGTCATTCTTATGCCTCTGAGTGGGTAATGACTGCTAATTAATAAGAGTGTTTGATAGTTTAGCAATTATCCATACACCTTTCCCAAATACTTTCAAAATAAAAGTTTCAAATTTTAGTTTTGACTGGTTAAATTTGGCTACTTTATGAGACTACTTTAGTAATTACCTGCACGTTTCATCCAAAATCTTTAAAATAAAAGCACCAATCTTTAGCTAAATATGGCAATATTTCTGCTTTCAACTGGTTTATTGTGAATAGTTATTATCCATTGAGTCTATTTTCCAATTCAGCAATTACCCACACCATCTTTGTCCATATACTTTCATAATAAAGCACCAAAAAAATAAAAGACCTATACTTTAGTCTGTAGTTATCAGCACAGAGTTCCAGAAATCTTTCCATAGACTCTAACTCATTTGTCTGTGAGACTTTGTTGGAGAAACACAGAGGTACTACAGTCTTAAAACATAAAACTCAAAACAGTTGCTCACTAAAGTCTTGGCATTCATAAAGTACTTTTTTTTTGAGTTACAGTATTATGGTTTTGCTGTAACAAGCCTGTTTAACAGGGGTGCAACTCTGCTTTCACAAATCAGAATTAGCCTAAATTTCCCCTTTTGTCTCCATGACAATGGTTAAGCTGCAGCTTTGACTGACAGGTAAAACTCCTGATGCTCAGTGTAGCAGCTCTATGCATATTACTGATTAATTCATTACACTGTTTGATTGTTTAATAATTAATCACACGCTTCCTCTGAATCCTTTCAAAATAAAGCACCAATCCAAATTTTAAGCTTTAATAGCACTATTTTTGCTTTTGATAATGAAACTATTTTACAAATTAGCTATAAAGCACATACATCTCCTCTAAATAATTTCAAAATAAAAGAACCAAATAAAATCTTTTAGCTTGAATAGCATAATTTCTTCTTTTGGATGGTTAATTGTGACTAGTTAATGCTAATTTACTGTTTAGCAATTACCTGCACATGCTTCCTCCACATCCTTTCAAAATAGAATCTGTGTGGAGCTTGCATGTTTTCCCTATGTTTGCATTCTCTCCGGGTTCTCCGGCTTCCTCCCACAGTCCAAGACATGCATTAGCTCTAAATTGCCTGTAGGTGTGAGAGTGTGTGTCTGTCTGTGTGTTGCCCTGAGATGGACTGGCGGCCTGTCCAGAGTGTACCCTGCCTCTCGCGCAAAGACAGCTAGGATAGGCTCCAGCACCCCCCGGGACCCCGCATGGGAATAAGAGGTAGAAAATTGATGGATGGATGGATTTCTGATTTTGACTGGTTAAATATGACTACTTTATGAGACTAATTTATACCCTTAACACTTATACAAAATCTTTTAAAAATAAAAGCATCAATCCCAATCTTTTGCCCTAATAGCCCCTTTTCTTTTTTTGACTGGTTAATTATGATTACTTAATGAGCCTTTTTTATAGTTTAGCAATTTAGAACACACATCTCCTCAACATCCATTCAAAATAAAAGCACCAATCGAAGTATTTAGCTTCATTAGCACTATTTTTACTTATGACTGGTTAATTATGACTAATTAATGAGACTATTTTACTGTTTAGTAATTTCCTACACACATTTCATCCTAAGCTCCAACTTTTCAGTTTAAAATAATTACTTCCTTTGTGGCTAATTCCAGCTATATTAAAAATTTCCACAACTTTGAGCTATTCTTTCAGCTGTTAAGCTCCATCCATCCATCCATTTTCTTAACCGCTTACTCCCTAGTGCGGGGTCACGGGGGTGCTGGAGCCCAACCCAGCTGGCTACAGGCGAGAGGCAGGGTACACCCTGGACAGGTCGCCAGTCCATCGCAGGGCAACACATAGACAGACAACCATTCACTCACACACTCACACCTACGGGCAATGGAGAGAAGCCAATCAACCTAATGCACGTCTTTGGACTGTGGGAGGAAGCCGGAGAACCCGGAGAGAACCCACGCAAACACGGGGAGAACGTGCAAACTCCACACAGAAAGGCACCAGGAGCTGTTAAACTCAAATCTATTTAATTATATTATTATTTTGTTACCTTAAGCTATGTTCCATCAAACTAAGCAAACCTTTACATACCTTCATATTCAGCAATTCTTTAATTTCAGCAAATCTTTTTCAAGTTTCCTCCATTTGAAATTCAACTACAGTACTTTAGCTTCTTCTGCAAATATTCAGCTCTGTTTAAACAACTCCTAATTCTTTACAGATATAATCATCTATGCTTTACATGCTTCAGCTATTTTCAGCTGTTTTAAACGTTTCAGCTACTTTCAGCAATTCGTCAGGAATACATTCAGCATTGAAGCATTCGCTGCATTTTCTTGTGGAAATGCTTTATCTAGTTTATATTCATGTTTAACTTTGCTTCAACTCATGTTCACATTTGCTTTAGTTCAATTTCATGTTTCACACTGATTTTGGGAAATTCAGCCATCGCGCCGCTAGAGACGCTCCTGGGTTTTTGGTGTGGGTCATCACTTGAGTTTAATTTCCTGTCTATGTAATTAGTTGACCCTTCTGGTATTATTTAAGTTGTCCTGTTCATCCATCCATTTTCCAAGCCGCTTATTCCCTAAGGCGGGGTCATGGGGGTGCTGGAGCCTAACCCAGCTATGGGCGAGAGGCAGGGTACACTCTGGACGGGTCGCCAGTCCATCGCAGGGCAGCACGGAGACAGACAACCATTCACACACACACTCACAGCCCAATCAACCTAATTCTCCACACAGAAAGGCACCAGGGCCGCCTCCGGGAATCGAACCCTTCTTGCTGTGAGGCGATGGTGCTACCCACCGCACCACCTTGCCGCCTTTGTCCTGTTCATGTCACACATTATTGGTGTGTCCATGGTCGTAGCTGGATGCTACGCCAAGTTACCCGTCAAAGAGAGAAGCATTAGGAGGTGGAGTCCTTTTGGTTTCTTTTGATGTCTGTCTCCAAGGTTTGTGAGTGTCTTGTGTTCATGTTTAGGTTTTGCCCGTAGTGCTACGGAGCATTATAGGTTTATGTGAGTGATAGTGTTGGCCTGCATTGCAGTGATTTTTAGTACTTGCATTTTTGTGTTAGAGCTGAGTCCTGCTTTGCAGTGGTTTTATGTTTAATAAACTGTCTTACGTAAACTTTAGATTCTCTTTGTGGGTCGTGCATTTAGGGTCTTCTCTCACTCCCTTTGTTCCTGCGACCTGGTTAGCCGGTTGCGGCCAGGTGTGCGTGAAGGGTTACTCTCAGAGGGTTTTATTACCGTGGCGTGTCCGCAGCGTACTGCTGGACGCACGTTGGCCGCAGTGCCAAACTCCTCCACTCAGTGAGAGCGCAGTAGCAGGAGTGTTTTTGGTTTTTGTGGTTTTCTGATTTTGTTTATTATAGTGATTTTAATTTTGACCTTTGCTCCCTGGCTTTGACTTTAGCCTCAATGACCTTCCATGGACTCGAATATCCAACAGAACAGTTGGATATTTACTTGGCCAATACTGGAATGCATCAAGCACTCGCAACTCATTAAACATGACCTTTGCTTCAAACTGGAATCAATCACTTCAAAGCCTTCTCTTATCAATACTTAACCAAATTAATCTATTAGATTCCCGCTGCTCTGTAGGATAAGCTCTGGACCAAACAGTTATTGAAGTAACGCATCTCTTTGTTCTGTTGTAGCTAATGGATGGTACACAAACAAAACACAAAAGGTTTATTGGTGATTGGTAATGTAGAGCAACGAATGTGAAGTTACTTTAGTTATCATGTGGTGCTGCTTTCAGTAGTAAGGAAGATGGGATGTTGTTTGTTGGCTTATGGATACAGAAGATTACATGTGTGGGGCCCTTTTACAAAAAGAGGAACTGGAGCTACAGTAGAGCAAAATCCAGTTCGATATTTAAATTCAAAAATCATAAAAGCTACAGGAGGACAGTCAATGTACTGTATGTGATCTCAGTAGCTACAGTACATGACAAATATGTAGTTCAGCTGGTAGAATCCTTTCACATGGTAACAAAGCATCCACGAACCTGATTCACCATATAGAAATTACAAAGAAAGAAAGAAAGAAAGAAAGAAAGATATTACAATTTGAGTAAATCCTTCTCCAAAAATCCAGCCTTCATTCTACTGGTTTGTTGTGTGGAAAAGCAAGACTAGCAAGATGCAACTTTATTTAAACGTCCCAGTGCATCTATGACAGCTTTCTCTGTTCCTTGGGTCCCTCTGTAAGTATTAATAGCCCTGAACAGTACTGATAAATAGGCTTGGAAAGGTTTTTGTTTCACAGGGATGAGAAGGAACTAATGTAGATCAACATTGTGTTGAGCTGCCAAATGCACTTATGCAATCACATTATGAAGAGGTTGTGACAACGGATAAAATTTGAGTTAGTAAGAAATTTAAATAAATTAAAAGAGTGAAAATAAATTCCATATTTTTCCGTAATATATGGATTTTCTTTTATTGCTACCACATCGTTACAAATTTAAGCTCTATTGGTGTCTTTTCTGCCACAATATACCACCAGGGTCCACGTCACTGTCCTCGGCCTGATGCCTGATTCATGCTGATCACTGGTCAAGTAGTTTCATGTTCTAGAAACTGACTGGTAAAGCACAGCCTTTCCCAGATATTCATGTTTTATTCTCCACAAAATGACCAGGCAGCCTCTGCACTCCACTGTATGAGTATTCTGGGACAGCCACCACCATGTATCACTTACAGTAGTTGTCATCATAGCGAACACAGCTTTAGTGCAAATGGAGACTCCTTAATCAATACCCTCCCATGCTTCTGTTTTTCCCTGAGCCATATTACGCCTCTGTGCTCTGCACGTGCAGCAGCAGCAGCCTGTCTGGGTCTGGTCAGCACACGATGCCATCCTCTACCTCGTTTCACTGTAGGCGCTGAACACTATATGTTGTGTACATAAGATGAGAATAGAAACAATAAAACAAACTAGAATTAAATCATCGTACTGGACTTTTAAGAATAACTTTCCTGGTTTAGCCTGACCAGCATTTAATGTGCAACACATGTGCTTTGTCAAACAGCAGTAATAAAGCTGTTCTTTCTGCAGTTTTCTCCAACATAACCTTACAGTGACCTTAATCACGCCCACTGCTGCGTCTTTGTTTATGGAGTGATAAAGGAGAGAGCGAGGGAGGTTCATGGAGGTGGAGAGAGTATGTGGTCAGAGCAATCCCTCCACAGCTACAAAGAGCGATGACATGTTTGATTACATTTCTGTTTGATTGAGTTTAGTACTCCCTTAAGCTAGCTTGGAGAAAATGAGATTTCCCCTCCTCAAAATATTATCCTGCATCTTTCATCCCAGCCATCCATCAAGGTCTGATACAGTTTACCACCTTGCTCTGATCCCATCAGGCACTCAAGGCTTCACCCACTGTGCCACAGTCATCTGACCAAGAGAAGCCACTAGGACCTACTGTAGTAAAGATAACATTGCTATTGCTCTGGAATGACTGATGCCAGCTCACACTGTGAAACCAACCTTCCACATGATCCTAAGCTCTGCAGAATGAACACATCCTGTTAATTATTTACATAGCAAAGTAAATACCAGTAGAAGTATGAGGACATGTGCTGGACGCTGCTGGGATGCAGTAATACATTGTATGTATGTGACAGCGTGAACGTATCACATTGCCACTCATGCTGTGGCTGCTGGCATCCATCATTAGGACGAGATAAAAGCTGCCAAAACAAAGACTCGCCAACATTTTCCGCTTGATTCGTACTTTTACTTTTGCCTTTTCAACTGAACAAAGCGCTGAAACATACGTTGCCTTAGATTGAGAGCACATACATACACAGCCTGATGAAATCAGTCAGCGCTATTGCAAACATCCATCTGTCTCTCACTGTGAAGACTTTGAGAAGAGCTTAGTCTATTACGTCCCGCTCATGTGTGTTTATTGATTCTGCAGTTCAATACATCTTATTGTGTTTCGTGGCACTTGAACTATGCTCATGTGCTGTCGAGCCCCACATACAGATATCATCTGTCTCACGTACTGTACATGCAGTAACGTATGCTGACAGGATGACAGTTTTTTTTCTCATAACACATGAGAATCTACATTTATGTGTTCTAGCATTCCACCATAACACCTTTGTCACCATAAAGCCACCAAAGTGTTCCATTGAACCTTTGCTCCATGTATAATTTATTGACCTACGCATTAATTGTGTTATTTTTCTGTACAGGTTTGTGGCAGTCTTTAATTTTACTACTACAGTACAATGTAATTCTTTGATCAAATGATGCACAAATTAAAAAAAACATATGAACCCAATTTTGAAATTTCTCATACCACCATCTTTTTGGTACATTTTTAATGCTTTATGTGGAAATGAAGGTACATGTTTGAGCCTTTAGCTCAGCATCTACTCTCTGGATCCTCTCTTCACTCTGTTCTCATTGGCCTGATGTGTGTCTCTCCCATAAAGCTGGATGTTGCTGGTTACCTTCACATGAAGGACGTACATAAAAAACACATTAGTCTGGGTTATGGCTTTTTGTTCTGTGGGCTCCTGCAGGCGGTGTGGAAATAATTTTGGCATTTAGCCTTCAAACAGTTTCTTCAGAAAAAAAGGACAGAAAAATAATTTCTCACGCTCAGCATCGAATGGAAACCGTGAAAGAAGACAATAACAAAGCATCACACAACGATTGGTCGAGAAATGAAACCGCCTCTGTAAAGCCAACCAACAAAATAGAATCGTGAAAAATGGTTTACATGTACATGTGCTGACATTGAAAGTCTACTGTATCTCTATTCCATCTTTGACACCTTTGACTTGTGTAGTAAACTGCAGCTCTCGTTTGTGTCTTAGCTCCCTGGCTCTTTGCAGAAACCCCCTCTGGACTACTTGGGAAGGGGATTCGATTAGCTTAGCATCTGTGTCAGCAGCCTTGGGTGTAGCCTGAGTCCAAACATCAGAACAATACAGATGGAGCTCCCATACGATGTTGTGATGTTTCTTCAGTGTCATTATCAAGCCTGTTGGGCTTTAGGGACAAAACAATGCTCACAAATATCACTTTAGGAACCTGCGTTAGCATTGTAGTGCTCCCTATTAATCACATTCCATTCTATTATTTTACACTTCTGCCGAGTCAAGAAGCACCACAGACAGGCTGGGTGAACAAATGACTACAAATTATGCAATCTATCAATTCAATCTGGAAATACCAAGCTGTCAGATCCAAATGGAAGCCATTAGTCTACAGCGAGCAGAGCCTTTGAATACCTCCATCATGACCTGCTGCAGTGCCGTTAGCAGCTAATTGCTAAATAGCTTTGGAAACACCTGCTACGTATGTGGTGCCGAATATAAAAGGAGCACCTATAACTAGTTTTCTCACATTTAACTAAATGACACCACATGTTTTCTTACATTTAGTTAAATGTGCAAAAGTCTAAACATAAATGTTAAATGTTCGCCGAGTGTAAAACTGAATATTTAAGTAGACTCCACCCCTACCCTCAAACAGCTGATCCCAGATCAGTGACTCAATCACCTCGAACAGTACGCATAGCTCCGCCCACATCTGCCCGTCAGCTCTGACTCCCTCCCGTAGATTGAACGGGCTGTAACGCCAGGTGTGCGAGCTGAGGCTCCTCTTCAAACTGCTGTTCCATCGTAAATACCATCGTAAAAAAGGTTTGAATAGAATATTTCTGTGGCACCAGTGGAGAATTAGTTAGCTAACTTTACTAGCTAGCCGAAATTACTTCCACGCTATAAACAGGTTTCCAGATCAGATGTGGGCGGGGTATGGCGCACTGTTTGAGGTGTTTGAGTTTGCGTCACTGATCTGAGATCAGCATTACAAGAGCTGTTTGAGGGTGGAGTCTACTTGCATATTCATGAATATTGAGTCTTACACTCGGTGATCATTTAACATTTACATTTACATTTACATTTAGACTTTTGCACATTTAACTAAATGTGAGAAAACATGTTGTGTCATTTAGTTAAATGTGAGAAAACTAGTTGTAGCTGCTCCTTTTACATTCGGCACCCCATAGCTACGAAGATGCAGTGATCAAGAGCCGACAGGTGTTCACTGGAATTTGCTCCTCGCTGTGGTAGCTTAGTGGAGCATAACTTGAAATACTTTTGTTGAATACACTTAAATAGTAAATTTAATGTAACTGCACACACAAAAGAGACGTGCTAAACTTGTGACTTTACTAGACATGAACGAATACTGTCAACCTACCATCAACTGGAAATCATCCCAACTGCATGTCTCTAATGTCTCCGGGGCTCAGTATCCAGTTCACCATTTTGAGGTCCTCATCTAACGCTGCTCCTATTTTCTTTCCACATTTTTTGATTTAATTATGTTATTTATATTTGTCTTGTCTGGGTTCTGTGTGTGCTGCAGAAGATAGTCTTTGTTAAAGTTGGGCACCTCTCTCATTATACTTGTCCAGTTTAAAATAAAACTGAACTTCATTATGATTGTTACTCTTCTTTGGTCCTGAATGAATAAGCAGGTCTTTTGGTTTATTGTATTTACCTGCACTGCTTTCAGCTGCTTGTTTTGGAGTCATTAGTGGAGGTGGAGACAAACATGGCGCTAGCATTTAAACAAACACGTCAGACTTTTCCCAGCATCATACCATTTCTTTCATTGAGGGGTCCTGGCAGTTTATCATCAGCCAAGATGCAGCTTCTCATTCATTTAATTCAAAACATAACACGAGTGACACAAGCTGTAATTGCATTACACAAGATTCCAATTCAATATGCGGTTACCTAATTAATGAGCAAACTGTTGGCATGAGCAAAAAGGTAAAGTAGAAAGGGAGTCCCTTGAAAGTGATTATGAGACCTAACTACTCATCAAAAGAGACAAAGGAGAGAATGTTGACTAGATTAAACACTGGAGGATTTAGATGTGACAATGTTAACTAGTGTTTTAATGAATGCAGGAGAAGGAAGCTGAAGAAAAGATGATTGAGCTGAGAGCATTTAATAAATTCAAGCTGGCATCTGGGTTATGTTCGGTTCTGATGGCCATTATACACATATGTGTACCCTGAACACAGCACTGCAGTGAAGCCAGGGACAGGATGGGTTGGTTGTATACCGGGACTATCTGGGATGTCTGAGAGTCAGAGACTGACAAATCAAAGCAACGCTGTCACACTGGGCTCAACAACATCTGCCCCCTCAGCCAAACATTCCAAGCATATCTAAGCTTATAGGGCTTCCCAGAAAGAATTATAAGTCTGAAAAGCTCTAAAAGATGGAAGAAGAAGGGCCACTGCTCATGGCTATAAAAAAGTATAGATCCCAGCTCTGCCACTGATTTACATTCCAGCATCGGCAGAATGCTGAGTCAAACATTTGCCTGGGTAGCAGTCGCTGTTATCTAACTTTGGTAATACCCATGTGAGAGGGACTTTAAATGTATCAGCTAGTATTTTTTACTATTCTTTGTATCATAAGGTTTTCCAAACCAAATTTTGAATAGGAATTTCCCTGGGGCCCATCAAATGAAGAGCTTGTATTCATTTCCTTTTGATATGCTACCTGTGCGTAAGTACTGTAAATACGTAGAGAGAATGACACACACAACGTAGAATTCTATCCACTGAGCAGCGTTGTCTAGTGAGACTAAACCATGAGTCTATATACTCCTAAAGACCACCATTTCTTTATAAATTCTCCTTCCCTGTAAAGACTTTTGCAATTTACTCTGAATTGATTTGATTAGCAAAAAAAAACACTGAAATGGTGAGACTTTTGCTACCAGGAGAATGGGAGCAGTAATGTCCAAACACACAGATATGCAGCAGCATCAGACCAGACGTTGAAGCCTTTACTAAATACCAGCAGAGTTGCTGTGATTGTTTTGTGCTGTTGTGATTCTTCTGGTTATTTAATCATCTGAGCCTCTGTCATACACTGAGCTGCTTCTCATCACGTGTGTCTATGATACATCATGTTTGTGATACACCTTGTTTGATACACCTTGTTTTTGTTTGCTTTGGTTTATCCTTTAGTCCATCAGTCCCATAGTTCCATGTTGGTCCTATGAAGCATCTCTTTATGCTTGTAGTCAGGTTTTAGAGGGATACCTGATGTAGCATGTAATTAGCAAAGCTTCCCAGGGCTTAGCGTTAATACAGCCCTTCTCATAATGGTAAGAGAAATGTCACCTGCCAATGCTTCTCACTGGTTTTATAAGGTTACAACAGCTTGTTGTACCAAATTGTATAGTTTATATATGATGAGTATCAACAATATACATTACTTTACTCAGTCACAATAATATTAGAGGGTTTGCATACATCAATGACATTGAATGAGGCTAATATCTGTCTAGTGGAGAAAGAATGAATTGTTCCCCTGTAAAAATATACACTCAATGCAATGATGGTTTATCATAGATTTAGTCTAAAGAATAGAGACAGAGGATCAACCATAAATCCAAGAAAAGGGGATAAAGCTATTTCAATAAATAAAATTAACATTTGCCAGAACCAGTGCTTTTGGTACCTACATTCTCAGTATGCGTCCACATACACAGATTAGCCTTGTCGGTTACAAAAAACAACCAATTATGTGCAGTGATGATGAACAGGCCAACAGTGGGCATGTCATGTCTTTTTTTATTTGCAAGTGAACAAAATTTCTAAATCAGAAAGGGATCAAATGATTCTTAATAAAAATGGTTCAACTTCTGTCTTAGTACAGTATCTCACATGTTTCTCCCCAGGGAGGTGAGTAACAGAGCACAGATAACAGGTGCTGTAGCTCCATCATGAATCAACCTCCACCTAAACCCCTAGGAAGCAATGTCTTGTGTCATGACGAGAAGCATTTTGTGTTCCAGTAGTTTCCTGAAATCACTTTATATTTGCATTTGGCCCTTTAATTAATGCATCACAACAGATCTGTGAACAGGGTTTGTGCCATCTTCACAGTATTTCAAGGGGGGACTTTTACGATGAGGATGTTTCGATGGAACACCTCCATCACCCTGTTGAACCTGTATCAGCCCCAGTGGGTCCCATGTGGTGCTGAAAGCATGAATGAATAGTTCTTGTTTACAATGTAAGCGCATGCGAAGGTGGCTTTGAAGGAGCGTTTACATGCCGGCTGTGTTTTAGATACATATACAGACCAGGCTGATAGGAAGGTTTTGGTATTTGGTGGTTTATTAAAGATAATACACACGTTCCTTCCTTTGTTAATATTCAAACTCATCATTTCCAATAATGTGTTTGTTACTATAATTAACCTTAATGCATTATTGCTTGTTTATTGCTTGGTCTTTCTGCTGTAAAGCTTAATTTGTTGTTTGATTAATTGATTTTGATGATGAGATTTACTGGCTCCCAGCTGGAAAGTTGACTGGGGAAAGAGGGAAAAGCAAACTCTGCTGATATATCTGCTGAAGGGCAGAGAATATAAATCCCTCTCTACAAACGCACGACTGCACTGTCATTGCAGATCATGACTCGATGCTTACATTTGTTGAGCATGAACAAAGATTAATTATGAAGAGGAGCTGATTGTCCGTGTAGATGCACATTGTTGTGTTTTTTTATGTGTGGAGCTTTCCCAGTAAATACATAAAAAGGTGAATCTATTTGTGTCAGCAGGGTCACAATTTAGACTATTCTCCAACTTGGGTTCATATGTGGCATATCGCTGCTCAGAAACAAATGAAAAAAAACAAATGTCGTCCGGTGCCTCACATTAGACCAGCAGATGCTCGTCTTTGTCGCTGCTGTAGGTCTCTGGAGCTTGGGGCCAAACAAAAGAACAAATATGTAACTTTTGTCTTTGTCTTCCAATACTGGTGCAGATTAAAATACACAAAGTATTCCAGCAAGCGCTCTAGTTCATTCCTGATATATTCATTCTTTCGGTCTTTTGTCAGGTGACAGCTACTGTGCTGTGTGGATCGATAAACAAGGAATCATAATCATAAACTATAAAAAGGAAATGAACGATGTCTGATTTTTGACATTTATGTATTTGTCACCTGACAGCCGACATACATTCTTTATTTATAGAATCATGATTAATTAGTGGTCTTTGATTCTTGTCAATGTGTGTTTTATTGTTTATATAATGTTAAGTGTTTTTGTAAAAAAATACTGTTACGAGCCTCGGTGTGAACAGCACTCCTTTATTTTCTTCATCACAACAGCGGGATGACAACAGGTCTCCCAACAGTCTTCAATCACCCGGAACTAAAACAAAACAAAAACTCCCGCCTCTTTCTCCCGGGTCCCTTCCCCCCCGGAAGCACACCTGACGTCACACAACTATCTGCGCTTCGAAATAAAAGAGCCACATAACACAACACGAACTGTAACAGTCAACCAAACTATGTACACCCCCCCCCCCCCCCCCCCGGATCGCTACACAGCCCCCTGCCAAGAGGTGTCCCCTATAACCTCAGTCCCGGTGACAAAGTTCCTTAAATGATCAGGCCTCCCCCGATCCCCACCCCCAGGGTCCAAAATTGTCCCAAGTCCATTAGTGTCTCTGTCACTGTCACCAGAAATGACAGATTATAATAATATAAACACATTCATAACTAAAAAACTGTTGTACTGTGGTTTACTTTGGAGATTAATACTAATACCAATAATAGTGTTAAGGTGTGTGCACATACTCATACAAACATATACATATCATATACATACATATGTGCATTGTTATACATATCCCATCATATACATACATATGTGCATTGTTATACATATCCCATACTACTTAATAAAAGTCATGACATACAACACCACAATTTCCATATTCACACATTATTGATATATCACAAACAATCCCCCCGGTGGGAGGGTCGGCCTGAAAGAGTGGAGCCCGAGGACCCACGGTCCGTAGGGAGCCCACCAGGAGATGCCCCCGCGCCCAGAGTGGCCCAGTCCGCCACCCCCACACGAGCGGAGCGGGGCCTACCCCATCGGCCCGACCTCATCCCCTGGCACCACACCGGCCTGCAGCACAAGGCCAGCAATTGGTGGGGGTCAGCAGAAAAGAGACCGCCCAGGCAGACGATCATCGAACCCTGGGCAGAAAACCTGACACCCCACACTCCAACCGCACCACACACATACAAACTCACACAAACACAGATGCATACACCCACCCACATGTACAACATGTTTTTTTACGGTGGTTTCCGCGTTTTCCTCCGCCTGTTCTGGAATCCCCGAGAACACCAGGTTGTCCCTAATGCAGCGGGCCTGCAGATCAATGATGCCTTCTTTTATTTTTTTATTTTCGGCCGCTAGCTGAGCCACATCTTCCGTCAGAGACTGCACCGTTCCTTTCAGGGCCTCGTTCTTGGTGGCGAGAGAAACCACCTGCTGCTGGCTAAATTCCAGGGAGTCGCGGAGGGCCATAAACTCTTTGTGGAGGAGTTCCACTAGCGCCAGACGCGCGTCGAAGCTTGATATTTTTTTCTCGATTGACTCCAGGATGTCTGTGATGTTTTTGTCCACCGAGCTAGCTCCAGGTGACTCAGGTGAGTCAGACGGACGGGACCTCTTGTTTGGAGCAGTGTCCTTTTTCCCCATTACTAGACGCTCGAAGCACTCGTCGATGTACTCGAAACTTTCTTCGGTGTTATCCAGAATGGTAAGATGGTTGATTATTTTCCGTAAAATAAGGTAGTTATTTATTTATTTAAATTGGCAGATAGTTTGTTGTTTACTACCCGTGTCGTGCCGCCTTGTTGAATTTCTCGTGCTGTTCTCGCAGAGTCTCGCGTTCTACCCGCTTGATCTGCAGCCTACAGTATGCTTCCGTACCTCTTGCCTGATGGCAGGAGAGAGAACAGTCCATGAGAGGGGTGCTGAGGATCCCCCATGATTGAAGCTGCTCTGTGTGTGCAGCAGAGAGGAGCACCAACAATCTTGCTGGCAGTACTGACAATGCTATAGAACCATTCTGGGCTCTGCAGATTCCAAACCAGGATGTGAAGCTGTGTGTTAGGATGCTTTCTTTGGTGCCCCTGTAAAATGTGATTAGGTGATCAGTAGGATAACAGCACCTGTTGTGAAGATTATTGTTGTTGTTGTTGTTGTTGTTGTTGTTGATTGCTGTCATTACTGAGAAAATCAGTCTAGTGCGAATTGCTTGCACTTGAGACGTGACTTTTTGGAGACAGTTTATAATGTCTCCAGTCTCTGGAAACAGAAAATATGTTAAATGTTAAAAGTAACAACTTTTAGTGTGGAAAACCTGAACCAAAACACCTTAACCAACTATCTCCACACATTAATATATGGGGTGCCGAATGTAAAAGGAGCACCTATAACTAGTTTTCTCACATTTAACTAAATGACACAACATGTTTTCTCACATTTAGTTAAATGTGCAAAAGTCTAAATGTAAATGTTAAATGTAAATGTAAATGTTAAATGTTCCCTGTGTCACGGAACGGCAGATGAAAGGACCCACATGCACAGCACGGAGACCACAGGCAGAACGTAGGGTTAAACGGTTTATTGCAGAATCACAGGCGGTCCGGATCATACACAGTCAATCACGGGGCTACGGTACCGGTGGAGCAGGCTGGTTCAGATTCGGGGACAGGCAGAGATTCGGTAACGGAAGATCACAGTTTACAGTACCGTAAGGGAGTAGGCTGTCTTGTAGTCGAGCGGTCAGGTTCGTTAATCCAGAGTTATCCAAGCGACAGTACAGATCAAGGAGCAGGCGAGAATCAGAAGTCAAAAACAGAGCAGGATCAAAACACGCGAACAGGATAACTAAGTGCTGGGAATGGATGTCTGGCATACGTGCGGCGATCTGGCGGGGAACTGAGGAAACAGGTGGTGGTTAAATACAAGAAGTGATTACTTGATACGGAGCAGGTGTGACTAATGGGGACCGGAAGTAAAGCTGGAACCGAAAACAGAAACCGGGAGACTACCAAAATAAAGACAGGAAGTGGAAACTGGAACCCAAAACATGATGATATGACAGAAAAACAAGGTGCCTTCAAAATAAACCTGATAACGGAGCCCGAACCTGACAGTACCCCTCCCTCTAGGGCGTCTTCCACGGCGCCCACGGAAGCCCCCCCCCCCTCCAAACCAGGGCGGGCGGAGGGTGGTCACAGGAGGAGGGACCGAATCCCCCCCCCCCAAGGCAGACAAGCAGGGTGGGCGGAGGGAGGACTGGAGGAGGGTCAAATCAGGAGTTCATAAAACCGGAAGCAGGAAGCTCAGAGTCCATCCCCAACGGTCCCATGGGGCCCAGAAAACCCCCCCCTCTTTTGGAGGGTGGCAGCAGGGGAGTCCCAGGATCGTGGTGGGCGACGGCGGCAGAGGCCTCGCCATCGTCGTGGCAGGAGGGGGCGTTCCCCAGGCGAGCGGCCATGACGACGGCGGAGCCGAGGCGGACGGCGCCGCAGGAGGCAGCGCCACCCAAACGGCAAGAAGCGCCGAGGGCGAGGCCACCAGTCCAGCTGCCGAAGCGAGAACAGACGTGGCAGTCTGGCCGGGCCGCCAGGAACCGATGCAGGTGCGGCCGGAGCCGGGCCGCCAGGAACCGATGCAGGTGCGGCCGGAGCCGGGCCGCCAGGAACCGATGCAGGTGCGGCCGGAGCCGGGCCGCCAGGAACAGATGCAGGTGCAGCGGGAGCTGTGGCTGGCGCGACCCCCTCCTGGAGGTCCGCCGGGACTGCGGCTGGCGCGACCCCCTCCTGGAGGTCCGCCGGGACTGCGGCTGGCGCGACCCCCTCCTGGAGGTCCGCCGGGACTGCGGCTGGCGCGACCCCCTCCTGGAGGTCCGCCGGGACTGCGGCTGGCGCGACCCCCTCCTGGAGGTCCGCCGGGACTGCGGCGGGCGCGACCCCCTCCTGGAGGTCCGCCGGAACTGCGACGGGCGCGACCCCCTCCTGGAGGTCCGCCGGAACTGCGACGGGCGCGACCCCCTCCTGGAGGTCCGCCGGGACTGCGACGGGCGCGACCCCCTCCTGGAGGTCCGCGGGGACTGCAGCTGGCGCGACCTCCGCCTGGAGGTGCGCGGGGACTGCAGCTGGCGCGACCTCCTCCCGGAGGTGCGCGGGGACTGCAGCTGGCGCGACCTCCGCCTGGAGGTGCGCGGGGACTGCAGCTGGCGCGACCTCCTCCCGGAGGTGCGCGGGGACTGCAGCTGGCGCGACCTCCGCCTGGAGGTGCGCGGGGACTGCAGCTGGCGCGACCTCCTCCCGGAGGTGCGCGGGGACTGCAGCTGGCGCGACCTCCTCCCGGAGGTGCGCGGGGACTGCAGCTGGCGCGACCTCCTCCCGGAGGTGCGCGGGGACTGCAGCTGGCGCGACCTCCTCCCGGAGGTGCGCGGGGACTGCAGCTGGCGCGACCTCCTCCCGGAGGTGCGCGGGGACTGCAGCTGGCGCGACCTCCTCCCGGAGGTGCGCGGGGACTGCAGCTGGCGCGACCTCCTCCCGGAGGTGCGCGGGGACTGCAGCTGGCGCGACCTCCTCCCGGAGGTGCGCGGGGACTGCAGCTGGCGCGACCTCTTCCCGGAGGTGCGCGGAGACTGCAGCTGGCGCGACCTCCTCCTGGAGGTCCGCCGGGACTGCAACTGGCGCGACCTCCTCCTGGAGGTCCGCCGGGACTGCCACCCCGAGACTGACAGGGACAGGAACGGCATCTACTTGGCCGACAGGGACAGGAACGGCATCTACTTGGCCGACAGGGACAGGAACGGCATCTACTTGGCCGACAGGGACAGGAACGGCATCTACTTGGCCGACAGGGACAGGAACGGCATCTACTTGGCCGACCGGGACAGGAACAGGGACTGGAACGGCCGCAACATGGCCGACTGGAACGGCCTCAACATGGCCGACAGGAACAGGAACAGGGACTAGAACGGCCGCAACGTGGCCGACAGGAACGGCCGCAACATGGCCGACAGGAACGGCCGCAACATGGCCGACAGGAACGGCCGCAACATGGCCGACAGGAACTGGGACGGCGTCCCCTCCGGAGCCGGCATGACTGCTTACAGCTGCCGAGCTCGACGGAGGAGACGTCGGGCCTGATCGGGTGTGCACAGCACCCGTTCGACAGGTGGAGTCCTCTGACTGGGATAAGACCTGCGCGTGACTGGACTGAACTGGGACAGGAGCGTGACTGGACAGGGCTCGACTGGACAGGGCTCGACTGGACAGGGCTCGACTGGACTGGGCTCGACTGGACTGGGCTCGACTGGGCTGGGCTCAACTGGACTGGAACCTGAACTGGGCTCGACTGGGCTGGGCTCGACTGGGCTGGGCTCGACTGGGCTGGACTGGAACCTGAACTGGGCTCGACTGGGCTGAGACCGGGACTGGGCTCGACTGGGCTGAGACCGGGACTGGGCTCGACTGGGCTGAGACCTGGACTGGGCTCGACTGGGCTGAGACCTGGACTGGGCTCGACTGGGCTGAGACCGGGACTGGGCTCGACTGAACTGGAACCGGGACTGGACTCGACTGAACTGGAACCGGGACTGGGCTCGACTGAACTGGAGACTGAACAGGGCGCGGCTGGACTGGAGACTGAACAGCTCGCGGCTGGGCTGGAGACTGAACAGGGCGCGGCTGGACTGGAGACTGAACAGCGCGCGGCTGGACTGGAGACTGAACAGCTCGCGGCTGGACTGGAGACTGAACAGCTCGCGGCTGGACTGGAGACTGAACAGCTCGCGGCTGGACTGGAGACTGAACGGAACATGGCTGAGCTGGAGACCACGGAGACAGGGGACCGCACGAGTGCAGGCAATCCTCCCAGCGGAACAAACATGGAGCTGGGCAGGTTGGTGCAGACACAACGGTGCGACGGGGCGGGGAGGAGGAAACCGAAACCTTCGGCGGTGCGACCGGCGCTGGCGTGGTGCGGAGCGCGTCGCTTAGCTCATTGGACCTCGCGCACAGCCGCTCATAGAGGCGACGAACACTGGGGCGCTCCAACACGCTGTCGTCGTCCTCCAGCGTCAATATCGCCACCTCCACGGCGCTGCGCTGGTTCTCCGGGTTAACCGCCCGTCGGTAATCCTCCGCGAGGATTTGAAAATAAACGCGTAGGTCGCTGGGTAGCTCGGCGCAGGTGAACTCCATACTTCCTCGCAGGTGAAGGAGACTCGCCGCCAAAAAAAACCAAGAAACAAAAACAGTCACTGACCTGGGCGACGGCTGAGTGCTGGCTGGGTCCAAGTCTGGCCAGATCGTTCTGTCACGGAACGGCAGATGAAAGGACCCACATGCACAGCACGGAGACCACAGGCAGAACGTAGGGTTAAACGGTTTATTGCAGAATCACAGGCGGTCCGGATCATACACAGTCAATCACGGGGCTACGGTACCGGTGGAGCAGGCTGGTTCAGATTCGGGGACAGGCAGAGATTCGGTAACGGAAGATCACAGTTTACAGTATCGTAAGGGAGTAGGCTGTCTCGTAGTCGAGCGGTCAGGTTCGTTAATCCAGAGTTATCCAAGCGACAGTACAGATCAAGGAGCAGGCGAGAATCAGAAGTCAAAAACAGAGCAGGATCAAAACACGCGAACAGGATAACTAAGTGCTGGGAATGGATGTCTGGCATACGTGCGGCGATCTGGCGGGGAACTGAGGAAACAGGTGGTGGTTAAATACAAGAAGTGATTACTTGATACGGAGCAGGTGTGACTAATGGGGACCGGAAGTAAAGCTGGAACCGAAAACAGAAACCGGGAGACTACCAAAATAAAGACAGGAAGTGGAAACTGGAACCCAAAACATGATGATATGACAGAAAAACAAGGTGCCTTCAAAATAAACCTGATAACGGAGCCAGAACCTGACACCCTGAGTGTAAACTGAATATTCATGAATGTGCAAGTAGACTCCACCCCTACCCTCAAACAGCGCTGGTCTAAGATCAGAGACGCAAACTCAAACACCTCCAACAGTGCGCGCAAACCCCGCCCACATCTGATCTGGAAACTTTTGTTTTCAGCCTGGACGTAACTTCGGCTAGCTAGTAAAGTTAGCTAACTAATTCTCCACCGGCGCCACAGAAATGTTCTATTTAAACTTTTGTTCTTATGACGGTCCAAAACAATGTTTTAGTGTTTCTGCATTGGATTCTAACATTACAGCTTATAATGGTCATGCCGTGGTTTAACCTAGTCTTCTTATGGCCTGAAAAGCTCCAAAACGATGTTTTAGTGTTTATGCATTGGTTTCTAACATTACAGCTTATAATAGTCATGTTTTGATGCAGCTTATAATAGACATGTTCTGATGCCAATCTACTGTATGACAGTTCAATACACCCTAAAAGCACAGTTGCAAATGCTGTGGTTTAAACCTACTTAACTCCCCATTAATGGTGTTTACGACAGAACAGCAGTTTGAAGCGGAGCTTCAGCCCGCACACCTGCTGTTACAGCCCGATCAATCTCCCCCAACGGGAGGGAGTCAGAGCTGGCGGCCATGATGGCTTTGACTTCAGGCTTCTCTCCAGTATTGTCGTGCACCGATCCAGAGTCAGATGTGGGCGGAGCTATGCGTACTGTTTGACGTATTTGAGTCCGCGTCACTGATCTAGGATAATAGGGGGTGGAGTCCACTTAAATATTCAGTTCAATCATTTAACATTTACATTTAACATTTAACATTTACATTTAACATTTACATTTAGATTTAACATTTAGATTTAACATTTAACATTTAGATTTAACAATTAGATTTACATTTAACATTTACATTTAGATTTAACATTTACATTTAGACTTTTGTACATTTAACTAAATGTGAGAAAACTAGTTATAGGTGCTCCTTTTACATTCGGCACCCCATATTAATCAACTCATTTACATGTCCTGATTTAGAGTTGACACTTTCAAGTTCATAGTAGATACTGCTGCAGATCAATTAGGTGGAACTGGAGAGAAATCGGCATTTAACATCTGTAAGGATGTTTACTGGTCTGTTTTTGCCTGGAGCGAATTACAGTGAAACCTCATTGGCTGCATGCCGGTAGAGGGTGTTCTGTTGTGCCGTTCTGACACAAATTGTTGAACACACACCGAGTAAATCATACTCAAGCCAGTCATGTTTATAGCACACATGGCTACATACTTAGCCTAACACAATGCGTTCCTCTACCGGACGCTCAATAGTCCTTACAATAAAAGTCTTTAACAAAAATGTCTATTGTTACAAAGGGAATGAATGATCTCCAGGACGTAACCAACGCCGCTCAAAACTATTATCTTTTACACTTATATAATATACTTATATAAATATAAGCATAATCCTTACGCCTACACCACAAAATGATTCCTTAAGTTTTGTTTTGACCATGGGGCTTCTTAATGTAACTTCAAAATAAAGTACAAAAACACAAATGGAACTTAACTACTTAATAGTGTTATGGTATCTTACAGTTACACTATGTAATTGTGATAACTAAGATGACAACGTATTTTAAAGCAATGACATCACAAAAAAAGGACGGCCACGATGAGTGATGTGTTTGACGTATGGGTGGATATGATTATTGACATATGTTATGGAGTCTCGAGAAAAAAAGTACCGCTCAAATAAATATGCATGCGGATATGACAGAAAATTAACTCGTGGCGTCAAAATCCTCTCGCGCCGTGTGAATTATACAGCATCCTCTAGAAACGGACATTTTGGTCTCTGCGTGAAGGAAACAGGTGAATTCTATGAATGTACTGAAAGATCAAACAGGGTATTTAAACACTGTTCACTTTAAAAAGGGGCAGGGACCGAAGGAAACTCTGGGTTTCCCGAATAAAACCTGCTCCCGACCAGGTTAGGTTCACATAGTACTGTAAGTTGCCAAAGTAACTGACCAACTCCGAGTTTTAAATACCTCGCTTCTTGCAACGGGTTTAAACTTACCCCGCTTTACGGGTTTAAGTAACCTCGCTTTCTGAAACCGAAAACTCAGAGTTTACCTCATTTCGAGGTTAACAAACTCAGAGTTTCCACAAAACCTCCTTCTTGAAACGAGCCCCTGGTGAAGTCAACATTAGCATTAGCTTCCAGTGCGTGCGTGCATGTTACCAACAGATGCAACAGAGAGTGAGCGAGTGAGTAGGTATAAGTAGGTTGACGAGCAACACCAAAACGTGATAGATGGTACCGTATCAATTTATATTCAGTGAAGAGTGTGATTTATTTTTTCAGGCTGGATAAACAGCTCCAGTGTCAACACACATCTGCTTATGTTTACCTTTGTTTCCTTCACTCATACGGTGCTTATTGACTCCAAGATGGCGCCGCAGATGGCAGCCATGGCGCTCCGCTCTTCAGGACCCTCTACTTTTTTGGTGCTTTTCGTGTTTTTAATTTATTTTATGCAGCATTCATCTCCCGGAAACTTTCCCACGGCTTTTACAGAGTCAGAAAGTTTCGCGAAGATCCTTCTCAGAGGTGGAGCTCTGCACCTGCCAGACAGGAGGTGGGGCAGCTGGCACCAGCTGGAGCTCAACATTCTCAAGACTGGAGATGACAGTGGACTTCAGAAAGAACAACCTGCCACCCCTCCCCCTCACCATCCACAACAATACAGTGTCTACTGTAGGTTTAGGTGGGTTAAGTGCCCCCCCCACATAGACACTGTCCGCAAAAAGGCCCAGCAGAGGTTGTACTTCCTGAGACAGCTCAGGAAGTTCAACCTGCCCCAGGAGCTGCTGACCATCTTCTATTTTCCACCATCTAGTCTGTCCTTTGCACCTGTGTGTCTTGGTTCAGCCACCAAACAGGACAGACACAGACTGCAGCAGGTGGTCCGGTCAGCAGAAATGAATATTGGGACTGAGCTTCCATCCATCCATAATTAATCATTAATATATAATTATTTATTATTTTTTTTTTTTTTTGTCACAAGAGGGAACAAAAACGGAGTCAGACCACATGAAGTATACTTCCTTGGTTGTTCTGTGCAAACTTGGCCATTAAAGCTGATTCTGGTTCTGATTCTTAACTTTAATATTTGGATGGAAGTAAAAGTGTGATAGTTCTGAAACAGCTGCTGTAGAGCGGTTACTGCTGAACCGATTTAGAATACCACTGTCTGTTATGCGTTTCTCAGTTACACATATACCCCATAGTAAAACACAACAACAACAACATTGCTTCACTGTTGCATAAACACAAAATGCTGAATGCTACAGTACAGTTTTTGTGTGTACAGCATTTAGAAATAATGGCCAGAGCTTCATTCAATCTTATACACGTCAATTTAATTCAGACTAAGCTTTCCGCTTTTCAGCATTTCCTGATCAAGCCTTGTTACCAGTTCTGTTCCGTTGCTGACCTTGTCTCTAGTCTAGTCCCTTTGTACTTTCGCCAAGTTTACCTGCTATCGACTACTGTCTGTTTGCTGGTTTTGTATGCTGAGCTTCTCCGTTACTAATCTTTGCCTGTCTGACCACCGTTGTTTGCCTAGTTCTCATCACAGAGTCTTGTATTGTACGTGAGTCATCTGCCTGCATTGAAACTGTACCAAGACTGTGCACAATAAAACTCTGTCTCTGGAACCTGTTGGTATCTGTGCCATGCATGTGGGTTCGTTTTGTCAAGCCATCTGCCAACCCTGACAATTGTCAGTGCAAGCTACTGAACTGCAGGATTCTTTTATACATACTGCAGTAGGATTGCAACTCAATTATGTTTTCTATTAACACAATGACCATATGTACACAATAATATGATGGGCACTCGCTCTGATAAGTGCAACCTCTATTATGTTTAGGCTGGTGTGGACTTCCATCTGACGGAGTGGATTATGGACTACTGTACAATATCTCACAAAGAGAGATGTCTGATACTCTGACCTGCAGTGTTCCTCTTCACTTTCTATACGTCAGACTTCAGACACAACACATACAGCTGTGTCCTGCATACGTTCTCTGATGACTCTGCCATTGTCAGATTGATGAACGACGATGAACTGGTGTCAGCGGAACTACCTCCTGATCAATGCAGGAAAAACGACGGAGAGGGGTGGTGGATTTTTGCCGACAGCAGTCTGCTGTCATTTCGATGCACATCCAAAGAATGGACATTGAGAAAGTAGACTCTTATAAGTTCCTGGGTGTGCACCTGAACAATAAACTGGACTGGACTCTTAACACGGATGCACTGTAGAAGAAGGGTCAGAGCAGACTTCTGTACCTCCTGAAGAGACTGCGGTCTTTTGGGTTGAGGGGGCCACTTCTGAAGACCTTCTGTGGTCGCATCAGCCATCCTGTATGAGAGAGACTGGCTAGGGTCATTAAAAAGTCCAGCTCGGTCCTGGGCTATACTGTGGACACGGTGCAGGAGGTGGGTGAGAGAAGGGTCCTGGCTAAACTCACATCTATTATGGACTAGGACTCACCCACTGGAGGACTCAGTGGGTGAGTGCTACTCTGCTACTGAAGCTGCTGGACAGCAGCTTCAGTAGCAGACTAATCCACCCTTGTTGTGTAAAAGAGGGATCTTTCCTACCTGCTGCTATCAGACTGTATAATCAAACCTGTTAACTACCTCCGGTCCATAAACTCACCCCACTGCATCAGTGACTATGGAGGAAGTGCGCAGGTGCGAGCCTTGCTGCAGCACGCTTTGATTGCTATGTCTTGCCACCTTGTCTTTTCTGTATTTTTCCTTAATTTTTACCTATTGCATGTGATTTTCTTTAATTATTTATTTAAAGTGCACCCTCTCTGATCATGTTGTTCGAGAGAGATTTTTGTTTGTTTTTTCGCTTGGATTTATACTTTCCCTCACCTCTAATGCCCTTATCTGTAATCTGTAATGCCTGTGTGCTGGAGACCGGGCAAGCAAACTTTTTTTGCATTCGTGATCAGCTGATCTTACTAAGATTGGCTGCAAAATACTTAACTCCGCCAGAAACGTCAAGCTTCCCTGAAAAAATAAGGAAGAAATCGAGGGGATGCAGAAAAGGCAAAACAGTTTGTGGAGGGAACAAAGCCCGAAGAAAGGCGCTGTGCAAAGAGGTGAGAAGATTCATGTCGCATCTCCCTTCGCTGATTATGGGCAACGTGAGGTCACTGAACAATAAAATGGACAAATTGACAGCTCTAGTGAGAGAGGAGAAAATCTTGAGTGCAGTTTGATGTGTTTCACGGAGACCTGGCTGCATGACAGTACCCAAGACTCCAGTGTTAATATTGACAAGTTCAACGCCTTGCGCTTTGACAGAGACCGGGTGGGGACCAGGAAGAAGCGAGAAGGGGGGGGGGTTGTAGTTTTTATTAACAATAAGTGGTGCCATCCTGGTCAAAGAGCAGATCTGCAGCCCTGACATCGAACTGCTGCCCGTGGGCCTCCATCCACATTATTTACCCAGAGAGTTTCCACACGTTATACTGATCTGTTAACACCCCCCCTTCGCGAACGCTGCCATGTAGATTTGTTAGCATTCTTTTTATCTCCCTACCTCCTTGTGTGTACCTCCAACTATAATAGCGCCAGATAAACTTTAATCCCTCTGGGATTAAAGTTTTTTGAATCTTTATTCTTGAGTTTATAAAATTTTCCATGTGCAATATTTGTGCAGATGGGCAGATGGCCTGTAAAACAGGAAAAGGGCATGACTGAACAGAAACTGGAAGTGACTACTAAATAAGACCAGAAACATACACAAAACCCCAAACTATGACACTCTTCCCATTACTCCATACTCACTCTATCTAACTGTATATTGTTTTACTGTGTTAATTCTTGTTGCTGTATTTTATTTTCTTCTCTGTATCATGCTGTTGTGTCACGTGGGACTAGTAAAGGTTTTCTTATTATTCTTATTCTTAGTTTATAGATGGATCAATTAATCATGAGTTTCTGCTTCAAATAAACTAACCCAGACAACAAGTTTATTAAATCAATAATAAGGACAGGGGTAGAGACCATGTCAAGAGATTACATGATATTCATAATCTAATACTGGAGGTGTTTACTGCAGCCAAGCGCAACGAAACACAGTCTGAAAGACAAAAATGTTGATGCTAATAGCTAATTACGCCCTGATTGCTCCACTTTAATTCTGTCTGGATGTTCCCCTTCACAACATTTAAGTGCCCACATTACCTGGATGTGTATGTCTGTGAAGTGGCATATTAAAGCTGACAGAGGTACCCAAACCAAAGAAGTAATGAGGAATACCCTCACAATGTGTCCACAGTGAGGAGAACAAATATGAGGTTAAGTGGTGAATGTAAATGTTAATTTTAGTCTAACAGCTGTGAAAAATCTAACATGAAATTAATTTGTGTTTTACACTGGCTTGGTATCACGGCAGCTGGTTCCCCATTGATTACTCTTTAGAAATGCTGGCCTGAATGATCAGCAGAGTGAGAATCTGTGCTGTCAGATTGTGAAGATGTCCTTTTAAACTTTTTAAAAATGTGATTTGTGGGCGTGGGGGAAAATAGTGAATGAAGGCGGCATTCTGGCTGAACACGAGCATCGGGATGTGAGGTGTAGCATACAGTATTAATACTAACAGAGTAGAGACAGGGCCACTTGACTTTGTAAAAGGTAAAACAGCAGCACTGGCCTGGGATCAGCAGGCCCAGTGTGTCTGACTGAAGGCACAATCTAAGTTTTCTGAGTGAATGGTGGCTGTGATTTCCTCCCTCATACGGTGAATCACTGTCGTATTGTGTGAATTAGTTCAGTAGCTTTCCTTTTCTTTAAGTCTTACTCATGTGCTGTATAATTATATGTATTGCGGGCTGTCGCAATTTTTGAAAGTTGACAAAAACGCTTTTGTTTACAACCGGCACATGCTGCATATCACGGGTGTTCAAGTCTAACTTGTTTCTAGATTAACTGGTGACTGACTTCCAAACGCCGCACTGGTTGCACTTAGTGGCGGCAGATGTTTGAAGCAGGGAAAAGTAGGTTAGCTGTCCTCATCGATGCCTTGACAATGTTTATCAATGTTTTGTCATCTGTACATGATCTAAACAGTCTTTACAGCTTTACAAGGTGTAATCTGACGCATCATTGCTCGGGTGGTAGATGCGGAAGTAGCCAAAAGGAAGTAAGGACTGAATAAGTCTGCTGTTAATTGCTACGATCTTTTGTCAATAAAATATCAAATGTGGAACCCTGTGCCCTGTCTTTGGAGTCTTGTTTGCTAAGCTTCGCTTATAAAAAAATCTTAAATAATATTTGACATACTGTAAGCAAAAAATTCCATTTAACGGGATTTGATTCTGCCACTGCAACAAAATAAACCAAGAGCCATGGCCTTCAACAATGAACTATCAAGCAATCATTGAAATCCTTGTTTCATAAGACGTATCTATCATGTCTGTAGACACTCTTTGTAAACGGTGGAAACCAGATCAACTTGTGACCACTGTGTCTTGGTGTTACATAAAAATTTGCATTTTTTATAAGATGTCTACATTTTAAAACATTTGTGTCAGCAGCTGTCTGTTGTTACTGCGTTGTCAGATCACACATAACTTTAACTTGGCTTTTGTGTCATGTTTTGGTAAACGAGTCACATTCCCTTTCTCCGTTGAGAGGAAGAGGAGGAGCAAGTAGCTGTTACATTACATCAGGTTGACAGTCACAGGTTGATGCGTCTGTCAGGTTGATGCAGGCCAGAGTTGTAATCTATTAGGGTTACAGGGCCCAGGCAGATTTAGAGTGAATTAGAATGAAATATCATAAATCTATAATAAATAGGTCCCATACATTGTTTTTTAACACTATTTGATTTATTTCTTCAAATATAAATGCATTTTGCTTCATTTCTTCATTTTTGGATCTCTTTTGTCCCATGGAGATATTTGCATGTAATTATAAGGGAAAAATCCAGATTATTCTTCTACAGTGTATAACTATTTACCATTTAGATCTACAGTGAATCTGACAGCTATGGAGAAAACAACAGTGTTACCTTTCCAAAGAGCCCAATCATTTACATGTACTCCAAAGGGTTGAAGAACAGCTTTCATTTGAATCTCAGTTTGTTCAGACGCAAAAAACCCAGTGAGCAAAACAAAACCTGCATTCTCCACAACCACATTCCATGGGCCAGAACCAGAATAATTTCTTACTTGACAAACTCAGGAATCAGGCTGCGTAACTGTGGCTGCTCGGGATGTGAGGTGTAGCATATTAACTATCTGGTTTCCCACAGTCCAGGGTGACAGCTGAGCTAAGATCCTTCATCCCTTGTGATGATGAGTGAGTGAGTTCTGGCAGGTATTAGTATAAAGTATTCCATTAATAGCTGCTGCACCAGGCTGAGTATTCTATGTAAACTGTTCCTACAGCCAGAAACTTTCCCCCCTCCCTGCACAGACTGTTACTCCTCTGTGCTCCACACCTCGGGGTTCGCCAGTATGGTTCCTCTACAGTATACTCACACTGGGCCTCTGTGCTGGGGGGTGCCAGTAACAGTTTGGCACTCTAGTGGAACACACAGGCCTTACATAAAGACAAAAGAACATTAAAATACACAGTTCTCTCTCAAGCATGATATCACTGGCACCAGCACTTTAATCCATTACCCTAGACGCCTACACTGGAAGGGATCTGTGGAGGCCTGATAAACACAAACAAAGCCCAGAGACTCTGCCCACATTTTACTCTATAGTACGTTTTCCTGCTCAGTGCTGTTGTGGGGGGGAGTAGTCATACATGACGACCTCTTTTTGCTTGGAGCAATGGGGGGGGGTTGTCGACAAACAACTGGGAGTGTTCTTCTTAAAGGCAGCTAATTATCTGACCACTTAATAATTGGTCAAGAGCTATTACAGACAGCTAATAAAACTGGTAGCTGATAATTAATGTTCTGTCATGGAGTGCCAGGAAATGAGGGGTAGTTGCGTTTAAGGAGTGAAAGTTAATTAGATCTGGTCCCTCCGAGCTCTGTCAGACAGGCCTGAGTGTCTCAGTTTTCGGGAATAAATGGGAACAGGTGTCGACTGGAGTGGAGTCGACGACGTTTGTGTGAGCTGCACTTAGAAGCATTTCTTCAAACAGTGCAGTAAATCTAAGGATTTACCTGTTAGGAAATCCTGTTGATTTCAGGACACATCCTTTTATATTAACATACCCCACACCAGCTCTAGTGAGTGATTGCACTAATGAGTAAAATGTGAGTAAAAATCGTTTCATTTTTTTTTTTTTTATGGTGAGGCATTATTTTGTTTTATTTTTTTCTGTGCTTTAACTAAGTCCTGAAATATGTATAAAACGAAAATGTGACTTCATGTCTCTTTTTAATTAAACAGTGTAATGGAGGTCGTCTCCATTGCCAATAAACTCCACACAGCATAAATTCATTAACTGTTTAATTGTTTGGAAATATCAAAATAATACAACCCATAATCATAGTTTAAAGTATTTTTATTTTACAGGTTTAAATGAATCAGATGGACATTGATTGACTCACCTCATGTGCTCCTGTGGCTAAAGAGAGTGACCCCAGAGCCGGGTGCCATTTTGAAATCTCTAGCCTCAGCCATTAGTGGGAAATGATTAGTGGGAAAAGGGGAGTTTGTAGTAGATTTTGCATTTAATTTAGAGTTTTTTGCATTTAATTTAGAGTTTTTAGAGAATTACTGATTCGTGGAAAAGGAAAAGTTTTCATGTTGGTCATGGGTGTGATTCTTGCTTAGGGAGATTCTGCGTTCAAATCCTGGAAAGCCATTACAGCCACTACCCAATAAAGAACAGCCAGATAAAGGCCTAAAGGTCTTTCTTTAAAATCCTTTTCCTGCCATCAACCTACAGTAAAACCAGTTTGTGGCCTTTTACTTCTCTTCTGCTTTAGTTTTCTTCATTCAGAAAACGATCCGGTCTCCATGTACTTCCCTGGTTGTTCATTTCTACAGGGACTGAACAGAATCGTGTCGTGTCATTCATATGTGTCACCTCACCATCGATATAGAGAAAGGTGCCAATGATGAGAATCATGCTCTACCTGTACAGTAGGTACTAATGGCACACAGATGGAAAATTATAAACGAAAAACATCTTTTCTAATATCTGACATCTCGGCCGGTCTACTTTAGAAGGTAGCAGGGTAAACAGTCCGGTCAGCTCAAAAGAGACTGACGAATCCACAGCGCCATTGAATAATTCAAAGCACTCGGCCAACCATTCATCCTGGCAGCTTTTAAAGCCTCTGACTCTACCATCGATCTGTGTGCTTTGGCGGTGCAGTGTCGGACGTGTATTGAAAGACCAAAATCAAATGAACAAGTGTGTTGGAAAAGAAAAGTTTTAAGAATTTAAACTGGTACAAAAGAGAAGCGTTCTATTATATTTTATCTATACATCTCCAGCACAAAGCTTCTTGGCAGGAACATATTCCAACCACCTAGTCATCCACTAACGCTAAAAGTTAGGGTAGGTTTTATCTCTTTATTTGAAATAGAATCTCTGTAATTTAGTAGCAAACAGTTCACAACAAGACACTTTCAAATAAATGCTAACTATAAAATACTAACTAAACTAAATGTTTAAACTCCTACTGTATCAGTATCTGGATGCCTTCAGGGTCAGCTCAGTAATTCGAACGTTGTGTCTAGGGGGTCATTTTCTTTATGTTCTATAGCATTCAAACCAGTACATGACAATGCTAAAAGAAATGTAAATTTGCTTAATCTGTTTAAAATTATCTAATTATTATCCAAATTCTAATTTTATCTTCCCTTTTAACTTGCTTAAAAGGGTCGTTGCTTAATAGTGAACTACATCAAGGTCAGCTTACATACACTGTACAACTTAACTGGGAAAGCGAGAGAAAAGCCTCCTCTGCAAACCCCAATAGTTGGTTTTAAATATTTTAAAACTCTTTTTTACAGCTTGACTTGCAGAAAAGAGAAGTGGGGCGGTGGAAAGCATTGATGGTACATGGAGCTTGCAGCAGTTATGAGACAACAGAGTGGGCTGAGTGAATGTGCCTGCAGTCTGTGCTGCTCAAATCAAGCTGTGCCTAGCTAATATCTGTAAGCAGAGCAGCCTGATTGCCAGAGTGTTTCAATCTAGTCATTCCTGTGTGTGCTTTGACACTGATGCCAACAGACAGCCAACTTCTCTGTGTGTAAGCAAACTAGGCTTTTCACCTAGGACTGATCTTTCAAGTTGAAGACCTGCAAATGGAAATAGGAAGAAACGCTGGTAGAAGACTGACGGCAGCATGTAATATTCATAACAATAAGTGGATTTGCTGAAAATCATCATCAAGTCTGTCAACGGTTGTTACTTTGCTTCAACTTATTACTTTAACAGAACAGTGCAGATTTGTGGTAGTAGTACTTTCAGCTGACACTGAACAAAGCAGTATCCACAGACAGTACCTCTCAGTGACGTGTGGTCAGGGTAGGCAGGAGAGGCGGGGTCTCACCTCGCCTGACAATACCATAACATGACATGACCAAAAAAAACAAAAAAACATAGAAATTAATTTATGTTCATATATATTTTTTCCTATAATTTCAATTATCTTAACAAGTAAAAATCGATAGATTTGCTCATTTCCTGGTCTAATATGGCGAGAAATCGGAAGTGAGGCGTCAGCAAGGGGAGCCCCAGCCCTGATGCTGAAACTGTCAGTAAATGAGCTTATACAAAGCACATTCCCTTTCTGTTTCACATTTTGTCTCCAGTATAATGTTTGCAGCCTTCAGACGGATTTATTCTACACCATGACTTTGTACAACCTGCCTAGTGTTTATCAACGTTTTTTGTGACATTACTTTTTTATGTTCCTTCAAGACCAAATGTTCCTTTAGGTGAGATATGTATGATGATATGACCAGTAGTAATATGCATTTTGACAATTAAATCACTTTTAAGGTATTATGATTTAAAAATCTGACTCTTGAGGACTTTGTGCCTCACCAGCCATGAACCTCATCCCACGCCACTGGTACAGTACCTCGGCTTGTTTATCAATTAAACTGATGTTGCTAACAGAAAAGTAATCTCCCATAATTTCTGCAATAGGTGCAACATTAACATTGGTCCGGCTGCTCAGAAATTTGTGCTTTGCAGTAAAAAATTCACAAACACAAGGTAAAAGTAAAAACATAAAAAAAATTGTAACTGCAGACTCACTTCTTTATGTCACACAACTGATGATTTCATTGATGCCAATTACTTGATTAACTGTGAGAAAAAAAATCCACTGAGTGGATGCTAATGGCTTTTACACCTGTGACTGAATCACTGTATCTGTTTTAGAGGAAAACGCTGTGAGGAGACAGTTGACCAGCTGGACCCATCCCTTTTGTAATGTAACCACTGCTTTTGCTATTGAAATCATTTCTCCTCACAGGTTGAATTGCATCTAATTTCATAGCTTCAGATTCAATTAGTAAACTGTCATCCTGTTATCCTCCTTGTGTGGCTCTAACCTTTATGTTGTGCAGCTGTGCACCAAAAGGAAAACACACAGTTTAAAGCCAGCGTTTCCTCAGGGCTTCAGAGATGACTAAGTACCATTAAAACAAATTTCTGTTTGTGTAAAAGTGAGTTTCACCCTCGCAATAGGCATAACTACCTCCTGTCTTTAATTAAATATAATTATCTAAAGTTTCCCCTGCTTGGCTCTTAATTGCTTGTATTGAGGAATATTTTAAGTTATACTGAAAAAGCTAGTTCTCATTTACATGAAATACATGTTTTAAATGTCATTTTCATTTTAAGTCACATGTACAGTTTATAAAGTGAATTCATTTATATATTCATAAAATAACAGACAAGACATGATCTTGAGACAGACACTCTAAAGTGCCTCCACTTCATTAACTCTCACCATTGTATAGTGAATAGTCATCCTCCATCCGGGTCAGTGGGGTCTGCAGGTTTCTATTCTGGGCTGTTGACATTGCTGTGACACTGAGCCACACACAAAAGACAGGATGTGTAATATTAGGAGCAGTAAATCCTTTCCCTGATTTAGAGAGTCATAGAGGATGAAGTGGGGGACATGACACTGTTATGACATGTGGTTAAATGGCCACTCTATTGACATTTCATTTATTAGTGTTATAGCTTACAGCTCTGCTAAAGCCAAGAATCACATCTCAATTTACTGGACAACCTAGCAGGGTAGAGATGAATCGGAGAAGAAATTATCTATGAAAACAATAAAAGGAATGTGGGATGAGAAGCAGAAACCCCTTTACAATAACTATTGAGCTCCTGGAGTTTGAAAATGGTAATTTATCAAGAACATCGCATCATCTTCAAATGTGTATATGATATTTTTTCAAAAAGATAAAGAAAGAAAGTCTTTGTTGTCATTGGTTTTCTGCATTTAACCCAGTGGGCTGGCATGCAAGGAGCTTGTGCGAAGTGTCTTACCCAAGGACACACTTGGTGCTCTGGTGAACCTGAGACCTTCCGCTCCCCAAATCAGCACTGAGCCACCAAGCCAAAATAGTAACAGACCATGTTACCAATGATGTATAATGTTCAGGTAAGAGAACTCAACCTGTACAGTAGCATTTGTTATGTGGGCATATTGCATGTTAAGCAGTGGAATAAATAGATTTGAGTGAGCCATATCAGCAATCACTAAGACAAAGCACCTCAGGACACAAAACAGTGCTTCAACGGGAAACATCAAATGCTGGTTCCTAAGAAGATTTCACAAAATATCTGTGGCAAAGGGGGCCTCAATGGAAACAACTAGCAATCTTTTTTATAACTATTCTTATTACTGTTTTTGTCACGGGCGCTAACTAACGTACACAGGCAGGCAGCCATTTGAAGTGTGGGTAGAAGGAGTATTTTAGATGAATTTTAAGTCTGCCCACATGCTCAGAGTAAACTTACATCCCAATTTTTGCTAACAATAATTGTGCAAATTACCCTCAGAGCAGTGAACAAAGACAACTGCTGGACAATTTCTAGTGGAGAAAGTGTTTTATACAGGTGTAATTATGCTGCAGTAAACTAGCGTGTGTACAACACACAACGCCTGGCTGCACAGAATAGAACCTACACCCACACCCATCAGTGTCCCTGGGACTCTTTTGGTGTTTAGTCAAAAGTAATTAGAATGACAGGCAAGAAAATCTGTCTTTTCTTATAATTTCTGAAAATCAAATACAGTATATGGAGCCTCATTCTTTCTTAGTTGACAAAGCTCAACATAGTAGGAGCTCATAGAAAAACAAGACACTGTTTTATAATGTTGCCTGTCAACCACAGGGTGTTACTGCAGCATTGGTTATCAAGATAACAAAAAAGGAATAATGTGCAATCAATGAGAAAATGTTGCTCATGTATAAATATGTGCTGTAACTTTATAAAACAAATAAATAAACAAAGATGTACTAATTAATTGTTAAGATAAAGTTTGTCAAGTGTTAAAGTTTAGTTTGTTGACATGAAGTTGTGTCAAAGTGTATTGACCATCAGATCTATAAATCTGTCACTTTACACACTGAACAGAAAAAACAGTTTTATTCTAAATGAGTAATTTTACAACATTGTAGTTAATTAACAAAAGCAAGGTCACAAAGCTGAAGCGCTGAACTCCCCCAGAGTTATTTATTCCGAAATGATTACTTGAATGTCCTGTGTTCATGGTAAATCCCAACTGGCTCCAAGCACAAAGTCTCTGTGTGACACAGCAGTGACTCATGGTAGCCTCTGTGTGTCTTGTGTGCTGCAAGGCTGGATAACGCCTAAACTACTTAGCCTGAAAGAGGCCAAACTTTGTGTTTGTGTCCCTGCTGCTCGGCTGGCTGACAGAACAGTTCCTTTAAGATCTCAGGCAACCTTGTGGTGGCTGTATAAAAGTTTTATTATATTGACCTTTTCTTGTTTATATTTATTAGCAGAGAGATGTGCGAAGTCGGAATTGTTAAATAAGTCACTGTGCTTAGTAAGTCACTGGTCTGTTGTCAGACTAGTCAGTTCTTCTTTCATTCGTTAGATCAGGTTACACAGTGTACTTGCTGCCAGTGAGGCATATGGACAGGGAGATTCCAGATTCTCTGGAAGAAAGTTAACACTAGCATGCCTACAGAGCAGCCAAAAATCACTTTTGGCGTAGATAAACACATGGTTAAATGTATTAAGAAAGAAATAACTGCATTCTCCGGGTCATCACTGTCACGTTTTCTCTTTTCTCTTTTCCCACAATCAATAAGGAAGCTGTCATGGCGCTATCGACTGCTTTTAATTTAAACCTGTTTCAGGTCCTTGATTTCTTTGTTTTCTCAGACCATTGTTAAAGTGTGAGTGAATGTTAAGCAGGACAGTGATGAATCGGTGGGTTGAAGGGGGGATTATGCAGGTGAGACAGGAGAAAGCCTTCAAGCCCACACTCGTTCACAGGAAAAACCTGCTGTCTGTTGCTTTTTGTTTTTCGAGTTTGTTTGTTTCTGCACTTTTATAGAAAACAAAACTGGTCTAAACTGGTGTAGTGACAGCTCAAACTCAGACAATATAAGTAAGCATAGCTGGTGATTATGTCATGCTCTTTGCTGTCCCTCTTGGCTTTGAGGATTTCACAGCTGTGTTCAACACAATGAAATCTTACGTTTAAAGAAAGGAGACATTTCATTGTCTCCTGCCAGCTGCCGCTGTAATTCTGCTGCTGCTGCTGCACACTAATAAAATGCCAGAATTTAATTTTACTAAAACCCAACATGTCCAGAAAGAGAATGCACAGGAGGAGATGGTCACACTACAGTAGCTGTTTGTCAGTGTGCTCGGCGATCACCAGCAGTGGCTCAGATTGCCAGCAAAGGGATTTGCAAATGACAAGAGAAAGGGGATGAAATGGTGCCAGGAATCAAAGGTGAGGTTGTGGGCAACCTTCACTCACGGCCGTCTGGAGAACAGACAGTTTGAGCCTAGGTGGGCAAAGTGAGTTGAGTCTGAACTAATCCTGCATCGAAGCGGTCCTGTTCATGCTCCAGGTGGGGGGGCGTCTGCAATCTGGGTCTGAGGAGCTCCATGCTTCAGCTCCATTGATTGAGCCTGCTCAGACAGAACCGCGGAAAGCCCACTGGTCTGTAAAAACACTGAAAACAAAAGCTTGTTTGTTAGTGCTTCCTGGTTGTGTGTGTGTGTGTGTGTGTGTGTGTGTGTGTGTGTGTGTGTGTGTGTGTGTGTGTGTGTGTGTGTGTGTGTGTGTGTGTGTGTGTGTGTGTGTGTGTGTGTGTGCGTGGGAGGGGGGGTTCAGAGAATGAGTTGGTTATGGAATTGCCCTGTCCCAACCTAGTTCTCCTTAATTAATCACCACCCAGGTCCAAGGTGCTGTGATGAGGGGATTATGATCTATCTGCAGTGATGTGTCTCAGCTCCATAATTTCTTTTGACTTACAGTATATAGATTCATAGCTAAAACCTATTTAGTCTAAAGCTTCAGTGCATCTTCACTGTCAGCTGATCCAATAAAAGCCCTGTCTCCACATGGTGGAATGCTGAAGGAAAGTCAGAGTCAGGTACTGTGCCTGGGGGCTTCCTGCTCGCTCTCTAATGAAAGAAGAGAGAGGCGGCTGGAAAGTGTGTGTTTCACAGACAAAAGGCAACTAGTTACCTCGATACGTCTTACCTGGATTCCAGCTCTGCTTTGTCTCCACAGCTCAATTCTCGTCATACGAGAGACTGACTGCGTGTGTTTGTAGCTAATTTAGATGGATGTTGTGTTTGAGTCCATGCCACCCCACCTACCCTTTTGTTTGATTAAGTATGTCAGATTGGATACCTGAAACACAGCGTGTGCTGCTGCAGAACCATCCCCCAGCAGCTAGTCAGTGCAGCCATTTTCAGTAAGACACAATCAGAAGCCTTTGGCTTTAATTACGCTCAATGTGTCCTGAGTATCATAAGCAACCAACCTCTAATTACTTCAAGTGCAAGTGCACTTTGCTCCTGCTTACAGTATATAGCATTATAAAGACCCAAATTATAAAAATCAGACCAAGTGCTGGACCCAATGATTAGGGGAGGCAGGGAGGGAGCTTTCAACCCCAATCCCTGGGCGTAAATTACGTAATATAGTAAAATATTCATGACACGCTATGGGGATGGTGGTATCCTGCTCTGAAGCGCTGAGCAAACACTTCACTCAGCCACTTTAAGACTGTAAGGAGGATAAGGAAAAGCCCAAACGGAAGGAGCTGCACAACAATCGCAAGTATGAAGCCAATTACAGTTTCCCAGTGAACAAAACAGTGAAACAAAGTCTGGTCTCATGAGCTCTTTGAACAGCGTAGGCTGCAAAATTCCAATGGTGGTGGATTATCTTTACTAGATTGAGTGACCGAATGTACGACACAACAAACTAAACACTGTATAATCTGCAAACTTACTGTTCAGGTGAGAAAAAGAAAAATAAGACCAGACTTTACGCCATTAGGGAGAAGCGGTGAGGACTAAAACCTTCTTAGCTACTCAGAGGAGTCCTACTTATAGTTTTATGTGATGTTAATGATGGAGAAAAGAACCAGAACCATACTACATTAGCTTTACTTATCAGTCAATAGCCCAAAGCGCAGAGGATTACGCTTAACTGCAGCAGAGTGATGTTTGAAGAATATTGCTGATGTTTCCATTCTCATACTTCACAGTATTACAGTCGTCTTGTGTCCACGTCGTCCTTGACTCGTCTTCTGCTTCAGTTCATCATTATCCCACTACTAAAAACTAAGAGAAAACAAAAGCAACTTCCTTCTGTTTTTGCATTTTAATAGTTACAGTACAGACTTTCCTTTATGCACAAGGTTGTTGTTACTGCAAAACTCCATTATCCAATCTACATTATAAAATATTATTAACATTTTTACAGTTTTATGCCCAAAGCATCGTTCTTCTCAAACCCATCTCATCTAATCAACTAAATAATTAAGATAAAGCCATGTATAAAAGCAACAGTAAAGGCATGTTTTAAATTGTTTCCATTATTTCATTAGTTTGCATAATGTTTACGGGCACGTTTTAAAAACCAAAACAAGCAGAGATGTTCATGGACTACATTCAAAGAAATTACCTCATATGTTTTCATTTTATGACATTGTGTAGTATTAATATAAAAATATTAAAATCTGTACATTCTTCTCACCTGAGGCTACTTCCAGGCCCCACATTTCCATGCTTTCTTGTTTTGGTATCAGTGCGATTCATAAAAAACATGTTCCGTCTATCAAGTGCAAAACAGATTGGGTGATTAAAGCCTTTCAAGCTTCCTGGTTCATCACTATGTTCATTTAAAAACCTACAGGAAATAAATCCAGAGGATGATCCTTAAAGAGGCGCCACTGCCAATCTCTTCCTTCTTCTACGTCTGTGGAAACTTTAGGGGGAAGCATTAGGGAAATGCTGACAAAACGGCAAAGCTTCTGTGGATGTTTGCTATTTTGGGTTCAGTGTCTATTGATTAAATATTTACCAGATTTTAGCTCCTTGTATAGATACGTCTGATTAGGTCCTACCTTACTCTTACCTAGAAGAGCTCTGTCCTCTCACCTCCTTCCAGCTGATTCCAGTGATTGTGCAAATAGGAGCAGCGTATTGTTATTCTGCACTGTTGTGATATTTAGGACCTGGTCAACTAATGACTTCTTCTAAAACCACTCACTGCACAGGTGATTGTGTGAGCAGTTGACTCACAATCTCCATTTCTCTGCTGACGACGGCATTGGCAGTTCAAGTATCAGAGTCTATGTTTCTTGTCATTAATGGTGTTCAGAGAGGTATTTTTAGTAATTTCTTGCTCAGAATAAAACATCCTGTCGCTTTCTACTTCGTCCCTCTGTGGGATTTGTCAGTTGTGCCCAAGGACCTGTCGACGCAGCTGTTTAAGTCCATTGGGCTGATAGCTTTAAGGCCTTTAAGGTCCATTAAAAACCTCCTGCTTGATTTGACCTCAGACCAGAGGATGAATAACTTGTGCATCCTCTCAGTCCATCTACTGTAGGACCAATCAGAATCTAAGTAGCACCACGTTTGTTTTATTTCTTGCCCAGGAGCACAATGTCTTGGTGCAGTTTAAAGGGAAAAGCTTAAATAATTTGCTTTTACTGAAGGATTTGGCATGCGGTCCTAAGAACACAACTCACTGGCAATATCCTTCTCAGGCAGAAGCTTGCCAATTAGCTGTGTGAAGACGTCTCACAAGCCTGTGAGTGGACAGGCCCTCCTCTGGCGGTTCATGTGCCCTTCACAAGGAGCTTGGCGGCACTAAGAGCCTCGTCTGGTGGAACAGTTGGGGCTGGAGCAAAAGCTGGAGCAGTCACATGATTAGCACTGTCATTAAGAAGTGTGTGCAAATAGTTTTGCTGCAATTGAGCTTGGTGATGGCAAATAAACCTGCATGAGGATTTTCAAGATGTCTCCTCTACATGTACAGTAAAAGGCTGCAGTGGCTACACTTGAAGTGTTTATCGATATTCATAGATGTTTGGCGTTTCTTGCTTAGATGCTTTAAAGAGAGAAAAAGTAGGACTGAAGATTCTGGCAAACATTGTCCACTTATCATAAACACTGTATATCATATGAATAAATATCTAAATATCAACGTCCAGACTGGTATGAGGACAGAATGAGGGACAATGTGCTAGAGGAGGTACGTGGTTGGTTGGAACTCAGTGTGCTTCCATAATTTTAAGAAATGAGACCATCATCTTCTTTTCTTTCACTCTTTTCTCATCACCCACTTTTAATCCACACTCTGTACATCCGCCTCTTCCCTATTCCCATTTCACATAGTCAGTCAGCTGTGTAGTTCTAATGCAGCCACACTTTTACATCTACCGTACAGGCAAAAACATGTGCACATACATAGACAACACACAGGTACTCAAGTTCAGTCATACACCTAAAGTCTGTCACACATTATGCACACAAGACTAGTAATCCATGCCAGTCAGGTAAGTTATGGGATCACAAGTGACAACATTGTCACTTGGAATGTACTTTTCTTACATTGCTTTACTACAATAAACTCATATTCCCAAAATTATACTGTAGACTACACTCTGGCACCTCCAGAGTTCCCACATGCTTACTTAGCCGGTTACAATTCTAAACAAAAAGGGATTGCAATCCTGATAAATAAGAAGATTAACTTTATACATAACTGATACTGTTGTAGATTCAGAAGGATATATAATATATATATATTTATATAATATAATATAGAACATTCTGATACAATACATTGAATATTGCATATCTAGTGTATACGGTCCTAATGTTTCTTTCACACTTTCTTCACATCACTGTCTGCTCACTCTGGTTCTAAACTTATAAGAGAGTTTTTCCTCTCCACTGTTGCTGTCAAATTGTAATTAAAGGCTTGCTGTATGTGGGATCTGTTGGGTTTAGTTGTGTAAGGTCTTAAACCTTACCTTGTAAAGTGCCTTGAAATAACCTAGTTGTGATTTGGCGCTATATAAATAAAATTTAAATCAAAACAAAAAAACAAACCAATAATCAAGAGGAGTATATATTTTTCTTATATTCTTTTCTAAAAGCAAAACTGTCCATCACAACGGTAACAAAATGTGATGCACCTCACCAGCTTCCTATTTGCTCAGGGGGAAGGATAATGTGCACAGCACTCGAAGAAGTGAGACGCCAGATTTGTGTCAGAAAGTCTATGCATCTGATAAAAAGCAGAGCAGATGGAGTGCAGCGCTTTATTAGAGTTGACATGTGGCACATCGGTCCGGCTTGTGATGCTGCACTCTTCACCTTTGTGCCCTCGGCTAAGTGGTTAGTCAGCCCTTGAATTACAGTAGACACAGAGACATTGTTGAGTCAATGTCACAGCAGGTGATTCAAACCTTATCTCCTCTGTATCCTTTCAAAAGATGAAGCGTGGGTGAATACTAGGGCTGCTTATTGTGTTCAAGCCTATTTGAAAACCAATGGATTTCTTTGCCTTTTCACTTATTTACCAAAGTTAAGAATTAGAAGTAAAGTCGCAACTTTGTATGATTCATTCTTTCATTCTAACTTACACTGACCTCAGACAAACATGTTATAATTATTTTCCTATTAAACTATTATTTATTTGACAAATAAAAAGCTGGTGTGTGTTAGCTCAATGCCAAGAGCTAACTCATGAGCAGTGGTCCGAGTGAAGCAGTTGTCATTATAAAACACATGTTGGTTGTGGGTTCACTGGGCACTTCTTCACAGACAGCTCTAAGGCAGACGTCACATGTTCAGCCCAAGGTCAGATCCTTCAATGCTCCAAGAAACATGAACCTAACAGTGAGCTGTGTTTCAGACCATCACAGGCCTCACTGAGCATGTAAAATGCTTAAGTCCATGACAGGCCAAGTACAACAAGGACGAGTGACTGAAAACTGTTTGGAACAGTATGAGGCTTTTCTGCCAAAAGGCATTAAAGCTACTGTGGGTTTGCAAAACTGTATCTGAACAAAACCACTCCCGATGGAAAGACAAAACAAGTGGAGCTGTTTGGCCTAAATGCTCTGCTCTGAACCAGAAACCTCTCAAAACAAATTTGAGGTCATTTTTTCCTGACAGGAAAGGCAAGAGGACGCCAGTAAAACAATAATATCATAAAGAAGAAAGAATTCACATGTTAGAGAGTCACCAACATTAAATTTAAAACTGGTGGAGACAGAACTGTGCAAAAGCAAATGCCTTAAAACTTAAGGAACTGAACCAATATTGGGCCCAAATCAGAAAATCATATCAAGCTGTTAGTACAAGCTGAATCATGGGGGCTGTTTTGACTTTGATTGTTTGATGTTTGTGTTTCTGAATCTACAGTATATCTGCTTCATGCTGAGGCTCAATTATGATCAGATGTTTTTTATTGGTCTTTATATCAAAGGACATAGAATAAAACCAGGCTGTAGTAACTTTTCCACTTTACTGTGTTACACATCATGTTAGCTGTATGTAGTCTTTCTTTCTAATTGCACAATACAGTATATTCAGTAGTAGTGGAATAGGCTCATGGTTCCATGCTTGTAAATGTAGAACGAGACTTAATGCTGTGACACAGTCTTTGTTTAAGTAAAATAAAAAACCTTGAAGTAAAGAGCCAATATGTGGAAGCGACTGACCTTGAAGAGGCGAAGGATGTTGGCCACCATGATTGACACGGAGCTGGCAGACGCACCTATCACTCCCACCACTCGCTCAGGCTTTGTGATGATGGGCGGCCCTCCGCTGAGACACTTGACATCCGTTGAATCTTTCTCAATCAGCGCCTGTACAAATGTCAGCGACTGCTCCAGAGCATGTGTGTCCCGGGAGCAGGTGTCCAGGATGCGCGCCCCCAGAGTGATATTAGGCAGAAGCTCATTGTCATTATTTATACGGTCCAGGGCAAACAGCATGGCCTCCAGCCGGTGAATCCCTTTCTCCTTCTTCAGCTCTCCGCAGGCTTTGCCATCGTTCCCCCTTGCGTGCACGGGGAACAGCCCACCTAGTGAAATGTCCCCGTCAATGCGTATCGAGTTGAGGTGTGTGTGGCCTGGCATTTTGGGTTTGGCTGTCAGGACAACTGAGAAAAAGCTAGTCAGCAGCAGTAGCAGCTGCAACACCCGGCAGCAGATGCCTCTGTGGCAGCCAGTCCGCACTCGCTCAAAGCCTTCCTGTACAGTCATGATGAACGGCTAAATCTGCATCCAAATACAAATTCAGATTCTTTGAAAGTGAGAGAGGACTGTACACACACATACAACTCTCCTGAAGGTTGGCGGCAGCTGTTTTCAGAGCGCAGACATCTTCAGAAGTCTCCTCTGTCTTCTCTCTCTGACGCAAACCATGTAATTCTAATTTCACATGCAGCCTTGTTTTATTGTCTCTCCCACCGTGTTCTTTCTTCTACAGTATGTTGCACCTGTGTGTAGTGGCTATATGCATTAACCAAACTTTGTCCACAGAGAGTTCTTAAAAAGCAATAACAAAAGCAGCTGCGCCTCTATTCTCTGCTTTTACCCAACCACTTGGGAGCATTTCATTTCTCCTTATGGTCCTTCAAGCCAGCCAAAAGTCCCGGTGGGCTCCACAGCAGGAATCTGCAAAGAGAGGAGACCTGTGTGAGATTGTGAAGAAACGGTAATAGGACCTGAAATAAAATAATGATTCTTATTTCAGTAGTGGTGTGTAGAGGACGTGGGAGTTTGGCTCGGGCAGCTTTTGTCTCCTTTATGTAATTATCCACAAAGTCTTACTTAGATCAATGTAAACAATACAAGCTCAGAGGTTGCGCCCCATGTTTTAATTAAAATCACATTCTGAACCGTGCAGCATGATGGCACCAGAAAAGTAGTTTTAGTCTCGTAGTCGAAATAATACCCAGCAGTGCACAGGAAATCTTTTCTGTCCCTCAGCTGCTTTCTGCGCACTACACTGAATTATTTCTATGTGCCTTGAGCATAACTGATTTGCTGCTGTTTGGCACCTTTCCATCGACTTTATAACCTTTATAACGAGCATTAGATCTGCGCACAGTGGGAGAAGCCTGCAGCTCTCAGCTGACCATCAACGCAAACGCACCTCTCTGTCATACCCGGCTTCATGCTGCCTCTGTATGCTAACACGCAGACTCCTGCTGCGTTGTAACAGAGGACACAAAGGGAAAAAGGCCTTCAGAGTCAGAACACTGTGCATCAGCTGTCAAACACATCACTGTGGAGCTCTGATACAGCGTTGTTCATTTACTTCAATTAGGATTAAGTAGGCATCAGTCAGGACTCTTTTACTGACATTCTTTTCTTTATGTTTAGTAGCAAAGTACAGTTAAACATATATTTGGAGAACTATTGCACTGAAGCATCAAGAGATTTGCCGTGACTCATAAATTATCCACAGCTCAGCTCTCTAAGTCGCGTGTGTTCCTATGTTCTTTTACTTTGCACATCAGATCAAATAATAAAGATGCCCCACTCTAACACTGCAGAGTGGCCCCGTCTTGTGCTGTTTCTCTCATCCTGCTGGGAACCAGAAGGAGATATTTATATCACCCTCCACAGATCATCCTCCTAAAACATAGCATCCATAATGGATGAAGACCTACCAGTCACGGCAAAGCATCTCGTTCCAGGGGAAACCCAGACGAGAAGGAATGATGTGCAAAGGTAAAAAAGCAACGTGTCTGATTTGTGACGATTTGATTCAACTTTGTGCAATGACACAATGGAAGAAATAGATTTGATACACATGAACTGGGATCGAAGCAGCCTTGTGTTAGGACCATAATAGTTCTGCAGAACATTCTGTTTTGTCTTTAGAGATTAGCAGCATGGGCGGTTGGAAATAGCTATTTAATTTGACGATGTGATTGCATTCCTGTTTGTGTAGATAATAATGTTATATGGCAATATACTGTGAGATCATAATCTGAGAACCGAAGGCAGAATATTTAGGTTTGAAATCAAACCGTTCTTCATCATTGTGATTACAACTCGATGAAGTCACACAAGCAGAAAGCTGTGCTGAGAGCTGGACAATCCTCTGGTCGGAGGTAAGAACACAGCTCGTCATCGCTCTGAAGCACTGCCTGCAGACTGTCTGAGATAAACAGATAACATCAGCCGCCTGCAGTGTTTGAGGTAGAGAATATACAGTAGCAACAATGGGTGTGACACAATAGTAGACAACCTCCAATTGATGTTAATGTTACCATTCAAGTTACAGAAATAATCAAAAATGTCATGTTTGTCAAGTGACATTATAATTAAAGCTGCATTTGAGTAATCCTTACTTTGACCCTTGTTTTGTGGTGGAACCTGAAATTATTCATTTTGTTGAGTTACTTTAAAAGACCACTGAAGTTAAGTGACGATTGCCATCAAATGAAAATTGTGCTGCTTTATGACTCGATTTTTAAAGAAGTTGTCTTGCTAATGTGGGAACTAGTTTTGTCTGTGAACTCTTTTCTTTCATCATTTGAGCAGCACCACACACACTGCTCTGATGTTTCAATTGAGGACAAATTGCTTAAATTTGTTACAAGCATAGAAAAGTTTAATGGCCACAAGAGAATTGGTGATTTATCTATGTAATAATAAAAAATATTCAAGAGCTAGTAAGAGATAAAATGCTGAAATCAAGAGACATAAGAACACTTTAAAAAAGGTACAAACAGTTTTACTGCCATATGATCAAAGGTTGATGCAGGCAAATTGCAAATTCTGAATCAGCCACCATCTCCTCGCCAGCTGCCATCCAAAGTCAGCAACCTCACACCACAGTGAGTGCACCTCACTGTAAAAACATTATGATTAAACCAAGCTTGAGGTTTACATTATATCAAACCTGTCAATCAGTAAAAGACGTTTTAGCTTTTGTTTTAGTGTTTTCTGAAGTAAGTGCCTAAAGCTGCTCAGTTAGTGTTGACTGTTCAAAGCATTTCAGTGGAACTAAAAAAGCCCAGAGCTAAAATCTGCTCCCAGCTGTCACAATCTCGAATATGGCGGACCCACATGCACGGCTCAGAGACAGGCAGATGAATGATAATGAGATTTAATTCAGTCATCTTGGTCAATAGACAGGCAGAATTCAGCACACAGAGAGCATTCAGCAGAGGTACAGGTAAGTAGCAGGCAGAGATTGGTCTTAAAGGTTTCCAGGTTGGCAACTGATCGGTTAGGCTTTCGCTACGGTACAAGCTCAATTACTAGCAGGATATACAAACTTTAGAGTAACATTCAAACGGTGGTGGATAACACACGACAATCTGGCAGAGGACTGAGGTGAATAATGGTGACTATATTTTTTGGCGGCGCCCCCGAGTGGCAGCCTTTTGCAGCAGCTCCCCGTTTGTGTGAATGTGGGTACTGCACTATGGGGGTAGATGTAGATTGCTCTGGTCTTTTTAATTGTTTCTATACTTTTCGCTCTTGCGTCTCGGAACCCCGCATACAGCCATGGTCCCATTGTTTACACCAGGGACCAGATGTTAGCATTCTGTGACGCGCCAACGCTACACCAAGGAAGACCTGAGGTTCCCCGTGAGCTGAAGCGGAGAAGACGGGGAACCCGAGCTGCAGCTCTGTGTTGGGCTAAAAGGAGACGGTACCAACCCACCCTGCCATCCATTGTCATGGGGAACGAGAGATCGCTTCCTAACAAGATGGATGAGCTAACCGTTCTCACCCAGCATCAGAGGGAAGTCTGGCAAGCTAGCGTCATGGTGTTTACAGAGACATGGCTAACAGCGCCGGACATGGCCGTGGCCCTGGACAGATTCCAGCTGACGCGAGCGGACAGGACAATGGAGGGAGAGAGGAGGACTGGCAGTATTTGTGAATAACAGATGGTGTAAATCCACTCACACCACTGTTAAAGTACAGATCTGTAACAAGGACATTAAACTGTTAACCATTAGCATGAGGCCATTCTACCTGCAGAGGTACACCACATTATCACGATAGCTGTGTATATTAGCCCCCCTCGGCTAACGGTGAAGCTGCGTGTGATGTTCTGCACTCAGTGGTAAATAGACTCCTGACCCAGAGCCCAAATGCCCTTCTCTTCAACTCGGGAGACTTCAACCATGCCCCTCCATCGTCCACACTGCCAATATTCACCCAGTATGTCTCATGCCTCACCAGAGACGACAGAACATTGGATTTACTGTATGCCAAAACCAAGGAGGCATACACCTCAACTGCACACCCCCCCTTGTTAAGATCTGACCACAACCTGGTTCATCTCCTGCCCGTGTACAAACCCTTTGTATGCAGGCAACCAGCTGTCTCCCACACAGGTGAGGCAGCTGTGGACTAATGAGACTGATGAGACCGAGTAGGCTCTGAAGGACTGTTTTGACACTACTGTGTGGGAGGAACTGTGTAGTCCACATGGGGACATTGACTATTGAACAAACTACATCAATTTCTGTGTGGAGAACACAGTACCCACCAGGACAGTATGGCACTTCTCCAACAATAAACCCTGGATTACTCCTGAGATAAAGGCCCTCCTGAAGGAGAAGATGAGGGCTTTTAAATCAGGCAACAAGGTGGAGCTGAAAGCTGTGCAGAAGGAGATGAGATGCAACATCAGGCAAGGAAAGGCAAGCTACAAGAGGAAGATGGAGGAGCATCTGCAGCAGAACAATGTCAGCGGAGTGTGGTGGGGGGTGAGAACCATCACTAAATACAAGGAGCCCGGCACTCAGGCTGAGGGAGACCAGAAGTGGGTTTACGACCTGAATCTGTTTTTCAATAGATTCGACCAGTTGCCCACCCCCACCCTGTCTCCACTGCTGCATTCAATGACCTCTACCCCCACTCTGAGCCATTCCAACACCTCTGACTACACAACCCTCAGACAAGATGAAATAAAACTGGAAGTGACTACTATAATAAGACAGGAAATGACCTGTCATTCACAGGAAACGCTGTGAAACAGAAACAATGCTGCTGCAACCTTTCCACATTTCTGTCATGGTTTGCAGTTTTCTACATTTTCTATAAAGTTAGAAGCAAAGAATACCCAGAAGGACAGAACCCTCAGTTTTCTATCCTGTCATCTGTGCAAGCACATGCATCCTTCTAATAAGTCAGTCAGAGTGAAGCCGGCATGTGCGAGGGTGACATCCTAATCCGACACACAACTGATATTTTGGCTGCTGTAGCAGAGGAGAGACTTGGGCCCAAAAGGCCGATAGACAGAGTTAACGTCAGCACAAGACATGTTGCTGCTGCATGTTTGTCTGTGTGTGAATCATGCAGCTTGCTCTAGGTGGGGCATATAAACAAACATACCTGCATGTGACATTAGTTTCCTCCTTCACAACCAGCTTCAAGTTTAAAAAGGTTCATGTTTAAAAGTGAAGAACTCCCTCACAGGGAAAAATCTGAATGTTCAGCTGCCTCATCTTAGCTTAACACTGACAATTCTTGTGTCAGTATCGGCTGAAGTACAAAAGGAACGGGAGTTTAATTATTATTGACGTCAACCTGATGCTCGACTGTTGTTGTCAACAATGAAGGCATGTCTTATTGCCAAGAATAGTAGTGACTGATCCTCTGAAACGAGTGAGTCACTGGTGTTTGAGAGAGTGCATATGAAGTCAAATTAGGGTCAAATTAGATTTGGGTGTGCGTAAGCCAAGCTGTGCGTCACTAACCAGATTTGTGTGTCCACAAATTAATCTGTGCATGTTAAACCAGATCTGTGTGTGCACAACCAAATTTGTACCTGTAGACTTAGTAGGGCTATACCATGCTTACACATAAATTGGGACGTTAAAATTAAACTCTAACAGATCTGTAATGTAAAACAAGACATTAACAAGGGCAGCTAACAGGATTTTACCCAGGTAGACAACTAACCGGAAATCAATCACCAGTTAACATGGTCACTCTTTCATATGGAACACCAGTTTACGTTAGCTTTCTGTTAGCATTTGCTCTCAGCGACAGAATAATCTATGGACTGAGCATGGCCCGAGTATTTGGTATCGGTGTCATCTTGAGAGATTCTGCAGCAACACTGGGCGTGAAGCACCTGTAGGACGAGATCATGTAATGTTACAGTATCATGTGAATGGGTAGTTTGCTTTCTTTGCTTATGTGGTAGATGTGGGCGGATCCTAATATTGATAATATTGATACCAACGCAAGATTTGATATCGTTCGATACCTTGACAAAAATATTGATACTTTGACTGGATTTTTACCCCTGCTGCAATTTTTTTTAGAGGCGAACTAACTATCTCGTCTGTCTGCGTCTCTAAGTGCTTGCGTGTGCACCTGTATGCCAGAAAGCAGACCAGACCAGGAAGCAGACACGCACTAACAACCCCCCCCTGTTGCTTTGAGATCTCACGTGAATCATCGACTCGGGCCAGCAAATAAACAAGCATAAGGAGGACACAGACGAAACAGAAGGATGCAATTAAGTAGAAGAGAGTAGCAGTGTGTGGCTATATTTTCAAGCTGAAAATGAAACAACGACAACCTGTATAATCTGCAAAAAGGTTAAATATAGTGGAAACACCACCAATTTATATTATATATTTATATTTACTGTTGGGATTTATTAAATTAATAATACAATTTAACACACCTGAAAGTCATAAAAATGTATTTAAATTTGATAATGTAGTAATTATCAAAAAGTCCAGTATTTACTTGGTATCTGATCGACACCAAAGCTTGCAGTATCGCCCACCACTATTATGTGGACTATAGATTAATACATTTTCTCAATGTACATATGACTTGTGTTGCTATTATTAGTCCTCCACTGACTTGCCCTAAGTTCTGAAGCTTCAGCCTGTGTTTGTTTACCTTTAACCATGCAGGACCCAGTGTCTATAATTAGCTATTAGCATCCTCATTACACCAGTGGAGGCGCAGACTATTACTGGAATCCTTTGATCATGAAAAACTAAAATCAGGTTAACTCTCAGGGAAAGTCTGGGTTCATAAGTGAGGTAAGTGTTTTATTTTTTTCTTACTTTATATTATGGCAGAATTTAGCATGTTTGCTTGCTGTGAGTCACTTTTTCTAAAATATGATCTGAGCTTTAGTCAGGACTAACTCAAATTGCAGCAATCTTCCACAGAGAGTGTTAATACATTAATTGTCTTTCATGTCACGCAGTATCGTTGCTTCCTATGCCTCCCCATGGAGGAGCCCTACATCACCTCTGTTAGACAACGGGATGATGTGAGATGAAGCATAGTTTTCCTTTAAGAGTGCACAGTAACCTTTGTGGTAAAACCACAAATCACAATTGATGGATCATACTGTGAGTCAGTGTCACATTAATTTTAAGTGAAATGTTCCTTGTATAATGTCACATTCAAGGTGGTGAGGACAAAATCAAGGCTAGGAGGCTGCAAGCATAGAAAACGCTTGAAAGGAATAGAGAGAAGGCAGCGTGTGCACACAACTGCATTACATAGTAGCTCTAGACACCAGACTCCAGCTCCATGACGGACATCAGGCACCTCAAGACTCTCTCTCGTCAACCAAAATGTAGAATCAAGCAGCTGTAGCTGTCTATACTGTAGCTCAAGACAATAGAAATAATTACATTAGCCAAATTGAACTGGCTGAAGCCAAAGTAGCATCAGTGACACAGTGTCTTCTGCATGTACCAAATATGTAAATTAAGTGTAGACAGTAGTCAGCAAGGCTCTGTCATGTTCCAACATGTCAAGGAGATGCAGGCCACTGTGGTTTTGTCGTTGTTTGCTTCATTCCTAATTGAGGACTTTTTTTCTCATACAATATGTGTTTGAGGCAGTGGAGCATTAAAAGACAAGGAGGCCACAGTACGTGTGTGTCCCACTTTGCTTGAACTATTTTTTCATGTCTCACCACAGTTTACAACATCAATGCAAACTGTAGCTGTGCTGCTAAGGAGCTCAGTCTGTGGATCAGAACGTCCTAAATGTGCCAAATGAAGTAGCCACATGAACATTCATGCTTTTGACCAGCTCTTCACAGATGTATTATTTCATTATGATACATGTATAACCCAAATGCAATATGCAATGTGTGTGTGTGTGTGTGTGTGTGTGTGTGTGTGTGTGTGTGTGTGTGTGTGTGTGTGTGTGTGTGTGTGTGTGTGTGTGTGTGTGTGTGTGTGTGTGTGTATACACACAGTTTGCAGTAAACATTATGATATAAAATTAAGTATAACATCTGGCAGCTTTATGATATTACCAAAACCCTCCATGCTCATGTCCACAACTTCCACAAAATAATTTACAAAAGTAGAATAAAACAAAATACAGTACAGGTATGCATACATCTTCATTTACCATCATAACCTACCTATAACAAATCGGAAAAAAGGGGGGTATGGTCAGCACACCGTCACTCGCCTCCCTTCACCGTTCTCCTATTGTGAGCAAGGCAGTATGTACAGTACAGTAGATTAGATTAATTCTTCGGTAATTTACGGTCTTCATTTTGTCCCGCCAAAGTAAATATGATATGCCAGATAAGATAGCAGCAACATAGTTACACCACAAAAAATTTGTTCCCTAATTTCAAACACTGTACTTAGCTTCTAAGCCCACTATCTTACGAAGAGCAGAGAGCAGCTGGGAACGTCCTACCTTTAGCAGCGCAACCAGCTTCTGCCGATTGCGCGCTGCCACCCCACGTGTGACAGGTTCATCACCGTAATTGGGGTGACATGTAACCTGGAAGTATTATATGAGGGAAAACAACATACACCAACAAAACAATAACACACATACAGGCAATTGTGCCCATTGTTTTGAAAAGGTTCAATTACTAAATTAAACTAAGCTGGCCCAGCCAAATGGGCAGCTATCAAAGACACACGACAGATATAAACAATATGTATGTAGCTCTTCATTTTCCAACCTCTTCATTTATACTGAAGCCAGATATTACTAGGAGGAAAGAAGGTAACAGGCATGTATTTCTTAAGCTTGATCACCACAATGAAACACTGTTTGTGTCTGCTGCACAAGAATCAAATGAAGCGCAATTGTGGCAGCTGCCATGTACAGTACAACACTCTCTGAATCCAATGCATCTTTCCCTTAGAGCAGCACCTAATAGTGGGGTAATGGCTGGCAAACAGAGCTGAGCACATTTCAGAGTGTGCAGTGGATATAGTTTTATCACAAAAAGCAAATGCTCAGAGAACACCTCCCTCTGTGGTGACAGAGGAGGGCAAAGACGTATTTGTGAGGAATCACATATTTCAAATCACACATTCAGCGTCTAAGTATAGCCCGGTTTATCTACGCTTCTGGAGACAGAAGCCAAGAATACCGCAACCCTCTGGTTGCTGCCACCCTGTCAAAGAGGGTTTCAGTGTTGAGGCATGCTTGAATGGATAAAGTGTTTTTTTTTTATTATGAGAACACCACCATTCACTTCTCTTGTGCGTTGCAACATGCAGACGTGGGCTGCAAAGGAAAGCTGCCTGTTCCAGAAGCACTTAAAGAAGACATTATGTTTGAAAAGACGAGCGGAGAACGGGAGCATTAGAAGCTCCTAAATATTTCTCGCAGCTCTAAGCATCAGACAGTGATGTCTGACTGTCTGCACCAGTCCCAGTTTCAGAATCAGCTCCAACTACTGAACAGGAGGCAACGTGTTGACAGTGTCTGCTCATGTTTTGGCTGCGAGATCTGACTGACTATTTCTACTTTAATACCAAAAGATTGTTTCCAGGACAAACCAAGCAAAGTGAGACAAAGCCTGATAGGGGTCCACTGTTGAGCAGCTGGACGTTGTCAACCAAGAAACAGAGATAATAATCTGTGCCACCCAGCCTGACCTACCATGCTTTATTCAAACTGCTTTACCTGTATAACAAAACAAGTTATTCAGCTTCTATTTCTAAAGAAAAGCTCCCAGAGCAGTGTTGGTTTGTCAAATACACTGTGATTTACTTGGTGTCAGCAGGTCACAGCAGCAGCACCTTAATAAAAACAGAAAACAGTTTAATTTTGACTATCTATCTGTGTGAAAATTCTCAGTATCATATCTGCACTTCTGATTACTGTAATATGGAAACACAAATGATCAATGGTTATAATAAACTGCAATTTTCATACAATGTCCACTTTGCAAACAAACGTTACACCAAATGTTGGATAATATTTAAACTCATTCAGTTTCCTTTTGATTTTTTCTCACCCTTCTCTACTGTATCTTACATGTTCACAAGACTATTTCCTGCCTAAGAATGTCTTTTAACATTGAGGCAGCAGAAACATCTGTCTTTGATATACAGTAGAAGGTAACTCTGGTTTGAGCCCAAATGGAAATGTTTCTGGCTCCACCTTCACCAGTGGTCTCTGCCAGTTGCTGAGCAACTAATTTCAACCAAGAAACAAACGAAACGCAATGGAAAAGATTTTTTTTGTGCAGATTAAAGAAACAAGCTAGAACATGTTAATTAGTGAGCCTTTGAGGTTCTGGGAGCAGGATTGGAAGGTAGCTGTTTTCAGCTTTGTGCTAAACTAATCCCAGCCGCTTCCTTTGATGGTCACCCTCCCCGTTTATATGCTCAGAGCACAGACTGCAGAGAAAATTTCAAAAAATAACATATTGTTTGTGAACAATATGTTATATATATATATATATATATGACCACAACAGTGCACTGTTGTGGTCATGAAGACTGTACCACATGTGTCTCTGACAGTAACCCAACAGCTGCGTTGCATCTTGGTACTGTAACTGTATGCATTGTGTTGTGTAATGATTTATTGATGTTAAGCTGCTTTAGCATAAGGTCACACACTTCTGAGCTGGAATCAAAGGTCTCTGTCTACATCACAACAGAAGCCTAAGAAGCACTCGCTTCTTCACACTGTCGTCTTTTCTTTTTAGTGGCATCATTACTAAGAAACTAGAGATCAGTCTATTTGTGCTCAGTGCTCAAATCTTTCACTATTTTACCATTCATCTCTTCTTAGAGGGATCTCTACAGCTTCAAAGGAGGCTCAGCCAGCCTTTGGTCCGATGACATGGATTTAATCCCCAGACTAAAGATTTTATAAAAGTCAGTTTTCTCCCTTTTCCTAATCTCATCAAACATGCTCACTGGGCAGCGAGGAGGAAACTGTGAGATGAAAACAAGAAGGCAAACAGTGAATAAAAGCGTGTGGTAGGTTGTAAGCTTTGCATCATGGCTAATTGGGATGCCAGTGTGCTCTTTTTAAAGTCTGCCACTTCTCCAAACTGTATTCTGCGAGTCTTGGCAGAAAGTGTCCTTCAAACCATTAGAGGCTAGAGGGCTGCAAAGAAGTGGTGCACGAGGACTGTTACAGTTCAACAAATGTTACAGCAAGTTGGAAGATATTTGTATGTTTAAAAGATGCTAACCATTAAAACATCAAGACGCAATGTTGCTGTTTGTGTGTCCTTCCTTTAGCCTTTCACTCATCTGTCTAACTCATGTCGTCTTATAGCAGCTGTTCCTTCAGCAGCATGATGTTGGTATGTGTGTGGGTGGGATTATAAACCTGCTGTTCAAGATCATTATTATGATGAGCAGCTATGCAAATATACTTCACTTGACTCTGTGAACTCAATTTCGAAAAAACGTTGACCCCACAATCACAGTATGTCTTTCGGAAAACATCTGCGGGTCAGTAGCCCTGAGTTCAGCCACAGGGTGGTCTCTGTGGTCCACCAAGCCTCCGATTCACAGGCAGTTAAGTAAGTGACAGGAGCCATGGTCCAAGGCATTAATGGCCTGTCTACCTGTCCATCACTCACACCACAAGTCAGTGTCCAGTCATTACCTGTTACACAGTCCAAATTTTGTTTACTTAGATGCCAACTTCATCATTAGAAATCTTTCATTGACTGTATTGTCAGACTCATTTTCACAGTATTTTATTGTCCCAGCTTCTCAAACGTGACCATCATAAATCCAGTAATTTAAGTAACTAAAACTGTTACTTAATGACTGTGGGATTTGGCATCAGACCAAACAAACGGGTTAAAGTTCTGTTGGATGATCGTCTGAAGGTTCAAGTTAAATGATCACAGCCGTCTAACATGTGCTGATATACTTATTGTACTCATCTGTTTATGTGGTTCACAGCAAAGAATTCATGTCCTAGATCACAGAAATGCATATTAAACCCAACCCATAATCTCGTTACTAAAAACGAGGCAATGTTCCATACAGTATCCAAACAGAAAAAAAAACATTGAGGCTGAAATGAGTCATTGCTCTTTCCTGCCGACTCTGTCCAACATCGTTATGCTGTAACAGTAGCTGTGGCCACAGACTTTGTGGCTTTGAGTGGGAAACATGCAGTATTGGATTCTAGGCTTCTTTCTGTATGAGGCTAACTGCTTACACAGAGTCATGGTCTCACAAACATAATTTCCACATTGATGAAAGCCTCTTAATTCCAGACTCCTTTGTTGTACTTGAAAAATGAAAAGCTATGATTTCTCTCCTTTCCAATTTGCGTATTTACCGTCTTGTGTGCATCTTGGGTTTTCACAATTGAATACAGCCCATTAATTATTCACCCCTCCCTGCTTCATCACAGCCTCCTTAATTCTCTTTATCTCTCCCTTCAGTCTCTTTCATCGCATCCTCAGCACCAGATAGTGGGAGAATGTAAACCTCTCTTTGTAGAGAAGCTTAGCATTACCCAAGCTACTGTACATGTGTTTGAGGCATGGGGTCTGATAATTTATCCTTTCATCTGTCTTGTTAATTTGTGGATCAAAGCAGATGAGGCAGAGCATAAAGGGACAGGCCACAACTAGTTGGATGTTTAGCATCCCTCTAACATCACTAACCGACCGAGATCAAGACCACATTTTTGCTAAGTGTCTGCTTCATGTTTCTCTTTACAACAATGCTTTTACAGATCGTCTCCAAAGATGCTCAAATACTAACTACTACTAATACTAATAGTTTGAGCAAAACTACATCTACAGGCCCTGCGTGTGCGTAACTCTTTAGTCATCTCACATCTGCCTAAATTAAAATTTTTTTCTTTTAGTAATTGTGCTTAAAAATTAATGCAGGTTTTTACTACTAGCATTCATCATGCTCTGACAGCTTCCACCGAAGATTAAGCATTCGCGCTCAACTCCAGAGGATAGACGTTTCCCAGATGAGAAACAGGGTCATTAACTTGAGGCTCCTCTCTGAAAAAAGTGTCTGACTGAGCAATTGGGATTTTGTGGAGAAATTAGAGAAAGACTTTGATCCATAAAGGGATCATGTCAAATATGTGTCTGAGTGTCTGGTAAATATGGGACATCTGGAGTTGATCCTTCCGTGAAGCACTGAGATTATTTGTCTTCCTGTGATATAATAATCTTCTGGTTCTTGATGGAAAAACAAAAGCTGGTCACTAAGCTCCTCAGGTGCTGTCTGTGCTAATCAAGTGCATTTGAAATGGATTGTTTAGCCGCTTATTGACTCAACTTCACACTGAAGTCAACTTATTTAGGAGATTACCTGCTAAAGATGGAAATGATGCCACTTTCCACGTGAAGTACTTTCACTTTTTAACTTTGAGGAGACAAGTATTCCAATGAATGCAGGATATAACAAGCGCTACCCTCGAGTTTGCTCTCAGACATTTACATGTACCTTGTTCCTGCTTCTTTTCTTTTCAGAAATTCTGTTTTTGTTGATAAAAATATCCATTGAAGACAATTTGAAGTAATTGTTTAAACAGCTTCATTTACTTAGACTGATTTATGCCTGTGCATGTTCATGAACCCTGGTCTCAGCAGCTTGACCCATGGCTATACCTGACATCTACCTGAACTGTCAGAAACTAGTTTGTGCCTCTACAGGGGATCAAACGACAAACTTCTGAATCCACTGTGTGCTCGTTATGGTGGATTTGTGTTGCCGTTGTATCTCACCTAATCTTCTCCACACTTTCAGAGTTTTATACACATACACACCTCTCACCTGTGGGCTGCTCAGCTTTATCTGCTGGTCAGTGAGCCTCACAGGACTTGTTGCTTTTGTTATGTTTGAAAGTAAAACCTTGCAAGAACTAACAGTGACAATAACACTGAACCACAGAGGGAAGCAGCGGAAGGATGAACTGGCCCAGGTCCTGTTCACATTTTGCATTCAACAAGCAAATGTTGAATGCAAAATGTGTCTTGTTGCTAATAAAGGTTCTGTGGAGCTCCGTCTTTGCTTGCGAGGGGGCTGCTTTGCAGTGCTAGTGCATTTTTGTGCAGGTCTCTCTTGTTTACTCTTCGAAGCTCACTGGACTTGACACGAGGCATCCCAGCAAGAGAACAAGGGTCAAAACCACTAGACATATCATTAATCACAGAATCTGTGGGTTTTAGGTTGGGATTATCCATTCCTTAGGGCTTGGAGTCTGTGACGGAGCCCCGCGTAGGTGCTGCAGCCAGAGGGAAATGTCAGTCTGGTGGTGCCTGATAGACTCTGCCCCGGTTGAGGCAAACTACAGCGAGGATGAAAGAGCCGGAACATTGATTTCAGTTCAAGAAGCAGGTGGGAGGAAAAGGGAAAATGAGGGAGGGAGAGAAAGCTTCAAACTAGCCATTTATACCCAGCTATAGGAAATGTAGTCAGCTGAAGTGTGGCAGTACGCATGTGGATGCAGTAGAAAAGTGGAAATGATTGAGGTCACCTCATCATTTATCGTTACTTGTGCCTCTATTTTAAACTATTCACCTTATATTTCAAAATGAAGGTAACCAGAACAGGCCTCTGTTGTGTCAAGCTGTACTGAACCACATCACATTTCTACAGTGTGTATTGCAGCACTATAAGTTAAATGACTGATGAGGGAGCTGGTTGTTTCAGATACCAACTCTATTTTACTTTTAGAAACGATCCCCTGCCTGGCGTCTTCCAGGCCCATGTGATGAGGAGAACAGGTGTCCAGTATTCTGACTCCACCTCTCTAAAGAGATGATGGTCAACTACCCCTGAGGCCGTGGTCCTAACACGTGTGATTAATGCATTAAGTGCGTGCATTAAGGAGACGAAGACGGTCTTTGAACACATCACAACTCGCACATCACCTCTGCATTATTAATGGCAGCACAAAGAGCCTGTTTAATGAGCCAGAACTGTCTAAGAGGATGTTGATTAAGCATGGAAAGATATAGAAGCTCAGATGACACAAGGCATCTACATTTCCTGGTGCTTACATTTCAGCTGCATATTTGACACTTTTATCTTTAAGCGACGTTTGAGGCAGAGAAGCCTCAAGGTTGAAGAGGTAAATGATGTGAGTCAGACCAAAATAAACAGACGCAAGTTACCAGCTACATTAACTTTGATTCTCTCAAGTCAAATTTAAGTGATTGCTTGTACAGATGAATGCAATGCCACAACCAAACAGGCCATTGTCTTTGCTGTGTCTTGTGACCAGTCAGTCCTATTCACTTTGCCACCTTATTTGCTGCACGAACAGAACCTTCGCTCCCCATGGGCCTCAGGAATTCTTGGAGCTCTTCATTAGGTACTGATCACTGCTTACTGTCTACGCAAACATCTCGCTGTTTGATGATGCCATGTCCCAGTTGTCTAGTCATTACTGTGTCACATCCTAATGGTTAATATTTGCTCCTTCGAACACATTAATGCCAGAACCAGCTCATAACAATATTCTGCAACCACCTGTTTCAGTGTGTGACTCAGGTTATCGCAGCTAGAACATAGTTATACGTTATCAGTCTGTCTCCAGCTCGAAACCAGGCGTCAGTACATCAGCACATGATGACACACGTCATGTCCTCTGCTTTAATTTCTATTCTACCACGTTCAATTATTTGTTGCCTAAACTGCATCTATTAAAATATGACTTACATCCTGCAGACAAAAAAATCCAGTCAGACTATTAGTTTTGGTCCAAAAGACAAATGTCTGTCTCCTGCATTTACAGCCTTTCTACCTAAATCTGCAACAATCCATTTACATTAGATTAAAATGAGATAGATTCTGCTGTCAGAGAGCCTTTATGTGAGGCCATATACGTGAACAAGAGCAATGTAGCGCTTTAACGACAGTTCTGTGAAACAAACGCGTTATCTTAGGTTAGTAAAACACGACAGCGAGGTTGGAACATGTCTGCTGAAGGCGAGTCACCATCAATGCCAGCTTGTGTGCTTTACAGGGCAACATGTCTCCAAACCTAAATAACATGATGAATGGCACTGATTCACACACAGCTTTGTATCTTTGGGAAGGTTTGTAAAATTCTAAATCTTGCCTGAAAACAATTCTTTCACTCCTTCATCTGTATGTCTTTGCAGAAGCACATTAGCATATTTTTGCTCAAGCAACATAATTTAGCAGCATTTTTGCAGCAGCAGCAGCAGCAGCACAGCTTTGAGTGGAGCCCAATAACCGCTTTCAAGGGAGAACATTTCAGTCCAACACGACAAGCCCATTCATGAAGCCACAATTACTCTGACGGCCTCTTATTATTGCTTCAAACAGCAACAATGTTGCCACAAAGGTATCAATTAAAAAAACATCCTCTTTTAAGACCAAGCTACAGATCTGAATGGCTCTAATTACAACAGGGAATGAACCTGTTCTATCTGCGGTGCTCGTGAAGCTCTGCTCTGGTGCAGCTTCTGTTGGGGTGAGAGAGGTCACTTCTTAGTCATCTGTTAAATTTTGTTGCATATCAGCATCTTAAGATGCAACTTTTTTTGCACAGGTCATGTCACAGCATCAACACTTGATGGTTGTTCATAGACAAAGACAACAACAACCTGCAATACATTTGTGTATTTCTAAATCTGGATAAATGTTCTTCCCTGCATTTTTCTTGAGCGATTTATTTGTGGTCTACTGATAGCGCTGAAAGTCGAGGCACAATAATGACAAAAGAGAAAGTGCCCCAAGCGTTGTTGTTCATCTCTTTGAAGTGAGGCTGCCTAGTGATTCTCAATTGTAAATGGTTGCTCTTGTCCTTAAGCAAATGGGCTGCAGTTTTTTTTCTCCTTATCTGTCACTTTCCACTGGACACCGGAATTTAACCATCCATCTCAGTGACTGCAGCAGATAGATGGAGCAGACACAGACACTAATGCTTGCCCAGTCAGGCAGCACACCTCACCAAACAGTGTCAATATGTCAGAGACATATTTTAAATGGTTCTATCAGCAGTTTGATATCTGCCACAGTAAAGATTGTGTCAATCTTTCAGGCACCTGCTTAAAGACCAAAGACTGTTTAATGTTAAATTAGCAGGAAGGCTTTAGCCAATTGAGTCTGAAGCAGCACATTAGAGTCTGACAGGCTACGCCAACATCTGCCACTGTATCTAGTAGATTTCAACACATACAGTTTTTGAAGATCATTTAATATATTTTTAAAATTAATTATAAAATATAAGAAAATGATTATTTTAAACAGCCTTTAATACAGAATTCAGATCCTGTACAGTACATAAAGGTAACAAACAAACAAAACAAACATAAAGAAATTGTAGAGGCTTAGAAATGATGATGTGTCCAAAAGAACAATATCACTATTAATCATAAAACATAAAACAATCAAAGTTATTTGAAAATTCTAAAGGAAAAGGACACGCAATGCCTCAATGATTGACAAAAGTATATTACAGATCAGAGCTATATCAGGGTGTCTCATGCAACAGTTGAAGTGGGGTTGCATAGTTTATTTGACTCCTAATAACATAACATATGCTGTTATAATACTGCATGACAACTTAGTTGCGCCTGCTTTTTGCGCGATTACTGAGGGCCATCTGTAGCCAGGCTGACAGTGCGGGACCAATCCACTTCGACCATGTCCACGAGTGAATATATCCATTGCTTTCGTTGCATCTGTCATCCGCACCAATTCCACAAAGTCTTCAGTGACGGTCAACGTGTCATCAACTCCACGGATGAAAATGACCAGGTGTGCTACATCTGTAATGTCCATGCTTTTATCAATTGCAAATGAAACCGCACTACTGTAAATGACTTTTTTAATCCAACTGGTTGACCAAATCCACTGAAATATCGGGAATTCTATGACTGTGTTTTTTGACAGGCTGATATTTGCAAAAGCCTGGCGCTTTTCAGGGCACACAAACTTCGTTGCCTTCAATCATGTATGTTTTTACAAATTCACCCTGACTAAATGGTTTTGAAGCCACTGCGATTTCATTAGTGATGAGGTAGCTAGTTTTCACTGCAGCATCACTGATGTGTCAGATGAGATTAAATACAGATCCACCAAAAGTTCATTCACCTTCTGTCTTCTCCGCTGTCCTTGAAAGTTGTCATACAGTATTTGTCGGCATGAAGACTCACATAGTGGCAATGAAGGTTATATTCTTTTGCACTGCAAACATGCAAATAAATAAGATGATGACCATTTTTCTTGAAACACTCTGCATCCACTTTTCTTTGAGACAGGTAAGTATAGAAGGTTTAATAGCACTCTCGTAATCCAGGCACTGGCTACGGTCAGTTGACAGGCAATCAATCAGCAAAAGTACAGGCAAGGAGCAGGCAGAGGCAGGAACAGCCGGCTGGCAACAAGGTAGTCAGGTAAGGCAACGGTACAGACTGGGCTTAGGCAGTAGAAAACAAGACTCGGTAACTGGGTTGACAACAAGACTGGACTACAGATAACACTGGAAAGTGGTGAGAACACGAAACAATGTGGCAGAGGAATGGGGTGAGTACTGGAGACTAAATACCATGATTGACAGCTAAAGGATCATGTGTATGGAAGTAAGGCTGAAACTAAACATGGGAAGTGCAGAAACTGGAAATGGCGCTACTAATGACTAAAAAATCCGGAGTTATGACACCTTTCTTTTATGTAAATAAAGCACATGAAACATGTTCTCTGATTATTCTTTTTCCAGGTTAGCAGTACTATATGGTAAGGGTTGTGATGCAAACAGCACAAGTATATGAGGTCAGAGATGATATTCGTTCATGTGTGATGGAGTGTGGCGGGTTTTAGATTGAAATTTTGGGAGCAAACAACGAAATGTGGTTGAGCTAATGCTCACGGCCTAGTGGGGGGAATACCAGGTGGAAAAAGCTCCCCCATTTATAGATTAAAAACCTTTCTAACATTAAAATATAAATGGAACTATTTAATTCAATTATATCTTTGTGTTTCATTCGTTATTAGGACATGTAGAGGTATGTATTGTATTGTATTTATATATTGCATAATATATTGTGGAAGTGTAAAGTACTTTGTCATGTTCCAAAGCTTAGGGGTGCCGTCATTGAATATTAAATTAATAATATTACTATTTTAAAAAATTGCCCAATTGCGTGAACATTGGTCATTTATTGTTTTGTTACTGTATTTGTTAGTTAAATGGACAGAAAGAATCCATTCTCTTCTGTGATAATGAAGCGCATGAGTTTCCTTTCCTTTTACACTTTATCCCAGCACACCGTATGCCCTCTGAACTGAGAAACACTTTCCCACCATATTCTCATTTTGTTACCTTAGTTGCTGTATGTTCAACACATACCCTTGCTTTGTAAAGTGCAGTTTTAAGTATTGGTAAACCAATCCCCTGTTTTGCTGCATCTATCTGTTTGAACTGCATCCTGTCTGTGCATCTGTTTTTTTTTTTTAAATGTCCACAGATGTTGAAACTCTCTGAAAATGTGATTTAACCGTAGAAGATGGAGCATCTGCTCCCCCTCCACAGAGACCAAAAACCTCTGTGACACTGAATGTTTCATTACATTCAACCTGCATTAGATTTACTAGGCGACAGGGCTGCACTCCTTAAATGCTTTGGATGCAGTGCTGCAAGGTGCATCCTGCCGCCCATGCTCTTCTGGTTATCAGCGTACTGACATTTGACAGTAGAAGTGAGAAGAGCAGGGAGCTAATGTGCTCACAGTGACATTTCCCTGTGGACATGTCAGATGAACTCTCGTAACCACTTTTGCTTTTCTCATCTCTAAGAGTGCTGTTGGAGTGGGGGTCAGGTCACCTCTTCCCTTTCTGTCACAGAGAAACCGGGGGATGGAAACTGGCAGACTAGAAACATCTGCTGTTCCTGCTGTGTTCCCTGTAAGCAACCGCATTATTTCACTGGAAAGCTTTCAACTGGCTCATGTTTGAGAAGGGGAGTTTTTGTATGCATCTGAACTATGTAAACAAAAACACAGTTTCATCAAGTTACTGGTTCAAGATTCTCTCTGTTGTCAGCGAAGGGAAAGCACAGAAAGTAATTTCTCCAGCTTTACCAAGTTTCACTGAGGCGAGAAGCTTTGACCCAGAAAATGAAACGTTCATGCCCCTGTGAAAACACCATCGTTGACATCACAGTATCAGACCAGGTGCTCTGAAAGGGTCAAAGGGTCTACGTTCACAAGGCTTCCATGTGAAGAAATTCTATTCAAATCCTCGTAAATGTGCAGGTCTTAAAGATAAAGACCTTCTCTATTATAAAGATAATAGAGAAGCCCCTGTGCCCTCATAATGTGATAAAAGTTGGGATGGTTCTAGGGCTTTCATTGATCTCTAAATAAAACGGAGAAGACGGCTGCACAGAAGACTAGAAAGTTAGCAGGCATAGATTATAATTATATAAAGATATTTGTGCTTAATCTTCATCTCATTGGGGAAGAGTTAAAGCCTCACTCAATAAATCAATGCTATTACACCACTAACAATGTTTAGCTTCAATTAATCTCATTACCATGGAGACAGCTCGTGAAACAATGAAACAGCTTAATGCAGGAAATAAAGTTCGCAAAGAGGACACGGACCTGTATCATCAGATGAGCCGGCAGTGTGTTGATACAGGCAGGTATAGCAGTGACAGCTACGACTCATTCCTCATCGTCTGACTATAGTGTATCTACACAAACAAAAGCCAGTTCCATACTGTTTGCAATCTAAAAAGCTATTAGGAAATCTAGGTTTTCATCTTGGCAGTATTTTCTTTGTACTATGTATGTGCAAAAACATTAATATAGATATGATAGGCTGATCATGTAAGGTTCTGGCTCTGTTATCAGGTTTATTTTGAAGGCACCTTGTTTTTCTGTCATATCATCATGTTTTGGGTTCCAGTTTCCACTTCCTGTCTTTATTTTGGTAGTCTCCCGGTTTCTGTTTTCGGTTCCAGCTTTACTTCCGGTCCCCATTAGTCACACCTGCTCCGTATCAAGTAATCACTTCTTGTATTTAACCACCACCTGTTTCCTCAGTTCCCCGCCAGATCGTCGTATGTATGCCAGACTACCCTTTCCAGCATTTAGTTATCCTGTTCATGTGTTTTGATCCTGCTCCGTTTTCTGACTCCTGATTCTCGCCTGCTCCCTGATCGGTACTTTTGCTTGGACAGCTCTGGAAATACGAACCTGACCGCCCGACTACGAGACGCCCTGCTCCCTCACAGTACTGTAAAACTGCTAGCTTCGGTTACTGAACCTCTGCCTGCCCCTGGATCCGAACCAGCCTGCCCCACCGATACCGAAGCCCCTTGATTGACTGTGCATGATCCGGATTGTCGGTGATTCTGAATAAACCGTTTAACCCTACGTTCTGCCTGTGGTCTCCGTGCTGTGCATGTGGGTCCTTTCATCTGCCGTTCCCTGACAGATCAAAGTCAATGTGTTCTACTGTATGCAGGCAAGCAGTGATAGTTGTACTTTATATAATGTGTCAGGGAATCAAAGTGTCATATTGACCCTTTTTAGGCTTGATTTATGTGGCAATTCACAGAATTCATCTCTCCTGGCCAAATCAGTATATAGCAGTGCTTTATAAGAGCCAGGGTCAGTGTGCTCCTGCAGCTTTTATCCACAGATGCATCTGTAGATGTGCAGAAATCCATCCATTCATTGTCTCTAACAGGCTCAAAAGTTTTGTCTCACCTCATTACTCCCATTTCCGCTGCTTCCTCAGCTGCTGAGGCCAGTGGGTAAATCACACATACAGTAACAGAGTGGATCTGCTTTTAACAGCATGAAACACTTTATGTGGGACCAAATGTGTTGAAATGGCTGCAGACAGTTTGATGTGGTTTTAATGAGGCTGATTTCAGCAATTTCAGAGTGACTTGAGCTGCCATTATTACAATGGAGATACACAGTCAGTAGCTATTTCCACAGACTGCTGCACTGGAAGGAGTCAACATTAGGGATGTGTTTCTGACAAACAGCTGCATGCAGATGTTTTTTATTAAACACCTTAAATAATGGTTCAAACAGTTATTTTTTGTTATCAGATCCAACCAAGGAGCAGAATTAGAAAACACGCTCAAAACATGGTCCTGATGGTGCTCCAAGGCTGGATCACCTAAGCTATTCAGTTCAAACATGGCAGAAACAGAACAGAACAGTAAACCAAGGTTGTTGAAATCTGTGTGTGTCCCTGGTGTCATCATGTTTCTAGATATAGGAATTTGCATGTGCTCAAACACCAGACGGCTGAAAGGAAGGAGGATCCCTGGGGAAGAGGCTGTAACTTCGCTGCTGTGCCTTTCCTCGTTATTATACGTTCTTAATGAGGAGCTCCTTTTCTTTAATATTTGATATTTGCTATGGGGTGGACAATGTGACAATCGAAGTTGGCAACAACATTGAAATGCCTCTCTTAATTCATACATATGGGGGGCAATTGGAAGAAGAATGTAAAGAGATGCTGCATAAAAGCGGATAGAGCGGGAGCTGTGTGGTACTGTAAGTAGTGGAAGGAGGATTCACAACTTTGGACCCCACACTGACAACAAATTAAAGTTGTTAGGTCTTTATTTATCAATTTTAGAGATGCACTCAGCAGCTTGTTGTGTTTTTGCCTTGAATCCAATTTAAAGGCCGTCTGTCATCCTCCACTATTAAAGCAAGAGACGTGTTTTACATCCCTGCACTAATAACTCTGGGGTCCAATTTGTAGCTTTTTTACATTTTAAACAAAGACAAATTTGCACATATTGATTCGACCTGTTTTACTCATCAAGTCAAGGACATGTAGGTATACAGTAAGTGTATAAGAGGAGGACTGAGGAGCGAGAGAATGGGTAAGTGAAACAGAAGGGTGAGGATGGTTCTGGCTGCGCTGCATGTGGTGCCTGGGCAGTAGTACTGCGGTCCCCAAGTCTCGTTTATCTCGTCCTGGCTGGGGTTTGTGGGGGGCAATGGGATGGGTAGCAGAGCTAGTCGGGAACCTGGCTCTGTGGACCCCGGTGCCTCGCTTCGCAACTACATTTCTCCACATTCATCCAATTAGTTCTGCGAGGGGCGTCCTGCTGATGGAGGGACCAGGGCTACCGGAAAGTGGTTCCGTCCCTCCTTAGTGGGATACTCTGCAGTTTTAATTGCATTAGTCATACACACTCATCCAGGTATTTGGGGGGGTCCCTCCGGGGGGGGCCAGTGGACGGAGCCTTCACTTTGATGGCTCTGTCTGCTGGACCTCTCTAGGAACTGGTGATCTCCAAAAGTTCCTCATACCTAGCCACATATTCATACATCCAGGGCCGGGGATGGGCTCTTTCACGGGGGCCTGGGGGTGAGGGTAGTTGTGGCCTCGCCGACTGGCCCTGGTGGAGACATGACCACCTAGTTTTAACTGCACAATAGACATTTAGGGCGGGGGGGGGGGGGGGGGGGCACTGTCCGGGGGTCACGCCGTCAGCCAGCAGTCGTGCTCCTGGAGGTGCCCCCCACTTTCAGTGCACTCTAGTTCCACACACGCACGTTCAAGCTGGGTTGCAGTGTTCTGGGGTACCTTTTCCGCTGCCCCCTGCTTCTCCCGGGTTGGGGTGGGTGGGCGGGGCTCTGGAGGAGCTGCTGTCCCTGCCTGGGGCCACATCGGCGGCAGGCCGGAGACCTGTAAATATGGAAATTGTGGTGTTGTATGTCATGTCTATTATTAAGTAGTATGAGATATGTATAGCAATGCATATGTGTATGTATATGATATATGTGTATGTTTGTACGAGTATGTGCACATACCTTAACACTATTATTGGTGTTAGTATTAATCTCAAAGGTAAACCACAGTACAACAGTATTTTAGTTATGAATGTGTTCGCCTAAGATACATCCATGCTTATTTATTTTGCACTGATTGTTTGCTCAACAGAATTGCTTGGTTTCAGCAGCTGGTTGTACCACCAACCCCCACCCCCCCTACCGCACACACACCCCAAAGCAGAAAATTAACCTGTCCACCAACACAGCAACATCACACATATTTAGGATTAGCTAAATAAACCATTAAATAAACCATTAATCAAGAAGAGTATATACATTTCTTATATACACCTTGACGTCAACAATTTAAATGTCGTGATGGTAAATGTTAGTCCTGTAAATTGCACCAATCTGATTGGTGATGATGATGTTGTTGATAATGTCAGGAGTGTGCTTACACTCACGTCCTTCATACAATTAATCCTCAAATGCGTTTTGTTGCCATGAATCCCATTGTTTGCTAGAACTGCGTTGTAAAAAATATTACAAGCAGAAACAATGTATGAAAAGCGCTTAACTGTAAATGCAGTCATTCATCCATTTATCTATGCACGACTGAAACAAGAGTGTACTACATGGGTGGAGACAGCTGGATCTTCGGGCTGCACTGTGAGGGGATGATCTTTTTATAGATTATTCTCACATGAGAAGTTTCTCCCAACAGCCTTTAATTGGCTCATTTAGTGTACAATGTTTGGTACTGTATCCATCAATCTACCGTCGATACAGCTTATCCTGTTATTTGCCTGGATCGGGCAAGAGGAGGCATAGACCATGAAGGCATTAGATCAGGGTGACTTACAAACATTCACACACATATACAGTCCAGTAGTTGAAAATAACCAATTCATTTAGCTGCATTTTAGGATGAAACTGGAACATCCAGATAAAACTCACACTAGCACAAGGAGCAGGATGCAGAGAAACTGACAGGTACAGTATCATCGGACTCAGCTATGTGTCTGTGATGGGCAGCTGTGGATCCAACCATCCTGCCTGTGTCGAATCCCTGGTCCAACCATCCTGTGCTTGTGCTGTGCCTGTGCTTTGTTGTTACTTGTTGTTGTTGCTATGCTCTCTCTGTCTATCCCCTCACCCCAGCCTGGTTCTCCTGAAGGTTTAGAGGAGTTTTTCCTCTCCACTGTTGCTGTCAAATTGTAATTAAAGCTTGCTGCATGTGGGATTTGTTGGGTTTCGTTTTGTAAGGTCTTAAACCTTGTAAACTGCCTTGAGATAACCTCGTTGGGATTTGGCGCTATATAAATAAAATTGAATTGAATTGAAATTTAATTTTCTTCAGCATCATCATCATCAACACACAGAGAAGCTTCTCCAGAGTCCTTCACATAAGGCATGTTAAGCATATACAGTAAGTAATAACAGTACTTGTATGTATTGTATTTGCAGTATTTGCAGCAATACCTGCTACTCAGACCAGGTTACTAGGTCTCACTGGGTCCAGTCCAAAATGTGTGTGATTTTTTTTTATCATTAAAGCTCCATGTGATGCTTGACTTCCTTGTTCACAGCGGCACCATTTGTCTGAATGCTGCCTTACAGTAACATAGCTGTAGGTAGTGGTGGCTTTCACTTTCCTTCAAGAAACGGGTTGACGGGGTGCCTGCTTTATGCTCTGCTCTCTACAACATCTCATAAAGCCTGTGGAGTTCACTAAAGTCTTTGTAAAGGTAGCGCACTGCGCATGGCGATGCTGTTATCTTAGATGCTTGACAACAAGCAAAGAGAACAGCCAAGATTTGTCCCCATGTGTTTTGTAAAAATGCTTTACAATCTGCGGCTGCTAAACAATCAGTGTGACTAAACTGCTGCCCAGACCCTCATAGATCCAGGGGTGCTTTTAGCTTTAGCCAACATTTTTTGCATTGTGGGTTAAAATTGTCATTTGGCTTTTGTGTCATTTTATTCCCATTGTGATTCATCATGTTTTTCTCCCAATGTTCCAAATATCCATCCACACACATGCAGCGTTGAACACGCTCCAAATGCTTGCTTTTCTTTATACTGTAAAACAGAAGCGCTGTTGTTTAGGGCATGCTTTTATAAACTAGCAACTTCCAAGATGATTTGCATTTTTAAACTTTCAGTCAATTAGACTTTTCAACAAACTAGAGGTAAATATAAAACATATCACATCACTGTTTGCTTTTAAATGTGGATATGTGAAGCTGGTTTCAGAAGCTACAGTCAACTTTTGTTTGAAGTTTGAATTGGCTCATCTGTATGGATGAACTGAAAGATCTCTGTGAGATGAGTCATCTTAATGAGAGTAAACAGAGGTGACATGGTTTGACTCACCTGTCCAGATAATGTGTGTTTAAAATGTTTTCCAGTAGTTTCTAATTCAGTTGACATTGAGCATCTCTAATGGCGAATTGATGTGGACCATGCAGTGCTCTGCATGCAGCTACTGTATGTTTGAAAATACATACATTCAAAAAGGTGCAAAGTTGTTGATCTAAGCAGAGTGTAACTCAATGTTGTGGTGATTGGCAGCTACAGTATTTTCATTTAGCATAATCCTTCAGATTAGCTCTAAACGGAGCAAATTGACAAGAGTAGCAAATGAGATAGTAGCGAAAGAGTAACAGAGGCAGACAGGACAAGGATCTGATCTTTTAACCACCATTGTAAATAGCTGTGTCTCTGAAAATCCAGATTCAATCCATTAAAGTGGCAGTTGGCTCACCTCTGTACAGCCCAGAGTGCTTCAAAGCACAAGATACATCCTGATGCTCTCTCCAGGCTCTGATCCCACGGCTGAGTGAGGAGCCGCTGCTTTGTTTCAGCCGATTCAGAGAAAGTGACGGTTGAGGCCAAGTGTCCCAAATGCAAATACGTGATTAGGAAAAGCTGCAACTAACCAGGTTAATGTAATTAGGAAACAATAGGGTCCCAGCAAAGCATGTCTCAACAGAGACAATCTTATTACTACAGTACATGATAAGTGCAGAACATACCCCCGAGACAGTCATAATTACTTTGTCAGTGTCACAATGCTCAATGTTCATTTCAAACACTGATTGATGTAAAAAGTGCAAAAACATGATAGGACAGCAGAATGGTTATTTTTCAAGGCTCTGCCCAAAACTGAATGTTACACAATGCCCCAAGGATCACTTATGTTGGAGGGTTTAAGTGTTCTGCCATTTTTAATCAGGGGGGCATCCGGGTGGAGACAGGCATCAGACCAGCCTGGGCTCACGTTGCTCTGTCACTGCTCCCAGCGAGCCCTTCAACATGACGAGTGTACGTCTGCCACTCTAAGATGTTTCACTGCTTGCAGGAAAACAGTAGTTGCTTTAATGTAAAGGTCAAGACAGATGTAAGATTAGATCGCTTCATATCCCCCTCAAGCAACTCTTAAAGCTTGTGTCTTATCTAAATAAAAGTCCTACATTAGCTTTGTTACGAGGCTCGAGACTAATCTCTGTAACCCTGGGTTTTCTATCTTGGCACCTACTCAGAGCAGAGAGCAAGGGCCCTCATGTCGGCGCAACCTCTGGCAAGAAGCTTTGTTACATAACCACTGGCACAACCTAAAATATGCAGCAAACCTACAAAAGGAAAGCAGCACAGATACTGTTGCAGTGAAAGCAAGCTTTGATCCAGACATGTGAGAGGTGAGACGTGAGCTCGTCATCTGGTTTCATTTACACCAGATGCTCTGATTGTGTGGTTTCACTGTTTTGTCTCAACATCTATCTGTGTATGAAAATTTGTTATTAGCCTTTCTAAAGTAGCAGGAAAATAATCAGAGACTAAAAAACCTAATGTTTCACATTTTCTACATTGTTTAACCGTTTAATACTTTTTAACCTGGTGTCACTGATTCTCTCATATTTAATTACTACTTCCCTTCAGTTCACTGTGTTCTATATTCTGCTACAGTATGTGATTAAAGTCAGTATTGGTATAACTAATATGACTAGAGTCACCAACAATATTTCTTTGGAATTTTGGATAAAAAAGCCTGATGCTGCTGCTGTACACAGTGGTGACACACAGGTAGTGTCCTTACTTTGTTTGATCTTTATTTTGTAACTAACAATATTGTTTCATCATTATTTATTTTACCTAATCACATGAAAACTGTATCTGAGCCAAATGTAAACATGAAGAATGAAGCAGAATGTGATGCTTTACTCATTTCCCACCCACTTCCCATTGTTTAGCAGACAACACTTTGAGCTGTCAGTTTAAACCATTTGTGTCCTTTTCTATACGTCTCAATTGCATCAATAGGACACCATGTCTAGAGGATCCAAACAGAATCACAATCACCAGCTTGAAGTGACTTGCAAAATATATTTGCAACCAAAGCTTTCCCTTCTCCTTCAGCTGTTGTGGGATAGAAAACACACCAACTGGAAAACTCCTGTGGCTGAAACAGTTTGCTAAAACTAATAAAAAGTGAGGTTCTTTTGAAACACATTCACCATAGCACCTCCTGTGATTCAGTAATTTCACCCAACTTTATTGACTAAAGGATTTGTAAAAGTATTGTGACAAGGACCAGAGGCAAAAAGAGGAAACATAATTGTAAGAATTATGTCTGACCTGGATCACAATCTTTAAATTGAGCTTGAGTATGTTACATGAAACCTTCCCTGGATACATAGAACCTTCACTTCCATTATAAGAGCAGTTTATAGTCTAACAATGGTGGTGAGTTATGCATGCAGCTCTCCTGGGGGCTCGCTCCGCTGCTGTTATCTTTCAGACTGTTATTACGCCTGCAGAAGAGACAAAAAATGATGACCCACATCTTTGATAGTAACGTGCAAAGTAAGAGGAAGCTAGGAAGAGGAGTAGCATCCTTTACCTTCATTAGCCAGGAGCTCACAGAGGAAGTTTCAGCGTGTCAGAAGCTGGATATAATCTTCTCCAGCGTGACGCGTGAGGTGATCATGGTGCGCTGTCACTGCCAGTCCTTGTTGTTGATTAAGGCTTTTCATTTTCCATTGGGCTTAGCTCTGAGGCGCAAGCGCCTTGTCTTGCGTAATTTCCTCCTCGCAGTCTCCCCATCGAGATAGCGAGCTAATAGAAATCCACTCCTAATGAATCCTCAGATTGGCAAGCAGTCTCATTTACATAACATATACTATTTTAAGAAGATTAGGCATGTTTCACATGACACGCAGAAGGTGAGAACCACAGGCGTGTCAGTATTTTCATTTAAGCCACATCGTTGCACTGCAGAAGATGCTTCATCTGCAGACAATGAGGATCCTAGAGGCAGAGGGAATGGGATCAGATGGTTGTAGATATACAGTGTGTTGAGGTTCGTAACTTTAAAGTTTCATTTAATGACCCTAATTATTTGGTATTTACTTGGTATGGTATAGTATGGTTTGATTTTAACCTTCTTCTTTCCTTTGGCTAAATCAAGCATTTAAGAGCAGTTCACGGGGCCCATGGAGTGTAGGTGGTGGATGTTGTCTGCTGAGTTGTGTTTTTATTAATACAGCACCTGACCTTAACCAGACCGACATCCCACTCAGTGAGCATGAAGGGAGCAGGCGAGTCTCTAACAGAACCACTGGATTGTGGGGTTTTAACACTTGGAGATGTACAGTACATGTTTAGTTACATGTAAACTAACTAAAAGCTCATACTACAGTTATATTTTATTATAGCTGCAACTGACACTTGTTTGTATTGATAAAGAGGCCAATAATTCTTTTAATCACAATATGTATCTTGTTTTGAACGGAGATTTGCTCATCTCGAAAGAAGCATTGTTTAATGTCAACCCGTCCCAGAGACAGACAATCAAATGATACATTGAGGTTAAAGAGCTTAGATTATCGAACTGCTGACTGATTAATTACTACATAATTTCAGCTTTACATTGGAAAATAATAATAATGTCGGAATGCAAATTAATGTAAAACGCTGGATAAACTATGAGGTAGTAGGTAGTAGTACTATGTATGTGCTCTATGAAGTGCTTGAATCCTCCCTGGATCCCATCAGACTGCATTAAAGTGTGTGCGCCGTGGGAAATTAGACCATTGTTTAAAAGGGAGGGCCTTCGGGTGTTATTCATAAATGTTTAATGACGTGTGAATGGAAACGAAGTGAAAGGGGTTTGACTTCATTTAGACGGTTGTGATGGCACTCAGGTATGTTGAACTGGGCATGTGTTGATTTAATTACTGTATGTGATTCCTAGAGGATTGTGATGTAAACAGTTTCACTGTCTCACAGCTGCAGTCATTAAAACAAATGACACACATAATACGACTTTCTTTATCACTGCATAAAGGGATATTAAACCATAGATGTAAGAGATGCTCTGAGGATGGAAATCTATAGATTAAAAGCTGTCAGGAATAACAATTCTCATGTCATATTAGTGTGTTATTTGTGTTGCCAGTTGTGGCAGCCTGATAAACTCAGGTTGTTGACAGAATTTAATTTCAAAAATTTGACATATTAACAATATTGCAAGAACATCGGGTTCAGTTTTATGTATGTTATGGAGTTATGGAGGATGTACTAATTCATTTCCTTTTAGTGAACTACATTAAACAAGCTTGTTTCCATAGCATTTAAAAAACTTGATTTAATATTTATTATTATCTAACTATTACCTAACATAAAGATTTATGTTAGGTCTGCAAGCTGTCACATATATGGTCCAAGGAGCAGGAAAGCAAACATATTTTTGTAGCTTTTGGGCAAATACATTGGTTAAAATTCCAATAAACATCCAAGCAATGCCATTAAATGCAACCCAACAACTCTGTTAGAGGAGATTATTCCAAAATCCAGGCCTGTGGTCATTTGTGTGGAGTGCAGCCTTACAGGGACTGTGCAGTGTGTTGGACTCAACAGATGCCAAACTCCGCAAAGATACTCACATCAAAGAAAACTAAGCAACATGCATACATTAAACGCCGCCAACTGATCTTCATTTATCACTACCGCCTGAGTTGCAAAATAAATGTCAATTTTTTTATTATTACAAAGGAAGTAATATTGAAGAGAGATGGGAAGTTCGATTATTTTAACTGACTCGGATCTAAAGGAAGTGAAATGAACAAATTATTTCGAGTCATTCGTTCATTTCATTCGAAGGCGGCGCTGTGGGCGTAAAAATGGTTCATCTTCCCTGCCATTGTTGTCGAACAGCATGCTGCTGTATGAATGAATCATGAACGAACTGGAGAGATGCTGGTCAACACAGCCTCCGTGGCCTGGTTGTATATATTATATTAGATTTTATAATAATTAACATGTTGATATAATGTTCGCAGTATTGGTTTACAAACACACTTTACATTATATACACAATGACACTAGACACATCTACAAGAATCAGAGACCTGTAATTAATTATGATTTCATCAAGGAAGGATACATGTGAACGAATCACGTCACAGAGCCTGGGTGGCCTGGCTGTCACGTGACAAAAGAACGAATCCCTGAGTACAGATGCTCAGTTGAGTGAGTCGCAAACGAATCATTTCTATTTCCTGTTTTTCTGACTAAGCATATGAAGCTGCTGTTATGTGGCGAGAGAAGGTACTGCATAAAAATGAACAAATCGTTTAATGAGAGGACTCGTTCCTCCAGACTCATTTAAAAGATTAGTTCACATTGAACGAATCGTTCATGAGGGCACATCATGGAAAATCATGATATGATTTCTTAATGAAGGTTCAGGAATGGCCTATCTTTCTATCCTCCTCATAATTGAAATAATACTGTGGGAAAGCAGAAGGTAATGGCACATAATGCATAACACTGCAATGAATGAAAAGTTTAATAGATGGAGGAAATGGCAGAGATGGAACATTTCATTAGGGAACCTGAATAAAGTTCGTATGTGCTTCATGTCCGGCTCTAATCTGCTGTGATGAATGAATCACAGTCCTCCTGGATGAGATTCGCTGGCCTAAGAGCTGTGGCTAAAACCAACGTCTTAGGATCAAATCTTAGGGCCTCAAAACTATGAATCTGAAACTCTATAATGGAGCCTTCTGTCCTCTTCTGTTTTATTAGTATGACGAGATGTGGAAATCATTAAACTTCTCATTCATCCAAACGGCTAATAATCACAGTTCATGTGCAGGGCAGCTGGGACAGAATCCAGTGATGAAGAAAGGCTTGAACTGAAGGCAGTTCATCGCAACCAGTGGGCAAAGGAAGATTCAAAGGAAGATAAAAATAAGACAGGCGGTTGTGAATGAGAACACAACTGGAAGGTTTTATCTTCGATTTGTTTTTGTAATAGCCAAGCATGTTTTCAGATTTTGCCACATCCCAGATAAGTTGATCAAATCTAGACACGTATGAGATTTTCCTGTGGCTGTTTTCTGTCCAGTAAACTCCAGCCTCCTCAGGCTGTGTAACAACAGTAACTCTGTGTGTGTGTGCGTGTGTGTGTGTGTGTGTGTGTGTGTGTGTGTGTGTGTGTGTGTGTGTGTGTGTGTGTGTGTGTGTGTGTGTGTGTGTGTGTCATGCTATCAAGTTACAAAGCAGCCAAGGTCTGGAAAACTGTTTATATTGACCAATGCAGAGCCCTCATTACAGCCACCCTGTAAACATGCAGCATGCAGGACGCTATGTGTGAGTCAGACGGAGAGAGGTGTGAAAAGAGGTGTCTGGAATCATAAAACCAGTGCAGCTCCTTAAATCTGGAGGACACAGCAACACATGGATAGATACCTACAGAACTATCATGAGCCCATTTGTGTTACTTTAAAGTGGTTGGTGGTTTAAAGTTGGTCTCTGCGGTGATCGTTATAGTTTTTTTTTACTGAACTGACAGCGGAAGCAGCAATCAATGCAATAAGAGGAACATAATATAATATAATAATATAATTACTTAAAATAATTATGTAGGGGAGTTACCTTAGGTTTTACAATATGTTCGTGTCAAAGTGTTTGTGGAAACATAGATTCCCTGATCCAACATGGCGGCATAGGACCCAGTGATGGTGCTGTGTCTGTGCAAATCTACAGCTGCTGGCAAATGTAGCATAGGAAAAGACCATGAAAAGGAAAACACACCTACTGTAGACTGTGACCACAGATTCAAAGAATCCAGTCCCAATAAGGTTACTTTACATTAAATGTTGATTGTTTACTCCATGTAATAAAGAAAACATCTTGAGGCAGACAGTGAGAGATAATGACCTGCATCTAGAACCCATTCACGGAGCCTAGCTGCCTGAAGGATGGTAACAGTGAGTGAATCAGTAAATGTACACGCCAAAACAGCAAAACAATCAAGCTGGAATTTGTTGTGGGCAGCTGCAGATCCCGGCAATAGCCTGGTCCATCACTATCAGTGACTTTCACTTTGTTGTCATATGGGTATTTGATGCACTGTTAGTGTCAAAGCGTGAACTGAATCCACTTTAACCAAAGGTAACTACATGTGAAATGCGGTACGTGGGTTTGGAGCATCCTCCCATCCATCACCTCAGTGTTATGTATGAACAGCGGCCATGGGGCGTGTATTAAGTGTGTCTCCTTTGAAGTACTGCTCTACAACCAGCGTCTGAAGAACAAAGTGGTTCTTTGATTTGATATTTACCCTAGAACTTACAACAGGTACACATTTATCTGTGCACTATTTACTCCCTTCAATTTATATGTATATTTCTGCAGTCAGGATACCACATCCCGGGGCTTCTTTTTCAATTCCCCACTTACAGGTGTCAGACACAAGAGCAGGGAGCGGTACATGTGGTCTCGCTCAGCGCTGGCGGTGTATGCGTAATCAGTGGTGCAAATACAGATGTATCATTACCAGTGAGCTGTGATATCGAGGAAGGCCAAGGGCAATGACAAGGATTCACTCAGTAATGGGCTCTAACAGATCAGCAAACCATTAAGTGGACCTGCGGTGCACCTAGTAGCCCTACACAGCCATTATGAAGCAAAACACAACCAAGTGAGATGATGACAGCTTCTAATGACGCTTTCCCTTTACAGTGTAATGCTGTTAACATAAGGGGGCAGTGTCATTGCTGGGCCCAACCATTGGCAAACAGAAGCGGAAACACATAGAGCGATTTGGATTTTCTTGTAACTTGAGCTGCTTTGCATCAGCTGCTCCACGGTGACCCGAGGTGCAGTGTGTTCCATGCACTCCTCACAGAGTCAATATGTTAATGCACTTTGCTCAGAACACTGTCATTATGCTTCCCCTTGTTTATCCCCAGCTTCCGCTTCTGCTTGGTTCATATTTGATTGTGGACGGAGCGAGGAGAACGCAAGATGCGATCAATCATCTGCTCCTGACAATGATGCCTACACATGGATCTGTCTTTGAATGTAGGTTAGAGCAGGAACACTTCTAGCATCTAGCTTCCTTTGAGTTATTGGCAGGCTAATAAGAAAATCAGATTTAAATGGTGGATCTATAAGCAGAACAGCCGCAAAATGAGATTACCTCCGGTTCGCTGCGTTTCTACAGGATTTGCAATGTTTCCTTTCTAAAACCTTCCACATCGTAACAATGGCCAATTTAAAATATTCTTTAACAGCTGAATTTGTACTAAATTTGAATGTTCTAAATCAACGTGAAAATCCTCCACCACCAACCGACTGCACATATAATTGAATTTCCATGGGGCCCTTTTTTTGGAACCAGTCACTGTAGTACACAAATTGCAATCAAGGCCAGGAATAGTGCTCAGAGAGCTGGGTGGCTGTTGACTGCAGGATTTAGGAACTCGGCTGTGCCTTCCCACTGCTGCTGGCAAGAGATTTCTGCCAGGCGCTAGTGTGCAGAACAAGAACTAATTTGGAGTCGTCTGTTGCAGCTAAAAGGAATCGGCCCTGAAGTCCTGCATTATGGGAAAAGTGGGGTTAATTTCTCCCACTCGGTTCTACAGTTTCTGTTTAAAACTAGAGCTTATGCTGGATGTTGATTTCCATCAACAGCAGCCTTCTCATTGGATTTACATCATTCTTAGTCATATCTGTTAATAATTCCATTTGTGCAAGCAGGAAAATCATTGCTCTCATAAAGCTTTAAACCTTGACTCGCATAGAATTAGTTTAAGGGCACTGGGTAGTGTATGAGCTGCATGTCATACATATTCATAAATAGTGGGAAGGTCTTAGCAATGAAAAAACTTTTGAAACTGCCTCAACTCGTGCTTTGGGAATTAAAAATGCAGATGTGAAACATCTTTTTAGAACATTAATAAGCTCCTAAACATGGAGACAGCAAAATTTTGGACTGTACTCGACTAATTCAGCAAATTAGATTTTATAGTGACATTTAACACAGGCTTCGTGGAACCTTTCGTATTCTTTACCAAGTGGTTATTATTGTTACCATGACAATGAAGCCTGAGGCAACACAAGTTTCACTCGCAGAAATGCATCTATTCTCATTTCAGCACAGGAGCCAGTAAACACATCAGGGATCAGCAGCGCTGGTCTGGAAAAATAATACGGCTGAAATGTTTTTTGAATGCAGGTCACATGATGCTGCAAGATCCTGCTCTGGCCAGTCGCACACATGCAAACTGTCAGGTTTTCGTTCTTGGTTTTATTTTGAAAGGACTCTTCTGTTTTTGATCCCAGTTTCCGGTTTTATTTTGTAAGCACTTCCGTTTCTCATCACACCACAGCAGTTCCCGCTTCACTCCCGGTCCTCATTACACTCACCTGTTTTGTATCAGTGATCTACTCCGTGTATTTAACCACCACCTGTCACATTAGTTCTCGGCCAGATCGTTGTTTACTGATTCCTGACTCTCACGTTCCCACAGCTCCTTACCGACCCTGTAAGTCTTCGTTCCGTTATTGACCACTGCCTGTTTTATGACCTGTCTAAGCCTGCCGATTTGGATTCTGAGACCTGAGCCTTTTCCCGTATTGACACCTGTGTATGACCTGGACTGCCTTGTGACTTCGTTTCTGGAATAAACCCACCTTTTTCACCATCTGCATCGTGTCCTGGCGCTGTGCATTTGGGTCCTCATCCGAGCGCCTCCCGTGACAGAACGATCTGGCCCAACTTGGACCCAGCCAGCGCCAACCTGCACCCAGGTCTGTTACGCGTTTTTTGTCCCTTGTTTTTTCCCCCGTTTTTTTTTCTCTGTTCGTCGGCTCCGCGTCTAACTCCGCACCGGAGCGATGGAATTTATTCCCCCGGGCTTACCGGAGGACTTCCGCGGGGATCTCGAGAGGCTGGCCAGAGAATACACGGAAGCGCCCAGCCTTACGGCCCAGCTCCGAACAGTCAAATTAGCCATCGAGATACTGGAGGAGGAATACTGGTGGCATGAGTACCCCGGAGTGCAGGCGTTTTTCGATAGACTCCGGCTAATGCGGAGAGACCTGACACGCGCACGGCGCGCATCGGCTGGCCGCGGCTCCGCCGCCACTCCGGTCGCCGCTCCGGCGGTTCGCGTCTCCAGCTCAGTCTCCAACCCAGTTGTGCTCTGTTCAGTCCCAGCCCAGCTGCGAGCTGCTCAGTCTCCGGTCAACACGCGAGCTGTTCAGTCTCCAGCTCAGTCGTGTTTTGCCCAGTCTCCAGCTCAGCCGTGTTTTGCCCAGTCCCCAGTTCAGCCATGCTCCGCTCAGGCTCCAGTCGCAGTTCAGCCTCGCCACGCTCAGTCATCAGCCCTAGTTCAGCCATGCTCTGTTCAGACTCCAGTCGCAGTTCAGTCGTCCCCCGTTCAGGTTCCAGCTCAGCCTTGCCATGCTCAGGTCTCAGCCCAGTCACGCTCGGTTCAGTCTCCAGTCCGGCCGCGCGCTGCTCAGTCTCCAGTCCGGCCGCGCGCTGCTCAGTCTCCAGTCCGGCCGCGCGCTGCTCAGTCTCCAGTCCAGCCGCGCGCTGCTCAGTCTCCAGTCCAGCCGCGCGCTGCTCAGTCTCCAGTCCAGCCGCGCGCTGCCCAGTCTCCAGTCCAGCCGAGCCCAGTTCAGTCTCCAGTCCAGCCGAGCCCAGTTCAGTCTCCAGTCCAGCCGAGCCCAGTTCAGTCTCCAGTCCAGTCGAGCCCAGTTCAGTCTCCAGTCCAGTCGAGCCCAGTTCAGTCTCCAGTCCAGTCGAGCCCTGCCCCGGTTCTAGCACAGTCGAGCCCTGTCCCGGTTCTAGCACAGTCGAGCCCTGTCCCGGTTCAGTCCAGTCACGTTCCTGTCCCGGTTCAGTCCAGTCACGTTCCTGTCCCGGTTCAGTCCAGTCACGTTCCTGTCCCAGTTCAGTTCAGTCACGCGCAGGTCTTGTCCCAGCCAGAGGGCACCACCTGTCGGACAGGTGCTATGCACACCCGATCAGGCCCGACGTCTGCTCCGTCGAGCTTGGCAGCGGCAAGTAGCCATGCCAGCTCCAGAGGGGACGCCGTTTCAGTCCTTGCCGGGTCTAGTGTAGAGCCTGAGGGCAGCGCCGCCGGCTCTAGAGTAGATGCCGTTCCTGTCCCTGTCGGCCAAGTAGATGCCGTTCCTGTTCCTGTCGGCCAAGTAGATGCCGTTCCTGTTCCTGTCGGCCAAGTAGATGCCGTTCCTGTTCCTGTCGGCCAAGTAGATGCCGTTCCTGTTCCTGTCAGCCAAGTAGATGCCGTTCCAGTCCCTGTCGGCCAAGTAGATGCCGTTCCAGTCCCTGTCGGCCAAGTAGATGCCGTTCCAGTCCCTGTCGGCCAAGTAGATGCCGTTCCAGTCCCTGTAGGCCAAGTAGATGCCGTTCCAGTCCCTGTAGGCCAAGTTGAGGTCGTTCCTGTTCCTGGTCCGGTTCCCGTCGGCCCTGTAGCGGCCGTTCCCGTTCCTGTCGGCCCTGTGGCGGTCGTTCCAGTCCTCGTTCCTGTCGGCCCGAGAGAGGTCGTTCCAGTCCCTGTCACCCTCGGAGCCGCAGCGCCCGCCGGCCTCCAGGAGGAGGCGGCGCCTGCTGCAGCTCCTGCGGACCTCCAGGAGGAGGCGGCGCCTGCTGCAGCTCCTGCGGACCTCCAGGAGGAGGCGGCGCCTGCTGCAGCTCCTGCGGACCTCCAGGAGGAGGCGGCGCCTGCTGCAGCTCCTGCGGACCTCCAGGAGGGGGTCGCGCCAGCCGCAGTCCCGGCGGACCTCCAGGAGGGGTTCGCGCCAGCCGCAGTCCCGGCGGACCTCCAGGAGGGGGTCGCGCCCGTCGCAGTCCCGGCGGACCTCCAGGAGGGGGTCGCGCCCGTCATAGTTCCTGCCGACCTCCAGGAGGGGGTCGTTCCCGTCGCGGCTCCGGCCGCACCTGCATCGGTTCCTGGCGGCTCGGCTCCGGCCGCACCTGCATCACCTGCATCGGTTCCTGGCGGCTCGGCTCCGGCCGCACCTGCATCGGTTCCTGGCGGCTCGGCTCCGGGCGCACCTGCATCGGTTCCTGGCGGTCCGGCGCCGGCCGCATCTGCACCGGTTCCTGGCGACCCGGCGCTGGCCGCATCTGCACGACTGTTCCCGCCTCATCGGCCGGACGGGTGGCCTCGCCCTCGGTGCCTCCTGCTGATTGGATGGCGCTGCCTCCTTCGGCGCCGTCCGCCTCGACTCCGCCACCGCCACGGCCGTTCGCCTGGGGTGAGTCCCCTCCTGCCACAACGATGGCGGAGCCTCTGCCGCCGTCGCCCACCACGATCCTGGGACTCTCCTGCTTCCACCCTCGTTAGAGACCCCTGGACTCTGTTCTCCCGGTCATGGACTTTCGGTTTCGGTTCTGTGGACTCTTGTTTTGACCCTCCCCCGGTCCTCCCTCCACCCACCCTGCTTGTCTGCCTGGAAGGGGAGGGATTCGGTCCCTCCTCCTGTGTCCACCCTCCGCCCGCCCTGGTTCGGGGGGGGGGGCTTCCGTGGGCGCCGTGGAAGACGCCCTGGAGGGAGGGGTACTGTCAGGTTTTCGTTCTTGGTTTTATTTTGAAAGGACTCTTCTGTTTTTGATCCCAGTTTCCGGTTTTATTTTGTAAGCACTTCCGTTTCTCATCACACCACAGCAGTTCCCGCTTCACTCCCGGTCCTCATTACACTCACCTGTTTTGTATCAGTGATCTACTCCGTGTATTTAACCACCACCTGTCACATTAGTTCTCGGCCAGATCGTTGTTTACTGATTCCTGACTCTCACGTTCCCACAGCTCCTTACCGACCCTGTAAGTCTTCGTTCCGTTATTGACCACTGCCTGTTTTATGACCTGTCTAAGCCTGCCGATTTGGATTCTGAGACCTGAGCCTTTTCCCGTATTGACACCTGTGTATGACCTGGACTGCCTTGTGACTTCGTTTCTGGAATAAACCCACCTTTTTCACCATCTGCATCGTGTCCTGGCGCTGTGCATTTGGGTCCTCATCCGAGCGCCTCCCGTGACACAAACACACATCAGTGGCACATTAGGAATTTCAGATGTTTGCCTCCGGCTCGTCACAATCAAACACGAAACAGATGATGTAACTTGAGGTTATGGTTTTACAAGTGTCTTTTGTTGTTGGTGCAGAACTTGCTGCCCAACCGTTGCTGTTTATCAATTAGTTCCTATCTTCAGCAGGGGTTCAATATAGTCATGACTTGTCAGGGCTTGTGTTCATTCAGCAGAATACCAAGAGCTAGAAGACAGATGCAGGGGTGGAAGCAGCAGCAGAAAAAAGTTTTGAGTTGGAGAACGATGATTGTTTGCCAGTAGCAGTAAATCTGAACGCAGATGTTTTCAGTGCGAGGGAAGGGTTTTCAGAAAATGCAAAATCTAAACATGAAACCCATGAATTATACTCGCTGGTTAAAAATCTTTGCTGTTTGATTAAAATACAAAGGGGATGTGTACAAGCAGATCTAGGCTGCAGGCGGGTCGTACACAGGAACTAACATGTCATCAGTAGCAGCGTACAATATGTCTCCAGTTCACCTAGGGTCTCTTATATGAAGGGTACTTACGCAGGAAAACACGGTGTAAGCACAAAAGTCAGATGTATCAAAAGTTGCAATGTGTGCAGATCTACAGTAAGTACTTTTCTACAGCTATTGGGACAGCGACACTAAGAGGTGAAACTGGGAAGGTGTTAATCGTGTGAAAATTATAAAAAATTAATATACAGCCACGCGTCTGCAATTAGATGAGATGATATAAAAATATGAGCAAAACGGTGCAAACATATAGAGGATCTATTAGATTCTGGTAGAGGTGCCCGGTTTTGGATTGCGATGCAGCAAGAACCCACGCGGCTAGCACACGTACAGCTGTTGACACAGGGGTATCCAGAAGGAGCTGCAGACCGGTCAGGTAGTGGACCCTGAGCTGAGCCATGGCATCTGTGTCGGATGAAATCATTTGTATTTCAAGAAAGGCATCAAGTTCCCATACAATGGAAATGCAACAACTTCTGGGCAACATTAAAGCGCAGTTTTCAGCAAGAGATGGTTTACCTGATGTGATCAGACCCATCGACAGAACACATCGCTATATTGTAAATGCACCATACCAGGATGAAACATGAGTCAACAGGAAACATTTTAATTGCATCAACTGCCCAAATACAGTCCCGCTCAGCGTACTGCGCAGACCGTTTTTAAATGAATTAACATATTTATATGGAGGCGTGTCATGGGAGGAGTCTGCAACCCAATCATCTGTGCTTAATTCTATGTTAATTGTGATGTACAAAGGAAACACGCATAGATTTGTACTTTTTTGTACTGTACTGTTTTCTGGATTTTAACTTATGCAAACTTTAGTAGGAAATTCTTTGTACATGAGGCCCCAGAGCTTTACTGTGTATTTAAGTTTGAGGGTAAGCACGGGGTGGCACGGTGGTGCAGTGGATAGCACTGTTGCACTACAGCAAGACGGTCTTGGGTTTGATTCCTCCAACGGTCCAAAAACATGCATTAAGTTGATTGGCCACCCTCAATTGCCGGTAGTGTGTGTACCCTGCCTCTCGCCTATAACCAGCTGGGATAGGCTCCAGCCCCCCACCCCCCAATATACGGGAAAGCGGAATAGAGAATGGATGGATGGTAAGAACTGAACACATTCCCAATGTGAAGCTAACGGCCTGTTTAATAGTGACCTCAAATAGTGACCCACGTAGATTTCCTAGTAGTTTGGCATACGTTCAAATCCACAAAACTGCCTACATACAGATGTATCGACGTCAAGTACATATGGGGTGCCAAATGTAAAAGGAGCACCTATAACTACTTTTCTCACATTTAACTAAATGACACAACATGTTTTCTCACATTTAGTTAAATGTGCAAAAGTCTTAATGTAAATGTTAAATATAAATGTAAATGTTAAATATAAATGTAAATGATAAATGTTAAATCTAAATGTAAAATGTTAAATGTTAAATGTTAAATGTTAAATGTAAATGTTAAATGTAAATCTAAATGTTAAATCTAAATGTTAAATGTAAATGTAAATGTAAATGTAAATGTTAAATGTAAATGTTAAATGTTAAATGTAAATGTTAAATGATCGAACTGAATATTTAAGTAGACTCCACCCCCTATTATCCTAGATCAGTGACGCGGACTCAAACACGTCAAACAGTACGCATAGCTCCGCCCATATCTGACTCTGGATCGGTGCACGAAAATACTGGAGAGAAGCCTGAAGTCAAAGCCATCATGGCCGCCAGCTCCGACTCCCTCCCCTTGGGGGAGATTGAACGGGCTGTAACGGCAGGTGTGCGGGCTGAGGCTCCGCTTCAAACTGCTGTTCTGTCGTAAACACCATTAATGAGGAGTTAAGAATTAAGAAGAATTAAGAATTAAGAAGGCCTTTATTAGTCCCACAGCGGGGAAATTCCCATCAGCAGCCAGGTTACCCGGCGCTAGTCCGACAGTGGAAGCAAATTGCAGTACAAACAGTAAGAAAATGCACACACATACAGTATCACACAGTACAAGTGGAAACCTTGCTGGAATTTTTTCTTGGGTTCATCAGGACAGATAGATAAGGTCGGAGAGCAGACAGTGAGACTGTAAGGAGGGGAGGGGGGGGGTGTATCTGAATCAGTGTAGTGAAGTGTTGTTTATAGAAGTATGACCGAGGCCAACCAAGATGTTTACATGTCAGTCCAACAGTTGTCCTTGAAGGGAGTCACAATAAGGGGAAGAGGATAGATAGAGGCACAGCTGGTGAGCTAGATTGGACCCGGGAAGGGAGGGGTGAGGGAGAAGGGACAGAGTAATACACAGCCAAATTTAATACATTTTAACAATCCATGACTAATTTGTCTAGATCAATACTCCAATCGGTCAGAACTCAGGGCTTCTTCGCCTCTTGTGGGACCATGGGTCACCCGTGACATCTCCTCAAGCCTGTCAGACAAGGCTGTCACCATATTCACCAAGTGTTCAGTCTGTCTGCAGATGTTATCCCTCAGTCTCTTATCTTCCTCCGTACGGGCTGAGATCTTATTAGTCAGTCCTGTAATCCGGGCATCCGAACGGGCTGAGATGTTACAGATCAGTCCTTCAATCCGGGCAATCCTCTGGTGTAATTCCGTCAGCCGAGTAACCATGGCCCCCGTCGGCGTTTGCAGCTCCACAGCCGGTGGACACGCCAATGAGCCGGCCACAGATTTTCCAATCTTTCCAATCTTCCGATAAAGCAGGGCACCACCAAAGCCAATCATGAGTAGCCCAGTTATCAAAGTCCAAAATATGAATAGATCCTCTGCATCCTCGATGGACAGAGGCTCCAGACACAGGGGGCACCAGGAATCCCACGCGTCCCGCACGTAGCCGGAGGCAAAAGTCCCCAAGGGGCAGAGGGGTTCTCCCGGAGATTCTTTCCTTTGTGAAAACATTTTGTCCAATGCGCTGAGTGACCAGTTGATTAGCTCCATGTTCAAAAATGTTATTCCAGAATAGCAGATCAGGGTGCTCAGAAAAAGACAAGACAAGGACACTGCAAGCAAAAGCAGAGTGGGAGCAGAGAGAAAACACGTCTGCACTCCTCGAGAGGCGGAAGTAGAATGTAGGTTTAAATAGAATATTTCTGTGGCGCCGGTGGAGAATTAGTTGGCTAACTATACTAGCTAGCCGAAGTTACATCCAGGCTAAAAACAAAAGTTTCCAGATCAGATGTGGGCGGGGTTTGCGCGCACTGTTTGAGGTGATTGAGTTCGCTTCTCTGATCTGAGACCAGCGCTGTTTGAGGGTAGGGGTAGAGTCTACTTGCCCATTCATGAATATTCAGTTTACACTCGGCGAACATTTACATTTAACATTTAACATTTACATTTAACATTTAACATTTACATTTAACATTTAACATTTACATTTAACATTTAACATTTACATTTAAACTTTTGCACATTTAACTAAATGTGAGAAAACATGTTGTGTCATTTGTCATGTTTCACGCCATGTCTTGTTGTCACGCCATGTCTTGTTGTCACGCCACATCCTGTTTTATTTTGTTAACTTCCTGTTCCAGTCAGCTGTTCACTTGCCGGTTCTCAGTATCCACACCTGTCAGTAATCAAGTAATCACCTACCAGTATTTAGCATCCACCTTGCACAGAATCAAGCCGCCAGATTGTTAGTTTCCTGAGTCCCTTGAGTTTCTTGAAGTTTCCCGAGTTTCCTCGTTCCCGAGTTTCGTGTTCCGTGTTCCTCGTGTTTTATTCCTGTTTGCCCTGACCGTCGTTTCCTGTCTGCACTTGAACTAACCCCCTGACCGTGAGTTCGCTTAATCCCTGCCTGTACCTTAGCCAAGATCTCCTGTGTAACGAACCCTGCCTGAATATCGGACCAGAGATTGCCTGCTCCCTGCCGTATGTTTTGCCAAGCCTCCGTGTATGACCTGGACCGTCTGACCCTGCGTTATCCAAATAAACCTGTGTTTGATCATTATCCTGCCTCTGTGCTGTGCATGTGGGTCCGCCGCCTGCCCGAGTCTGACAGAACAATCTGGCCCGCTTGGACCCAGCCAGCACTCAGCCTCCGGTCAGGTCAGTGACTGGTTTTTCTCGCTTCTTTTTTTTTAACGGCGAGTATTATTCACCTGAGGGAGCATGGAGTTTACCTGCGCCGAGCTACCTAGCGATCTACAAACTTATTTTAAAATCCTCGCGGAGGGTTACCGACGGGCGATTAACCCGGAAAACCAGCGCAGCGCCGTGGAGGTGGCGATATTGACTCTGGAGGACGAGGACAGCGTGTTAGAGCGCCCCAGTGTTCGTCGCCTCTATGAGCGATTGTGCGCAAGGTTCGATGAGTTAAGCGACGCGCTCCGCACCACGCCAGCGCCGGTCGCACCGCCGATGGTTTCAGTTTCCTCCTCCCAGCCCCGTCGGACCGTCGTGTCTGCACCGACCTGCCCAGCTCCATGTTTGTTCCCTGGGAGGACTTCCTGCACTCATGCGGTCCCCCGTCCCCAGCCCAGTCGCGCGCTGTTCAGTCTCCAGTCCAGCCGCAAGCTGTTCAGTCTCCAGTCCAGCCGCGAGCTGTTCAGTCTCCAGTCCAGCCGCGAGCTGTTCAGTCTCCAGTCCAGCCGCGAGCTGTTCAGTCTCCAGTTCAGCCGTGTTTTGCCCAGTCTCCAGTTCAGCCGTGTTTTGCCCAGTCTCCAGTTCAGCCGTGTTCCGCTCAGGCTCCAGTCGCGGTTCAGTCTCGCCACGCTCTTGTTCTAGTGCAGTCCTGTCACGCTCAGGTGCCAGCCCCATTCCAGTCGAGCCCAGTCCAGTCGAGCCCAGTCCAGTCGAGCCCAGTTCAGGTTCCAGCCCAGTCGAGCCCAGTCCAGGTTCCAGCCCCGTCGAGCCCAGTCCAGGTTCCAGCCCCGTCGAACCCAGTCCAGGTTCCAGCCCTGTCGAACCCAGTCCAGGTTCCAGCCCCGTCGAGTCACGTTCCAGTCCAGTCGAGTCACGTCCAGGCCCCAGTCCAGTCGAGTCACGTCCCAGTCCAGTCGAGTCACGTTCCAGTCCAGTCCGGTCACGTTCAGGTCCAGTCGAGTCACGTTCCTGTCCCAGTCCAGTCCAATCACGCTCAGGCCTTGTCCCAGCCAGAGGGCACCGTCCGTCTGTCGAGTGTTAGCCCCACCCAATCAGGCCTGACGTCTACTCCGTCGAGCTCGGCAGCCGTAAGCAGTCATGCCGGCTCCGGAGGGGACGCCGTCCCAGTTCCTGTTCCTGTCGGCCATGTTGAGGCCGTTCCTGTTCCTGTCGGCCATGTTGAGGCCGGTTCTGTTCCTGTCGGCCATGTTGAGGTCGTTCCTGTTCCTGTCGGCCATGTTGAGGCCGTTCCTGTTCCTGTCGGCCATGTTGAGGCCGTTCCTGTTCCTGTCGGCCATGTTGAGGCCGTTCCTGTCGGCCATGTTGCGGCCGTTCCTGTCCCTGGTCCTGTTCCCGTCGGCCAAGTAGAGGCCGTTCCAGCTCCTCTTCCCGTCGGCCAAGTAGAGGCCGTTCCAGCTCCCGTTCCCGTCGGCCCTGTAGCGGTCGTTCCCGCTCCCGTTCCTGTCGGCCAAGTAGAGGTCGTTCCAGTTCCCGTTCCTGTCGGCCCTGTAGCGGTCGTTCCCGTTCCTGTCGGCCCTGTAGCAGTCGTTATGTTCCTGTCGGCCCTGTAGCGGTCATTCCCGTTCCTGTCGGCCCTGTAGCGGTCGTTCCCGTTCCTGTCGGCCCTGTAGCGGTCGTTCCCATTCCTGTCGGCCCGAGAGAGGTCGTTCCCGTTCCTGTCGGCCCGAGAGAGGTCGTTCCAGTCCCTGTCACCCTCGGAGCCGCAGCGCCCGCCGGCCTCCAGGAGGAGGCCGCGCCTGCTGCAGCTCCTGCGCACCTCCAGGAGGAGGTCGCGCCAGCTGTGTGGATGGCGCTGCCTCCTGCGGCGACGTCCGCCTCGACTCCTCAGCCCCCCGGATCAGCGTCCGCCTGGAGGACGTCGCCGTTCGGGGTGGTCCCCGGGGACGTCGGCCCAGCTCAAGGGCACTAAGAGGGCCACCCGGGCTCAGCGGCGGCTGAGCAGGATCTCGCCGCGCCTTCACCCTCCGTGAAGGAATCCGTGGACCTTGTGTTTTCCCGGTTCGGGACTTGGTTTGTCGTGTGGACTCTTGTTTTGGCCCTCCTCCGGTCCTCCCTCCGCCCACCCTGCTCGTTTGCCTTGAGGGGTAGGGATTCGGTCCCTCCTCCTGGGACCACCCTCCGCCCGCCCTGGTTTGGGGGGGGGGGGGGGGGGGGGGGGGGGGGGGGGCTTCCGTGGGCGCCGTGGAAGGCGCCATAGGGGGGGGGGGTACTGTCATGTTTCACGCCATGTCTTGTTGTCACGCCATGTCTTGTTGTCACGCCACATCCTGTTTTATTTTGTTAACTTCCTGTTCCAGTCAGCTGTTCACTTGCCGGTTCTCAGTATCCACACCTGTCAGTAATCAAGTAATCACCTACCAGTATTTAGCATCCACCTTGCACAGAATCAAGCCGCCAGATTGTTAGTTTCCTGAGTCCCTTGAGTTTCCCGAGTTTCATTAGTTCCTTGAGTTTCTTGAAGTTTCCCGAGTTTCCTCGTTCCCATGTTTCGTGTTCCGTGTTTCTCGTGTTTTGTTCCTGTTTGCCCTGACCGTCGTTTCCTGTCTGCACCTGGACTAACCCCCTGACCGTGAGTTCGCTTAATCCCTGCCTGTACCTTAGCCAAGATCTCCTGTGTAACGAACCCTGCCTGAATATCGGACCAGAGATTGCCTGCTCCCTGCCGTATGTTTTGCCAAGCCTCCGTGTATGACCTGGACCGTCTGACCCTGCGTTATCCAAATAAACCTGTGTTTGATCATTATCCTGCCTCTGTGCTGTGCATGTGGGTCCGCCGCCTGCCCGAGTCTGACATCATTTAGTTAAATGTGAGAAAAGTAGTTAGTAGTTAGTAGTTAGGTACTCTTTTTAAATTTGGCACCCCATAAGTACGCACGTTTCCTTCGTACTTACCAATCAATGTAGAACTAAGCGCAGGTAAATGAGTAGCAGACTCCTCTCATGACACACCTCAATATAAATATGTTAATTAATTTAAATACGGTCTGCATCTGCGCAGTACGCCGAGCGGGACGGTGTGTGCAGGTGTTAATGCTGCAGGTTCCACAAAGGAGCGGAAATTAAAAAAATAAAAGTGGTCTGACATGAAGGTGGACGTGAATCAAAGTTTACCACCAAAGCGTCGGTGTAACAGGCAGAAGTTAAGGAGAAGACACTGTGTTCAGCTAGGAATAGGAATTCTCTACATTAAACCAAAGACTAATGCTGATGCTGAAGGGGTGTACTCTGGTTGTGCACAAGTTCTATGCGCAACAGGAATAAATATTTAGGTCGTTAAATTATTTACTGACCAAGAAACCACCGATCTGGTACCAGCTTCAAATTTGATACAATTAATGGATGATCGTTAAACCAGGCACCTCGCTACAATGTTGCTGACTGTGCGTCACAGATTATTTGTACGTTGATGAATTAAAAAACGGTCCAGGAACGGGCACCTACCAGATTCTAACAGATCCTCTATTAGATCCACTAGCAGATCATGTAACAGAGCTGTAGAATATATGTTTGCACCGTTTTGCTCATATTTTTATATCATCTAATTGCAGATGTGTGGCTGTATATTAATTGTATATCGTTTTCCCCGCTGTGACTAATGATCGTTTTCACGTGATTAACAGTTTCCTAGTTGCACCTCTTGGTGTCGCTAATGGACCAATAGCTGTAAAAAAAGTACATACGCCGGCCAGCGAGCTTGCGTAAATTTGCGCACGTTTCTACGTTCAGTTTTTCTTGATACATCTGACCTTAGGCGTACATTCGTGCTTACGCCAGGATTTTGTGCGTAAGTACCGTTCGTACATGAGGCCCCAGCTTGTTTAACATGTTGTATGGCAGCTGCTAATAAATCCTGTCAACTAGACCCAGTTAGTTTAGAAATACACATACTCTATATTTATGGTGTCGTTTGGATTTTTAATGAGAATATTCTTATCCAAGTCACAACCTTCTCCTGAAATAACAACACTAATCAAACAATCTGTCAATTACAAGGCAAAACCAGAGCAAAATGCCATATGTGTGTCACTAAGTCACTCCCAGCTGTTCAGAACTGATCCACTGAACCAGGAAATGAAGATGTGAAAATAAATGCATTGTTGATGACACGATGGCGAAAACAGCCAAATAATTAACATCCGCTTAGTTAAAAATCCACCATCTTGACTTTTGTATAACTTCATTATAATAATTGATTATTGATTTATTGTAATGATTGGGTTTGATAAAAAATAAAATAAAAATAAAACTGAAACAAGCAGAGTAATTAAGTCAGCCCTGACGCTTTACAGTATGTCACCAGAACACTGTGTGAGTTATAGCAAATGTGGGACTGATATGGATCCATTGTGCTCTCAACTCATTTAAATTAATTCTGCCTGTCAATAGGGACAAATGGCTCCAAATGTTGGTAGCAGTCAGTTTTGCTGAGGTCAGCATGTGTTATTATAACCTTTCCTGGGAACAAAGATTAATTTGACACCTTGTCAGATGCATCTCTGTTATAAGGAGTTGTCTTGCTGGGATGGAGAGATTATTTGCTTCACTGTTTGTGATGTAAATCTTGTAAATTATGCCAAGTGCCAGTGCATGCCGTCTGTGATTAGTGTCAACAGGCCTCTAATGAAGATGTCCAACCTGTGGGTGTGTACAGCACTCACAGAGAGAGTTTACTTAGATTACGGTGGATTTATACAAGACCATCTAGTTAACCAAAAATTTGAGAATGAAAACTTTCAAAGTCCAAAGCCTGCAAGAAAAGTGTTTACGCAAAGACACATATGGCTGGAACAACTAAGCCTAGAAATAAGAGAGGCTTTTTAGAGGATCACAGAGAAGGAGGATCAACGGTTTTTAAAATGGGATTGTGTTGAGAGTGTGAAGAATGGATCTGCCGTTGTTTTGAAGATCATCAGAGTGTGGTCAGAGCAGAGAGGCCACACAGACAGCCCCCTGATGAACAGATGGAGGGCCAGGGGGAGAACGCAAAGGGAGGTGATCCACAATGATCACGAAGCAGCAATAAGAAACCACAAAGGAATGGATATCTAAGAGCTGTCCAACACGCTGGGAGAACAACTCTGCCTGCCTGCCTGCCTGCCTGCCTGCCTGCCTGCCTGCCTGCCTGCCTGCCTGCCTGCCTGCCTGCCTGCCTGCCTGTCTCTCCCCGTTGATGTACTCTCTCTCTTTCAGCTCAGCGTGACATAAAAAGAGAGAGAAATCGACAGGGGAGAATAATTTCTCCACCTTGTCCCTATAATGTCACACTAACTCACGGTGGTGTGGAACATGAATAATAGGAGATGGAGGAGATGGCACTGAACACATCCTGAGTGATTTCCTGGGTACAAGAAGAGTAACATTATCAGGTCTGGAGCAGATCACATTGCAAAGAAATTCATGCTGATGTAAAGGTTAAGCCGTGTTGTTCTGACTTTCACTGGCCCATATTTTTTTAATTGCATTCTAATGGGTTGAGTGAAAGTTGCTTCTCGCTCCGTTAGAAACAGAAGATCCTGCAGGTTCAGGGCAGGACTAGTGTCTTCATTCTTGGAGTTTCTCAACTAAGCATCACTTGTATATTTGATCAAACAAACTAGAGGTTTTCACTGCCATTGAAGTCTGTAATTGATGGAGCTGATCTCACCATGGTGACATTTAAAGGCTGCTGTGGAGACTGACATGTTTCTCCCATATACACTAATGCACACTGGTGGTGATCTCCACTTCTGTCACTTAGGCTACAATAGCTCAACGGGTGCAGACTGGACTAAAGGAAAGGGAACGTGTTGTGGGCATGAAGGTTGCTGGCTGGTTTTTCATAGCACTTGTTTTATTGCTCCAAAAAAATCAGTTGCCTGATTTTCCAAAACTCTAAAGATTATAATTATTTTTTTGGGGCTCTGTAAAAACATTCTATTCCAGAAGTGCTTAGGGACAATCTGACTGGTCTGTTCAAGAGCCTCCATTTAAGAGTTAAAAATCTTTTTGTAGTGTCTTTTATCCTTCTGTCCTATTAGAGATTCCTGCTTGTTGCTGTTGTACTTTTCTTGTTTTTGGCAGGAAACCAAGTTTTTGATTTGAAGGTATCACATATCAAATTAAATAATTTTCACTAATTGACACAGCTGCCTGGTGCAAAAGTCTTCATATACCAGTAAAAGCTAAGACTGAGTGTACATAACATATTGAATCAAACACTTGGTATCAAACAACAAGCAACTCAATTCAGAAACAGCACTTAAAGCATTCTCTGACAGTGATCAAACGAGGCATCACAAACCAAATGACCCACCAGCGTCCTGCTTCACTTGGAAGTGATTAAAAGCTTGGCTGGAATCACCATCTAACACAAATGACCAGCACACAGATCTCCATGCATCCTCAGAATGACACCTGTATCTAAAGTCATTAGTTTAAAAAGCTTGTGCGCTCTCAGATGCACTTCTCGGATTTGCTACCGTGTCCAGCTACAACAAGCTAAGTGGAGCGGAAAGGAGAGAGGGGGCTTCCATTGATGGAGCTGATGAAGGGGTTCATTGTATGAGTCTCTCCCTCCTTCAGCTCCAATGGAAACGTCAGCTTCAGTCCTGCTCCAAAAGCCATTTGGCAAAGGTGATTCATCTGTTGAGCCTGTGATGGAGAGATGCCCATGGCCCCTTAAATCTGTGCTATAAACATTTCGATGCGCATACGCACCACATTCTAGGAGCGGATTTGTAAAGTCTGATTGCGCTCAGTCAAACCAGCCTCCACGCGAGCACAGTTTCTCTTTGCTGTGGTTTCAAATCAAACTAGTATCTCCACGAATATGTTAAAAGGAGGAATATCATCATGTTGTGCAGCAGATTCTCACGCACAGCTCCGTGGATGTTTGGCTGTACCACTCCTAGATCCCGCTCATGTCAGTGTGACAATGGAAAAAGATTAAGCGCTCTCACCTTTAAATCTTCTTCGTACAAACGAGCCTGAAGTTCCGAAAACCAGCTTGGATTTGTGATGCGCTCCAGTTTGGATTATTATTTCTTTCTTTCCGTGTTTTCGCTTGGCATCTCCGGCTCCAGGCAGCTCCGGACTCGACTGCTGTTTGAACGCAGCTCGCCAAACCCGCCACCCAGCTCAAATTGAAAAAGAAGAACACGAGTGTGAAAAGTCAGATTCTTTTTAGTTGTGGGGAAATAACGCGCCCTGTGCAGCTGCAGTCTTGAACATCTCCCGTTTCTCCACCAACTCCGCTGCTCAGACGCTGTCCAGTATAGCGGGTGGTGCTGAAATGAGACTCCAGGGGTTGCAGCGATTTCCTACTCTTCTTCCTCTTCTTCTCCTTCCTCTCTGGCTTCTTTTGTTTGACTGCACAAATCTTCCCTCCCACCGGCGCACGACTGGAAAAATGTCTGTCCCTCTTTAGTTTTCTCTTTTAGTTACTCATTACATCCTCTCCAAAGGCACGCTTTGTCTACGCTGACACGACTGGTAACGCATTCCTCGGAACCAGGCAGGTAATGGAAGAGTCTTTGTTTAGTTGTAAAGCGTATTGACGTGAAAACTGGTTTGGATCGAGTCATTTCAGGAAATTGAAGGAGCTGGTTTCTTGCTGTCAGAGCCCACAGCCCGCAGCTGTTAGGGTATAGGTGTGAATCTGAATCATCCTCCCTGTCCATCTGGCCCCGCTGTCCCACATCTGCATTAAGTACATATCAGAGGCTTTAAGTGCAGCGTACATCGACCCGTTTGTGCATCATTGCATAATTCTTTGGGTTCGGTCCAAACTCAAACAACATGTAAATACGAAGTTCCATCATTGAAGCGCCGTCTAGCGCATCTTTCCATCTGCTGCTGCCGCTGCTTCCTGCTCTGATCCCGTCAACACTTAAAGTCTTCAGGTTCTGCAGCAGAAGCTGACTTTTACCCACCCCCCTAACCATCCATCTACAACCCTTCGCGCGTGTATGCGTTTCAACCACGTCTCCTTCTAGACGTTTGTGTAGTGTTCATTGTTCAATGATTATCTAGAAAAATCCCGCGGGGTAATTTCAACTTGTTCACTGGAATCGTTTTTTTTCTTTATATGTTTATTATTATGGCGCTGATTGCAGTTATTGATTCATGCGTCTAATCGGCTGCAGCGCACACTCACAGTAATGAATGAGCAGAGCAAATCCAGCGGCTTCTAGGACAAGAAACCTTTTATCTGGACTCCTTTTGCTGGATGTGCCAGCACTTTGTAGGTGATCATGCTTATAAACACAAAGAGCGTCCATAAACTGTAAAAAAAATAAAAATAAATTCAATACTTAAAATTTAGTAACTAGAATAACTTGCTTTCTTGAAAAACTGGTCCCTGGGTGCTGGAGAAAGGCCTGCCACTGCTATGTGTGTCTGGGATCAATTTGTGCTCTTCTTTTCTCTATTCCTTTAAGGTAATTTGTCCTTTCAGTCATTTGTGGTCTGTTTTTCGTCATTTTTTGTCAATTTAGAGTAATTTCATTTGTAGTTATTTGGTCTTTGCGTTGAGTTCTAGCAGATTAATAAAAAAAAGAATTTGGGCCTCTGGATCTGCGCTCAATGGGTCAGTAATCCATCTATTAACATGAATCTGTCTGTTTTAATCTCTTTAATTGATCAGTATATTTGTTACTGCAGAACTGATAGTTTATTGAATTAGAAACCTAATTGACAGGTGCAGACAATGGATATAGTTTCATTTATTTAATGGAGTGTTTCATCATGAGGACACAAATCTATTTATCAGTAATTAACTGATAATTACAGCTGTACACCTATACTAGGAAAACTGTGGTGTTGACAATAGAAGCTACCAGTAGTGAGAAATTCATTGTCGATGTCCTTAAGTCATGAAACCACCAAACAATTCAGTTTGTAGTCCTGAAAATCACAAAATGTTTTTTTCATCAAAACAAAGTTTTGAAATAAGTTTTCAGACAGCTCTTCCTGAGGGATTAAAAGCCTAACAAGACAAAACTGGAGAAAAACGTTCCAAAACCTGGCAACCCCTGCAGTTCCTGAGTAAATGGCTGCTGTATAAAGTGTTAAAAGCATTTGTTAACATTATTAAATTCAATAATTACACCTCATTAAAGTTTGATAGAGTGACCCGTTGTAGCAGCACATGAAAGGTCAGGAATTGTTACTTGAATGCTTAAAGGCACGATGCCAGCCAAGATGTATTCTCTATAATCATTACATACATACAGTAGAAATGTATTCCATCCTGTGAGGTATTTTTATAAAGTTCTTGAGCAGTTAATGAGAAGCTGCTCTATCTGTTCACCATGGCTGTTATTGCCATTATTGCACATACATTCTGTTACAGTAGTGTGCACTGGTTTTACTGCAGCCATAGTGGAAACACTGCCATAAACAACCTTGGCCTCATGTTTTTTTCTCTGCTTATTAGTGCAAAATTCATGAGAACGTGTCAGACGTGAAAAGCTTGTCAGCAGTTATTTTCCTAAATCACTGACACATTTGCTTATATGGTATCAAGCTCATGATATAGCTCTATAGCCTTGAGCTCTGCACACAGTGAGAAGATCACACTAATCCTCCACTATGTGACAAAACGCTGAAGGAATGGGCAGACTTTTAATTATGTAGGTGTTGTGTCTGGGTTTAAGCTTTACATTATACTGTAAATTTGTTCTCACCATTAGCTTGCTTGATTTATTAAGCTTTTTTCATATTGAAAAATAATGACTAGCACAAAAAGAAATCAAGACTGATAATCTGAACAGTATTTAAAAACAAACTTATGTAAATAACCTTAACATAGGGCTCCCTAGTCTTGATTATGTAAGCATTATAAACAGAGGCAGGATTAATAAACAATCTGAGTTGTAATGAATGTCTTTCTGTCTGTTCTCACCTTGTCCAATCACACAAGCTTTGGGATCTGTAAATAATTTTGTTCCTCTGTACAGGAAATTCATTTAGCAGGATTTGATCAGCTTCCCTGTATGACTGCATTTGCACAAGCATGATTCAGATTCACTCTGTGTAAATGCAGAGTCACGCCCTTGTTTAAAAACCAAATAACAAAACAAAATGAATTGGGCTCCGGTATGTCTTTGGAATAAAACAAGTAATTATTGGGCAGGGGAAATATTGTGCACAGCGCCTAAAAAGTCTTGCGGCACAGACAAGCCCTGATTTGTAGGCATTCCGTATTAGCACTTGTATTCATGGCTGTATCCTGCCAGGATGGTGATGCAGTGCAGGCTGTGGGAACTAGGCTGCTAACAGGGCTCCTAATGCAGGAAGCAAGCAAGCAGCAAGTCAGCATCCCACAACAAACATGTTCTCAGCGGAGGCTTTATCAGTGCTTAACACTGATTTTTAAGTCATATATTCAAAGCACAGATTTACAAACTGGTCACATAATGTTTATTAGTGATTTGGAATCATTTCTGACATCAGAATCATTTATTCTATTTAAATGACTTATTGTTATTTGGTGTTTCATTATGAGCAACAGTGAGTCAGATATAATAACGATAATTGAACTTTATTGATCTTTGGGAAAATAAACCTGCATTTCTACCCATCCCCTGGGGGGAGCACTGGGAGCCACAGTGTGGTGCCCGGGCAGGTAATGTGAAGTTTCTTACTCAAGGACACACTTGTGCTCTGGTGGGCTTAAACCTGGAACCTTCCACTCCCCAAGCCAACACTACCAACTGAGCCACCAAGCCACCATTAAGATCCAGTCACACCGTCCTGTGCTGCTCTCTATACTATCTTTATAGGTGTCTTCACACTTGCTGTACTGAACTTTCATTGGAAGCTGTAAGTGACACATTGAGGGGCTAGAATCTAATTAATCACTGTAAACAAAGCTGGTGGTTGGACGACAGTGTGCAAACAGCAGATGAAGGTATCCGTCTGTGACTGCACCTTACTGTAATCACAGATGGAGCAGATACCAGCTTGCTTGTTACATAATCCACAAACAGGCTATTTCAATGTCAATGTGATCAGATGCTTTGAATAGTTGACAAGTTATGTAAGAGTAGGTCTCTTTGATTGCCTGCCTGCCCTTCTGTCTGTCTGTCTGCCTGCCTGCCTGCCTGCCTGCCTGCCTGCCTGCCTGCCTGCCTGCCTGCCTGCCTGCCTGCCTGCCTGCCTGCCTGCCTTCCTGCCTGCCTGCCTGCCTATCTGTCATCCAGGCCTTTTGAATTGGTGTGGAGGGTTCATTAGCAGCAGGTTGGGGCGGGCAGTTGGACCTCCGAGACCAGGGCAGCAGAGTTCTGGGCATTGGGCCATCTGTCTGGCCCATTGTCCTACCTGGCAACATTGCAGCTTCCCAGAGATGTATGCATACCTGCAGGTGGCCTTCACAACATTAGACCTAGCTTAATAGTACAGTCACCTCTCTGCTACAGCAGGCTTTTATTATCTCTGATTTGTGTGTTTGCTTGTTTGTGTAATGTTGATTGTTTCAGCTTCAACACCTATTGACAAACCTGAGCCTGGTTCATGCTGGCAGTGTACAAATAACACATAAGGCAGCGCTGAAGCATTAATGTGACTGTCTAGCTTCTGGACCTAACTGCAAATAGCACCTAAATAATAAAAAACACCCTAACCTTGTCATAACCTCTTGTATAATTGCTAATATGCAAATAATTGTCTTCTTTTAAAGTTGATATGTGCCTTAGACTGTGACCAAGACTCCATTAGAGCCAACTCACACAGTGTGACATGCATTACACCAGTATAATTGTTGTGATCACACAGTGTGGGCAGCGTCAGCTCGCAACGGTTGCTTTCTGTAAGCTGACATGCTTGTTTAACACAAATTAAACATACCTTCATTATATTGCATCGATAATATGATTATTACACCAACACAAGCTCTACTGATGTGTTTCAAGCAGCTTTATTTATTTATTAGTAGGTTTATTTATAATTTATGTTTTTTTTCTGTTGAACAGAATGTCTGAAAAGATTTTACAGGTACAAAACTTCACAACCAACCACACAAACCCAACACTGATATATCAAAGTAGAGTCTAGGACACACAAGTGAGAAAAGCAACTGGACCATGTTTAACACATTCAGCCTTCACTATATAGAATTAAACAGCCTTGTATGTTTTATATTCACACCTAGAAGCTATGTGCATGTTGGTACACTCTCTGCATAGCACAACATATTTAGACAAATGCTTTTGCTAACGATGGTTGAGTCACAGAGCGGAATGAGTGCAGAATGAGTGCAGAGTGTTTGGCGCTGGGGTGATAAAGGCAGTTTAAAGAGGAAGACGGGAGATAACTCAAAATGAATGTGAGGCTTAAAGACATTTTGTGATTCTAATTCTGCACGGGAAATGCGTCAGCAGTGGAATCAGCAGATACGAGAGTCAAGTAGTGCAGCGGCACATGTGATGATGAGCTGTCAAGAAGTTAGACAGAGTAAAAAGTCAGCATTGTATCCAGTAGTTATGTCCAAAAACACACACATTTACTAAATGCTAATGCTGATGTTTTGCTGCTGAATCCAGTGGCTTGGAGGTAAAATCAATGTGAAATGAATCTGTTTCCCCCTAAACTTCTGAACCTATTCTCCAGCTTCACTCTAACTATATATATCTGCCTGATCCTGGGACAGTTCCAATAGGCTTCCATAGTATTTGTTCACATAGAGGCTTTATCGCTATCCCATTACAATTCTTTACTAACATTGATATAGATTTTAGATAGATTTTATATGAATTTTAGTAAATAATTGTGATGATTTTGTTATCATCTCTACATATTCATCCATCCAGCCAATTATCTTTTGCCACACTGAAAGGACCCAAACAATAGGAGAGTTTGAACCCGCAGCCTTTTTGCTGTGAGCTGGGAGTGTCAACTTCACCTCCTCACATGCTCACTCTCTTTCTCTGCATACATCTCATGCATGACGTCAGTCAAAAACCTGTCCATTAGCCCAGCTCACACCGCTGCTGGGAGCAGAATAAATAATGCTGATGAAGTCTAAGAGGCATGAGACATGAAATCTAAGCAGCAGTGACCGAAGCAAGATAACCTTAGTGAGCAAATCATCTTTTCTTTTTTTTTTAAACGCAGCTAAATGTTACTGATAATTAACACAGGATTGAAACAAATGAGGAGGGTCACTCTAAAATACAATCTCTTCACTGATTTTAATGCATTAATGAAGCTTCTTGGCCTGGAGAAATTAAACATTTTAATTACATTCAGTTCTTTACTGTGCACTCAAAAGACTATGATCCTGTTAAAACATTGATGAGCAGCCCATTAAATCGTAAAGTCTTAATCAAAGCTATTTGGAAAGCTTTGAAGTTATTGAAAAGCATTGGAAAGATTATAAAATCAATCAATTAAATCTTAAGATTGCATTCTCCAAAACACTGGGCTTCCTGTTTTGTTTTGAAAACACCTTTCACTTTCACCCGTTGATGTTTGCTGTTTGCTGTTTTTTTCTTCCATCCACTTTTTCCGTTGTCTCGTTTTATCTAGGCTGAGAGTGTTGCTTTCCATACATTGTGTGACTGTAATCCAATTCAGAGAAATTTTTGCAACTGCAGCCAAAAGTCATTGTTACATGCTGAGAGGCTGTATCTGGGAAAAGCCACCAAACCCCCTTTACAATCACCGTGTGCGGCATAAGTCATGTTTGGTTTTAATCCCCAGAAGCAGCTGCAGCCAGAACAAGAACACATGTATTTATAGCCCATGAAATTGTGTCATGTGGGAACACAGAAATACTTAGACATGAAAATAATGTTTATTGAACAGGATTATTTGTAGCTCGCTCAAGAAAATTTGCCTTTGAGGTTTTATTAGTAAAATACACAAAGATTCAGCTACTGTCAAAATGCAAATGTGTGTGTGCAGTAGCATCTGGGTGCAAAAAGCCATAATCATGCAAAGATGTGCCATTGTGGACAAAGATGAATTTTAAATAGAGGTATGGTTTGTTGTAAACCCTGAAAAAATACCTACAGCATTTCAGCTTATCTTAATTGCTTTTGCTTGTGATATTTCTCAACAATCCATCAAAAGTTGAACCACCTTTACTGTTGACCGTGGTCATAAGTTGTGTACTGTGGTCATAAGTTGTGTTCCTCCCAAAGCGGCAGCAGTGAAGATTAAGAAGAGCTGAAATGTTGTGGTGTGGACCAGATAAAGCTGCAATGGTCAAATTGCAACATATTTACACAGAAGTTTTTATTTATCACAAAACAATTTGCATCAGCAGAAAAAGACCCTAAATTCAGCTCTGAAAGGCTTCACGTATTATGAGCCTCCAGTTTTAAAAGTTTGTCTCAACAAAAAAAATAATCGATTCATTAGTTAGAGACATGAAATACATATATACCGTTTTGATGTTTGTTGTATTCATGATGTGTGTTTTGTTTTGGGCTAATCAGTGAGAGACACCAATGTTTTGTTTCATACTGTATATAAAAACTGTGATATTTAGCTCACTCAGTTAGGCTCATAAGTGGTAAAAAGGCCAACTTCATTAAAGGGCAGGATGTAATGTACAGTTTGGTGCCTTTAGACTATTTTGTAACTCATTTCCAACTCTATCCAACTTTATTCATAACATTGCACATAACTGGCTTATAAGATGCACGTTTCCTCCAGCTTACCTTCAGTGTTTGTCTGAACAATTGTTGATAATTTGCCAAGAGACTTATAAAAGGTTAAGTCAATCACAGACACTAAAAATGAATCTCAGCTTGTGGGTGGATTGTGTTATACACAGATAATCACTTTCTAAAAACTTTGAGGCTTTTACGTCAAGCAGAGGTGTTTAAGTTTGGTTTTTCAGTGTTACCTTGGGTTTGGGCTCTGTGTTCATCTACTATCACTGTCTTTGTTGCTATAGAAACAGCTGCTTGTTGCTAAAAAAGAGAATAACGCAATCATCAGATATGGACGTTTGGTAAATATTGAATTGGTTTGGGACTGTGACTATGTAACAGTGATGGAAAATACTGTAAAGACAAATAATAACTGCAGATAATAGAAATTCTGCATCTTCTAATGAATAAACAAACAGAGATCATTCTCTTATTTAACTTTGAATCTGACCTTTAATAAGTTGGTGGGAAATGTCACATTTTTACTTCCTTCCTCTGTATGAGGTGAAAAAAGTCTCACTAGCTGAAAGTAGAAAGAGCAGCTTGATGATCTTCTGCTGGATATGAATGAAGAGTGGTGAAGGTAACTGAACAGATTCTTCTCCAATTACTTCATTGTCTCGTCTTTCCTCCATTCTCATTTGTTACATTCTGTGTGACCTTTCAATTGGATGTGGCAACAGTCAAACGTCAGTGTGAGCCTTTCATTGGTAGAAGGAAGGAAGTCATAACACCAGTTGTCCTGGAGCGGAAGCTGAGGCCGAAGTCCGGCCACCAGACCTGGCTTGATTACTGACCGCTCCTAATTGGCTCCTTGTGTGGGCTGCGCTGCAGCAGGATGTGACACAAAAGGCTTGACTTCCTCGGCTGCTGCCCTTTGTGTCAGCCCCATTAACCTTTCCCTTCCACCTTCTTCTCTGCCTTTTTGTGTTCAATTAAAGGCAGTCTTTAAATGAGCTGGGTGGTAAGACTAAGAGCGGTGTCATAGACGGTGTAAAGAGAAATAATTGCACTTTCACTTACTATTCTAGGCAGACATGACATGTGAGGTGCAAAATCTATTGATACAGTAAATTTAGTTGGAATTTAGCTTTCTGGTGCTCAGTTTATGCATCTGCATGTGGTTATGAGATTACATTTCACATATGGATATGATAGTAATATTGTACCTTCAAAGGGAACAATAGGCTGGACTCAGCAAAGTGAAGCCATGGTTGGTGCTCATCCTTTGGGACATTGTGTGCCTTGCTGTGTGTTGTCACCACTGTGTAATTAATCATAGCACCTAACAGCGTTTGCAGAGTTCCCTTTGCTTAATTGGACTGCAGCTGCAGAACAGACCCAGCCATGATTTATTCAGCGGGAGGTGGGACACCGTTCTGCTCCCCCACCCCTCCAGGTAAAGGGAATGAATGGCCACTCCTGTGCTCCTCCATCCCTCAGACGGTCGGTTCACTGGGCACATTTACACAACAGGCTTTAAGCAATACAAAAGATATAGAGGAGTTGGTTTTACCCCATACCAGTAAGACCAGAATGAAGCTATTGGTGAACTCCCTAACAGTGGCTGCTGGTACGAAAAACAAATATGAGAGACAACCAAAAGTGAGACCCCCTCAGACGATCGCTGCCCTCCCCAATTCACGGGTCTCTGCTTCACTTAGTAACAGAGCTGTGCTTCTTTTGTGGGCACGTGGTAACAACATCATTTCAGATTTGTCGGCCAGCCCAGTCACGGCCAAGCTTATCTTCGATTAAAAACAAAACAAGTGTATTACAGACAAAGAAACCTTTACAGGTTGAAGAGACATCCCTGAAGAAAATTCGACGTGAAGGTTTAAATATTTAGAATCATTTTAAATGTAGATTTTTTGCATTACCTGCTTTTGTAGTTAAACATCCTTCAAACACTGTAATTAATTGCCTGTACAAGTTAATGTCTTTTTATTTATTTCCCAGGTCGAACAACATATGACATTTCACAGATAATCAGTCAGATTGGAGAATAGAACCTCTAATCTACAGCAGCACGGCCCATACATCAACATTAGAATTATACTTTCTGTTGCTGTAGTTTGTTCCAGTGCTGCTGGCGAACCATTACCCTGAGATAACCACACTTTAATAGTTAATGCAGCTGTGGGGGCCCCTCTGCATTACAAATGGGCTCATCCATCTCACCTAGAGTGCCGCGGGTGGCAGCACCACAGTCTGTCTTCAGCAACTCTAATCATTCATCAATAGCCAAGCTATGTGACACCAGCTTACACAGGTCACCCAACACCTCCATGTGGTCAAGGCCAGAGATGGACATCCTAGTGTCAGGGAGGGAACCTGTCAACTGATATTACTCCAGACACCACCATGTGACTTTCAGGCTTAAACAGCTGGGTTGCAGGCTCCCAGCATTGTCTGCATGTCTGCAGCTTCCACTCTTAAATCGTTCTTGACCTTATGTCTGTTATTTATTAGATTATCTAGTATAATTAACCAGGTTTGAGCCAGGTTTGCATGTTCTCCCTGTGTCTGTGTTTTCGTTTTCTCTGGGTAGTCCAGCTTCTTTCCACCGTTGAAAGACACGCTCCTGGATTAAGTGGAGCCTCTAACCCAGTGGCAGCTAGGACAGGCTCTGGCATCTGGCAGGGGGAAGGTTGTAGGATAATAGATGGATGGATCCATGGATGTAATACTAGTGAAATCGATAGACGGCACCCATCTGTGCATTTCTACGTATGCAACAAAATAAATGTTGCTAAGCTTGTATTTGGTGTGGTGGTCATCATCAGTCTTTCCTCTGCCAAAGGAAATAAAATAACAACGGTAAAGTGAACTGCAGATCATCGGGCCAGCTGTGCTCTTTGGGGAAAGCTGCAGCCATGCAGGAATGTGACAAACCTGGAATGGGCAGGTGGGTCCCATCCTTTTTGATCAATCAAGTAAGACATGAAGGCGTAGCGTGAATTCAAAACTTCCAGATGCAGCATCACCAGGGCGACTCCCCCGGCTGCTCTGAACATGTGCTCATCTGTCAGACTGACACAGATCCTCTGCTTCCTTTGCTTTAGTTGAATCTAAACCTGATGAGGCTCAGTTGAATTAAGTGGCGTTTCATTTCAGCTGTCTAAGGACGAAGAAGAGATGGACTCTACTCTTTCCTATATGGAGACAAATGATTGAATACAGTCCAACCTGCACAACCTTGTTATAACCTTGATTGTATATTAACTTGTTTACAAATTGTGAAAACATATTTCACAGAGGGGCAGCATGGTGGTGCAGTGGGTAGCACTGTTCTTCGAGTGGGTTCTCTGACTTCCTCCCACGGTCCAAAACATGCATTAGATTGATTGGTCACTCTGAATTGCCATATAATTGTGTGTGAATGGTTGTCTGTCTGTCTGTGTGTCTCGCCCTAACACAGCTGGGTTCTAGGTGGGTGATAGGTTCCAGCACCACCCACGACCCCACATGGGAAAAAGCGGTAGAAAATGAATGGATGGAATATTCTTCTATGACAGCATAGTAAACATAGTATCATAATCTATGGGTAACACTGCCCTCTGCTGGACCTGATCACTGATGTGCTTGGTTTGTGTTTGACAGCACAACAGCCCTTTAGCTAAGATGTCTTCAGGGATACAATAACGTGCGCAGACCCTGGTAATGCTTGGGAGGTGAGAAAGCATCTCTGCAAATAAGCTGCAAATACTGATTTAGACAAAACACGATCCTTCTGAATGTGCAGGTACTGTTCATGAGCACGTTTGTCCACAAGATAGCGTCATTTCTCAAAGAAGCCACAGGGTCTGGTTTTATGCCATCTGATTACCATCTGACAACTATTGGTTGCCCCATATCAGCTACAATTAAACACTGCATAGCTTCACATTCTTCAAATCTAGAATATTTATATGGCTTTAATTAATTCATTTAAGTTAATGGCAGCCACATTTGAAAATAACAGCATAAAGCATTGTGTGATGCAGATTAAAAAACATATGAATATTTGGTGGAATAATGATGTCAACTAAGATATAGTGTTCCTCTGTAGCTGACCTTTGACCTCTGGCCATCCTGGCAAAGCACCAAACAAAACAACTTTGCCTTCCGGTTATAAATAGATTTGTATATTTATACCAAAGTTGATGATGTTTTTTTTTGTTATACAAAATCTTAACTATGTGCATCATTCAGTTCTACGTCACTGAGTAGGCTGGATGTCAGTAATTTTTATTTATTGTATCATGACAAAAACATGTTCTCAAATGTTTGAATGGAGATTTTGTTCTTGCTTCAGACAACAAACAACAAATTAAGCTAATAGGCGTCTTCTTGTTCGTTCAGGCTGTTGTTGCCAAAGGAAGTTTCAAATATGGCAGTTTTGATTCTTAGAATATTCACCAGCTTGACTCACAGTATGACTGATGCACCCGTTGGATCCCTGTCTGAAAACACTCAGGATGTGGACGTGAAGCTATTTGAAAGGGACAGTGGGGGAGAGTTGAGTCAGTGACCAAAGGAGGTGAAATTAGGTGGCGTGTGAGGTCCTATTATGCCATTCATATATGACATATTGCATAAATACAGTGCTCTGTTCACTAAACAAGGAATATGTGCTACTTCCTGTGTTTGTGAGTCAGACACTACTCATAAGCTGACTAAATCAGCTGTGTCCCATCCCCCGCCCAGTAACCTCCATCCGCCCCTAACTGAAGTATAAAAGACACCCACACACATATTCCCATCTCCGCCCACCATCCGCCTTTCAACTGCTCCCACACTTTTCCTCTCCCCTCCCCCTGGATTTTCTCTCTGTCCCTCTCTCCTGCTGTTTTTTTCTTGCACAGAGGATGTGAGTGGTGTGTGTGTATGTGTATGTTAGTTATGATCAGGCTCAGCCAGGGCCAACAGCAGCACAAGCAGGGGGAAACCCAGGCACAAGCAGGAATAGGATGTTTTGTCCACATCTGTTCACTGGTTTGGCTGCAGCACTCCTGCGGCTTCACCAGCACCTAAAAATGGATTTAGAATGAGTTTAAGCGTGCGCTGAAAGTGAAGACGGATGAGCATATAGGAGGGAGGGCAACATTCGTGGGGGAGGGGTGGGTGTGCCAAAGTGGGCCAAGACCCCCCCTCCACATTGTGGTTAATAGGATTCTGTCTGCCCTGGGCTTCTGCAGGGTTCACAAGCTAAGAAAGACTGTGGACAGAGCGTCTGATGGGGAGGTGCCTATCTCATGTATCATTGGAATTAATGAATAAATAAAGTCACTCATTACAGTTTGGTGGCTTGTTGGCTCAGTGGTAGAGCGTTGGTTTGGGGAGCGGAAGGTTCAAACCCCCACCAGAGTACCAAGTGTGTCCTTGAGTAAGACACTTCGCACTAGCTCCCCAAGCGGCTGGCAGGGCAGCCCACTGCTCCCCCAGGGGAAGGGCTACATTTTTTTGTTACATTGTATGTGATAATGACCAATAAAGGCGTACTTTCTTCTTTTCTTTACAGTTTGGTATGTGTGAAGACGTGACACATCACATCCTCTTTCTGTACCTCTGACACAACATGTGTCAGAGGTACAGAAACACTAATCAGCAACAGCTGTGTTATTAAATTAACATGAATGTATTAACATCAAATTTAGCAAAAACACATTAACCTGATACTCCTGAAGTCGATTATTTTCATTCTAGATTATTCATAAATTAAGCAGCTGAGTGACTTTTACTAATTTGCCAAAGTTTTGGCATTTTATAAGATGCTTCATTGTTGCTCTAATGACACTAACGTACATTTGTTGAAAAAATCAGCAAAAGAGACAAAGAAGTTAATGATAATAACTGGTCCCAGCTGTTGTTGTATGACTAACCTGCTGGAAAACCACTGATTCCCAGGTTTTCAAACCACGTTACAATTTTTTCTTGGACTTGTGATCATTTGGAAATGGTTTGTTTACCTTAGTTAATTTAATAATCATAAATTTTTGTTTTGGTCCCACAGACAGATGGACAGCAACTTTTTTTCCTCACAACCAAACATTTTTTTAGCATTATCACTGATCAGTCACATGATCCAGTCCCGTTATCAGTCTCCAGGTGGTGCCAGTGGTTGAGAGGGACAGCATTCCTCACACACACACACACACACACACACACACACACACACACACACACACACACACACTGTGGACCTACCTTGTCTCCATCTAAGCACTGAGTGGCTGGGTATAGCAGCGATCTGTGAGGGTGTGGGGGATGGGACCGAAGTAGTTGTGGAAGATAAAGAGGCAGGAAGTGAATAGAGTGAGAAATGGGGAGGAAATGGGTGGCATGCAGGGCGAGCGCTGAGCAGAACATTGGACTTAAAGTGCTCACTCCACTCATACCCTATTAGACCCTGATTAGAGCAGTGTCCACCATACCCATGAAGACATGAGACGGGTCACACCGACACCTGAAGGCAAGACAGTAAGTAGTACAGTCTGTATGGATAGATAAAGAATGCAACTTATTCATATAGCATCTTTATGAGGCAGTGGGTCCTGCAGCTGCAATCACATCCATTACAGGACAGTTTTGTGTTATTGCCCAATTGATCTGTAGTGTTCTGCTAAAACAGGAACAGAAGTATTGTTTGAATTAATCTTGTTTGTTTTTGCATTTTTTAAATTTTTTTCTATAATTATGAAAGTGGAAAAAGATTATATTTTCTACAGGATATTTTTTGAAATTTTTGCTTTTTTATACTTTATCTGGTTTGTTTATTTAGTTTAAGAACATGTTGTGGTTGTAACCTGACAACAGACCTCTGGATAATTGTGGTTAAATCAGATCTAAAAAGTATTTACTTTTCATGAATCACATGTATAAAATTTTGCCACATTTTTCAAGTGCACCTCACCTTTGAAAGACTTGATTTACTAATAAACGTGGGTTCCATCGCTTCCAGGGGAAGGGATACAGTTTAATTATCTCACAACCAGCATCAATATTTTACAAAAAAAAGTTTTTTAAGACGAATAAATAATAAAATATTATATGCACAATAACACAATATTACATGGATCTTTTCTGCATTTAACTGATTAATCTTAATCGATGAATGTAAATAATGTAAAATTTGAATATCAAACATTAGTAGTGAACGCAGCTGACTTGTGTTTACATCAGATTTGCTTTAGTGATGAGGGCTTGGTGGCGTCCCCTTCTCCTCAGAGTGGCCCATTTATCATATCTCCGCCTTCCACCGTGTTAGCTCCCAGGAGGGCGGCTCTTTAAATTGCCCCAAATCTTCTCTTGACTGCCGCCTTTTCCCCCTTTATTCACCGGAGACAGGACACGCGTGATATTTACAGGAGGGTGTTTGAATAAACGTCCCAACCTGCTGGTGAAGGTATTTAAAACACCCTTTGCTCTCTTTTGACTCTCAGCTCCGTGGCTGGTTCATGTGTTTTCACCGCCGCATGAGCTGGGATTTTAAAGGGGCGGGCTGTGTGTAGTCTGACGAATAGCCGCCGGAGCCTATAGCTCGGTGCGAGGCTCTTTAACCGGGCACAGCCAGCCAGGCTTAAAGGACACATTTCTTCTTTAATTTAGAGCGGAGGTTAAAGCCAAGCGACAAAGGTGAGTGCAAACATCGCGGCAGCTACGAGGTGAATTTGTGCGCGCTCGTCGAGCTACAGCTGGGTTTATTCCGTGGCCGCTCGGAGCTGAGGCTCAAACGACAGGAGGCTGCATGCTTCTAATGTGAAGCCGTCTTTTGTTGCCTTGGCTCTGGCTCTGACCGCGGCCGCGAACAAACCCAGTCACCTCTCCCACTCTCGCTATAATAAATAACACGCGCACGATGCAGGCGACGATTTAAAGCTGCAAATCCCACCGAGTCGCGTTACACGGCGGCCAGTGCGCGTCTCTGCTTGCAGACATGCTGTGAGGTAGTTTGATGTGCAGGCCCGATCATTGGCCACTGACGCGTCCCAGTAGCGGGCCTCGGAACGTGGTTGGTACGACGAGGGGACGTCGGGTTAGGTAGCCGCCTCCTGGGTCCCGGCAGTATCATGCGAGCCGGTTCGGTGTGCAGACAAGACCGAAATGGACATGGAAATAAGCGTGGATTAATGGAGGTAAATGCGTTACCGGTGAGCGGCTAGCGCGCGCTCGTTGGTTCTTATGTGCGCTAAAAGAGCATAATAGCGTTAGAATTGTGCGTGTGCGCGCTCGACGCCCTGCTCTGCGCTGAACCTGATCACTGATTTATTCCCCAGGTCTAAAAGGCTAAATCAAACATGAGCGACAAGGGGACAGTCTCACCGAAGGAAAAGGAGGCAACAGAGAAGAGGGGGCGTGGAAGACCCCGTAAGCAGCCGCAGGTAAAATCCTCTGACGTAAGTAGCTCCGTTTTATTGTCGTTATATCGGGTTTGCATGTCATAACATACTAAGACTAAGCTGCTTTTAAAGTATAGCTAACAAAACAACCCCTGGCCCAACATCCCGTCCAACTAATGCTCAGGTAGATCTTCAAGCAGCTGAGGTTCATTTCATAAGCCCCCATTAAGCCCTCAGTGAAATTAAGACTGGAGCTATAGCTGAAACAAGCCTGTGACCACTCGCTCACCTCTCTTATCTGTGCAGATGTCTACTACAAACTGGTGGTTTGTAAGCAACCTGTAACCCAACCCCTTTAAGCTGGTGTAACCCCCCCCCCCCTTACCTCATCACGTAACGGGTGATTTAGTGTGTGTGTGTGTGTATTGAATTGCTCAGTTGCTATGAGCTGCGGTTGTAAACAACCTACAAGTGAATCAGGAAGCAGCGACGCTGCCACTGCACAGCTCACAACCACAAGTCATCCCAGGGACGGTTGTCCTGTCATAGTGTAGGTGATGGTAATTCCACAAATACGGACACACATACAGACAGTTCTTTTCATAGCTGATTTCCATGGCAACCTGTGGCCTTGACCAGCCTCAACGCTACGAACCTTGACCCTGTAAAATGAGAGCTCTTTCATATTACCGTTGGATGGTGCTGTATTATTTTGTTGGCTCTTGTGTCATGCTCCCTTTTCCTGCTGTCCTGTTTGTCAGGAACCAAGTGGGTCTCCCACTCCTAAGAGGCCCAGAGGACGGCCGAAGGGCAGCAAAAACAAGGCGACAAGCAAAGGCAAGGTACGTTGTGTCCTCACCTGGCGACGGAATAAGAGTTCAGTAGAGTCTAGTGAGATGAGTTTTACGGTGACTCATGCCACTCATCACAGCTCTTGTCTCACAAGTACTTCCTGTTCTCTCCTCATTGGCTGATGAACCTTTTAACAGTAGCTAACCTCATTCTCTTAAAAGGATGTCCTGCTGTTACTTGTGATATATCGGCTGGCTGTAAGTTAGCTGCTTCCTCTCCTGGTGTCACAAATAGCCTGGCTAAGGTTTCCCATTGTAAAGACCTTGTTTTATTTTTATTTTTTTCAAGTGATGCTCACTCTGTACTTCCTGTCCTCCAGCTTCCTGCAGCTTGTCATGCACAGTGTGGTGCAGGTGCAGAGGCCGCAAGACTGTTTCCAAGCTGACACTTAGCACCCCTCCGCCCCCACCCAGCACACAGCCCTAGTTCTTCTCTGCCTGTCGTCTCCATAGCAACAACAGATTTTTTTTTTTTCCCTGGCCTCAACCCTCCAGCTCCCCCTTGCTGCACTGTCTTTGCTATGTATGGGAACGGGCGAGCACAACACGCACGCATGAAGTGTACAGGTTTAGCAGCTCAGGCCCGAGCTGCAGTGGGTTTATGTCTCCACTCAGTTCCACCAGCTGTCTCTGATCCTCAGACCAGGTGGCCAGCGAACTGGAGTGCCCTGTATGCAGTTCCTGTCGGCCTTCCAGATAATAGCCAATGAACCCGATGCCCCCTTTCCATCTGTCTAATTGCAGAGGTGCTGCTGCCCTCTGCAGGCAGTGATATGGATTGTTTACAGCATCGGCTGTTCAGAGTCGCTGAACACTGAGCCAAAATGCATTGTAGGACAACACCCTGTTAACCTCGCTTAATCTCCCTTCACAGAAGGCAACAGCAGCCCCATCTGCAGGAGGAAAAGGCAGAGGAAGACCTAAGAAGGAGGTAGGAGTTCGCTCAAACAGAGCATCAGTGCTAACAGTTGCACAATTGAGTTATTGGTTTCACTATTGGTGAAACTGACCATAAAATTGCATTTTGCCATTTCTCCTGCTTGACTCATCTTTCTTGACTCATCCAGCTATTCTGGTTGTTGTTCACTCATTTAGTGCATCTTGGTCACACAGAAGCTCACAAATTGGAATGTATGAATGTTGCTCATTTTATGGAAGCTGGCCAAACCATGTTCAGCTGGTTTAGAGAAACATGTTTAATCTAAAAAGACATTGTGGTCTTGTAGTGATATTCTGTCAAGGGCGTGTTCCTAGAAGACGTCTGGCTCGCATTAGTCACAGAAAGGAATGACCCTCTTCACTGCCCCCTTCGTTTTTGTGAATGAAGATCAGTGGTGGTAGTAAAGAGTGAGGGTGGGGGCAAAAGGCAGGATGCCTTACTGTGACTCATTGCTCTGTGAATCACTTCACTACTGATGGCTCACCCATCCCCTGGGTGTTCTTCATGCCATAGTGGTTTATCAAAGGGATTTATAATAACATTTATTTATTTTTATGTTGGTACTTGGGTTTGTTAAAGTGAAAACAGTCGTGTTGAGACATGAATCACAGGCCCCTTTTGTTGCAGAGTATTGATGGAGCTTGAGAGGCATTTTCCTCGTGGGTGTAGTCACAGCCTGGCTTTTTTATTCCACTCCGTCGCAGGAAAAGGAAGAAAAGGCATCCCAGGAATCATCTGAAGAAGACGAGGAGGAGGAGGAGGAGGAGGAGGAAGAGGACCAGTAATTCACAACGCATGCTACCTCACTCAACATACTGACTTACTGTTAACCAGAACTGGGCTTTATCTTAAACACCAGTGCCACCACATGACCACTGTTCACGACAAGACCCTCTGTCAGAAACAAGGGTCAACCCAGTACATATATCATGCAACAGCACTGGATATAACGATGGACGTTGCTCAAGCATAGATGTAAGAATTACATGACAGGTAACATCCCTTTTCTTTACATGTCATAATATCACAAGTCTCTTATACTGGACAGAGGTTTGTTTTCCCGTAAAGATGGTTTGGACATTTTCTATGCTTAATCTTGTTTGTTGAACCTGCATCTGAGATGGTAGGGCAAATGGGTTTCTCTGTTTTATACTGGACAAAGGTGAATTTTACTTGCAGTTTTATTTGGTTCATGTAAGTGTTAGCGTGGAGTGGTTAACTTGTCTTTAGGATGAGAATAGGTCACATGTTTGTTTTTTCGGCTTAACTGATGTCATCCTGTCTCACCAATAGAGCAGATCCACCTTCACTTTTCCTCTGTCTCCTGTTGGTCTAGGTTTAGTCGTACGCCTTTAACTTCCTCCTCGGCGTGTAGTGGGGAAACAAAGTGTTTAGTGATCAGAATAATCTGATTGACTTACTGTTCTCTTCCTTTGGGTTATATACATTTTAAAAACATGTGCTGCTTTTCATATCATGATAAAGTTGACATTTGTTGGTATAATGTGTTTTAAGGATAGGTTTGGCAGAAGTCTAGGCGGAGAGGATCAGTGTCGTTTCTTCAGGGAGCTTTTTCAAATGCTGTTACATTGGCGCCTCCTTCGGCCTCCATGTGCTTGCTCAATCACTCAAAGCAAATTGCAACTGGTCAAACAACGCATTTGATTGCAACAGAGGGTAGTTGGGCGCTTTCCTTTTTCTACCTGGCTCTCGTGGCTTCACCAGCTCGGTCCTTCTGTCTAAAACAGTAATACATTAATTTTTTTGAATGATGTCCACAGGAAAACGATGTTTGTGTATTTCTGTGTAAGTGTCAGGGAACCTGCGGTCACAGTCCACTTAACTGGGTTTTTCCACACACCTAAGCTGCTACAACCTCAGTTACAAAACCCGGAAAACTGCAAATAGGCGACTCGAAGCCTGGAATTTCATACCTCACTCAACAGCTTACTTTACCATTTAATTTTTTTTTTTATGTAATCTCTGGTATGAGTTTGTAAGATGTTAGTACCAAGTTGTTTTTTCCGTTGCCTGACTGTAATAAGGTATAGAAGATGTCAAGTGTGCGACTGTGTGCATATGCAACACGTCTCGGCTCGTTCATACCCAGAGCTCGCAGATGGGTTGGGTTGTTGTTTTTTTTAAACGTGTGAAGCAAGTCAGGGAGACCTGTCAGCTTGACGACTGTGTTGGCTGACTGTGGTAGATTAGCTGGTGTGTTTTTATCCTTTTACATTTTTTTTTCTGGTGCACTGAAATGTTGGTTCAGATTTTCATGGACAAATGTGTGTTTGATAGACGGGGCGCTTTTTCATTCAACTGTTCATGCTGTGTCCCATACGGCTACACTTAATATGACTCACCCCATGGTCACTTCATGACTTCGTTTTTCTGACATCCTCCAGCTACACTTTACAAGATCGGTGTCATTCTACACGCATTGTATTCCATCTGTGCATTTATAGGATGAGATCATTCTTTTTAATGTACACCGTATATAAATGTACAATGTCTATATTTCTATGGTGCCCTACAACAATTTGTATCAGAAATGGTCAATAAAGATTCCTTTCTTTGTCATTTTCTGTTCTTTGAATCACATTTTATACATAAATGGTCAAGAAAACCTACATAGGCAGCATTGCTTTCCTAAAACAAATGACAATCTACAGCGTTTTAGACTTTTTTTTTTTTCTTACAGTTTTTACCTCAACAATTCAGGACTTTAGGTGCAACCAATAAAAGAGACCTTGCATAAAAGGTTAATGGTGTATATGTATGTCATAAACCTATGTACTGCCTAAATTTGAATGCCCTACCCTTTTAAAAGTACCCAGGTAAATAGTAAACAGCGAAATGGAAAAATGACAAGTCAGACAATAAAATCACCACACTTATGAGCTCAGTCACCACCTGACACACCACTACATGTCGTACCTGATGAAGTTGTCATTCAAAGACAGCTTAACAGTTTGGTTTTTAGTTTACATTCACAACTACAAGGCAAATAAACCTCAGGAACAGTTACAATTCATCAAGAGTGAGGTTTCCTGAGTCATAGGTACAGTCAGGCCTATGGCATTCATCTGGACAGATCTTCCAGGCGGAGGTAAATGCTGGTGCCATGTCTTGCAGACATGGGTTTTTAGTGAACTAGTCACACCTTATTTAAGGGATCAGAAAAAGGAGGTGGTTTTATTTACTGCCATATCTCCTTTTTCATGCCATTGATGCAAGTCACAGGATTTGGCTTAACTGCAGATAGATCCAGATCATCGTGGAGCCTGTTAAGCTCAGAGATCAAATAAAAACAAGAATAGGGTGTGTTCACCCTTTAGGATCAAAATGAAACTGAATTAAAAAGCTTTTCAAACTCACATCTAAACCATAAAACTCCAGTGTCTCAGTGTTTGATGCAAATAACATCTCTTTAAAGATGAAAAAGCCATGTTTGTGTATAACAGGCTGCAAACATCGTCTACACAACAGGCAGTCCAGGTAATGATCACAAACCTCTCACAGCGAAGTGATGAAGTTTAACTAGAGCACAACATTCAGTCTTACCACAGCCCCTAAATTACAGTCTGTGTAAATGCCAGCTGCAACCCACAGGAACATAACTGCTCACCACATGTCACCCACAACAGCATTATAAATGTAAACAAGGCTGTACCTACTGGAACCTGTATGTGCAGATACAGCCCGTCTTCTTCAGGATGAGTCACACAACCCCATTAACCCAAATCCAATAAGTTATTTTAAATAAATAAGTTCAAGCTGCTGCTTCTATTAGATAAATGTGTCAGAGTCGCCCACTGACTGCACAGTATTTAAAAGAGAAATAAGAGATGCTGACTCAAAGCTCACAGTAGCAGAGTGTAAAAAAAGTTAGGTGCATGGAGGTGAATACAACTGATCTGTGTGGCTGAAGGTTGTCTCCAACAAGTAACATGTTGACTTTGCACTGTTATGCATTGGCATCTTTGGACAGGAGAGGGCATTGCTGCTGATAGCCTCTGGACCAACCTTGTACAATCTGTGGACACAAAATTCAGAGGTTTAAGCAATCTGGAGTGCTTTATTTTAAAAAGCCATAACACAACAGTAACATTTATCCCCTGAACACAGAACCTGTTATGACATCTTGTTCACCTGATTTTACAGCAATCAACTCAGCACTTGGTTGGTGTTGCCCCCTAGTGTTTCACCTGACTCACAGCACTTTGACTACAGTCAACCAGCACTGTCAATTTCTTGTTATTACTAATTGTTTCATTTCCGTTTCAGTTATTTCTACACTAGAACGTTGTAGTTCCAAACATCAGGAGTGTTACTGGAAACAGGTAAGAAGAGTCAACATTTTTATATAACAAAAATTATCTAGAAGGAAAGACATTAAACTGTGTTTAACAACTGACCACCACCTGCTACGATGAGCTGAATGACTATTCTATATTTCTACTTCTGCTACTTGCCATGTTTCGGTATAGAAGAGGAAGTGACTAGACAAGTGAGAAACAGCTGTTTGTGCAAATTGTGCAACTAAACCACCACAAATTATAATAATCCAATATTAGGAAGAGAGACAACAGTGGAAATGTCTTCATGCTGTCTTCTGACGATAGCATGGAGTAATGTCAGGTTTTGGTTGTGTATATTATCTACGACTGGAAATATCACTAACAATGCCTGGATGATGATTATGTGCTTTCTATTTGCCTTCACTATGACAACAAAACTTTTGCATCATACCCTTGTGTCATCGTCTCTCCAGATTTCTTGTTCAGCTTCAATTAGCTCCTCAGAAGGATCATATGAGTAAACTGGAAACAGCTGATGACGTAGTCTGTCAATTCTGAAACAAAATAATAACAGTTTGATTTAGCTGATCACATACAGAAATGAAAGTTTAGTATAACCATGTCTCACCTTTTTCTCTTACGAAGATACATGACCTGAAACAAGCATAGGTGGAGTATTACACTGTGTAAGACTGTGTCATGTTAATCATATTTTTTAGTCAGTTATGATCATTTGTAGATCTCACAAAGGCACTTTGTGTCAGTCTCACTGTTTCATCCAGCCCACTTAGCACAACTCACCACAGCTGCAGCTATTCCAAAAACAGTGATCAAGACGAACGGCACCAACACGTAGCTGACTGCCACATCTCCATTTATGTCGGTAGGGGGCTGCGTGGTGCTATTCATTGCATATGTTGAGAACGAGCACGAGCCTCACAGGCAGCAAACCCCCACCCCCAGGAAGACACTGTGCAATGGCTCTCTCCTCAGAATGCCCCAGTGTTGTTCCTGCCTCATCCTCGTCGTTCATGTGACTTGCACATGGTATCACTGCCCTCCCTAATCAGCAGGAAACCTGTGGGAACCAATGTACGTCAGGTTGAGAGCATGAAGGCAGATATGTGGTTATAGTTTAATTACAATAAAAGCAACTTAATAACCATGTAGCAAATATAATAACTACGTTTGCATCAACATAGTTATAACGCTAAGGCGTTACAACTACATTGTTTTTAGCAACTAGCATTAGCTTTGATGATGCCAGTGTTTGCTCATGTGACTATTGATTGTGGCACAGTCCCTTAAAATAATTAAAATAAAATGACTTACAATAAAAGAACTAGAACAGAACTAGCTGGTTAACTGCGGACCGTTGGTCACTGCTTAGTTAGCGTCAGCTGCTGCTACTTGCCAACCTACGTGACAGCTAACAGTACGTTTAATGCACGAATATGCTGAATAAAGTTCTCTTCGCCAAAGTTCCAAGGACACACAACACATCGGTTTTAAAATAAAACAGGCACCGTTCACTTACTGAGAAACGCAGCGTTACACGTCCACTAAACGTTACGCGTCGCCACAAGCTACTTCCTCTACCCAGCAACAGCTACACTTCCGGTACCGTCCCTTCACAATAAAGGTGTCATTACTACAGACAGGTTGAGTCTAGAGGGTTGGGACCTAACAAAGGTAAAGCCTGTGATGAGATCACAGATAAAACTTAATTTAAGCTTATTACGATCAAGCTAAAATGTGGCACCTGCATCTTCTTGTCCACAGTAGAAATGCCAAACTGCAGAAAATGGCCGATGCCATATGGCTCTAATCAGACATTTATAAATGACTTATTACTAACAGTGGTTGAAACCGCTCAGCAATCAGTCAGTTTGAGCAGCATGAGACCAGGTGAAGTGTGTTACTGTACCAGTGTGCACTGCTTTTCTCTCTGATAGCTGGTCATGGTTGGCTCAGAGCGGAAGCTGCTCTTCAATCAGTTCCTTATCTGTAGTTGATCATTCACACTGACGCAGACATTGGCCCCGTAAAATGTTGTTTAATCTCATTCCATCTCGTTTGCCTCTGTTTTTCCAATTGGCTCACAGATTCCCCTGCTTGTACGATGTTTTTTACTTTTGCAATAAATGTTTTAGTAGTCTCAATGATAGTGGATAAGCAGCAGCACAACCATAGCTCACCTGTCAAAGAATCTTTGATTTATCTAGTTTAAATTTTAGTTGTGATACAATGTTCAAAAAAGAATTGTTGTTATGTAATAGTATAGAGGAAAAAAGGTAATGTGACCATTGTCATCCAGTAAAATTATGGTTTAGCTTTAAGCATAGTTGCTTTAACAAGGTGCTTTGACTGTGTGTGTACAGTTTGTCTCATTCCCCTGTAGTCATGCACGTCAGTGTTTTCCTACATGATTAAATTGTGTTCTGTGAGTGGTGATATTACTGAGTGGATTTATTATTTCATGTTTTGATTATACAAATTACAACACAATGCATATTGTAATAGGACCAAATGTTCTGTTCAAAGTTGCTCCTCAAACATTTTGGGATCTCGTTACCACACATGGTTTGGTGATACCACACTTTACCAATTCATATAAGCTTATGTTTGACTTTTTCATGCTTTTTTTGACACGAAAACACGAATCTATGATTAAGATTAAATTCATATAAGAACAAGTCACTGTTTGTGCAGTATTTCCCTACGTTTGCCACTAGAGGCTCCTAAACAGCAGCTAGTAAACTAAAGATCATTAAATCATTTAATTTTGTCATTTGAGAGTTGTACAATTGTAGTTTCCCTCAATGTTCTGTGGTTGTGTAAAGATCACAAAAAGTATTTTTAAAAAAGTCCTCAAAAAGGATTAAGAAAACCCAACAAATCCTACCAACCAAGGTAGATAGGACAAACAGGCTCTACTAGAAACCACCAGCAGAACCAGGCTCAGGATGGCAGCCGTCTGCCTCGACCAGTTGGGGTGAGGAGATGTCAGTGTTGGGAGTAAATCATTTGTATGTGATTGGCTCGTGTTTTGTAAAGGAATTATTCATTTGAGGACCACACTCCTCCTGTGTTGCTACAGCCTTCAACAAACCTGTGATGAAGTTGTTGAAGCAGTTGTGAAGTCTGCACCCGCAATTTTTAAGCGAGTTCAGTAAACTGCCTGCAGTGCTCTTGTAATTGTTATCATCAGCAGGTTATTCATCTTTTAGACATTAGCTCCATCAGGAGCCTCATCTGTTTGCGTTACCTAATTATTTTTTTTTTTAGTTGACTAGATTATCACAGGTTATATTTGCATCAGGGAGCTCAGGCAAATGGTGCTTGTCCCTCATACAAAATATGTGTTTGGTCACTTTGTTGATTTATATTTTCTCGTTGCAAATTTACACTCGACTATAAAAATGACACTGATTCTTTTTAAATGTAAGATTTGTACTGAATGATGTGGACCAAAAGCTCTGCCGGGTAGCATAAGGACAGAAACAAGCAAACAAGCCTCACGCCCTCCCTGCAGTGTACTGCGATGTGGGCGTGATTGACAAGAACAAAAGGTGACGCCTCTTCTTACTATCCGCTCTCCTTATTGGTTGAACTGTGGAAGTCACACTTGAGGCTCTCCCCGTTATAAAACTTTCATAATGCTTCATAAAGCTTCTGAACATACTATGACAAAGATTTTATACTGATTTAAATATGAAATACTACACCGAAACCATTAATGCAACTGGTCCATTTGCACCTGAATATGGCAGCAAATAAGCTCCTATGAACTCGTTTGGCTATTGCTGTGACATATAAAGCATTTTAAAAGGTTCTGTTAACTCGTTTTTTTTCCTGCAGCCCATTTCTGCCATCCACTGAGAGGAAATCGCTGGGCCATCCCCCTGACGCGCGCCTGTGCCGTGGAGCTCCCCCTTGCTGCATACATCGTGATCTAGCGGATGCAGAGTCTTGCAGAGAACGCAGGGTCACCTTCTGTCACTTCAAGAGGAAATACTGAATTATTTGCAGCACAGGCAGTCGGGTAGTAGTCCACCCCAGCAGCGGCGGCATCTCTGGTAAGTCCGTCTGCCCTGTGTTGTGCGGCTCTGGGAGGAGAGGCTGAGCATCCTTTTTAGCAAAGGGCGACGCGGGGATAAAGGAGTCATCATCATTTGCTATCGTTTGAATCTTGTCTCATCTCCTTTCCGCTATCATTCTGTCCGACTAGTACAGACTATTCATTAGTAATACCGTAGCTGTAGCTATTTTGAATTATCCATGCGTCATTTTATTTGCTCTGCCGTGGTCTGCATGCGCCGATGGTAAAAAGGACTACCGTGCATCATCCAGACATATTATTATTGCAAACGCGTAATTCTAATAATGAGCCATTTAGTTTGGTTATGAACATCCAATGACCAATGATCACACCTCCTTTCGCATTGTAGGATGCCTCAAGGTGTTGTTTTCATTTGGCAGCTCTTCCCATTTTTGGCGGAACAGAATTTGACCTTAGTGTCCAAATTGTACAAGCTATGCAACGTGTTTGTCTGTTTAAATAGCGTTTCGCAGCTCATAAAGTTTTAATAAGATTTCGTATAATGCCATTCCACTGTAGTATGTGGAGATGGTGGTCAAGGCTGTAAGGGGATTGCCATTTTATGCCCCTTCGCATGCGCCAAATGGGTAAACAAGACTCGCAGTATGAGTAACGTCGATCAAAAAAGCACCTGTTCTTTTTCTTCTCATCCTCTTGGTGCATTTAACGGCGGATAAACTGCAGGAATCGCTCTGTTCTATATTTGAGGATTTCTTGGCGAAATGGACGCGAATGTTAATGAGAGCACTTGGTTTGGACGTTATGTAATTGGTTGTCACAGCGCAGCGAGAAGCGTCATTGTGTTTTTTCCCCTTGACGAACCAGCAGCACCACGGAAGGGGAGCATCCTGTTTTCTACATGGGATTAGGCGCATGTGGTCTTTTAATCATTCATCAAATCTGCTCTCGAGCTGAAATGCATCCAGGCTTACAGCTGAGCAAAGTGTCTCATAATCACATCCATGTGTTCAGCAGCACAAATGTTGTGGTGCTGTGTTTCACTGTACACCGGACGTCACTCCCCAAGCCTTGCAGCTGATGTTTTATCAAAGCATCCCCATCGCATCACGCGTCCTCTGTGCGAACGTTGCAAAGCTGTTAACGCGTGGCCTGTGACGTAGAAGATGGTAGCAGGTCGCTAGTGGCCGCCTCAGCTTGTTTTGGAGCTGTCCATGGTGCTGAACTCGCTGTTGGTTTGAGAGGTAAAGGGTTTTGCTGAACCTTTACCTCTGTCCCTCAGTATGTGTGTTTTACAGCCTATTAATGTTTGTTACAAATTAAAGGGGGAAATACAACAACACCAGTCGTGCTTTGTGACATGTGTAAAAACAGTGAGGGCTGACATGACACTGATGTACATTGCTCTTCCAGAATGGCATGGCCCCCTCCCACGGATCGTGAGGGGTCACTGTAGCTTTAGTGAGTATGAAATAAAGGTTTTGGCTCTGGCCTTCACAGTCATCAGATCTCAACTGAGTTTAGCGCTACAGATGAAATGTGTTTGGCATAATGACATCCATCTCTTCAGTGGAGTCCCCAGATTTCAATAAGTGTACCGACCTTGTTCTGGCAGCCCAACACCTTATTTAGTCACTTAAGTCTGGTTCTACCCATCTGCCACCAACTTTTGCTTCACCCTTTCTAGTCAGGTGTTTGTTTCTTAAGGACTTTCAATGTGTCTGTACGTTACATGTTGTGTTTTCTCGGTTTTCTTTTTTAAATTGGTCTTTGGCAGCCTCTCAGGAACTTTGTTGCCAGAATTTAATTATGACATGCTCTCATGCAGCCAAAGCCTTAATCTGCAGTTATCTTTGCAGAACAGTTGTGACATGTAAATGTTTATCTACTTTAGGGCCATATGACATGTATATCAAGCTTACCCCAGTAAGTGCAAGTGTTTTAGTTGAGGCAGTTCTAACGAGTGGTTTTTAGTGGTGTTTAATCCAACTTCGTTGTCTTGCCTCCACCCATAATAACTGACAGAGGATTAACAGGAGCTTGGGATTTGTGGAAAGCATTAAAGTTCAAACTCTTGTCAATTGGGTTGTTTGTTCGCGTATGTAATGTGACATAGTGAAATAAAACTGTGCACAGATTTCTTTCTCAAGTGAATAACACCTGGACCTAAATTTAATAAATAATAATTATAATAACATAGTGTTGTGGATGCTCCTGAGGCATCAGATTGCTTTTTGTAATCCCTTGTTAATGTGCTCGCTAATGAAAAGGTGTGAGTGGTGTGAGAAACACAGGAGAAACCGAAGAGCAGTTGGTCTTAGGGGCAGTCAAAGTTTCCCAAAATGCACATGAACACACAGGGGAAGAAGATGGCACAAACACCCACAGCAGCTTTCATATCGCTGCAAGAATCTTGTGGTTAATCTGCTTATAAGTCTGTTTTAGAGAGATACACAAAGATGCTAATAATATTCTCCTCATGAAATAGTTATGGAATAATCAATTTTTCTGCCATTTTTTATCTTCTATAATAAGTAGATCAAGTTAAGGGTTAGGGGGAGCAGTGTTTCTGTTTTTCTGCAGTACATCATCAGTGAGGGTTATGTTACCCTTGCCTTGTCAGTGTTTGCATTCTCTGAACCCTCGCATGGCTGTGCCTCGACCTCAGGCTCAGCACTGACTCACTATGAGCATGTTGAGCAATTCAAAATGGAGTCCCAGTATAAGCGAAGTGTTCCCCCTGCACAGCGCTTTGGATCCATACTGATGTGGATTTTGATTATACTTCGTCATGGAGGATTGAATGAGCCTCTGAATGCAGCAGTTTCAGGTCATTGCTTTGAACACTAGATGGTGTGTTCCTCATGGGCATAGCCACAGACACTGGAAAACAGTTAGTTTGTACTAGCATCCTAGATAGAGGGTTTGGTTCTAATTATCAGTTATTATCAGAATATGTTCCCCTCAAGTTCCTAGCAAACATAGAAACATGTTCTGAAACAAAAGAGTTATTTTGCCTGACAGCAGTTTAATGCTGCACAGTTTTAAATATATGGCAAGTGGGCTCATTTTCAGAGCAAACAGGTTTGTCACTTTTGGCTTTGAAAGCATCTTTTAATCTGTTACCAAACTTGTTTCTGATTAATTTTATTTCTAGCAGGCTCTTCATTACAAGGCACTGGTCTTAAAAAATATAAACAGGCGCCAGTAACATGAAGTGACCATGACTCAGCATGTTGAGGTGACTTTGTTCCAGGATTCTTGGATGTGGCCGTTTGTCACATGGAGCCCACATCTCAGGTTGCTTCACGTGATGGGTGGGTTGCTTCATCGTGACTCTGCCTCGTCCATTATCTTAACTGCTCCCACTATGCATAGGACGGGTACATGTGCCCAAATATTAAATCACGCCACAGAAAGGACTACAATACACGCATTCGATTCAAATACATGTACAAATGACGCTCCTGCAGAAAGATCAACTGAACTCGTGCAACCTCATCAGTGCCGCTCACTGATTTTCTGAGTATGAAAGACAAGACAAAATGGCCATGTGATGATATGCGCATGGCGTTGATGCGAGAGCTAGAACTAATGATTATGATTTTCTTTATTATGCTCATCACATTTTCCCAGAGCTCAAATCTATAGGCTTTCCTTCCAGCAGGCTTAAATCCAAAGATGCTCCGTCAGAGCTACAGCCTCTGTGTGCTGTCAGACCACAGATACTGAGACTAAGTTAAGATTCTCTATCCTTCTATGTAGATATTATGCAAATACAAAACATAAAACCAACAATCGGCAATGGAATTATTCAAAGGGAGGCAATGACTGAAGCAGCCGTGTTACAAAGGAGCAGAGCTGAATTACACGTTACTCACGCTGTTTGGATTCTGTTTGGATTCTGTTTGGATCTATGTAGCACCGGCTTTAGAGGTTCTGCCTGTGGGCACGTGTTGAATATCCTGCTCTGTGTGGGCAGACGACTGTTAAACGGTGGCACATGACAGATAAAAAGGTTACACTTTTAAAATTAGTGTCAGACTGAGTTTTAGCCGCAGACAGCTGAACTGATTCCATCAGTGCGATATATTGTCTCGTGCCGTTCTGAAATGACTATATAGCACATTTGCTTTATAATTCTGCTAATATTCTTTCTTCTCACAACAGCTGTTGTACCGTAAAGCTGCAATGAAGAAATTGAAGAGGCTGTTAAAATTAAATGCTCTAATTCCCACTGAGTCAAAGTTGTCTAATCTAATACTATTATTTATTATTTGAGTTCAAATACAATTCAACTACTCTCAAAGATAAATATTTAAGACTTTAGGGCTGATTTTTATATGGAGTCTGTTCTGCTCTGATCTGGTCTAACCTGTACATCGGATGTTTTCTTTCCTCAGGTGATCTCCTGCAGGGGACCAACAGCTCTCACTCAGGTTTTATGGAAACCTGACCTTCCACTGGTGAAGAAGGTGAGTTGCCTCTGCCCTCTAAAATATCATTGTTTCCATTATCTTGATTGTGTCTGACATTGTGCTGGTTTCTCAGACTCAAAACAAAAGGAGGCTTTTGTAACGTCTCTAAAGTAGTTTATAGGACACTGTCATTAGGATGTTATTTAGCAGAGGGGCCAAGATGGTTACTTAAATTGGTCTGTACTCTTAAGAATAAACTGCATGATTAGTATCACTGCTATCAGCTTCTCTGGCTGATCCTGTGGTCTCTCAGGCGTCTGTATTGTTTTAGACTCATTTCTTTGCATTTAAAGAAAATTATTTCTGCATTTATTGTCATTATCTTCTTAAGGGAGCTTGTGCTGTCTCACGGGGAGGAGTGCTAATGCCGGGGTCCTTATTGATTTCCGTGTGTGATGTCTTATTTTGTGTAGCAGTATGACAGAGCCACTCTGCAGCGGAGGGGCTCAGGAGAAAGCAGCATGATGAGTTGTTTGGTGGTTGCATGTGCAAGATGGATCATCAGAACACGATGGTCCAGTTCAGTAAAGCTTCCCTGGGGATCCTTATATTTGGACTAGTAGAGGAAGCTAGGTCAGACAAATATAGTCTGAGTTTTTACTGACAAACAAAACGTTCCCAGTTGTAGAGTCTGCAAAGAAACACACATCAAGAAACTAAAATTAAAACATGGGTGCAACCTAAGGTAGTGATTCATGCTATCTGGCATCTTATTTATGTGTAAACATATTTAATTATTGGTCTGTTGCACAGTGGCTAAAAATACTGAAAAAAACAGTTTGGAGCTGGTCATTGTATGTAGTTCACTAAGCCACTCTCTGGTTCGTGGACTATAAAACATTCTAAAGTAGGAGAGAAATATTGTGGATCGTCAGAGCTGACGGCTGCTTCCCTGCAGCTCCTGCTGAGGTCTTCATCTGAGCCATCGCTTGCCACTACTTACATACAGAACGTTTACACTTACACTTATTTATTTGCTTTCCGTCCTTATTTAACAACCACCAGTACTAGTTTGGCTCAGGGATATTGATACCTCGCTCTGCACTCCAAGTTGGCAGCGTTACCTTGACTGGCTTTAAATAAAAACCTACAGTGCCAGTTCAGACGATGATGGACCAACCGATATTCGCTCGCTGCAGTGTTGAGTCAAGTTTCTTTCCTCCAAGTTGTGTCTGTTATAACTCATATCACAGCTTGGTCTTTTCATTGTATTTTTAAGTTTGCCTGTCCACTGCTGATTACCTGGATGGTGTGTTTAAAGGATGCTCCATGGGAGCTGGAAGGGGATCAACACTATGTTATCTCATATACCTTATGAGCATTGAGATCAAAGTGCTGCTTTGCCAGAGTACGGATCTTTACTGAGCTCCTTTTGTATCTTTCCAAATCATATATGGTCTCATATACATTATTTATATTATATGCCTTGAGATATAATGGATTTTAGTCGCTGCAGTTGCCTTAATGCATAGACGCACATGTGCAGGCGATGCCTTCACATATCCATCAGTATTCAGTGCTGCATCAGGCGTCTCTGTAGTACGAATGCAGAGAGCTGCTGCATTTGAAGCACATTCCAGACTCCTTCATTTACTCAGTGCCTGGACATGAGGAAAAGCTGGACTGGAGCCTCTGAGCGCTGTGTTCCATCTCACAGCCACTTCTGCACGTCTGCAGTTCATTCCTTCATCACATTATGTCAAAACACCCCCCACCCCCGTCCTCGCTCCCTGCCCTCCACCAGCCATTTTCCCCTGTCTTCATCACACTGTCACTATAGGGGGCTTGTGGCAAGTGATCATTACATAACCACTGCAGCAGCTCGGGACACCGTTAAATCACAACTTTGTTGCAAGTGCGTGCGTGCGTGCGTGCGTGTGTTTAGATGCTACCTGTTGTGAAAAGCATGTTTTGAAATAGTAAAGTTTGAGGAAGAATCTGCGAGAGCTCCATCTAGTTGTTTCTCCATCTCTTTCTTCATAGTTTCACTTCTTAATGAAAGATTTGTGCAGATATGGTGGTATGGGTGATTCAACAGGATACCTACATGAGTGGATGGAGCCATATTAGATCACAAAGAAGCTCAGAACCATGTGATATATATTTTAACAGTGGACTGTCATCGGCCTTTTTAAAGCCTAATGCTCTGCATCAACCTAACGGGACGACACTCACACACGTACTTTTGACCGCAATACTAACGTCGACATGCTAACATGCTCATAATCACAAAATGTCACATTACTCAGTAAAGTTGATCTAATCTAGTATTTAGATCCTATTTTAGGATTGTATAACTTTGAAGTTATATAAATATGTTTCTCAGTTTCTCAGTCATGTTCTAGAAGGATGACGTTTTCAGCGTCTTTATTTTTAATCAAAGCTACATAGTTGATAATGGGGCTATATAAAGCTATAATTATCCGAAATGATTCAAATTCCTTGAGAAGGGCATGTGGTATGATATCTTGTGGCACTCTGAATGTAGTTTCTCATCATCAGCTGTTTCTCATCAGCCAGACACAGTGTAACTCCTGTGAACACGTGCACACAGAAGAAAATTTAACTTTTGAATTTCTGCTCATCTGGAATCACTTTGCTCTGCACTACACACTGAGTTCTCCTCTGAACCAGAACCACTTCAAGTTAGGCCTCCACAGCCTGACTTGCAGTGCTGTAGTAAGCAGGTTTGCACATTGCACTTAACAGATTGATCTAGTTGAAGCAGGTACCTGTGGGAGAGTTTTGATCAGCTCTTCATTGTGCTTTGTTTCCTTTACAGTAGACATGTGTGTTTCAGTTAGTACCAGGACACAAGTGTTGTACTTTATCATCATTTCTTTGTGGTAGAGATCAACACAAATATTCCTATTGTTCAGTATTTTTAAATTTCAGTCAGTTGTCATTTTAGTTTGTTAGTGTGTAACTTTCACAGGCATAGGGTCCCGGCCTGGATGAGAGGCAGCATGATGCGTCAGCACTCACTCTCTCCCTACATTCACTCACTCCCTACCAGCTCCATTTGACCTGCTGCTGATCATGACCTCTGACCTCCTTGTGGAGTGAGGAGAGAACTACAGAATCAGTGAGGCATTAAAATGATGCTACTGTTATATTATTGTTTGGATAATGTAATATATTTCTGACTTGAGAGACTCATACACAAAACAATTGTTAATTAAATTGGACACACATACAGACGTCCATAGAAGAAACAGTGATGTGGAAACTTCACGGTGCCTCTTTGGGGGCATTGGTATCAGACAGCTGAGTCATCCAGGCCTCATTCAGCTGGATGGCACAAGTCAATAACTCACAGTTGTAGCAAAATAGACAAAGGGAAGAATTCCCTTGACAAATAGAAGTGTTACAAATCTTTAGGAGATTTTAAGACAGACTGACAGTGACATCTTGATGCCTCTGGTTATAATGACAGGTGTGCTCAGACATCGCTGGGATAATGAAGCGGAGTGTAACCCTAATCAGTCTGCGGTGACAGCTTGGTTCATCCCTTACTCAGGTTTTCATATTTTCTGTGTTCCGCACTGCAACTCTTCATACTGTAGGCTGCAGAGTTAATGACATCACTGATCCCATGACATATCAAATGCCCCTTGTCTCATTTACCCTGTAAAATATGTGCACATCTCCCTGATGGATTACCACAGCATCCTCTGTAGCTTAGTCAGCAGGAAGACACTCCTTCAGGTTTGGTCATTGATTTGTTAACATCCAAAACCTTCCGCTTGTATTGAGTTGGCAGCACTTGTGTAATGAAGTTCCTCCTATTTAGCTTTCATTCAACAGTGGTTGAGTCCTGAAATCAGCAAGATGTCGTTGCATTTTCTCTCCCAGTGGCTGGAAGTGGGATGGCTTGTTGTTTACAGAAAGACAATGTTTGGACATTGTTTCATATCATTCATTCATTCATTTCACTTCCATAGATTTTCACAGTGTTTGTTACACTGACCAAAACAGAAGTAAATACTTTTAGCTGTTGACTTTACTGGTCTCTGGCTTTAGATGCGGAGGTTTCACAGTATTCGACTCCGTGAGCGGATGAAGGATGAAGGTGCACCCCCCCAGCCTTTCTCTGTTTATGTTAGTTAAGTTTCAACACTAGGTGAGTGTTTTCAGATCAGCTTACACTGGGAGACGAGCAGCTGCATCATGGATCCAACCCTCCTTCTCTTGTCTAAACCATTGCTCACGTGTCCGCCTTCTTGACCGTTACAATGCGTTAAGCCTGTGCAAGGCAGCTCCATCTCCTGGCAACGTCCAACCAGTGACACCGTGAATGAATCACATGAATCACATCTCTGTCCTGTGCTCAGCTGGGCCGTTCCACTCAGGAACAGTCTGACCAGCTCCACAGTCCAGCCTGAGCTTGCTGCACCCCCTCCCTCCCGTCACTCATGCCGCCATCACCATCTCAACACCACATCACCACATCCAACACCACATCCTCTTCTGCTCCCTGCCGATTCTCCCCATCACTCTTCCTGCTACAGTGTGCCTCCATGAACAACCTCCCTCCTTCTCGCTCATTGTGTGTCTTCTTTTACTCAGCCAGCGGCAGAGGGCGACACGCTGGGCTTATCAGACACGATCATCAGACAGTCACAAGGCATCAGAAACTGTCTGAATGTTAAACATCAGAGCAGTGCCGACGCCTAGACAAAAGCAGTTCGATCAATGAGCTTGTCATGTGCTGGGTGAAGGTCTTCCTACTGTAACAAGCTTATGGTTATGTGTTGTGGTTCTGGTAACACAGCTGACTGTTCCTCAGGTACCTGGACGTTCTGGTCACATTGTCTTACTGTGAGCTCAGCCAGTGGTGCGTTTCATGTGCGCGTTCTAGCAGTTCTAAAAGCAACGTGTTGTCCTAAAGCCTCCCAATGCTTGGCGCTCGTGTTCCCGTCAGTTCTATCTCCTATCTGCTTCTTTGGTCTTTCTCCCTGCCGACACCCTCCCCCTCCAAACCTACTCAAGTGGCAGGCTGCAGGATTATCCCTCAGCTTCTGAGACATGCTGCTGTGTTTAGACTTATAGCCCTTACTTCGGCCACAGAGGTCAAGTCTTACAAACTATAACCAAAAATAATTAGTACTTTAACATAAAGCAGCTGTAGGAACCTGTTTGGATTTGAAGATCACATTCTGAGGAGTTTCAAACATCTTTTACAATAATGGAGCCATCTGTGGTAAGTAACTGTTTTAAAGGACAGCCATTAAATTGTTAGTCTTCTGCAAACACAGCTTTCATTGAGCACAAGATTCATTTAACAGTTTAACAGCAGCAGCGAGGAGGTTCTTTAGAGTTTCAAACTCAAAGATAAATTTGTGTTTTTTGTAAAGACCAGCATTTCTCTAACTTGGCTGCAACATTATGTTTTTTTATATCCTGTTTGAATCTTTTGCTGTGACACCTTAGCCACTTAATACACTGGGGCATGTGACGTGCGATCACAGCCTTCAAAGTGGATTCACGTCAACGGCTGCAGTATAAGCCCCTCCAGGATGCTTAGTGCTCTCACCCCCCCACTGCTTTCTCCCACATTAGACACAATCAAACAAATGATGGTATGTAGGTTCTTGTGTGAGTAAGCTACGTGAGTTATTCAGATTCACTAATCTGCTCTTGTTTCACCTGAACAAGTAGAAACGTGTATGTACAGTATTCACTCTACAGAATAATTTGATTAGAGTCCTGCATGAGATTATAGATTTACACAATGCGTGCAGCACTATCTGGGAATTACTTGGTTAATCCAAATGCTTTCTAGACATCATTATCATCATCATCATCATCATCATCATCATCATCATCATCATCATCATCATCATCATCATCAGATGCCAGCTTAAGTGTGTGATTTTTGGTTGGACACTTCAGTTTTGTTGTGTTCTGGGACACCATGCAGGAGCTTAAGTGGCTTCCACTTTACTAGACAATGTACACAGGCAAGCAGAAGCTTATTGGATGACTAAGCTGAGTGACGGGAAGCTGGACCAATATTTGTGTGCTGTTAAGATTAAGAAATGCTATTTTAAGGCAGCTTAACCTTCTAGATGCACAAGATTTGCTTGCATCATGTAGCAAGTTTTTTTAACTCATTCATAACTATATCATCTATATCTATGCCGGATGGTGACCTATTTTTTACAGAAGGTGGAGCATTGTTGGGAAAGAAGAACATGTTCACATGTGTTTGTCTTTTAATTTGTTTATGATTTGGGAAGTAGATGTAATTGCTACTTGGTGGATGCTTTAAATGCTGTAAATTATCCAAACATTATTCTTGGTTACAACAAAGTTAAATCGTTTGATTCTCTGGGGAACCACTAAAACCAGAACCACTCCCACTGGAAACAAATGTTCCCCAGAAACATTTGGAATAGGAAAACTTGTGTATGTGTGATACCTTCATGAGCTGACCTTGTAGCATCATAACTTACTAAGACAATTATCTACAATGAATGGGAGGTTGGACCTGCTCACTGGAGTCCAACGCTGAGTCAGTCTGACAATGAGGGATGCTACAGAAATAAAGTTGTACTTGACTTTGAAGGATGAAGAATGGGGGAAGCTACTAATACTTAAACACGGTACAATGTAGACTGTAGAATGGCAGCCCAGATGGCCACTGCCTGCCTGTCATACAGTATGTCATCTGCACTGGCCCACACTAAACTATACAAGAATCATGCTGCAAAGTCTTTTTCAATGATTATAGTTACAATGTATAGTAAGTTTTATATTGTACCATGTGCAAATTAGCAGCATTTAGTTTTACAGATTTAGAATCCACGCCACAGTAGCACTGTAATAAACAAAGCTTATTATTTTAGGCTCATGTGGCCCATGGTCCTAAATGTTGGAGCTCTCTGTCGAGCTAGGAGCATTAGTCATGAGAGCAGGAATCCAGCAAAATGTATTAGGCTTCAAACAGAATTCAATTCCAGTATAGCATCGAATAGTCTCTTCTCCCTGAACCCAGGTGGTCAGATTAACCAGACGCCTATATGAACTCAAATAGCAGCTCTGACACTGAAAGTTTGCTTTAGTTGTCAGGCATTGATGAACTTTTGAGTTCTTTCAGGCTTGTGTTTTGTTACTGTCTCACTTCGTAATTCCCTTATCTCTTCCAGTGCATGAGGAACCCAGCTTTGCTGCACAGGACACGTTTGGTTATAAGAGTTCTTTGCCACATCCACGAAAATGTCTGGCTCCTACGATGAAAGTCTCGTCGCTGACGACACCATGGACAGCTTCTGGGAGGTAAAGACACACGACACGTCTCTGAAGCTTTTTAACCTGCATCATAATTCTTTCACCTTCTCTTTGGCGTGATATGATTTGGTCCCTTTAAGCAGAGTCTCGGCTCAACTAAGGCGAATATCATTGAGCTGTAATGGTGCTGTTTGAATCTAGCTCACATCTCCTGATCTTTTTATCTCATTCAAAGATGGTGACTGTTGTTCATCCCACTGGGTGAAAACCTTCTCAACCAAATAAACAAATGCCCTGCTGTCAAATTGATGGCTTTTAATAAAATACTGGTCCTTGGAATTCCTCTTCAGGCTTTCATCAAGCTGAACACATTCAGGAGAATAGGAGAAAAAACATCTAGAGAATACCTGAGAGAAAATTAAGCAATCAATTATTTACACAATTATTTACATTTATTGATCATTTACTTTTTAAAAGTGTGTTAACGGTTCATTGTTCCAGACATTTACTCATTTGTTGTGCTCATTCACATAGCCCACCTACAAATCTAAACCCGAACACAGGATGCCATGGTGATATTACTAGCAGATCAAGAAAGGGCCAAGCCAATTACATTATCACATAAGATGCTGTTATTAAATTGCTCCATGCAGCCTCATGTAATGCAAACCTCACAACCACAGACATTCACAAGTTAGTTAGTTCTCTCTCAACAACTGAGACCCGTGTCTGGACTGGACCTGGGCATATTTGTCTTTGAAGTGTGGTGCAAGTCTTTGTTTGTGGTACACATGGAATCATTACTAGCTATAAACATCACACAAGCTTGGTCCATCTTCAGCCTGTGTGTGTGTGCACTTTAAACTCCAAATGACTGTTAATGAATTCCCTCACAGGCTACAGAGGCGTCTTTGTATCGTGCTTCTCGCCATACAGGCACAGACAAAGAGCTTCAGTCATTTCTCCTCTGGCTGCTCCTTCACCACATGCACCTGCTTATGGCATCTGCATCTGCAACATGGTGCAGATCAGCCAACAACAATTTATTTGTAGTTATTTATCAGTGAAATCTCAGGTGTGTTTTACTGTGTAGACTCAGTCCACCAGTGTGTTGCTGTTGGTGTGACCTGGCAGTCTGTCAGAATGGCCACAGCTTACATCATCACACCTGTCTCACCGTCTCTTGGTGCTCTCATCCCCGGTGCATCTAACAGTGCAGGTCTGCATCCAGCAGACATGGCAGGCATGAGTCTGCATCATGATGTACACCCCTGCATCTACACACAGTTGTAGTTTGTGTGCATTTCTGTCTGTGCCGTCTTTCCCTGAGAATCTGTCTGCCTGCATTACACCACTCAAGCGGATTAAAGCAGTCACAGTCTGTGCACACACGCATGCACACGCAAACACAAGCCTGGGTTATTGCATAACTACACATGCACAGGCACGAGCAACCCCCCAACCATCCTCCCTTCATGTTGCTTCATGAGCTCACGCCCCCTGCAGGCATTGAGGAGGCGGAGCCACGCAGCCTGGCATTACTCTCTTTTTTAAGGATGTCTTGCTTAAGGTGGAAACATCTAAAAGGGAAAGCTCTGAATGCATTCTATATTTCAATTAGTATGTCTGTTTCCAGCTTGGATTTAAAATGTGCACATAAAGATAAAAAGCAAGTTATAAAGTCAATGGGCTCTCATACAATGGTCCTGCAAGAAAGTCATGAATGCAAAAATGTGTCAATGAATCTTTTGTTTGTTTGATCATTGTGGAGACTTTGGAACTGCTTTAACATTTACAACACTATATTATATTAAATGTAGTCATATATATATATATATATATATATATATATATATATATATATATCTCTCTATCTCTCTCTCTATATCTCTCTATCTATCTCTCTCTATCTATCTATCTCTCTCTCTATCTTCTTGTGTGTGTGTGTGTTAATGAATGCATCATGATATGAAAGAAAGCACATTTCAAACCTTAACCCTGATAAAACCAGCTTGTTTGCTTGACTGCTGCTACTTACTGTATACAATAAAGTTAACTGAAGGACAAGCTATGATCAGTTTTTATTAAAATATAGATGATGACATAAAAATGGCTACGTTGTTTGATAGTCATGCTTTTTTGTTTTCAGTGCAAAATGGATATGGACAATTGTTCTTTATGAAATCTCCATCCAAAACTCACATTTCCCCATGTGTGCAATGTATTTTAGTATTATTATTATTGATATGTTTGTCTCTCATCTCAGGTGGGGAACTACAAACGTGCTGTCAAGAGATTTGATGACGGCCATCGGCTCTGCAATGATCTGATGGGCTGCCTGCAGGAACGTGCCAAGATAGAGAAGAGCTACGGTGATCAACTCACTGCCTGGTCCAAAAGATGGAGACAGCTCATTGAAAAAGGTCACCCTTTACACTACACCAACTCTTTTGCCCAAGTTTAGGTAGCAGCCAGCTCTAAACCTGAAGCCATTCATTCTTCTGACTCGCAGGACCACAGTATGGCTCTGTGGAGCGAGCCTGGCTGGCTGTGATGACCGAGGCAGAGAAAGTGAGCGAGCTGCACCAAGACGTGAAGAACAACCTGATGAACGATGACGTGGAGAAGGTGAAGAACTGGCAGAAGGAGGCGTATCACAAGCAAATGATCGGAGGATTCAAAGAGGCCAAAGAAGCAGAGGAAGGCTTCAAGAAAGCTCAGAAACCCTGGGCTAAAAAGCTGAAAGAGGTGAGAGGCAGAGTCTTTATTCCAGCGTGATAGCACATATCATTATCTTTGTAAGTGAGCTACCAACAGACTCTTTTGGACTCAGATGTCATGTTCATTATTACTGGCCTCAATCCTGAACTCTGGACTGTCTGCATGATGCTGTCTATAGCAACAGCCATGAACAGAATACCACGCACTCAGTCCTTAATTAACTGACCAAAATACTTTGTACATAGTGACTTCACAGGTGCCACGCTGGGTTTTTCCTTCATTTAGCTCTAATCATGTTTCATTATAGTTCAGCAAAGGTCTGTCTAATATTAGACAAAGACTGGCAGCTACTGACCTGACTGTGATCCAGTATAATATAGGATGAATGAAATCCTTCCTATAAAAGGAAGAAAAATTAAATGTAAAATGTAGTTACATACATGACATGTTGTGGATGACACTAAAATAGATTATGTGTCTGGGCATCATTAATGCAATGTGTGCTGGGACCTGCAGATGGAGACAGCTAAGAAAGCGTACCATATGGCCTGCAAGGAGGAGAAGCTTGCTGCAGCCCGAGAGGCCAACGGCAAAACCGAGGCTTCCGTAACACCAGACCAGCAGAAAAAACTCCACGAGAAAGTGGACAAATGCAAACAGGATGTGCAGAAGGTGAGAACAACATTAATGCCAAGTACAGTAAGCATTTTGGGTTTATGGTTTGAGGAAAGTAAGTTTCCCAAATAAATACATTTACAGATATGAAAGTTAACAATAAAACAATAAAATATAACCAAAAAATTAGCTCTGATCTCTGCCTGTGTTACCAGTGTGTTTTCTGTCTCTGTCTCAGGCCAAAGAAAAGTATGAAAAGTCTCTGGAGGAATTGAATAAATGTACTCCTCAGTACATGGAGAGCATGGAGCAGGTCTTTGACCAGTGCCAGCAGCATGAGGTCAAGAGGCTGACATTCCTCAAGGAGGCGCTGCTGGACATCAAACGTCATCTTAACCTCACTGAGAACCAAAGGTCTGTCAGACTGAGGCAGTCGGTTTTATTACTGTCTGTTCTGATTATTGACTCAGTAAAATACAATAGCATGCAAATGCTTGCATCATCAACATATGCACATCAACATCATAACAATTCTCCCGTCCACTAAGGGTCTGAGTTCAATAATAATGTTGCCAATGAATGGAAAACAGTTGCAGTATGATTTTGTCCCATTGCTTCAGTTTGAGTGATCTCTATACACGTCTGAGCCAAGCATGCGTTTTTCATTAACGCTGAGACTCACAGCACTAATTAATTGATGAATTAGCTGTGACGTTTCTGCCAAGCTCAATCTTGCTCAAAGTAAACGCTCATCAAATTTGAGTTTGTTTTAAATCTGCATGCTACAAAAACAACTGTGGGCAACTGCAACTTAGCGTTGAGTTAAATCACAGTGTGAATGTTGATGTAACTTTATCCTGAAATAGGCCAAATACATCAGCTGCTCACAGCTTCAGCTCGAGCAGTAAACACACAAAGACGTCTCAGTCTTGTCGTGACCCAACGGAGCTCGCTCTCAACTCACAATCTGAACTGCAGAGTATAGACTGTGGTGCAGCAGCTCCAGGTCCCTCCTGTCACTTTATTGTCACTGTTTGTTCCATTTTCTCCTCCTCAGCTATTCCACCATATACAGAGAACTGGAGCGTACGATCTTGGGTGCAAACACACAAGAGGATCTCAAGTGGTTTAGCAACAATCACGGGCCTGGAATGCATATGAACTGGCCTGCGTTCGAGGTACAAACCTACACACACACACACACACACACACACACACACACACACACACACACACACACACACACACACACATATATAATCTTAACTTTGGGGGCTTTTCTTTGTTTCCTTTCATTTCCCACACTAGGAATACAACCCAGACCAAGCCAGTGCTCCTCCAAAGAAGAAGAAACCAGACGGAGCCCCACCCACTCCAAGCACTGACCATGTGGCTCCACCTGGTGACCGCAGCAGGTTAATTCAGCCAATCACACTTATCAAAACACTTATTAATCATGAAATTAAGTTACATTATCAACAGTTTCAGTTTGACTTTACCAGTAGAGAGTCCACACTACAGTTCTGTGACCACTGCTTAAAAAGTCACAGACCGACCTGTTTCTTTCTCCCTCAGCGTGAGCAGCTATGATAAGAATCAAGCGTACTCGACCGAGTGGTCTGACGACGAGCAGCCTGCTGCGTACTCTGGCAATGAAAATGGTGGCAATGGGAACTCCTTCGAAGACGATTCCAGCACTGGGAGAGGGGTCCGCGTCAGGGCTCTCTATGACTATGACGGCCAGGAGCAGGATGAACTCTCCTTCAAAGCAGGTGATTCTGTCTGACAGCATCTTGGTAATAAATGAAGTCAGCTGGTTGAGGCTCTCAGAACACAGCAGTGTTAAGTCAACAAGGACAAATCACATTCTCAACCTTCACATGACTACTAGCAAAGCTTTGGCTTTGCGGTCATGACTGCTAATAGCATCTATATACTATTTATACCAACACAGGTGGAGATCAGGTTTTTCAGGTCACCTCAGGCCATCTGACAGTGGCTGCAGGCTTTTAGGCTGAATGCTTACATATAGCGTGTGTATATTACAAACCTAATGCATTACTTGACATCTGAAGGAAGAAAGGGATTAAATAAACATTTGAAAATTTTACAACCTTTGTGTTTACATCTGCGTCTGCATCAGCATGAGACAAGAAAATAGGTGATGATATATGTTCTGTTTCTTAGTGTTATTTGATGGTGAAGATTGCGCTAGCAGGTGGAGCTGCTTGGTTTATCTCTATTAACTAGGTGACTCAGGTGTATTTAACGGCTGCTGTCCCCTTCACAGGTGACGAACTGACCAAGACTGAGGATGAAGACGAGCAGGGCTGGTGTAGAGGTCGTTTGGACAACGGCAGAGAGGGACTGTACCCCGCCAATTATGTTGAGCCAATCTAGTCACATGACTGGACAAGGACATGCCATTGGAGGCAGCATGAACTGCCCCATCCAATCGCACCGCACATAGCCAGAGACTTATGAGCAACACATCCCCTGCCCAACAGATGCGCAGAAATAAAACCTTAGTAACCTAAAAGACAATATATGAGTATAATCCAGTTTATCCAGCTTTTGGGGTGGGTGGACTTAAACAGTAAAGTGGGAGCAGCAGTTATTGCAGTATATACACACTCAAATATAACATCAAGTGCAGGAACACTTTACTTCTCTGTGTAGCTGGGTTGAACATATAATGCAGCTTATTCTGTTCTATTGAATACGGGGAGATTATATAATGAGTTCCACCCATTTGACCTGCATTGTGTATATACGGTGTGACGACATTTCTGTGTAGAGTTTCTAATGCTGTGTGTGGCTAGTTGTCATTCTTCTACTGGAAACGTTGTTTCGTGTTCCACAGCGTTTCCACGGCCCGTCACAGGCAGCGTCCTCTTTCTGTTCATGACCGTTTTTCTGTGTGACTTGGTCCAGCCCCTTTTCCAGTGTGTGCAGTGCTGTGTGTTTCTAACTGTTTCCAAACTTGCATAGCAGCATGCGCTATGCAACGACTTGCATTCCCTGAGTCCTGCAGCCTTGTGCAGGCTACAACTTGATGCAACACTTCTACAAATGCAGAGTTCACGTTTGAGCATCACGTGCGTTTGGACAGGCACGCACTTCTGTTGTCATGGCGACAGGCTTGTGGACGAACTGATTTCATGTGTGTTTGTTTTTTTTTTTCGTTTGACTTTACCATCTTCATGAACCTCATGGAAAGAATACACTGATTCTGCAGGAGCTTTCATTGTTGCAGGTATTCAGGTTTTAATCCAGTACTGCGAGCAGGAAACACAGATACATTCCCTCAGAGTGAAGCCAGAACAAGTTCTATTTCTTCAGATTGCTGCCTGAACTGGGCCTGTTTCTTCCACAGATACGTTACTGTGCTACAGACTGTTGCTGTCCAAAAAGGATATGAATGTACTAGTGTTTGGGCTTGAACCGCAGCAGTAGTCGGAACATGTTACTCTGGTGTCATTTCAGACCCTTACTAGCGTGAAGCGCTAGTTACAGCAAACGGCCCACTCCCTTGCTGAGCCAAAGACCCAGTACCTGTTTTCCTTCCCTGCAATAACGTATCACACTTGAAAAGATCGATGTGTAGCTGTCTCCCAGTCCACACAAACTTCATTTCTCTGCAAAACACTGTGTAATGACACAAGGAAAACGTAATCACACAAACATACTGTGCTGCATTTTCTTACACAGCACGTCATGTTATTTAAAGTCTTGCTCCATAGAAATGAAATTTTCTGAATGAATATTCCAATTTGTCAAATGCCGATTATTTAGATATCTTGCTCCAAGTTGTACCTAAACATCTGATTATGTGGGAGTGAAGCTTTTTATAACTTAGTTGTCCTCAATTCCTGAGATTGCCTGGACGAACACGCCGATGTGTTTAGCTCTGTGTCTGAAAGAGGATTTGACAGGTTTGAATCTCGCACATGAGGAGAAACACATCACCAGCTCACAAGTTGTGTCTTAGAATCAAGCTGTCCAGCATAGCAAAAAGGACTCTCACGCCACACACACACACACACACACACACACACACACACACACACACACACACACACACACACACACACACACACATTAAGCAGACTGTGTAGACAGTACATGCAAGCTCAGACACATTACCAGGTTAATATTTTTGGGGGAAGCATCTTCATCATCCAGTGTGTATGAGTTGTGTAAATGTATCACAAAATAAAATGTAAAAAAATGCAAGTGATTGACTATTAAGACAAAATGTAGTGTTATACATGTAAATGTGTTTCATTAAAATAACAGCAATGGAAAACATATTAACTAATAGAAACATATTGTATGAATTTCATTGCAATGGAATTGTCAGTGTATCATACAAGCGTGACATTATCCCACGCTGTCAGATTTGTATATGATGATGTAATTTAAAGATTATATTCTATTGTAACTGTACAACTGTGTTGAGTTGAAAAATAAGACCTAACCATGTTGAGGCAGTAAAAGTGTAATGTAAATGCTTTTTTATGTTGATGATTTCTTCCTTATGCACACGGGAACAACGACCCTATATTAGCGGACTAGATGATGTATGTTCATAGTTAGTGATGTACTTTTCTCTCCTAACTGGTGTAGTGCCTGTTCATCTTGATGTAACAAGAAGTTGACAAGAATTTAAATATGCATAAAGATGATTATGATTATCACAGATAATAAGAACATAGTTAAAAACCTGAATCAAATTTGTTGTGATGGTGTCAATATTGCGATACTGGTTTGAAAGGGAAACAAGTTTGTTGAAAAACAGAATGTAGTGTCTGTGTGTTTCTTATGCATGGACATGGTCAGATTTATTATTCCTTGTTTGCCTTTAAATAGACAACACTTGATTTATTACTATTCCCTATTACCAATGAAAGAAATAGAATTTGTAAATATCAATGCATAAAATATGTATTGCTCTGCAATAGTCTTAGCAAATGAATGATGTGTCTATAGAAAAAACAGAAAGAAATACTATTGAAAAATGTTTAATTAGCTTTCCCTAAAACTAGCTGTTAACTTAGCTTAGCATGAAGGGTAAAAGTGGGTGAAACACAGTTAATGTAATCTTTTAATTTTTACAAATAAACAATTACAAAAGATATACATAGTCCAAAAACGAACTGTACCTTTGGTTTCACTCTTTTTTACTAATGCTACACTAAGCTAACAGTGTCGAAACAACTAAATTATTAATAATTGCATGGATCTCTGTCTTCAAGGAAATAAAAAGCCAAATTTACCATTTCTTTAGTAGTTACACAATCAAGCAGACCAGAACTAAATTTAAAACATCAAGAGCATCGAAGGAAACAAAACATTCAAAATAATAACAATTCAGTAAAATCTTGATAGGCAGGAGTGCATGTTTTGATAGGCAGTCATTAAAGAGCATGAATGAGATTCAGAGTTGTTGTTACTTCTACCCTATGCCCAGCATATCTTTGGTTCCTCTTTGACTCATTCTTATGCGTTTGATCTTCTTCATCATACAGGTTTGACAAACTGGTAGACAAGCCTGCGGGACACATCGGGCTTTCGAATAATGCCTTTCTTGTAGTACTGACGTATGGAGCGGCTCAGTTTGTCATAGTTCATAGCCGGCCGATTCTTCCTGATGCCCCACAGCCTGGCCACATGAGCCGAGTCTTCAATTTTGAAAATTCCTTAGGGCAGAACAAACACAAAATTTACCTGTAGCTAAATCACATTATAAATCAAACAATTTATAAAACGTGTTTTTGCTTGAAAAGACTAAACAGTGCGTTAGACCTATACCTTTCTCTTTGTTGAGCCAGCGTATGCAGCAGCTGTAGTTGTGCGGCTTGAGGAGCAGCTCTCGGAGGAATTGCCACAGGTGGATGGGCTGACTGGGATAGTTGGACATCATGTCTGACCACGAATCGCCCTTCGCTGCTGGCAGGGAAAAGATTTCCAGAAACCAGATGGTAGTGATTTATTCAGTTGTGTGTGTTTTTGTTACTTGCTAAATATTAAAATGCAGATGACTCACCAGACTCATCGTCTTCTGGTGGGCTGCACTCCTTCATGGCTGCAGCTGAAAAAAAACAAAGAAGAACTAAAGAATTCATCCATTCATCCTGCTCAGTTTTGACTTTGCTAATTTAATTTACTGGTGTTGTGTGGTTCTTACCTGATCTCCATATGTCCAGATGAGCATACAGCATGTCCCCAAACTGCCAAGAGTGTTGTCTGAAGTCTGCTTCTGTCATGGAGCACAGATCTTTCCCTGCCTGGCCCTGAAACACGGTACTGACCTGAGGCAGCCTGTACATGTGTTCAGTCCACAACAGCCACTTCTGAACATGCACACAGCTCCAGTCCAGAGGATCTGACGCCACAAGCAGCAGAGACAAGGTATTATCTTTAGCATAGCCCCCCTCACATCCAGCAGCAATTAATTACTACATGTATTTAAATTGCTGGTGAATAATAACTAGCAAAACATGAAGGTCAGTTTGCTCACTACTATTTTAGACTTGATAAAGCAGAAATAGTACAACAGTTAAATATTGGATATAGTTTGACAATCACTGGCCACATGCACAGGGATACTATTATTAGCATGAGATACTTATAATCGTTGAAATTTATAAGTAGAGGTGCTGTAAAGAATACAATAATGCTTTAAATGCTCTTATGTCCACTAACTTCAGACCCATGAAAGAAACGCAAACAGTGGCACAGTGGCACAGTGGCTGGTTCCAAGGCTGAACAAAAAGACAGTTCATAATAAGAGAAGAGGCTCCTCTGTCAACATCAGAGTTTGCACAAGGTGGGCACATCCACAGATGCTCAGTGTGTCACTTGTGCTGCTGTAGATGTTGATGCGTGAGCAAACAACATGTTCTACTGAAGTTGTTTCTATTTAAATGAGCCTGTGTGAAGAAATGACAATAGGCCGCTGTTCTTTCTTTACCTGCTGCGATGTTGAGCAGCTTGCAGGCTGTGTCGATGTCTTTCAGTACCTCCCCCACCACCATCGTCTGGACCTGCTCCAGAGGACACTCCTCCACCTGAGCCTCCATGTCTGCGGAGGCTTGGCTGGATGTGGAGGGGTTCAGCTCTGGAGTCCTGGAGGGAGGAGCAGTGGAAGCGGGGGTCTCCCAGGGGTTCTCCTCTTTATCACAGCGAGGGAGGTAGACCCCTGGCCAACTAATCTCAGTGAGCCCCAACAAACTGCAAGGTGGTTTAATGTCCTCCACCTCGTCCCCCCAGGTGTCGGCCTGGGGGTGCCTGATGTAGAGAGCTGAGTATTCACAGCCTGGACTCCCCATGCTCAGACTCCTTTATCTGTGAAAGGAGAAAATGTCGTTCTCACAGCTGGTTGTCATCAGTTTGGCAACAGATGTGCACCCGACATGACACCGGAACGATTTTAATAATGTGTTGAAGCCATGCACGGACGCCCAATATTTAAACATGAGCAATCCTAAAGTAAACGTGACATTTGTTCTGTTAAGATTTCTTTGTTGGGATGTAATTTTAAATGAGGAAGGAGGCTTTTCAAATAAACCCATGGAACATTTCCGTGAGTTAAATAAACAGAAGTTGCTGTATGTAATACAAAACTTCATTTGAGGGTTTCCCATTAATCTTCCTATTTGAAATATGTAGGTCAAACAGGGTCAGACTGGATCAAATTAATAATTTTGTGACAATTTTGACATTGTGACCCTTTGACATTGTTTCATCTACTTTCCTTAGAGATGTAAATATAGATAATGAAAGACGATCAAAGCCTTGTTTTAAAGTTATTATTAGTGGATGATCGTTTAGTTTAGCTGGGTTTGTTGAATATCACATATTAAAAGAAAACAAATGCAGCAAGATGACAAAACTTATCAGACATTTACAGCAAATTAAATCTAGGTAGAAATCTGAAGGGTGGGTCAGAACTGGAGCATATTCATCATCGCATGAGTAAATAAACAGCTCACCAGGCAGGGAGTGGTGCTGATGATAGATAAAATCGCTTTAGTTAGTTTGACACAGTTGTGTTTATGCATTTATAGTAAAAAATGTATTTGTCAGATTATAGCTTTCATTAGTCTAGTCTAAGAGTTCAACCTGGTGATGACAGAGCGGTCAGGTGACCTCTCCTCAATCAAAGTCAGTTTCAAAACAACAGCACATGGGGTGAGGTGGTGTGATAAAGCGCAAAGCAGGTGTTTTCTTAAGAAAACAAAGAACACTGTACTCCGCCAAAGACAAGTAAAGAGGTGAAAAATGTACAGACATGGATAAAAGGGACACATGTCATTTATTAAGAGTGAACTTCTGTTTAGGATGTAGGTTTAGACATGTCTGAATCAGCTACAAAGTTTGCTCTAGTATCATTTCTAAATTTTAAATGATCCATGTTTAGAAAAAAAAACAAGCCTCATATTTGTCAACTCATGTTTAGTACTTGTTAAACTGATGTTGGCAGCCTTTAGTGGACGTGAGAGTCTGGTCAGCCTTTGCATCCTGCATTCCGCAGCTCTGGACAAACAGCAGGTGATAGCACCTTTGTGAGCTGTACTAGGGACGTTGTGTGTTAGTGGGTGTGTGTCTGTAGGAGCCTACGTAGCTGTGTGTATACTAATGTGGAATGAGAAAAGGTAAAAGCTACACATTTATAGTCAATGTTCTCTGCAGTTGTTTATTGTCCCAGTCACTCTGCCTTTTTTCTTTTATTATAATAATTTCCATGCAAGCATGAATTATAAAGTAAAGAGAAAATGTAGAGACATTAACAGACAGAGCAGGCTTAAATGGTTAAAGATATTGTTACTATTGTTACTACAGAGGTGATTCTAGTGATGCTAGCACAGTAACAGTAGTGAAAAGCTTGAACTGCAAAATCCCACCTTCAACTTCTTTCACATCTGTATATTTCCTATTGTAACATGATTAATTGCAAAAAGGCCTGCAGTAATATTTAACTTTAAATGATTCTTTGTCATTTCAGGCCCAACATTGACAACTAACTATTGATAAATGAATTTCAAAGAATGTATTATTCTTTGAAATTCATTTATCAATAGTTTATTGTAGCAGTTTTCAAGTAGCGTTACATAAACACCTTTTAACAATAAACTGTTAACGTGTGCTTCCACATACATTTTTAAATCCAGTGTGAGTATGAATGTGTGTGAAGTGTAAATGTGTGTGAAGAACCTGCATAGCGCTCCTGCTCACCTTCTATCTAGAGTTTAATGCTGGGAGTTCTTTTCAGCTCTGCCAGGTTCTTTTCCGTTCTCTGTCAACGTTCAGATCCTCTGGAAGCTCTACCTGCAGGTTAGCGATGTGCTGCAGCAAGGTGAGTTTTTGCTCTGAGACCTGGATCACTCCGCAGCTTGCTGTCCTGTCCCCATTAGCATGAGTTTGACTTATTTGGGACACAGGGCCTTTGTGACACATCAATTCTGAAAGAAAAGGGTGCGTCCCACTGAGGGAGGGTGCTACTTAAGTGCCTACTTAATAATGACTTGGGGCAGTATGTTACTTAAGTAAACAGAGCTTTAACAGCCTGGGGGAAAGCTATGGAGAAGCTGATGACAATGTTCAAATGTTGTGAACATACAACCCAAACCTGCTGAAGTTACAGCTAAAGTTTGTTGCAGTCAAAGTTCATTCCGTGTAGGAAGGAATGAAATCAGAGTGATGACATGGTTTGGAGCCAACAACCCTGATCACAACTTTATCAAGTGTAATTAAACAAAGGGTGTATGGATGAGGAGCATCCAGTTACTGATGGAAAAAAGGAAGGAAGGAAAACGAAAAAAACATCACAGTGACTGTAACTCTGATGTGCTAATGATTCCTCTTCAAGTACCTATGGTGTTTGTACGTGAGATCTGTAGAGGTGGATTTGAGAGAATGCCATCTATAAAATATGTTTTTTTAATCTGAGAGAAATAAGGAGTTGCTGCTGTAATTAGATCCTTCAATAGGACTTGAAAACTGTTACAAGAGAAAGTTGAATAACTGGTATTCGTAGAGAGCAGAGGTGCTAAAGTGAGAGAAAGTGTGAGTAAATGTTTGCTTAAGCTAAACAGTAACGTTTGCGCTGTTATGTTGAAATATTCTAAAGAGCTGCAGTCTCCACCCATATACAGTAAATGTTCTTACAAGCAGTACAATTACTTCTAAGGTAATGAAGATGCTCACACAACTGTGTCTGAAAATCAAGCAGTCACCAGTTAATGTCACTTCACATCAGGTCACTCAGCTGCTGCACTCCATCTACAGCCTTTATATTTGTTTAGCATCCTGCTGAGACACATTTACATGAAACGGTGGAACTGTGCAAATGGCAAGCGTTTCTTCCTAATGAGGTCAGATTGTTCGGACACAATACACTCTAAGAAAAGACAGAAAGGCTGTGAAGCACTGCATGCACCATTTGACCAGTAAACCTCCAGGCAACACGTTAATAATTCCAAGCTGAAGCATACAACAGCCAAAAACCTGCTCATGAGCCATTTACTGACTGTGGTATGTCAATTACAGCTTTAGATCTGATCTAGTTGATATTTCTGTGCATTTCCTAGCACTGAGGATAATTTGTTTTTTATTACAGTTGACTGCGTCTCAAATTGGTGAAGTGCTATTAAGGGTGTGGCAACAGCTGAGTCCTTTATCTGAAGTGATTAAGCTACGAAGGTGTGTGACACCTGATAGAAAAAAAATGTTATAAAATCAAATCCTGTAACAGTATCCACAGGATTGGACTTATATTACATGTATTTCTAAATGCCAAATTAGAGAGAAACAATGTAGACAACATATGATGACTTACACATGACTAAAATTCAACTCAATTCAATTCAATTTTATTTATATAGCACCAAATCACAACAAGGTTGTCTCAAGGCACTTTACAAAGTAAGGTTTAAGACCTAACACAACTAAACCCAACAAATCCCACATACAGCAAGCTTTAATTACAATTTGACAGCAACAGTGGAGAGGAAAAACTCCCTTTTTAACGGGGAAGAAACCTCCAGCAGAACCAGGCTGAATGTGGGCGGCCAACTGCCTTGACCGGTTGGGGTGAGAGGATAGAGAGAGAGAAAAGCACAGCAACAACAACAAGCAACAACAGAGCACAGGCAGGACGGTTGGACTAGAGACTGGATACAGGCAGGATGGTTGGATTCGCAGCTGGCCATCACAGACACAGAGCTCTGAGTCCAATGATACCTGTAGGTGAGGACAGAGTGGGGGAGAGAGAGTGGGGAAGAAGCACAACTACTGGAGAGAAAGAGACAAGGTTAGTTAAACATGGAACCATGATGGGAGGTTTTTGTACAGAAGAGGTAGAAGGAAAGAGAGGAGCTCAGTGTATAATGTAAGTCCCCCAGCAGTCTATGTCCATTGCAGCTTAACTAAGAGATGGTTCCTGTGACTAACAATCATTGCCAGTGACCTGAACCATCTCTAACTATAAGCTTTATCAAAAAGGAAGGTTTTAAGCCTGATCTCGAGAGTGTGTCAGCTTGTGTCCCTGAACAGGGAGCTGGTTCCACAGAAGAGGAGCTTGGAAAATAAAGGCTCTGCCTCCCATTCTACATTTAAAGACTCTAGAAACCACAAGTAGCCTAGAACTGCAGTGTTCTGCTGGGAGCATAAGGAACTATGAGGTCTTTAAGATAAGAAGGAGCTTTATAATTGCAGGTGAGTAAGTTAGTAGGACATTTTTTTCAATAAAATTGAACTTGGTATGTGTGAATATCTTGAATTGATTTCGGTTTTTGAGACTGCAAACAGACACTGTTTTCAGTGATAATTTAATTATATAAACATTCATCAAACATATAGGAACAAAGCTTTTGTTTGTTTGTACGTCCCCTCTCTCATTAATGTGCTGTCTGGTGCCAACTGATTCATTCTGCACTCTGGCCAGTGGAAACTTGAGAGCAACATTACACGAAGAACAAAACCCACACTTGATGGATTGACACTGACAACAGGCAAACATTTACTACTAACATTACACACAGAAGATGCACAACCTGCATCAGCCAGTGTGTAGAGGCTCCAACCTTATTGAAGAGGCTGTTTACCTGATGATGGTCTATGACACTGTGGGTGACAGATTTGTCAAACCCTCCAGGACATAACTGTACTTATGAAGGAGGACAGTTCACACCGGCCTTCAGGTGGAGGTCACATCGCTCAGTGCATAGATCAGCCTGTTAGTGCAAGTAGGTCCTCGGTAAACAAAAGTTTGTCTGTCGTATTTGGGTGGTGGGTGGTCATGTGTGGGGTGGTCATGTGGTTGTGTGTGTGTGTGTTGGGGGGGGGGGGTCTAAACATCTCAACCATAAAAATATGAAAATCCACAACATTTATCACATTAACAAAATGTCAGTTCAATGTAAAAATACAACATAGAACCTTTGGGTATATTAATATGTTTTCTCCATCTACATTCATCAGATACATTCATTTCAACATGATAAAACCAAAACAGCTTTAAACTAAGAACTTTAGAGCAGAGTGATGTCTTTACTGCTGTTCGTATGGCTTATGGTCTTATGGTATGCCGGCTTATGACAGAGGGCATAACTATTAATTTCACTGCAAACTCTTATATCCAAACAGTGACTAATAAAAAGTGTTGTACTCATATCCCTTTACTATTTTATAAATGTTTGAAGTGATTTTTTTAAAAAGTCACCTATGATTCTGTTTAATGCAAGAGAAGGCATAAAGAAAACCTTCACTGCTATAGAAAACATATTCAGTCTTAATTTAATTTATAGTAACAAAAAAATAGTGGTACTGTGTTTTGGAGCAACATGGTAGTTTCTTTATTCTAGATCTTGTTGAGTAATGGCTGGCTCCCTCCTGTGGGGGACACCAACACTGCTCCAGAACTGCTGCTGCATGGAAATCACTACACATAATACAAAAGCAAGCAGGCTTCCACTGCGCTTTCCCTTTTCTAGATGCATTTACTAACAGATTAAGGTGAGATGTAAAATATGATATTCAGGTAATTGGACATCGTATTTTCATATTACAAAGAACTGGTCATGAAAAACAAATTGATATATAGTCAAGAGCAGAACCTAGAGAATCTGTTGGCAAAGTGAATGGCTTTTCCTCCAAAGTATTTCTTTGAGTTTGCACAATGCATGTGTACGTAAAAGTTCACAAATAACACACTTCTGTCAATGTTTCATTTGCACTCTGACCAAAAAAGAAAATACCCAAACAACTCTTAGCACTCATTTTTAACTTAGCATTCACACGTGCATACAGTAGTATCGGACGTTGGTTAGGCTGCACGTGGAGCGTTGGCCTCTGGTTGTAGCTGGATTTTGCATAAAGTGTTTGGGAATCTACACACTCACCACCCGCTACAAATAAAGCCTCTTCTTTAAATTAATGGTGTGTCAAACTCCAGAGGTACAGTTTAGTGATGCTCCAACGTGACAAGTCCCATGATTTAAGACTGCCCAAATGGATAGGGTTCCTGTATACCCTGGAAGGATAGAGAGCAAAGGATTAGAATTTTTCCTATAAGTAAAGTCAAAAGTGTAACTATAGGGAAGAAATTATTATATTAATTAGTTTGACTGAAACTAACTTGAAAATAAATATTCTCAATCCAGATTCACCATGCCACATAATGTCTTACCTGGTTGTAAGATACTACTGACAGATTGTTTTGTAGACTATTTGCTACTAAATCCACAGAGTTGTGTGAAAGTCCATTCTGATTTTGTTGTAGCTGGTTAGTGGTTTCCTGCCAATGTTGGTCTGCGACGCCATCATCTTGGAAGCTGTTGTTGTTGCTGCTGTTGGGGCACTTGCTTTTCTCTGGTGAGGCAAAGGGGTTGTACCCTCCTTCGAGGCTACGGTGGGGCTGCGTGTTAAACTCAGCTTGAAAGGAGGAGAGTTGCTGCGTGACACCAAGGAGGCCTCCAACTTCTACACTTAGTATCACCCAAATTACATCTGTATAGAAGAACAAAGAGTGTTCTTTATGGTGTTTAGGTGAGCTTATATGCAAAACAGGATTATTGCATCTCTAAGGGTGTGAACCAAAACACACATTAGCATGAACAGTCTGACCACAACATGAAACTGAATTAATTAACACTCAGGGCTGCAGCCATTGATTATATTGGTAAGTGAGCGTTTTATTGATCATTTCAGCAAACAGAAGTAACAGGAAGAAAATAACTTTTTTAAACACCAGAAAAGTATTAAAGAAAAAAAACAGTTCTAATTAGCTAAATGATTGTGGATTTAACTACTAATTTAATTAAATATTTATATAGTTTTAACTTTAACTCTTTTGCTTCCTTATCTATAACTGGGTGAATATTAGAAGCATTTCTGTACAGATCCATCATACACTTTTTAAACTTGCAAGACGAATCAATTAGATAAATGACTGTTCAGTTTGTAAGCCCTAATATAATGACCGTATGTATACACAATTATGTAGCACTTTATCTTCAATATTGGCTCCCAAACTACTGCTACAATGATTTGATGACATCAATACAAAAAATTGTATTTTGGATTATTTACTAATCCTATCAGCATGTTAATAGCTATTTAAACCTATCACTGATGTGACGCTTGCTGTGCTTACCGCCGTAGTAAAGTCCAGTAGCCGTGCACATTCTCCACTGACCCTGATACATTCCAGGAGACACAGGGCTGTGCATCTGCACACTGACATCAGTCATTTCCTGGGGGTCTAGAGATCGTACCATCACCATATTTACATGGCCGAACTGATCTCCTCCAACATACTTAAGACAAACCCCAGGAGGCCATGACTCTGCACCTGGAACACACACACACACACACACACACACACACACACACACACACACACACACACACACACAACTGTGCTGTTACTCAGAATGACACAAGTGTGGCTGAATTGGCTGCTCTGTACAGAAACAGTAGCAGACATACCTGTGTTCTGTATCCTCCACGTCTTTGTAAAAGGTGTGTCAGGTGGAACAGATTCACCTTCACCAATAGTCACATCCTTCACAAAGGACATGCATGGTGCACTGATGTTGGGACTCTCAAAGTCATAGTAGGCACCAATGGCTGCCTGTAAATTCCTAGAGAAACAGAAGGTAGAAAATAAAGTTGATCAATTATAAATAATTAATTATAAATAGCAAATGATTCAGGGTTTACGTAAACTGTCAGAGCATTGGACAACATTTAGTTTTACTACTTTGTTCCTGAAATTAAATTACATTGACTGTGATTTTTAATCAAATGAGTATTTATTTAGTCAATGAACATGCAAGGTTATCCCAAGTTAGGTTTACATCCTCATACAGCTTCTTCTGCAGAGAGAGAGAAGTGCTAGTCATCCATAAAACAGCACTTTTTATTTTTAGAAAGCACGATGCAGAGGACCTTTTACACGGCACCACGTGGTTCTACTCCAGCCTTCGCTTCCCATAGACACGGGCCCAGTTTCCTCCCACGGGCCTGCGCTGGTTTGCTTCATTCAACATAAGTGAGGGAGGATAGGCAACCTTCCCTAACGGGAAGGTTCACTGGCGCCCCCACACAACTACACATCACTGCTTCTGAACCATATTAAAGTTCAATACGAGTGGCCTGTGTGCTTGTGGAAACGCAATAAAGACTAAAGACTGTCCGAACTTGCATAAACACAGGGGTGAGCTTTGAACCATTGTTCAGTGTTGCGTCGATGAGGCTACGCTACCGTATTGCGTAATAAACTGTACCGATTGCTAACTGTGATTGTTTGTTTAAAGGCGAGCGGTACATTTGGTCATTTTGTCTGCCCGCATATTTTAACACACAATACGAACATATACTGCGACAGAATGCTGAAGTTAAACTTTGGGTTCTGTAACGTTGTAAATTGGTAACTACCTAGGTAGCTCGCTAACGTGTACAAGAAAACTCTTTATCTCTATGATAACATACGTTATTGGTTGTTAATTGCTGTCCTCTAATGTGATATAAGTTGTGTGTAAACTAAGAATGGTTTGTAAGTTTTTCATATATGTAAATACCACTGCGCTACTGTACCAGCACATTCAGTGACGAGTTATCACGAGTAAGCTAGCTAACGCTGACGCTAGTTGCGTTACTGCGGCGTAATCGCGTTTACACAGCTACCGGAGTGTCACACTGCAGGATTACAGCCTCCGTCGTTTTCCCACTCTTTCCCATCTAATTATCTTTTTTTGTGCGTTAACAACGCGCTCTCTGTGTAGCCAGCCACTTAGCATAGCCTCTAACGCGAGCCGCTCAGCAGGCCACACGAGTCCCCGAGCTCACCAGTTGGTCATGTCCAGAAAGAAAGCGCATCCAGCGGGGTTGAGTTGAAACCCGAGGAGCCTCTGAAATTCCGATATTAGGATGTCTTTGTCTGTTGTGCCCATGCAGCTAAACTTCTGCATGAGCTCCTGGTCCAGGTCCAGGTCCATGCCCATGCCCTCCATCTCGGATTTACCCGGACTGAGACGGCGGCCTGCTTCTAATTTAGTCCGAGGCCTCGAATTGTCATAACAAAATCAACAACAGGGCCGAACTGCGCATGTCACATGATCGGAGCTCACGTCCACGTACTGAGTGGAACAAGTTTATTACTAGCTACTCAGTAGCTACATGAACGTTAACACGTTACTAACTACAATACAGTTGAGTAACAATAATGTTATCAAACATTTCTTATAAAATAAAGATGAAATGATTATGACAATTTGACGTAATTAGATGTAAAATATGGGCAAGCTACTTAATTTATCCGTGTGAACTCTAAGACTAAGAAATATAATCTAAATGTGAAGTTTGTAACGGGTCACATTTTAAATAATAAAAGATTTTTAAAACATTTTTCTTCATATATAAGGTATTTTCTTTGCACACAGGCTGATTTTATGCTTTTGAAGATCTATAATTGTCATAATGTATTTTTAAGCCTTGAAGAATGTACACATTTACCAAAACATCTGAAATATGTCGAAAAAGTGTCATTCCAGTCCTTCAGGTGCTGCTCAGTGGCAGCTGTTACTGAACGTTCTACATAACCAGTTTTGCCTGTTCCCTGCGACATGGCCAACTGGCAATCTATGGTAAAGTTGGGTTTCATCTGTTCACAGAAACCCAAAGAGAGGCAGCATTAATTCATTAAAGACTGTAAAACTGCAATACACAATACACAATCAGAAAATTATGTGCTAGAAAATTTTAGATAATGGGAGCCTCTGATTGTTTTAATGTTTTATTGGGTTTGCATCCCCACTAAACAGTTACATTAACTATATATGGCATAATGAGTAACATTATACAGATGTTTAAAATATCCGCTATAAATAATAAATATTGTAGCATCATGTTAATATACAATCATTAAATTACCTATAGATGTACATGATGATTCAGCTGCTCGAGGGTAATACCGTCTAGTTTTCCCATTATCTTCCCGCAGATGGCAGCATTGTGCCGTCCGCGCTGCCGTGTTGTTATTGGTGAACTGTGCGTGCGTATGCGTGCGGGAGCGAGCCTATGTGTATAATTGTAAGTCAGCTGCTGTCCGGTGTTTAGCGGCGGTGCTGTGGCAGCTGCGGCTAACAACATGCACACAGCCAGTGCTGTGTACAACACAGAGCTACCTGCAAGCTAGTAGTTGATCTGTGTCTGTGTAAAAGGAGAAACCGTTGTCACCGTGTGGCAGAAAGGCTAACAGACATGGCTGGGATTATTAAAAAGCAAATCTTGAAGCATTTATCAAGGTAAGCACAGTCCTTTGTTCCAGGCTAGCCAGTTAGCACGGCTCCATTGAGATGTTAACGCTCCTGGCTAATATATGATACGACAAAGAATAATATTTATCGTTATAGTTACACGAAACCTCACGGATTTCCACTCTGCCATTTTAATGCTGTAAATAACGGGAATAATCATGAGAAGGACGTTAGGGAGCATGACAGGGACAGTAAACGCAGCAAAACCTTCATCCAGAGCGAGCACGATAACGGTCATTTACACGAGTTGTCTAGTAGCGTGTCTAGTAGTTTATGTTCGATTTTATAGATGTTGTGCTGCCTTAATATTTGAGTTTGTTCTGCATTTCGTCCCCATCAGCACTGACGGAGCTTTATCGATAACTAACACCTTACTGTCGGTTAATTTTAATTCATCTGAAGCAGTAGAATCAGCCCTCTTAGTCTGTAGAAAATTATTCCTGTTTCAATATTTACTAAATTAATGCTTCAATTAACCATAATTTATCATCTCAGCAGAATGACAGGAAAATCAATGTTATACTGTAGATAGGTATAAATAAATATGTTCTATTTTATTCATATAGCCTCTGAAAAAGTAAATGCTTTTACACACATTTATATTGTATTGATACATCTTTATTTCTCTTGTAGTATGGTCAGGTTTATTGCACTTGACTGTCCTCGGTTGTTTATTTACACCTGTTTACAATTCCTCAAGGTGCAGCAATGTTGGCGATTCAGTCATGTTGTGTTTTCTGTGGCATCTGCCCATTTTCTGAAATATGTGTGAAAGATCTCTCTTACCACAGCCGCAGCAAATAGGCTAAAGAGTCGCATAACAGGTTTCTTTACCCTCCTTTAATATGTAATAGCCTGGTACAGTTGATTTAAACCAGGGAGCTAGACATGCAAGCATATTAATATTGGGGTTCATAGACAATTCCTTGTTAGGGGATGATAATTTGAGCTTTATCATCATCTTTAGTTATCTTGCATTGTGCTAGTGTCAGTAGCATTATATTCAGTAGCAGAGGAAGTAAGAGTAAGAGGGATTACAAGTCATTTTTTTTTATTCAGGCCTTTTCCCAGCACATCTCTGGCAATGACAAATGTAATGCCATGTGTATGTTCTCACACAATACTTTTTTTCTTCTGTTCCGTCAAGGCTGAGTGTGCTAATGACTTATAACAGTTTTGGTACTGTTTAATAGTAAAACCAAATATTTGTGATTTTGGCCAAGTTTGTACAATAACTTCTTTCTTGCCTTTGATAAGCTTTGGATTTTGTGGACTTATTAAACCAGGCTAATGATGTACAGCCTGGCCACAGCTATTTGGTATTTCCAGACATGTGAATTAGATTTACACTTCCAGCTCGACTCATTAAAGGCCCATGTAAAGCATTGGGGTAAATATGAAAATGTACTTTAGAAAGACAGATTTCTGTAGCATTTATGTTGTTGCTCAATAGAAATTCAACTAGCTTAATAGATTTATCAGGCACACAGTAGACATAGACTGTTTTTGACATTTGAATCCAAAACTGTTCATTCATGTGAGATAAAACTACATAACAATTCAGTTGTCTCTGGATGTTGCTGTTATATTAGCAGCAGTTATATTATTGGTAGTGGCTCATTCTCTGGACGTGAAATTGTGCTTCATAGCACCCTTAACCTAGTTGGGCAGTGCATCTGTTTGACTCGAGTAAGGAGGCTGCTATGGTTTCTCAGGATGACTCACTCAGTTGCACAGAGACATCTTGGACAAGATGCATCATTAATTTTTATCTCTAGTGATGTATGCTGGTGTTTCCCTGACTAAAGTTACATGGAACTCCTTAGTTTGGAATCATTTCCATTATAACTATATATAATATTTTATCTGTTTTTTTTTATAGGTTTACTAAGAATTTGTCCCCAGACAAGATCAATCTGAGCACGCTGAAAGGGGAGGGGCAGCTGTCTAACCTCGAGCTTGATGAAGAAGTTCTGCAAAATATGCTCGACCTGCCTACCTGGCTGGCTGTCACTCGGGTTTACTGCAATAAAGCCGCCATAAGGGTATGTTATTAACTGGTCAAACCAGAATGTGCTGGTGTTCATACAGGGAACCTCCCTCTCTTTTTTCTAAGAAGATGTCTAAAATACAGAAATGGGTACATGGCATCATCTAGGTTTGTAATCGGGTCAAAGTTCATTTTCGGGCTAAACAAAGGTTTTCTGTTTGTTAGTGCCAACGAGCTTACTTTTTGAATTCGCAGTTCATATAACCATTAGAGAAACTGAGAACCGGCCAGACCACAGATATAAGATCCTTCAAACCAGCACTTGTTTCACATGAGAGCAGCAAGTCGTAATTCAAAGAGACACAAAGAGCCATAGACTACGATAGTGTTAGGACACACTAGCTATTGCACACTGAATATTGACAACAATAGAGTTTGATAATGTTTGATAATTTGTCTAAAAATTAAAGGCCAGTATATTTCTGTTGTTATGTACATAGCTGATAACCTAAAGATTAATTCTTGAATTGAATCTTGATTTTCCTGTGTTTCACTTGTTTTGGGGTTATTCATATAACACACATCTGGATCAGTTCTGAACATGTTTTAGACAATTTAGCAATTTTTTTCAAAATCTGACTGCTTGAAAGTCTACTTGCCCCAAGTGGAGGAGTTCAAGTATCTTGGGGTCTTGCTCACGAGTGAGGGAAGGAAGGAGCGTGAGGTTGACAGACAGATCAGTGTGGCGGCTGCAGTGATGCGGTCAGTGTACCCGTCCATCATGGTTGAACAGCCATACAAGTGGAAAAGCCTACTCTCTTATTCCTGATCTTTATCCTCCTTTGTGTTATCACACCTGAAACTATATTATTATTATTATTATTATTATTATTATTATTATTATTATTATTATTATTATTGTTGTTGTTGTTGTTGTTGTTGTTGTTGTTGTTGTTGTTGTTGTTGTTGTTGTTGTTGTTGTTAAGCTGCTGTCATCATGATCTCTGCATCACGTTGCTTGCTGTGCCCTTGGCCACATCTTTCTGAACTGCTTATCTTCACAGTGAATGATAAGCAGAATGCTGTGGCAACAGTTTGTGACTGACTGTTGTGACCTTGCTGTCCTTTTCTTTTCAGATCCAATGGACAAAGTTGAAAACTAGCCCCATCTGCCTGGTGAGAGCTATGTTGTCTCTATCATCCTCTGCTCCTTTCTATCCATTTTTGATCTGTTTAGTTACAATTAAAAAATGTGATAGTACCTAGCTCTTTGCCATTTCTCAATGCTATATTGTGTGTGAATCGTTGTTTCTGTTGTGCAGTTTTTGGATAAGGTGGAGGTAGAAATGAGGACTTGTGAAGAGCCTCGACCACCCAATGGTCCCTCTCCAATAGCTATTACAGCAGGTCAGAGGTAAGGCTGCAAAAGTCTTGTGAGTCTTTTATTCTTACTGTAAGTAGGTTGCTGACATCGCCAGGTTTAAATTGTGTATTTGCAGCGAGTATGGCTTTGCTGAGAAAGTGGTGGAAGGCATGTCTGTTCGAATCAACTCCATTACCATCAAGGTGCAGGCTCGTGCTTTCCACGCTTCCTTTGAACTCTGGCAATTACAAGGGAACAGCCTCAACCCTAAATGGCAGCAGAGTGACCTACGCTACACACGCGTCACTGACCCAAAGAGAGGAGAGGTAGGTAAAGGTTTTGCTTTTTTGTCTGAGTGGAGTGACAGGAAGTGAAGCCTTTATAGGAAATAATTCAATCAAAGCAGTTGGTTTGGTCTTTATTAGCTGCAGTGACTTCAGTGAGATTAACAACTCTTAAAATAACATCTTGTAATATCTAATTGAAAGGGAATTAGTCAGTTGCTTATTATTTGTACCAACAAAAGGCATTAACACATTGTGCCTTATTTTTCATGTTTTTCCATTTATTTATTTATTCAGGTATTAACATTCAAAGAAATTAACTGGCAGACTCTGCGAATTGAGGCCGATGCCATCGAGAGTGATGACCAGGACCTTGGTAGCACCCCGTTACGCCTCATTACCAACCAAGGACGAATTCGTATAGCTCTGAAACGCAGAGTAAGACCTCTATTGGTTTAGGATTGAATAGATCAAGGGTCACAATGTGAACTCAGTAATAGGTTATCTCAAATCCTCAACCCCCTGTTTTTCCAGATAAAGGACTGTAATGTTTTGGCGTCCAAGCTGCTGTTCATCCTGGATGACCTATTGTGGGTGCTGACGGACTCGCAGCTCAAAGCTATTATCCATTATGCCAAATCGCTGAGTGAGGCCATGGAGAAATCAGCAAAGCAGAGGAAGAGCATGACTGCAGAATCCTTGCAGGTTCCATCTCATTTCTATCAGTACAAATGTTATATGTGAAGAAATTTTACATCCCAAAAACCCTTAAAAGTCTGTCTTATCATTTTGCCACTTTAAGACAAAACTAGTCTACTACTAAACAAATCAAGGTTGTCAAACATGAATGGTGTAAAATCCTGGAGAAAATACAGGCTCAGTGTTCTCACCACATAGATGCTTTTGTAGTTGTAGTGGTTGTTGATAATAGAGCAGCAAGTCATTCAGAGAGACACAAAGGCCAGAGCCTGGAGTGATGGTGAGATGCACTGACTGTTTCAGCTTGTGTTTCCAAATCATCACAACAAAAGTGCATATACTAGTTGGGAAGCATTAAAGTAGCAAACATACAACATGTGATCTTTGTTGAGTCACTTCAAAACGTAGACAGTTTCATCCAGCTTGGTTTAATTATCCTTGTCTCTCTGTATCATTATCCTATGAGCAATATCGACATATGAAAAATAAATCTCAGCTGAGCTCTCACTGGATGTCTGTTTAACTTACTATTAAACAGACATCCAAGTTATTACAGTAATTTTTTACAGTAGGTGGATCTTTTTGTTTTCTTAGTCATTTAAACGCTGTCCCACCTCTGGTTTAGACGGCTCCTCCATCTCCTGGCCTCCACAGCCTATGGACAGAACCTCCTCCTGCTCCCACTGGCACCCCCAGCAACTTGAGTCAGTACTTTGATCTGTTCGATGTCAAGGAGTCTTCCTACCACACTTTCATATCCCGCTTGGACCTACACATATGCAACGATAGCTCTTCAGTGGTTGAAGGTTTGTGAGTCAAAGATTGTTTTATTACTTTTGTTAGATGTAGATAGTTTTAAACAGCTCTAACGTGATCCTGCCTAGATGAGCCTCCCCCACCAGGGTTACAAGGTGCCATGCAGCTGACCTTCAGGAAGCTGGGCTTTGACTATTACCCTGTCCACAGACCTGGTGAGTATAATGGCTGTCCCCATAAGATAACTGCAGTTTAATGTGAAGCTTTGTACTACTTCTACTGAAACCACAGCATTGACACAGGACCAGCTGTTAGGAGGATTACTGTTCAAGCAGACTAATGGCCCAGGACCATGTGCCCAGTACCATTATTCCTTGTGGAATTCCTGATGTGGATAATGTAGATTTGCCAGCTATGTTGAATGACACATTTAGTTTTCTGTTTTCTTTTTTGCAAATTACAGCATTTTGAAGTGAATGAGATTCCAGTGCTTCCTGTGTACTTGTGCCCACCCACATACACACAAGTATTCTTGGTTGAATAGTTTTTTGTTAAGTGGTTAGGTCATGAGTCATCGTTGTTATCATTGTGTCGTTTATCATATATAGACATAAATAATAGTTATGAAGGATTCAGAAGTCATTTCTAAATTTGTTTTGTTATAGCTGATGGATGCCGACACTGGGAACGCCACAGTGGAGCCATGGAGGCTCAGGCCCAGTGGGCTGGGAAGCTGCTGCAGGAGTATCAGAAAAGAGTAGAGGGGTCCGGATTCCCAGGACCAGAGGCAGAGACAACTAAAGACAGCCCAGCTAAAACAGGTCAAGGTTGGAATTTGGAAAACAACATGTTTTTAAATTGAAAATAATTTTCTCTTCCTAATAAAATAGATCAACAAGCCAACAGAAAAGTAAACATCAAACTGGTCATCATATGAGATTTAAGTTTGACATATAGTTAAACGAAGGTAGGAGTTTGTTGATAGGGTCAACATTATTGGAATACCTTAGAATGGCTATAACTTCACTGTGTCCATCTTAATGATAAGATGTAGTCTGTTCTTTACAACTGAAAACACAACAGTAGTTTTACTTTGTAGGGTTTTCAAATGATAATCCAAATAAATATGAGGTTTAATAATCAGATCATCACATACACCAAATGTGTCAGTAATATTAATAATGTCTATTTTAAATATGCAGTTACTGCTGAGAGTGGGACTATGATGCCTGTGTAGGATCAAGTTGTTTTACTTGGTCACTAAGTGTGTCGTCTCCTTTCTCTGCTCATAATCTAGATGGACAGTCCAGTCCCGAGGCAAACTGTAAGAAAGAGCAGGCCCCTACCAAGGACTTTGTGACTGGTCCTTCAGGCTTGTCGCTGAAGCGGCTGCGATCGAGCTGTGTCGTGGTCAGGTTAGATGACGTGGACATTCACCAGGCAAGAAATTTGAAATCTTAGCAGTTTAGTTTTCTATTGGTAATTTATATCTTTACTAGGGCTGCAACTAACTATTATTTTGACAATCGAATAATCTGTTGACTATTTTTTGGATTAATCGGATGAAAAAAAAAATATATATATATAATATATTGCTTGATGTTTTGCTTGTTAGGAATCCCTTAGGTTTTTTTTAAACTAAAATTTGATTTTGACTCTTTAAATCTCCAACAAAACACAAAATTCAGCATTTGAAAATTAAAACTTCAATATCCAAAATATAAATAAACAAAGCAAGCATAGAGTTGTGTTCCAATGTGAAGATATGCAGCAGCTCCAGTCAACCTAACTGTGGGAGAAAACCCATGAAGACACTGGAGAACATGTAAACTCCACACCAAGACTCCTGGGCTCCTTCTGGCTCTGAGGCAACAGTGGCAACCACTAAAAAACATGTCATATTTAAATGCTGCTGTTAGTGTCTGCAACGTTTAAGTTGCGCTGTTCTGTTGTTGCGCCGTTCATCACGTAGCGAACGAGATGATTGCGCAGCCAGCAGATGCTCGCGACGGGACAGATGAAGTAAAACAGTAACTTTCAACACAGCAGCACTTAATGAAGAGTCTTCATGATGGATAAATACCATTTGTTACCGGTACTACATCCGGGACACCAGTGTTTCATTCTTACGTTCTCCTGTGTTGCTCTAGTATTTACAAACCATGAGCTGAACTTTGTATAACTTGCAGGTTAATGTTGGTTTTGTTCGATATTTATTGCTCATATGAAGAAATTAGGGTGCAGCCTTTCTCCTGCTGCCGCTTGGTTTATTTTCTTTGGTATTTCGCCAGCAGCTGCGCTATTTTCCTGTTGCGCTGCGCAACTTTATCCTTCAGTAAGGTTTCCCCTCCTACCTGTTAATGATGGGCTCAATTTGAGAACAAAGGGTCAGAGTAGAAAGTATGTGTGAACTCTCAACTACACTCTCTAGGTGTGAACTCTCAAGCTCCTCCTCCATACTTGCAGAATTGTTGGGCTTGTCCAACAGAAAGGACAAATGCACGCACGCACACATCCTTGTACTTACATTGAAGTAAGGACCTCTACTGACATAATGCCTTCCCTAGCCCCTTACTCTAACCATCACAACTAAAGGCAGACATTTAAACCATGCTCTAATCTGAACCAAAAGTCAATTCTAACCTCAGCCCTAAAATCACATCTTAACCCTCAAGTTAGTTGAAGTACACTTCAAACTGGCTTCACTGTCAACTACAGTAGGTAACATGATCTGTGCTGAACTACAGTCACTGCATTTTTATTAATTCAAACCAGAAATGGAAGGTGGATCAGACCATCAGGCCTTGGAGGCAGTGGTCTGACAGAACTCTTCTGTTCAGCCATTTGATATGCTTTATCAGCTCACCATCACTGAATTGTGCCTCTAGGGACCTGTACAGTACATATTCCACTGTACATCTGTGTAAAATCTGCTGTCACAGCTGTACCCAGTAGAAAATGAGAATTCCTAAAACAGCAGATACTGTGCTGCTGTGTGTGAGTAAGAACAGATTAATTTCTGACTTTTATAATTTCACCTGGCTGCTCCAGTACCAGCCATCTGGAATTGTGTGCCCCCCTTCAAAAATCATAATATAACATTTTCACGGTTTGAGAACATTAACTTCCTCTATTGATAGAAAAAGAAACACCCAAGGGGAATTCTGTAGGT